>NW_022589731.1:20359604-20959604 GCF_004348235.1 Phoca vitulina
GAGAGAGAGAGAGAGAGAGAGAGAGAGAGAGAGAAGCAAGCTCCCTGCTGAGCAGGGAGCCCGATGAAGGGCTCCATCCCAGGACCTTGGGATTATGACCTGAGCTGAAGGCAGACGCTTAACTGACTGAGCCACCCAGGTGCCCCTCTTTTCCTTTTTTGACCACTCTGGTAGAGATGTGGAGTAAGAAGGTAGGAAAACCAGTTAGAAAAATAGTTGAGGAAAGAAATGATGAGCTAGGGCTTGGTGATAGGGATGGAAAGAAGGGCTAGTTCTTGAGAAAGGCTTAGGGTATACGAGGCAGATTTATTCTCTGATAAAAGGACTCTTCTATACCTATTTCATGGTTTTTATCAGGATAAAAATAATGTATGTGAAAGTATTTTGTAAATAGTAAGATTTATTGTGTGATGTGGATATATATAAATAACAAATATATATTCTCCCCAGAACTGTTCGAAAATCAGTTGCAGACATGATACCCCTTTATCCTTAAGTATTTCAGTGTATATTTCCTAAAAATCACAGGCTTTCTGCTACATAACCACAATATAATCAAAACAGGAAATTAACATTGCATGATATTATGTAATTCTTAATAAGAGTCTACAAATCTTTTTTTTTAAGATGCAGGTTTTATTATTTATATATTTTTGAGTAATATCTACACCCAACATGGGGCTCGAATTTACAACCCCAAGATCAAGAGTTGCATGCTCTACCAACTGAGCTAGCCAGGTGCCCCAAGATTCTATAAATCTTACTCAAATTTGGCACTTAGTCCATTAATGTTCTTTATAAAGGCAAAAGAAAATCTCAGATTATGTGTTGCAGTCTTTTGTCATTTTTTAAAAAAGATTTTATTTGTCAGAGAGAGTGCGCACAAGCAGGGGGAACTGCAGGCAGAGGGAGAAGCAGGCTCCTTGCGGACCTGGGACAGGACCCTGGGATCATGACCCGAGCCGAAGGCAGACGCTTAACGGACTGAGCCACCCAGGTGCCCCCAAAGGGTGATTTTCTAATCCAGTTACTTTTTGCATTTATTAGTTGGATTTTTACTGTAAGGAGGAGCTTTCTCTTATTTACTTATTTGTGTGTTTATCAGTGTCTGTGTAGACTTACAGATTTTTATTTTAGTCAGTGTTTTAAAATCTTTATTGTCGGGGTGCTGGCTCAGTCTGTTGAGTGCCTGACCCTTGGTTTCAGCTCAGGTCGTGATCTCAGGGTCCTGGGATCAAGCCCCGCATCTGGTTGGCTCTATGCTCAGCGTGGAGTGTGGTTGAGGGATTCTCCTCCCCTCCATGTCCTTCCCGCTCTGCTCCTCCTCCCCTGCTTGTTCTCTCTTTCTCTCCTCTAAAATAAATAAATAAATAAAATCTTAAAAAAATAAAAAAAAATTTGTCATTGTTTATGGTGATGCTCAAGTTGATCCAGATTTGGTCACTGGGAGCTTTTCATACTAATTTCTGTGTCTTTTTGTTTTTTTAATTTAAGATTTTAGGTGTGACTATATTTCAAATTTGGTTTTATTTTTTAGAACAGCTTTAGGTTCAAACCAAAAGTTACTGTAGCCTTTTTAAAACTATCATTCTTTGAGAGCTGATTTTTTTTTTTTTTTAAAGATTTTATTTATTTGACAGAGAGAGGCACAGCGAGAGAGGGAACACAAGCAGGGGGAGTGGGAGAGGGAGAAGCAGGCCTCCCGCCGAGCAGGGAGCCCGATGTGGGGCTTGATCCCAGGACCCTGGGATCATGACCTGAGCCGAAGGCAGACGCCCAACGACTGAGCCACCCAGGCACCCCTAATTTTTTTTTTTTAAAGAAAATGTTTCCTGTGTATTAGTGACTTAAAAAGAAGCATTAAGCAGATTTTAAAAAACAGACTTTATTTTTAGAGCGGTATAGGTTCATAGCAAAATTGAGCAGAAAGTATAGAGAGTTCTCCTATATCCCTTGCCCCAACACATGCATAGCCTTCCCCAATATCAATCACAACAGAGTGGTACATTTGTTACAGTTGATGAATTATTATCAACCAGACTCCATAGTTTATGTTAAGGTTCACTCTTAGTGTTGTCATTCTATATATGTCAAAACCCATAGAATGTACAAGTATCCACCATTATAGTGTCATACAGCATATTTTCACAACCCTAAAAATCCTCTTTGCTCTGACTGGACATTCTCCCCTCCCCACAACCCCTGGCAACCACTGATCTTTTTACTCTCTCCTTAGTTTTGCTTTTTCTAGAGTATCATGTAGTTGGAATTACACAGTATATAGTGATTTCATATTGGCTTCTTTCACTTAGTAATAGGCATTTAAGGTTCGTCTGTGTCTTTTTATGGCTTGATCCGTCACTTGTTTTTAGTGCTGAATAGTATTTCATCGTACCACAGTTTATCCATTCACCTCAGATCATGTGTCGCACCTACTGAAGGACATCTTGGTTGCTTGCAAGTTTTGGCTGTTACGAATAACATCTGTATGCAGACTTTTGTGTGGACATAAGTTTTCAACTGCTTTGGCTAAATACCAAGGTGCACAGTTGCTGGATTGTATGGTAAGAGCATGTGTAGTTTTGTAAACTGTCAAACACTGTTCCTAAGTGGCTATACTATTTTGCATTCCCATCAGTAATGAATGAGAGGTCTTGTTGCTCTATGTCCTCGCTAGCATTTGGTGTTACCAGTGTTCTGGATTTTGGTCGTTCTAATAGGTGTGTAATGGTACCTAATTGTTATTTTAATTTGCAATTTCCTCTTGACCTAGGATGTTGAGCATTTTTTCATGTGCTTATTGGCCATCTGTAGATGTTCCTTGGTGAGGTTTGCCTGTTTAGATCTTTTGCCCATGTTTTAATTGGATTGTTTGTTATTGTTAAAGTTCAAGAGTTCTTTGTATATTTTGGATAACAGTCCTGTAGCAGATAGGGCTTTTGCAAATATTTTCTCCTATTTTCTGGCTTATCTTTTCATTCCCTTGACAGTGTGTTTTGCAGAGTGGAAGTTTTTAATTGTAGTAAGAAATACTTCAGAAAGTATTTTTCATGGTATTTTATCTAAAAAGTCATTGCCATAGCTAAGGTCATCTAGATATCCTTTTATTTTGTCTTCTAGGAATTTTATAGTTCTTCATTTTACATTTAGGTCTGTGATCCATTTTGAGTGAATTTTTGTGAAGGATGTGAGGTCTGTGTCTAGAGTAAATTCTTTGCATGTGGGTGTCTAGTTGTTCCAGTGCCTTTTCTTTTTTTTTTTTTGAAAAGACATCTTTTCTCCATTGTGTCGCCTTTACTCCTTTGTCAAAGATCAGTTGACTATATTTGTAGGTCTCTTTCTGGGCTCTGTTCTATCCCATTGACTTGTCTATTTTGCAAATAACACACTGTCTTGATTATTGTAGCTTTATAGTAAGTTTTGAAGTTAGGGGTATCAGTTCTCAGACTTTGTTTTTCTTTTTCTTCAGTACTTTGGTGGCTATTCTGGAAATTATGGTTCTCCATATAAACTTAGAGTTGCTTTGTTGATACCCACAGAAGAACTTCCTGGCATTTTGATTGGGATTGCATTGAATCTCTTGATGAAGTTGGGAAGAAGTGAGATTTTGACAGTTTTGAGTCTGCCCTTCCATGAACATGGAATAATAATCCATTTCTTTAGTTCCTCTTTGATTTCTTTCATCAGAGTTTTATAGTTTTTCTCATATAGGTCTTGTATGTGTTTTGTTAGATTTATACCCAAGTATTTCACTTTTGGGGGATGCTGGTGTAAATGGTGATAATGTTTTTAATTTCAAATTCCGTTTGTTCATTGTGTTATATAGGAAAGCAGTTGACTTTTGTATAGTAACCTTGTATCCTGCAACCTTGTTATAATCACTTATTAGCTCTAGGCGTCATTTTGTTGATTTTTTGGGGTTTTCTATATAGACAGTCCTATCATCTGTCAATAAAGACAGTTTTATTTTTCTTCCCAATTTGTGTACTTTTTAAATTTTCTCCTACAGCATTAGCTAGAATTTCCAATTTGATGTTAAAAGGAATGGGGAGAGGGAATATTTTGCCTTATTACTGATCTTAGTAGAAAAGTTTCTAGTTTTTCACCATTAAATATGATGTTAGCTGTAGGGTTTTTTGTATATGCTCTTTACCATGTTGAGGAAGTTCCCCTCTATTTCTAGTTTGCTGAGAGTTTACCCCCCGCTCCATGAATGGTGGTTGGATTTTGTCAAATGCCTTTTCTGCATGTATTTGTGTGATCTTGTGGTTTTTTTCTTTTTCGGTGTGTTGATATGAAGGATTACATTAATTGATTTTTTGAACATTGAGCTAGACTTGCATATCTGGGATAAACCCCACTTGCTTGTGGTGTATAATTCTTTCTATACATTGTTGGATTTGATTTGCCAATATTTTCTTGAGGATTTTTGCATCTTTGTTCATGAGAGACATTGAAAGACAGGTTTTTTATCACTTTTTAACTTTTAGTTTTCTGAAGTTTGTGTGTTATTCACCTGTGCAAGTTTAAGATGAAATAAACTTTGGTTCATATTTTGATAGATTTTCTTTATTTTATGAACTGTACCTACAAGTTGTAGAAAGAAGCTGTATTTGTAAGTTTTCCAAATGTTTTAACATTGCTTCTCAAACACAAATGTTTTATTTATTATTAGACTCAATAGTCATAAAATTATTCTGTAAAAGTACTACAGAAGTTTGAAAATGCTTACTGTCAATTTTTCTACAGACTGGTAAACAGTTTGTAGACTATCACAGGCTCCTGGACCATGGTTTGAGTAGCAGTCTGAATATTATACAGTGTACTGCTTCTTGCTCCTTTTCTTTTCTTTTTAAGATTTTATTATTTCAGAGAAGAGAGCACGCGCGTGGGGGGCGGGGGCAGAGGGAGAGAGAGAATCTTAAGCAGATTCCATGCTGAGTGCAGAGACCGACGTGAGGCTCCTTCCCAGGACGCTGAGATCACAGCCTGAGCTGAAACCAAGAGTCCGCTGCTTAATTGACTGCGCCACTCAGGAGCTCCTCCTGCTCTTTTTCTAATAGTCTGAGCCTTAATTCTCAGTCTTGAACAGCATTTTTACTTTCCTAATAGATTTTAAAATTTTTCATTATGAAAAGCTTCCAGCACACATACACACATATATATATAGACTAGAAAAATGAATTCTCATGTATGTGTCACCCATATACTAACACATGGCCAATCTTGTTTCATTTATGTTCCTCTTACTTCCTCCCAGTCTAGTATTTTAAAGCAAATTCTAGACATTTTACAGCACTGTAAATATTTTCAGTAAGAGAAAAGGACTCTTTTTTTTTTTTTTTTTAAGAAAGGGAGCGGGGGTGAGAGGCAGACGAGAGACAGAGAGGGAACCTTAAGCAGGCTCCATGCCCAGTGCTGAGCCTGATCTCGATCTCACAAACCTGAGATTTTGACCTGATCCGAATTCAGGAGTCGGACACTTAAACTAACTGAGCCACTCAGCAGCTGCCCTGAAAAGGACTTTTTTTTTTTTTAAAGATTTTATTTATTTATTTGAGAGAGGCAGAGAGAGAAAGCATGAGAAGGGGGAGGGTCAGAGGGAGAAGCAGAGTGGGGAGCCTGATGTGGAACTTGATCCTGGGACTCCAGGATCATGACCTGAGCTGAAGGCAAGATAGGTTAACCAACTGGGCCACCCAGGTGCCCTGAAAAGGACTTTTTTTTTTTTTTTTTAAAGATTTATTTATTTATTTATTTGACAGAGAGATAGCACAAGTAGGCAGAGTGTCAGGCAGAGGGAAAGGGAGAAGCAGGCTCTCTGCTGAGCAGGGAGCCCGATGCGGGGCTTGATCCCAGGACCCTGGGATCATGACCTGAGCCGAAGGCAGCTGCTTAACCAACTGAGCCACCCAGGCGCCCCCTGAAAAGGACTTTTTTAAGAGCATAGGTACCACGCTGTTAATCACACCTTAAAATTTTAATAATTTCTTAATAACAAATCAGTGTTCAAGTTAATTTTTAACGTGTATTTAAATTTTAATACACAACCCCACACACAGGAGTTTGCTGATTGCATCTCCATGGAATCAGTTCTATCCCCTATAATCCTGTAAACCGGTAATTAGATCTGGAAGCTTGATCTTATTCAGGTTTGATAACTATTATTATTTGGCACAAGTAATTCATAGGTGGTATGGTATATGAATGTTTGATAGCTTTATTTTAAGAATAAATTTTTGATACTGCTTACATCTATTAAGTGATCATTAACTTAATATTAGTATGTATTTTAAAATTTGGGCTTGCCTACCAGAACTTAATAACAAATGGAGCAGGGAAAAGTTAAGAAAATGCTTCATTATTTCTGGAAATAGAGTATTTGCAAAATTCAGTAAACAAGATTTGAAAGTGAGTCTTTACATAGAAGAATATTGAGACTCTTTGATAATTACAGTTTAGTATGTGGGATGGAGATTCTCAAGATTATCTTAATTCATTTTTTTTTTTAACAGGTGAGAGAGTTGAGGCTCTAAGATAAAATTGACTTACTTGCTATCTCACAGTCTTTGCTTTCCTTTAAAAAAGGGACACGTATGTATAGGCGCTGCAGTTCATACACATCTGTCATTTGGGGAGATCCTCCGTTTTTCGGTCGTCTAAATGAAAATGGAAGCCTTTTCTATAATTTTAATCGACATACTGTGATTTCTTTAGTAATCTGGATTAGTGTATTAGTTTAAGGGAAGTCAGGCTGTTTTTTTGTTTTTTTAACAAAATTTATTTATTAGCACTAGCGGGAAGGGCAGGGACAGCGAGAGAGAATCTCAAGCAGACTGTGGGGCTTGATCCCACGACCCCGAGATCATGACCCGAGCCAAAAGCAAGAGTCAGGATGCTCAACTGTGCCACCCCGAGATCATGACCCGAGCCAAAAGCAAGAGTCAGGATGCTCAGCTGTGCCACTCAACTGTGCCACCCCCAGGCTGGCTTTAATAATATTTTCTTTCTCAGGGATTAAATAAAATAAAAATAAAATAAAATAACAAAATAAAAACACAAAATAAAAAATAAACAAAATAAGAAAATAAAAAACCCAAAAAATCCCTTAAGGTATTTTATAGTAGAGAACCATGGTGAATATTCCCAGGTGGTTTTTTTTTTTTACTCGATTTTAGATGCTAAATTTAGTATATCTTTTTTTTTAAATTTTATTTATTTATTTGACAGAGACACAGTGAGAGAAGGAACACAAGCAAGGGGAGTGGGAGAGGGAGAAGCAGGCTTCCCACGGAGCAGGGAGCCCAATGTGGGGCTCGATCCCAGGACTCTGGGATCATGACCTGAGCCGAAGGCAGAGGCTTAACGACTGAGCCACGCAGGCACCCCAGTATATCTTGTTTTATAAGTAACTTTTTTTTTTTTTTAAAAAGAGGGAGGTGGGGGAGGGGCAGAGGGAGAGAGAGAGAGTCCCAAGCAGGGCTCAGTCTCACGACCCTGAGATCATGACCTAGCCAAAATCAGGAGGCAGACGCTTAACTGACTGAGCCACCCAGGTGCCCCTTACAAATAATTTTGTAAGGTCTTGCTTATTGCTCAACTTTTTAAAGATTTTGTAGTAGTTCTCAATCTAGATATGCTGTGGGAATATTCTCTGTAATTTTGTTTATTTATTTAATTTAAAGATTTTATTTATTTGAGAGAGAGAGAGAAAGCAAGAAAGAGAGAGCACACAAGCAGAGGTAGAGGCAGAGGGAGAAGCCGACTCCCCGCTGAGCAGGGAGCCTGATGCGGAGCTCGATCCAGGACCCTAGGATCGTGACCTGAGCCGAAGGCAGACGCTTAACGACTGAGCCACCCAGGCGCCCAATTCTGTGTAATTTTAAAAAGCAAAAGTTGGAGCCTAATGTGTGTTAAATAAGTTTTTCTAAGTTTTCTCATTTGAACATAATCTGTCATAGTCATCTAGGAAGGGACTGCTTAGTGAGAAACTCATTGCCATTCATTAATAGTCCAGATTCTGGATAATTGGAATAAGTGACTATGGGCTGCAGTATAAATGTGTATTTATTATGTAATGTGTATAGTACCAACTTTGGAGCCAGAATCCCTTGCTGTGCCACTTAGTAGCTTTGTGACTTTGGGCAAGTTTCTCAGCTTCTCTGTTCCTGTTTCCAGTCCTTAAAATTGGAGACAATACTAGTACCTGTTTCATAGGGTTCTGAGGATTAAAGTAGTTAATGTATATGCACAGTGCTTAGAACATGTGTAGCATGCTGTAAATGCTTAAGTTTTAGCTGTTTTCTTAGTTGGACAAGGCTGATCCTGAGAAAATTGTGAGGAAGACAGAGTTGACTTAGACGTTCATCCATCTCTAATGATTGGGTAAGCAGTGCCGTTAGCCTTCTGCTGTCTTTGGCATTCCTTCCCAGGTTGCCCTTTGCTAAACCTTTGCCTACTTGTTCTCCTTGTCCCTGCAATGTAAACCTAAATTACAAAATCCCCATCCTATTTTCCTGTTAGTCATTACACTAGGAATCATGAGAAAAATGATTGAGTTGAATGACTTTACATTATTAATAAATAACATTCGTGAATAACTTGGGTTTATAAAATAAGTTTTTTTTCTTTTTAAGATGTCATTTTTAAGTAATCTCTACACCTACCGTGGGGCTTGAACTCACAACCCTGAGATCAAGAGTCACATGCTCTACTGACTGAGTCAGCCAAGCACCCCATATAAATAAGTGTTTCAATGAAAATAACTTTAGTGGATTGGAAGTTAGGGAAAATAACAAATTTGAGCAAAGTTGAAGTATTGGGAAAAATATATGGTAGCTCTGAGTTGGTTTTGCCTTGGAATATTTCATCCATTTGGTTCCCTCTGCTTTTCATATCCCTCCCCTCTCTCTCTTTCTTTCTCTCTTTCTTTCAAAGATTTTATTTTTTTATTTTTATTTTTTTTTAAGATTTTATTTATTTGACAGAGAGAGAGAGACAGCGAGAGAGGGAACCCAAGCAGGGGGAGTGGGAGAGGGAGAAGCAGGGTTCTCGCTGAGTGGGAAGCCTGATAGGGGGCTCGATCCTAGGACCTTGGGATCATGACCCGAGCCGAAGGCAAATATTTAACGACTGAGCCACCCAGGCGCCCCTCAAAGATTTTATTTATCAGAGAGAGAGAGAGAGAGAGAGAGAGCACTAACAGGAGGGAGGGGCAGAGGGAGAGAGAGAAGCATACTCCCCGCTGAGCAGGGAGCCCAACATGGGCTTGATCCCAGGACCCTGGGATCATGACCTTAGGATGACATGAGCCGAAGACAGACGCTTAACCAACTGAGCCACCCAGGCGCCCCTATCTTTTTCTTTCTTTTACATCAGAACTCACTGATTATCTAAAAGTTCCAAGTTTGTACCCCTCCTTTCTCGAAATATCACACAAAAAGCATCCATAGTGTTTGGCAAAAAGATGGCCTTTAGTTGGGCTTAGGTATAGTAATGACTCTTGGTTTCTATGGATACTTTGTTAATTGGGATTGATGTGTTTAGTGTGAACAGAGAATAGATAGGATAGTGAAAGAAATCAAATTCTGAATGAGGTAGCATCTTTGTAGTTCTTGCAAATGTTATTTTTAAAATGCTGGGTTGATAATGCACTCTTGGAGCTAACCCACTTCCATTCATGTTTAAGAAAATCATTGTCATGTTTCATCTAATTAGATGCCCTGAGCATTGTAGACCTTTGGTAACTTCTGTGGGTTGTTAGGTTACATTCGTTTTGTTTGGGATTATAATAGGGTGTGCATGATTGACTTGTGAAGTCTCTGAAACTGTCCAAATGAACCATGCTGAAATGGGTAGTATGGTAGTTCAAGATATATGCGTGTATATATGTACGTACATATAGATGTATGTGTATAGGTTGTGTGTGTATATATATATATATATGTAGTGTGTATATATGTATGTGTATATGTGTAGGAACTGAAGAATATAGAGGAAGTAGGCAAGATTACAGATAAAGCCCTAGTGCATATTTAAAGAGGTAGAATTCCTCTTGAAAAGAGTAGAGAGTATGGGGTGCTTGGGTGGCTTAGTGGGTTAAGCGACTGCCTTTGGCTCAGGTCATGATCTCAGGGTCCTGGGATCGAACTCCCCGCCGGGCTCCCTGCTCAGTGGAGAGTCTGCTTCTCCTGCTGCACCTCCACCCTGCTTGTTTGCGCGTGCGCTCTCTCTCTCTCTCAAGTAAATAAATCTTAAAAAAAAAAAAAAATAGGGAGTAGATTAAAAGAGCGTTACTATTGTTTTGTGCAAGAGTTTTGACATATTGTAAATTTTTTTTTTTTTAAAGATTTTATTTATTTGTCAGAGAGCTAGAGCGAGTACAAGCAGGGGAAGCTGCAGGCAGACAGGGAAGCAGGCTCCCTGCTGAGCAGGAAGCCCGATGAGGGACTCAATCCCAGGACTGTGGGATCATGACCTGAGCTGAAGGCAGGTGTTCAACTGACTGAGCCACCCAGGTGTCCTGACATAGGGTAAATTTTTGTGTCTATAGCTCTAATCGGTGGATTGCTAAGTAGTTTGAAAGAAAAACTATTAGAATTGTAGCTTTCATTACAGTTTTTCCTGATTCTGCAATGTTCACATATTAAAATGTAAACTTCATATTCTTTGTTATATTTCAGGGACTTAGGTTTGGTTGGAATGAAGTTAGATGTACTAGTTGTATGGGTAATGGGCTCAGTTAATCAGGCACAGTGCTAGTAAGACCATGGTCACCATGGCAGGTGTTAATTTAATTTTGTTATTTTAACTGAATTTACTTTGTCCAGCTTGCCCACAAATTATTGGGAAGGGACCTTAGCAAGTATGTTTAATAAAGTAAGTTACGTCAATAACTGTGATCTCTCTGTAGGAGGAAGGGCAGCACATTTTTGAGATCTGCTTCCTTTTTTTTTTTTTTTTTTTTTTTTTGAGATTTTATTTATTTGACACAAAGAGCACAAGCAGGGGGAGCAGCAGAAGGAGAGGGGGAAGCAGGGAGCCTGACACGGGCTTGATCCCAGGACCCTGGGATCATGACCTGAGTCAAAGGCTGAAGCTTAACCGACTGAGCCACCCAGGCACCCCTTGAGATCTGATTCTTGATTACTTTTTACAAAATTTCACATAGATTTAGTACTTTCAGAGGGTATTTAATGATCGTAAAAGTTTTTGTGACCTTTACAGGACACAAAGGACTTGTATCCTTTACATTGCAGGGCATGAACAATTAACCAGCTCATGAGTGCCTATGGTTTGGTACCTAGTTGTTAGTGGTGGACATTGTCTACTGAGGTCTTGCCACAGGAGTGGATCCCATCCTCTAAAATTTCTTTTTGCCTGAGATTGCTTTAAGCTCCACTCCTGTCTTTTTTCAGTACACTCAATGTGGTTTGTTCTGTGGATTTTACTAAACATAGGGCTGGTCCACATTCCATGCCACTTGATGCCCTGAGCCACAGTTTTTTTTTTTTTTTTTAATTATTTGAGAGAGAGAATGTGTGCATGCGCACTGAGCAAGCACGGGGGTGGGGAGGGGCAGAGGGAGAGAGAGAGCAGACTCCATGCTGCTCGTGGAACCTGATGTGGGGCTTAATCCCACGACCCTGAGATCATGACCTGAGCCAAAACCAAGAGTCTGCCCCTTAACAGACTGCGCTGCCCAGGTGCCCGTGAGCCGCAGTTTTCGCTGTCTCTGTCAAATAAATAAAATCTTAAAAAAAACCAAAAAACAAAAGACGCAGTTTTCGAAAGCTTGGCTACCTGATTGAAAACTGAGAATACAGGAAACACATACACGCAAATCAATATTCTGGAAACTAGCCCCAGGAGGAAATACAGTTAGTGCCAAATGCCGGTAGAAGTGTGATGGTTTGGAGTGTACTTGAAGTGATTTGGAAAAAACTCACAAGAGATGAGACTTGACCTGAGCTTTAAAGAAGGGATGGGATTTGCCACAAGTTGAGCATGTGTATCTGTTATGCTTGTGTTTGTAAAGGTAGTGCCTATCATTTGGGCGGGGTGGGGCTGGTACGTGCATGAGGCTGGGGTATGTGTGCGGTGTTTGGGAGCGAATCCGTGAGGTGGGTGTTGTGTGCGACTACTGGAAGGAGTTGGGAGTTCATTCAGTTGCAGAATTGCTTCGGAAAGAGTGCCTTGCTATTAGGAGGATTTTTCTGGTAACAGTAAGCTGGGTGGATTTAGAAAGGGAAGGCGCTTAGAAGGCTATTAGAGTAGTTCTGACCTGAACTGAGAAGGGTTGATGGCAGTGGGAAATGGGAAGAAAGGAACTGATTGGACAGAAACCATCAGAGAGACTCTGGTGGGGGGAAAGGCAAAATTCAAGAGGATTCTGCGTTTCTGTGCTGGGTGCAGAGGTCCTCATGGTGTCCTTAATGGATACAGGAGAAGTCAGGGTTAAGAGTTTGCTGTGAGAGGAAGAGAAGAGGTTTAATGTAGGATGTGATAAGGTATTGGAGCCCTGAAATGAGGTCAGATTTATGGATAGAGGGTTCACTGTACCATCAATCTTCAGGATCTCGCTCAAGGCCAGTTGTTTTTTCTATTGACTGTTGTGAGGAAGGACAGTGATGTAGAAAGATGTGGAGGAGAAAAGAGGGGAATGACTGTGTGGGATTTTTGGCTTAAGAGTTAAGTAGTACTTTTTATATATCAATACTATAGTTCAGAATTACCATGTGATACTGTAACAGAACCTGAAAATTCAGCATGCTTGGAATAACCTAATTTTAACTTTCATCTGTGTTCCCCTAAGATGCTTTCTGAGCATTTATAAATTTCCATAGATTTATGTTAATATTTATATCAAAAATTTATATTAATGAGTTAATATTTATATTATTGAATACAGACTCATATTTAATAAAGCTAATACAAAACCCTAAGGACTGCTATTAGTCCGTTGTTTGGATGACTTAACCATTTGAAACTAATTGGCAAATGGGCTTCTCTGTTTCTTTCTTTACTTTTTTTTTTTTTTTTGAAGATTTATTTATTTGAGTGAGAGAGCGTGCACAGCAGGAGGAGGGGGAGAGGGAGAAGCAGACTCCCCATTGAGCAGGGAAGCCTGATCTGGGGCTCTGTCCCAGGACCCTGAGATCACATCCTGAGCCATCGGCAGACGCAACCAACTGAGCCACCCAGGCACCCTGCTTCTCTCTTTCTTAAGGAGTTTATACATGATGAGGATTATTTCACGTCTCCAGTTTTTTTTCCATAGGGTTTTAGTAGGTGGTTGGGAGAAGTTGTGGAGTAGCTACAATTTTGAGGAATTGCCTTTAAATGAGATCTATTTCTTCTACAGTGTTTAGTAATGCTTCACAAATGTGGTCTAATTAATTCATTATTAAGCATGACAGTATAAAAAATGTTCAGTTGCTAGCCTCTGTTTTCCCCTGATCATTAATCCATATACCATAATACTTGGGTTTTTATTATTATTTCAAGTGGGAAGTATATAATCAAAAGCATTGATCAGTTTAGGACTGCTTGATAGACTTGGAGACATTATTGAGTCTGTCTACAGGTAGAGCTTGATGCACAAATGGATTCATGGATTCTTTGGTCCATAGGATGGGAATTGCTGGTATTGCATTAGAACCAAGGAATATTTGTTTGAAGAGTAGAAGTTGTGTCTGGTTCTCCTTAAAGAGGGTCCAGATTGTGCAGATTTTATTTTTGCTTTTTATTGTACCAATTAATTGAAGTATGATTCATTGGATAGAATTTAGAAGTCTGTTACATGTAAAATTAGACTTGTAAATTAAATTACTTGGGTATATGACAATATGTTAACTTAAGAGATATTTAGTAACAGTTTTATTTCAGTGTATAATATTAATTCTCAGAGCTGGTTGCTATTAAAAAAAATTTTATGTTTTTGGGGGGATTTTTGACATCTGGAAGAAAACGTGTACTTAGTGTTAATTTCATCTCAATAATGCAAAATCATATAGTTGAGCCAAAGTTATCTTTACTCTTCCATTCCATTTACTGATTACAGCAGGTACAAATGGCTCTCAGATAATCCTCTCCAATGAGTTTTAGTTTTCAGTTCCTAAAAAACGGTATTTCTACAGTCTCAATTTCCCATAGAATTGATACCGTATACATCATTATTTAATATAATGCACTTGCCTTAAAACTTTGGAGCATGGTTTTGGTATTGCTTAGTTACCTGGATTTTTAAAGAGGGAGGCTATTTACCAGGCATATACGACAATGACTCTATTTTTTTTATGGTAGTGTTTTTTTTTTTTTTTTTTTGTCAGACGTGGACATTTAAACATGTTGTGCTGGCACATTAGTTCCATGAAGATTAGCTAAGATAATGTAAGGTCACAAGCTGTTTAGTTGAGCCTGTAAACATAATCAAAGTAAGACTTACTGAAGCAAGCATGAAGTTTTGAATGTGAATATTTTAAATGAAATACTGAAATTACTTATAGTAGCCCTGGATATATATTAATTACGTCATTTGTTCTTGTCACAAGTTTCTACTTGATCATGTTTTTTTCCAATAGCACAAGCAACTTATTTATATTTCATTCTTGAGAAACTAAAGGAAGAAACTGCCTAATGAATATGAAAATTGCCATTAAATTAGAGTGTCCATTTTATGGATGCTTATATGATTATAGTTTCTTGCTCTTCAACACACTTTTGGACTGGTGTTAGAGTGTGTGTAATCCGTGTGTACAAAGTAAATTTCAAAATCTAAGCAATATAAATATAAATAAGGTGGGTTAGGGAAAAAATACAGTTGCTGAAGGAGAAAAAGACTTCAGGCTAAATACAAGCCATATTTATTTTTTGCTTTTTCTGCTTACTTGGTTTACACCACCTTTTCCTCTTCAGTAATAACAAGTAATATGGGTAGGAACTGACTTAACACTACTAAGTTAATATTAACAATGCCATTAGTGCATATACACACATGTTTAAGGCTTTAGAGAAAAATGTCTTTCCTGTCCTGACCAGCCCAATCAGTTAGCTAATTTTATTGTTAAATAAATTTAATTTATTAAAGTGCTAAATACAGTATTATTAAAAGAAATGACTAGGATTAAAATAAAGGCTTTTTAAAAAAATAAATACTTCTGGATAAAGTTAGCAGGCTTCCATTGAAACTCAGTTTTGGTTTCCTTTACAGGACTAGCTATTCACAGTCAGAACCACTTAGCACGCTTTGCCCATAGCGTCTACTGAGGAAGTCAGAATCTGAGCCAGCATGAAGACTGAATCTTGTCTTTGGTCTGATTTATAAACCATACTTTTATTCTACCATGTGCAAGGTGGAGGTTATAGCATGGAAACTAAAACCTTAGTAAGTGTGATTTTTATTTTGGCTAATAAATTATAGCCTTTCTTGTAGTGAATTTGTCCTCTTAACGGAGTTCACAGTATAAATGGAGTGAGGACTTGGCAAACAGGGACACAATAATACACATACAAAGCCAAAGATTGAGCTTTTCAGGTCAGGAAAAATCTCTGAGAAAGGGAGGCAAAAGCTTCTGTTACTCTGCCTAGGATTTTTCACTTTTCTGGTTAAAAATAGGTGGCAGGATGATATTTAGTTGAGAAGGGATATAAGAAAATGGCTTTAGTGGCAGCCATTAGAAAAAGTAATTATTAAATTTGCTGTGGAAGTTACTTCATAAATTAGTTGGCATTAAATCAGGAAGTATTCATTTTAGTGTAGTGTTAGTAATAAGCCCAGTGTAGAATCCTAGGAACCTTTTAAAATATTGAATATGTGTTTAGTATGAATTGAATTTTGAGTATGTTTTAAATATTGAATATTTTTCATGTAAGTATGAATATTCAAAATTATATTGGCATGAATATGCTAGTAGTTATCTTAGGGACGTTCCGGCAATTTTATTGTCCCAATAGGTGATGTACAGTTTTTATTTTTTTTGTGCTCCAGACAGAACTAGATTTTGAAGGTGTAGGCTATCAAGGAACTTAATCTGTATTTCAGTGTTATTTTCTGATTGTAAGGATTACTCTTCAACATTTTTCTTTTCTGCCTGTGCTTATTAAGAGCAGTGGATAAGTAGCACCTTTAAGCTGCTTTTTCTTCCTTAGCAAAAATAATAGAATTGACTTTGTTTGATCTTCTGAATTCTTCAGTGAATCAAACAGAACGATACTGTACCTAGAGAGCATAAGAATCTAAGTTGTTCATAATTTGAGAATGGTTATGTGTTTATTTGGTTTGTGTTCTTTCCCTTCTCTTTGAATCTTAACTGTTTGTTACTTTTCTAAATTGATGGTGATGACCTGGCTTAAATTAAACATTTCTATTAGCGGCTTCTCTGTTTTAACTTGCTTCCCTCTTAGAACAAACCTCCCTTTTATCTCCTGCTTATCTCTTTTGCATTCTAAAGTACAATTTCATTAAATCCCTGAGGTCTAAGATTTTTTCTTTGGGAGCTTATCTCTGGTGTCTCTAATGGAAATTGGAAAAATAAGGATAGTTCATTGCTAAATCTTACAGGCTTCTTTTGAGAGATTTATATTTTATAAGTTGAAGGGTACTTTTGGGGCACAGAGATGGAATTATGTAGTTACTGTTTTAATAACCATGTCCTCATTATTTATAGCTTCCTGCCTGACATAACTCACTTCAAGAAGAGCACAATGTCAGAACGTGGAATTAAGTGGGCTTGTGAATATTGTACGTATGAAAACTGGCCATCTGCGATCAAGTGTACTATGTGTCGTGCCCAAAGACCAAGTGGAACAATTATTACAGAAGATCCATTTAAAAGTGGTTCAAGTGATGTTGGTAGAGATTGGGATCCTTCTAGCACTGAAGGAGGAAGTAGTCCTTTGATATGTCCAGACTCTAGTGCAAGACCCAGGGTTAAGTCTTCGTACAGCATGGAAAATGCAAATAAATGGTCATGCCACATGTGCACCTATTTGAACTGGCCAAGAGCAATCAGATGTACCCAGTGCTTATCCCAGCGTAGGACCAGGAGTCCCACAGAATCTCCTCAATCCTCAGGATCTGGTTCAAGACCAGTTGCTTTTTCTCTTGATCCTTGCGAGGAATACAATGATAGAAATAAACCGAACACAAGGACCCAGCATTGGACTTGTTCTATTTGCACATATGAAAACTGGGCCAAGGCTAAAAAATGTGTTGTTTGCGATCATCCCAGACCTAATAATATTGAAGCAATAGAGTTGGCAGAGACTGAAGAGGCTTCTTCAATAATAAATGAGCAAGACCGAGCTCGGTGGAGGGGAAGCTGCAGCAGCGGGAATAGCCAAAGAAGATCGCCTCCCACTACGAAACGGGACTCTGAAATGAAAATGGATTTTCAGAGGATTGAATTGGCTGGTGCTGTTGGCAGCAAGGAGGAACTTGAAGTGGACTTTAAAAAACTGAAACAAATTAAAAACAGGATGAAAAAGACCGATTGGCTATTCCTCAATGCTTGTGTGGGTAAGTTTCTGCATTTTTTGAACGGGATAGGAAAAGGTATTAAAAATGACATGAAAGATATAAGCAGGGTCAATATTATTTAGCATTTCGGTCATTCAGCATGATAGCTGTACTCCCACTATGCATGCATGAGAATCTCTGTATTTGTGATCTTGTTATAACTTTGTTCTAAATTGCCTCCATTTCATTGTGTGTCTTTCCGTCATTAGGGAGAAAAACTTTTTAAGTTAAAGCAAAGTTTTTTACACATCAGTAGGAGAAAAATATACCTGGAGTTTAAAGCTGCTCCTCTATTTATTGTAACAGGATGTGACTGAGGAACACCAGCTGCTGCTTCATAGTGTTTGTAAACAGTGT
Source organism: Phoca vitulina (assembly GCF_004348235.1). Lineage (NCBI taxonomy): Eukaryota > Metazoa > Chordata > Mammalia > Carnivora > Phocidae > Phoca > Phoca vitulina. The sequence goes on from NW_022589731.1 coordinate 20,377,480, forward strand.
GAGCATCTTGTGATGATAGAAGCTTTAGTCAGATGTTAAAAATATCACAAAAATGTGACTCCAAGAAGTTGAACAAACATAATATTGACCTTGAAAATACTGATGTTAATTTAACGTGAATGTCATGTAGTTAATATTTGCACATTTTATGAAACTGATTTCATGTAGCCAGCTGAGTTCCACAATTCAAATTATGATTTGTATATTTTGTGGTTTTAGTGCTTCCTAAAGAAATTCTGGATATTGGTCCCAGTTACTGGTTAAGACCTGTCGAAAGACCAGGACATGTTGTGAGAGCAGGGTTTTCTCTAGTTTCGACCTTGTGAGGTAAATATTTGTGATGTAATTCACAAAAGGAGTTATTGGACTCCCTGTGCCTTTTTGTTTCTTTTTGAGTAGGTTAGCTTTTTGAATTTTATGACTTAAATTATTTGGATGGGGTGCTTACTTTGACGTTCTGTTTTGTAAAGAAAATTTTTGTAAAGGATAATTTGGAGGGACTACTCAAGTTAAATGTTGTGTGGAACAATAGCTAAGCCTGTATTATAGCTTAGCTGTATGTGTATGTTTTTTTCCCAGTATGAATTTCTTTTGTTTATCCTCCCTGAATATAGCTCCAAGAACGGAAGACGTAACTATATGAACTTGTAAGTCCTAAGCGTAGATTTCAAGAAATCTGAGTTTTTTATTTTCGTTTTGTTCCGGCAAAAAGAATGTCCAAGAAGGTGAGTCCTTCTGAACACCAAAACACAGTAGGCACTTAGTAACTCTTGGCTCCAATTTTCTTCTATCCTGAGGACTAGGGATGAAAGCACACTGAGCCATTTTAGGCTATCTGTGTTTTTCCATTTCATCCCATTGATTTTTTTTTTCCTCCAAATTGGGGTACCCTATGTGGTATAATTTTCTTTTTTTTTTTTTTTTAAAGGAGGTACAAAGAGATTTATTTTATTGAGGCCAAAGTTGCAACATAAAATTCACCATTTTGAAAGTGAACAAATCAGTGTCATTTAGTGCATTTAGAGTGTTGTGCAACCACCATCTGTCTGGTACTAAAACATTTTCATCACCCCAAAAGGAAACCCTGTACCATTAAGCAGTTACTCTACCTCCCCTCCTCTCCCAAGTCCCTGGCAATCACGTCTGCTTTCTGTCTCTGTGGATTTACCTATTCTGGATATTCCATATATAAATGGAATCTTATGTGACCTTTTGTATCTAGGTGTGATTGTCTTTAAATTACCTGGGTGCCTTTTGGAAACTCTTAAAATCATTTTTGCAGGTGGTAATGCACTATGCATACCTTTAGTACAAGGTCGTGTTACAGTACACAGAAGTTTACAGATAGAAATGAAGTACGTTGTGACAATTACTCACCTCTGTTGGGGTCATAGAATCCTTTAGAAATCAGAGGTTCATAGTTTCTTCAGGTTAGTGGATCTCAGGTTAAGAACTTCTACTTTGAAATATTTTCTCTTGTTGAAACACAAATTAGACCAATCAATATAACTTTGTCTATGTGGCTATTATTTCTTTATGACTACTCTCATTTTGTTGCTCCCTTTTATTTTTTCCATTTTTTTTTTAAAGATTTATTTATTTATTTGAGAGAGTGAGAATGAGAGAGAGAGAGTACATGAGAGGGGGGAGGGTTAGAGAGAGAAGCAGGCTCCTCGCCGAGCAGGGAGCCCAATGTGGGACTCGATCCAGGGACTCCAGGATCATGACCTGAGCCGAAGGCAGTCGCTTAACCAACTGAGCCACCCAGGCGCCCCACATATTCTTATTTCTTTTTTTTTTTTTTTAAAGATTTAAAAAAATTTTTTTTTGTTTGACACAGATATAGCGAGAGAGGGAACACAAGCAGGGGGAGTGGCAGAGGGAGAAGCAGGCTTCCTGCGGAGCAGGGAGCCTGATGCGGGGCTCGATCCCAGGACGCTGGGCTCATGACCTGAGCTGAAGGCAGACGCTTAACGACTGAGCCACCCAGGCGCCCCTCCACATATTCTTATTTCTTTTGGGATAACCATCCTTGTACCTCTTCGCATTTTGATGGCTGTGATTTCATTTTAAAGGTGGAACAAAAACTCATGCCAGCAGGACCAATATTGTATTTGATTTTTTTTCATCTACCAGTTTCTTTATCATTAAGTCCCTACTCCCACCCACTCCAGAGTTTCTAGGTTCTTAGGGCTAAGTATTAATTGTATTTAGTTCTTAGTAATGTGCATTCTGTTTTCCCTTTCAACAGATATTTTTTACTTCACCGTACAATATGGTTCTGAACTGTTGTACCAATTATGACCGTGTCTTTTTTGGGTAGTCCTATCCTGATTTGTAAACATCACTGAAATATGTGTAAAACATTTTTTTGTTTACCTTGTGTTGGGTTAATTAACAGAAGCCCCCATGTACTGAACATTAACCTTTACTTCCCCTTTTCTGCCTGCCTTATGTTCTCCAGATTTCATTAGATATGGTATATTATGGCTTGTCCATGTTAGGCATTTAAGAAAATCATCTCTGTGGTCCCTTTGGTAACACATTTACTAAAAAAAATAATCTCTGAAGTATATACACTAAGTATAAAATATTTACTGAGTATAAATTTATACTAAGTATAAAATGTGAGACAACCCCTTTGAAATTGGAAAAAGTCTCAACCTTTGTAGCTTGTTAAAATAGGATTGAGGAGGATTCAGTTGTTAAGAAGGCAAAAGTAAACTGAAGTGCCAGCAGTATTGAGCAAGTTTCTTTTTTACATGACTGTTGGGTGTAAGTTTCGCCTAAGTCATTATTATTATCTTATGTGGTGAGTGGACGTTGGGGGCAGTGATGCCAAGACCTGACATCAATGAAAGTGGAATCTGGGGGTAGGAACCAGGATGGTAAAGGCAGAGGTGTGAATTTAAATGTGCAGTTGTCTCTGGAATGTCTGCAGTTTGGTGCCAGGTGTTTTCTGGGAGGTCATGTTGGTGCTAATCATAGACTGCCTTTCCTGCTGGATAGATGATGTCCCTAGAGAATAGGGCAGCACTACCTAACACACCATTTTAATTCTGCTATTGTATTGAATCGGTTGCCCTTTAGAAGAACATTTTAATTTGTGACCCAGGTTGATCCCTTGAAAAGATAAACAGGGTCACATAAGAATCCCAGATTAAATCCGTGGTGATAACTTTTTGTATTCCTGAACCCTGGACTTGTGTAACCAGTCGTGTACACCACATTTTCCCTTGAATAGCTGATATTTCCGACTTCTTCCCAATTCAGCGAAGCTGAAACTGAACTGGTCTCTCCCTTAAACCTATTCTTTCATAGTCCCCTTTCTCCCTTGATGACAAGTTTATCATCCCACCGGCTGTGCCCAAAGCCTCGGTCATCCTTGATTCTCCTTTTTCTCTTACTCCTTTCCTACTTGTCAGAAAATCTTACTGGCTCTACCTTCAAAATACATGCAGAATCTGTACTTCTCACTACCCTGGTCCAAACCATGATCCCCTCTGTCCTTTTTTTCTTTTACAAATTGTTCTCCACATAGGAGCTACTCTTCTAAAACTGCTCAGAACTCTTCAGTGATTGTGTTGCTCAGAGTAAAAGCCAGAGTCCCTCAAAGACACTCTAGGCCCCCTCATCTGTGTCCTGCACCTTCCTCCCCCTCCCCATTCCCCCTCCCATCTGTTGCTCTTAACCTCACTCATTCACTTTAGCCACTCTGGCCACCTTTCTTCTCTACAAATAAGCCTTGTACTTGCTGTTTTCCTCTGCCTGGAATTCTCATTTTCTGGATTGCAGGATTAGCTCATTTAGTTGCTTAAGTTCTTTTCTCAATTGTTCCCTTCTCATTGAGGCTTCCCCGACTGCTCTATCTACAATTTCAGCCCTGTCCTCATCCCCTTCCCCTGGTTTTAATTTTCTTTACAACACTTGTTACTTTCCACTTTATTATTTGTCTCTTTTCTTCCTTAGAATTTAAGCTTGGTGAGGGCCAGGAATTTTGTTTCCTTCACAGTTGTATCCTAGTACTTAAAGCAGTGTCTGATACATAGCAGGCATTCAGGCATTTGTTAAGTCATTCAGCGAATAAGCCCTTGTGGAAACTGAGATCTGGACAAATAGACCTTTATGCTTTTCTGAATTTCTAGATTTTTTACTTTCTTCCTAGCTTTCTGTATTTTTTACTTTACAAACTACCCCTGGGGCTTGACCCAGTGGGAGCCAACGTGACTTCTCCCTATTAGGAGAACAATACCTTAACATATAATGTATTATTTGTTTCAGGGGTACAGGTCTGTGATTCATCAGTCTTACACAATTCACAGCGCTCACCATAGCACATATCCTCCCCAGTGTCCATCACCCAGCCACCCCATCCTTCCCACCCCCCTCCACTCCAGTAACCCTCAGTTTGTTTCCTGAGATTAAGAGTCTCTTATGGGGGGTGCCTGGGTGGCTCAGCCGTTAAGTGTCTGCCTTCAGCTCAGGTCATGGTCCCAGGGTCCTGGGATTGAGCCCTGTGTTGGGCTCCCTGCTCAGCGGGAAGCCTGCTTCTCCCTCTCCCACTCCCCCTGCTTGTGTTCCCTCTCTCGCTGTCTCTCTCTCTGTCAAATAAATAAATAAAATCTTTAAAAAAAAAAAAAAAAGAGTCTCTTATGGTTTCTCTCCCTTTCTGGTTTCGTTTGTGTCCCCTGTTGAGAATCATTGACTTACGGGCTAAATCAGAATCTTATCAGTGAGCATGCTGAAATGGAATCATGAGGATTGTAGTCTGGGGTATTCCTGAGCAAAATTTTGATGTGTCTAAAAACTTAAAGGTTTTTTTTTTTTTTTTTAAAGATTTTATTTATTTGAGAGAGAGAAACAGCGACAGAGAGCATGAGCAGGGAGGAGAGGGAGAAGCAGGCTCTTGGCTCAGCAGGGAACCCGGTGCAGGGCTGATGCTGGGACTCCGGGATCATGACCTGAGCGGAAGGCAGACGCTTAACTGACTGAGCCACCCAGGCGCCCCATAACTTACATGATTCTTAAAACATAGGAAATATGTTAGAATTGACTTTTTCTTTTGGGTTGTCTGCAAAGATAGTTCTATTTGATCAAATATTTCCCCTCTTCTCATAACTGTATTGAAAATCAATATTTGTGGCTGTTATTTTCTGCCCTCACGCCAGTTGTATTTTGGCCCCTTGCCCGTGTACCGTGTCCTACATAGCCACTCCAGGGTGCCAGATGCAACTGTAGAAACACCTATGACTTAATATGGTGCTAAACATGTCAGAATATGTTTGTCTGTTTGCTTTCACTAATACTCTTTTTTCATTGTATTTTCTAATTTTTTAAATTTTTTTTACTTTTGTCATTTTTAACAAAAATTAGCAAGGTATAGGCTTATTACATTTAAAAATATTGTTTATTTTGGTATCATTATTAAGAATTATAGATATGAATGGTTTTTCTCAAGGAAGTAAACTATTAAGGTTGTGTAAATGTTTTTCTGGAAAAACAAATGTGTTGCAAAATGTAATGTTCAAGGTAATTTTTTTAATGGTGACTTTATTATTTAGTTTAGAGATATAGTGTGTCTGGTCAAATGAGTGTTGTACAATAATCCAAACAAAATTTTATTAACTTCGACAGAAGAAAAAGTCCTGTACAATTAGTTTTTGAGAGATGGAAATACTATGAACCGCAGTGATAATAAGGTGATGTATACCAAGGACAGTACCACATCAGAACAAAACAAAAGGAAATCTTTGACGTAAGATACAATGGCGATTTTACCTATTTATTAAGATGTCTTTGTGGCTGACTTTTTAACTTTAGAGGAAACTGAGGGCATATAAATTAGTGTAAGGAAAGAAATGGAAGAGGCTTCTATTCTCTAGTTTGGTGTTCTTTGGCTTTAAAAATTAATTTGCTGCACAGAGATACCTTACTGATGACTTACCTGAAGGCACAAAACATGAAATATCTTGCAAAATATGCTATTAGGGAGAGGAATTAGTGTCTAAAGTTGTATTTTTTAGGTGCCCACTACTGCTTGCTTTCACCGCCCCCCCCAGCCTTTTCTGATTTACACAACTGATTGAAATAGTGTAACAGGCAGATGCCTTCTGGCCCCCCAAGGCATTTGAATTCTAATCCCCAGAGTATATGAATGTGCTACTTTACATGGCAAAAGGGATCTTGCAGATGTAGTTAAATTAAGGACCCTCAAATGGAGAGAGATGACCTCCTGTTGTTTGGGTGGGCCCAGCATAATCATAAGGGTCCTTATAAACAAGAGGGAGACAGGAGAACATGTGTCACAGAAGGAGATATGACAGTGGAGCAACAGAGGTCTTAGTGGTGAGGGGCTGTGAGCTGAGGAATGCTGGCAGCCTCTATAAGCTGGAAAAGGCAAGGCTCCCCTAGACCCTTCCAAGGAGTACACTTTGGTTTTAGCCCAGTGAGAGCCGTGTGGAACTTCTGGTCTTGCCCAGATTTTAAGATAAAAGATATGAATTGTTTTAAGCCACTAAATTTGTAGTAATTTGTTAGAGCAGCAATAGGAAATTAATATGAACAGCATTTTTTTTTTTTTAATTACAAATATCAAGTCCAGGGTGTCATGTGTGTTTCTGATCTCTTGGTTATAAATCACAGGTTTCCATAATCCTGGCTTGGGTTTAGTTAATTTGGTAGAACTGCTCACAGAACTCAGGAAAACCTTTTACTTACTAGATGACTAGTTTATTATAAAAGGCTAGAACTCAGGAACTAGATGGAAGAGATGTAGAGAGCAAGGGAAGGGGCTTTCGATGTCCTGTTGGCTGCCACTCTCCCAGCACCTCCGCATGTTCAGCAGCCCGCAAGCTTACTGAGGCTTAATTACACAGGTAAGATCGATCAAATCATTGGCCACAGGTGAATAATTCACCCTCTAGCTCCTCTCCTTTCCCAGGAGGTAGGAGTGGGATGGTGCTGAAAGTTCCAACCCCTTAATCCCAAGGTTGGTTCCCTTGGCAACCAGCCCCCATCCTTAGGTGTTTTCCAGAAGTCACCTCATTAACATAAACTCAGAAGTGGAGAAAGGGACTTGTTTTATGAGTAACAAAAGACGTTCGGTTTTCCCTTTATGTCTCCGGAGCAATTTCAGGAACTGGGAACAAAACTAAATTTATTAACAAAAGATGCCCCTAGGGATCTTACTGAGGAAATTACAGGGGTTTTAGTAATTATGTGCCAGGAACAGTAGATATATATTTCTTAATCACAGTGGGTTTTTCTTTTTTAGTTAGTTTTCTTTTTTTGTTTTTGCTCTGTGTTTGAAAGGAGTACTGTTACAGGAACTTTTGAATAATGTTTGATGACTGTGAATATTAATGTTTTCAATCTTGCCTTTTTTCCAAGTCAACTAAATAAATATGCCTAAATGAAGCTGATTGTTGAGCCCCAAGATGGGGCTGCATGGTTAGGTCACATTATTTGTACGGTTTTTAGTATGACATTTCTGTAGTATGTTTGCTTTGCTTGTGTTTGCCTGTTTTCAGTTTGGTATACTACAGCTGTTCGGACAATCTGTTTTCCACCTTGAGAAGTTTTTCTGCCTTATGGATCGCCTTCGCGGCCATCGTCACTTCTGACTTGGTAGCCCAGTAGCAGGTCTTTGTTCTAATATTTAAGTTTTAGAGATCATCTTCTGGGAGTTCAGAGAGGGAGCTAATGAAATTGTTCACTGTTCTGATAGATTTTAGGTTATGGTTATTTTTTAAGTGCTGGATTTATTCCAGGATGCTAATGAACCATTTTGTTTGAGTATGAACTTGATTTTGTATTGGTACGAGACTGAGTGTTTTACTGAAAGATACTCTTCTGATTTTAGAGTCCTTTTTCCCTTAATACTTGGCTTTTTTTCCTTAATACAGGTAGAACCTGAAAAAACCTCTTGGAGGTCTTCATAGTCTTTGACATTTAAAACCATCACATTTTTAAAAAAAAAAAAGCATAAAAAAATAAAAATGGTTTGTTAAAATATCCTATTGAAAGCTTTTAATAGAATCCAAAATACATGCAGACTCCTGCAGCAGATCTTTGGCACTGTATCCATAAAAGGAAAGTAAGCTGCTGGAGTGCCGGCAATGCCTTGTATGTCCTTGGCTAACTCTCTGTGATGCTCCTACGTGGGCGCGTGTGTGTAGCTACCAAAACTGAGGTGTCTTCACTCCATACACATTCTGGCTTGTGAATCTCCTTCCTATCCAAGGTAGTTGATGTTATAGGTAATAGAATTATTTTTAGCACTGTGAATGGAGTATCTCTTCAGATAGCTTTTGTCTTGTTTTTCTTCAAGTTTCTAAGGATTTTCTCTTGTGATTGGAACTCTGGATATAAAAATTTTATGTTACGATTTTTAAGAAAATTGTGATAATTCTCAGCAATGTCAAAGACTCCGATCAGTAGGGAACATGCACATACTTTGTTTCTCCTGGCCAGTTCATTCTGGCTTTTGAAAGTGCTTCCTGACACCTGGGATGAGAAAGAAGTTTCTAGGAATGAGTGTGTCTCTTAAGGCAAATGGATGGGAATGGCAGAAATAGAGCCCCCGTGGCATACTTCTGGTTGCCTTTAGTCTGAGACGCAATATCTGTCTTTTAGAAATGATTGATTACACTGGCCTGCCAACTAATAATGTGCCTCCTTATGCTGAGAGTGGGAGTCCGTCAGGTGATTTTTGATTCTGTGGTACTGACATTTGAATATGCATTATTGATTTAGTAAAGGCTTTCATTTTTAAAAAGCATTATATTAAATGAACACATTGAGTTATGAAATCCAAATGTATTGTTTAAATATTAAATATAAAAAGATGTGTTTAGACTCAGCGAACTTTACTGTTTACCATAAAATAACTTTAATTTAAAACATTTATTAAAGAAAACTATTAAAAAAATCAAGCAGTAGAGAGGGAAGAGTTTATAAAGAAAAACAAATTTTTCTTTTTTTCACTCCCAGTCCTGCTGTGCAGAGACAGCTTTTTCCCCCATCAACCTTTTATTGTGAGAAATTTCAAAACCTGCAGAAGAGTAGAAGTATAACTATATTATATGCCTTTGACTTACATTTTCCAGTTGTTAATACTTTGCCACATTTACTCTCTATTTGTCTTTCTGTTTCTCCTGAACCATTTGAGAGGTAATTGCAGATGTTGTGACGTTTTGCCCCTAAATAGTTCAGCATATATGTCCTAAAAACAAAGACATTTTCCCTGCATAACTACATAATATGATTATCCAGAAAATTTAATATTCAAAGTCCATATTCAGTTTCACTGATAGCTATTGATCCAACCCCATTCAATCAAGGATTGTACATTTTAGCTATTAGTGTTCTCGCGTTAGGCCCCTCTTTTCTAAACAGTGCCTCAGATGGTTTTTGGTTTTGTTTATTCTTTCATGAGATAAACATTTTTTCTTTTCTTTTAAAGATTCTACCTATCTATTTGACAGAGAGATAAAGAGCACAAGTAGGCAGAGCGTCAGGGAGAGGGAGAAGCAGGCTCTCCCCTGAGCAGGGAGCCCGATGCGGGACTCGATTCCAGGATCCTGGGATCATGACCTGAACTGAAGGCAGACGCTTAACCAACTGAGCCCCCCAGGTGCCCCGAGATAAACATTTTCAAAGAGTCAAGGCAATTTTTTCACAGAATGACACTCAATTTGGAAATTAATAGATTAAATTAAAATATTTTATCTTTCTTTGGGGGGGAGGGAGGAATACTACATAGGTGATATTGTTTGAAACAACACCTCTAATATGTCTGAATTGTGTCCTTGTATCATTTTTTCTCTTTTTTAAAAATTTATTTTAACTGTGGTAAAATACATGTGACAAAATTTGCCATCTGAACCATTTTTTTTAAAAGATTTATTTTAGAGAGAGCACAAGTGGGAGGGGCAGGGAGAGGGAGAGAGAATCTCAAGCATTGACTCCCTACTAAGCGTGGAACCTGACACGGGGCTCAGTGTCAGGACCCTGAGGTCACTACCTGAGCCGAAACCAAGAGTCGACACGTGACTGACTGTACCACCCTGGTGCCCCACCAAGCATAACCATTTTTAAGTGTACGGTTCAGTGGCATTAAGTACATTCATATTGTGCAGTCATCACCACCATCCCTCTCTGGAACTTTTTCCGTTTTGCAAAACTGAACTCTGTATCCATGAACGGAGATCCCATCCCCCCCCCCCCCCAGCCCCCGGCAACCGCCACTCTCGTTTCTGTCCCTGTGCATTTGACTGCTCCCAGTACCTCACATAAGTGGAATCATGCGGTGTTTGTCCTTTTGTGACTGGCTTGTTTAATTTAGTGGAATGTCTTTAGAGTTCATTCATGTTGCAGCACATGTCAGAATTTGCTTCCTTTTTAAGGCTGAATAATATGTATATACCACATTTTGTTCATCTCTGGATGGACACATCAGTCTTCTTGTTTCATCAAGTTTAGACATTATGTACTGACTTCTTGTAACAGTATATGAGAGTTGGGTTCATTTTAAATAATAAAAGCAGAGCATGCTCATTGTAGAATATTTCAGAGATAAGCTATGAAAAAATAATAGTGTAAAGCATCTGTGTCTAGAAGAAATGTGTCATGTTATTGTGTATTTTCAGTTTTTTTACATTTACTTATTTTTATGTAATTGAAAGTGTACTTCTTTTGTTGAACTTTATATTTTGAAGTAATTAAAATGTTTTCATCTTTTAAAAAATGAATGTAACAGGACATTAAGTTGCTATACTTTAACTTGCCCCTTACTTAGGCTTTTGGGTTATTTGAACATTTTTTATTCTGATAAGCAAAATTATCAGCATTTCTAACTATTTTCTTAGATTCCCGGAAATGGGATTACATGATCAAACGATATGAACATACGCATATTGGTAAATAACTGCCTGGAAGAACTGCCCGGATTGTACCCCATCAGTGGGGTCAGAGCGACGTTGCGGCTGGGTCTTTGCTGGGGTTTATTAGTAAGGGAGGCATATTGTCTTGTTTAGTAATTTGTATTTTTCCCTGTGAATTGCTGATTTATGTCTTCTGTCCATTTTTCTGTTATTTTTAGCAAGTTATATGAAGTCTAAATATAAATAATACTTACACTAAAAACTTGTACCAGTCATATTTCCTGCAGATTCCTCCCCCCTTTTTTAAGTGTGGGGAGAATTATATTAATGACACTTTATCTTTGTTGTCTTACACAGTCTTTCAGATTGAACTAAGAATTAAAATTTTCTAAATTCCATTAATATTTATTTATTTATGATTTTATTTATTTATTTGTCGGAAAGAGAGAGCGCAAGCAGGGGGAGCAGCAGAGGGAGAGGGAGAAGCAGGCTCCCCACTGAGCAAGGAGCCTGATGCGGGACTCGATCCCAGGACCCTGGGATCATGACCTGAGCCGAAGGCAGACATGTAACTTCACTGAGCCACCCAGGCGTCCCTTTTAATATGACTTTAAATAAATTATTTCCCCATGGATTTGGGTGGTTCTATTATGCATAAAATGATTCTGCATCATTTGTTTTGAGGCTCTTTATTTTGACGTTTGTTTTTTACATCAGTATCATACTTTCGCTTAAGTAATTATGGCTTTATGTATTTAAAAATCTGATAAGGCAAGTGTTCATCCTGTTCCACCCTCCAATTGCTTTCCAGAATTGACTTAGTTTTTGCCTTTTCTTTATTGGTCCATTTATTTTCACACTTAGATATTCATAGAGTGTTTTCCCAAGCACTGTGAAGGAAGTCATGGCTCTCCGTGAGCTTGTGCTCTAGTAGAGGAAGATAAAATTCAGTAAGTCAATATAGTGTGATGAGTTTAGTAGAGGAAGGATAAGGTGCTAGAGGAGTGTATACCTTAATCTCATTTGAAGATCTGGAGAGGGCTTTAAGGAGGAAATGACATCTAAGCCAAAACCTTAAAGAGAAGAGGGAAGAATGTTTTGATCTGAGGGAATTGCGTGTGTGAAGACCCGTTAGACAAACTGATGGAGTTAGCAGGGTTGATGTGTAGTGTGGAAGCTCCGGGGTGATGCTGTGGGGTAATGCTGGACCTTTCAAGGCCTGTGGACCTGGTTAAGGAGTTTAGCTTTTAACATAAGGGCTGTGGTAAACATTCCGAAGAAGACTGCCTTAATCAGATTTGTAGTTTAGAAAGAACACTTCGGTCATAGTATGGAGACTAGATTGGAAGAGAACAGCACTAGAGGCAAGCTAACCACTTAAAAGAGAACATTACAGTAATCTTAGTGAGGGAGAGTGCAGTCTTGACCTAGGATAGAGGCAGTAGAGATGGGGTGGGGGATGTATTTGAGAGAGCCTTAAAAGGCAGGATTGACAAAACTTGGCAAAATTGATATGGGGGCTGAGGGGAGAGGAGTTAAGAAAGATGTCCAGGGTTTTGGTTTGGACACTTGGGGTTGGATCATTTTTCCTAAGCATAGGAGATGTGAAGTTCAGTTTTAGACAGGATGGTAGTGAGGCTGTCTAATGGGTTGTTGGATAGATGGGCCTGAAACTTTTGAGGAAAATCTCCCACTCCGTTTATATGGATACTTGTGTGGCCATAGGAGTTTACTGAGGCTGTGGAACTTTGTCTAGCAATGGCAAATAATAGGAACTTCCTTGTTTTGTGCTTCTACCTGGGAACCTTATCAAGATGGACTAAGTAACGTTTTAACATCTCTTCCATTTTGATGATTCTGTCCTGATTCTGTCAGTATCTTTGGCTAGAAGAAGAGTTACATGGACATATTATGAACAGTGTAATGTTATATGTCATAAGAGTTTTTCGTTTTGTAAACTAAGTCTTGCATGACTTGTAAAAGAGAGTGGACTAGACTATTCAATAATCCCTCCAGGCCTACCTAAAATGGTATAATTCTAAAAATCTAAAATTTGGTTTCAGATTCAGCCAGGATAACTTGGCCTTGTTGCAGGCAAAATTTTTACTTGCAGTCAGAAAACTTTTGGGACTTGATTTCAGTGGTGAAAGTGGATTTGACATATACTGTTTTATATAACTGGAACCCCAGGTTTTTAAGAACCTAATATCCCCTCAATTGACTCTTTGGGCAATATTTTCAGTGACCTTTGTAATTTGAACTCACGTTCATCTTCTTTAACTGTTAACACTGGCCCTCATCTCTGATCCCCTTCCCAAAGATAACTTTGTGACCTGTTCTTTTAAATCCTTCCATGGCGCTTTCAGCAGTATAATTCTTCCTGCATGGCGAGATCTTCTTTCTTCTGAAGGTATCTATCGATTCAGGTATTTTTTCATGACTTCGGGGATTTATATTTCCACAGCAGTTGGGTTGTTAACAGTCTAATCAGAGATGTAAAGACGTAAGAGCTCCAAAGTATAAATTATATTTGGCATAGTTTGTCATGATTAATAATAGAGTAGTTGAAAGCCTTAGTTAGAGATTATTTTGACTTCTCTATCATTGAATCTTTTATTCTAAAGAGGATGTTTTCATAATGGAGTGAGTTTATTGACTGAATTGAATAGAAGTTCATCTTGATATAGTATAATAGATTAAAGAATTTATTTCCAATTTGTGATTTTCATCTCAGTTTTTGAAAAGGTTATTGTTCTATAGCACTATTCTAGGAATAGAAGTGGTACCTTTTCACTTGCTGCCATTGGTTATGTGAATAATGCCTCCAGGAGGTGGTCTGGGCTGCTTACACTGTTCCTGAGATTACCACTGAGCTTGTGCCTACTTGAAGATACACTTAAAAATATTGAGGTCATTTTATTTAAAAAGCAGCTCATATTTGAATATTGAAGGAGTTAGCTATGAATATGAATATCTAAGCCAAGTTTGTGATCCAGCTATAGCCAAATGGTTAGGAATATAAAGAAAAAGTATTACTGGGTGGTATAGTTTTTTTTTTCTTTCTTTTTTTTTTTAATATGCAAAACCACCTAAGTGAATTAAACGCAGGGTAGAAGACAACTATCCAGACATTGTAGCCAGCGCATCTGCATCTTTCTACTGACCATGGTAAAGCACATTGTGAACATTACCACTTAAAACTAACTTTTCTCTTTAAGGGCTCCTGAAATTGTGCCAGCTGACTCCAAGTCCACCCTGACCCCACAGCATAAAGCATGCTGTGATGTCACAGCTACCATAGAACTCCAGGGTAGTGTTGAGCTGGCCCATGTGGGCTCAGGTAAGTCCTGGCTTTTTTTTACCATTTGGCATTCTTTTCAAAGTTAGTTACGATTATGATTTTATGTCATAAAAGAAAATAAGGCAAAACTTTGAAAACTGTGCCATATATGGGGGAAAAAATAAGTCTGTTTTCTAAACATCTATGAGCCAGCTCCATATTCTAACCAACGGAGTTCCATAGTAGCTGTGAAGTCCCCAGTGAGTTGTGACCTGTGGCTTCAAAATATGTTAAATTCCACTCCTGGCCCAGCTTCTAGGACAATATGAACTTTTTTTTTTTTTTTTTTAAACTTTATAGTTTGTAAGACGTAGTAACTTTCATTTACTCTTAGGTCTTAATGTTTTTAAAAGTATTTTAACACTTTGCATTATCTGTAATTATGCACCACTGCTTAGTTGGTTGTGTATTTCATTCAGTCAGTTTTGAGTGTATGATGATACTGTAGGTTAGTTTTATAAAGTTAATCTCAGAGTGTCTTCAGCTGTCCTTTTAATTTGCCTTCATAGCACGGAAGAAGAAGGGATAGAACATGTAATAGACATTTATTAAATTTTCAGAAAACATTACAAGAAAGACGCTTCAGTTACTCTCTTGGAGGCAGTGTGAGAGGTCAGTAACTAGGAAGCATGTATACATCACCTCTTCCGTTGGAATTGTTCTGGTTTTTCCTGGTCATGGTTACATGAAGTGAGATTTTATCCCTTGTGTTTATTTTGCTGTCTTTTCCTACCTATCAGCTCTTCTCCCCTCTTCCTACTTTCCTTTATCATACCCTGATATTAGAGGTGATAAAATTTTATGTGAAGAACTCAAAAGACATTTTGTAAGTTGTTTTGCATATAATCTTACACTTTTTTCCCCCCTAAGTAGAAAACATTTGGTAGCTAAAGCTTTACCTTATCTGAGTATGGGCCAGATCCTTTTAAATACCCTGTTTGCAGTGAAAACCAATCTGTCAAGAAACTGTGGACACGTTAATCAATAGCTGTCTTTGAACAATGTGTCATAAAGATAGACTAAACATTTGGACTGTTCAGTGAGAGTCTCATGAAATTTGTAATAAATGTACTTTGTCTCTGTAGCTGAAAACTCACTGGTAACCGAAACTAAGTTCTTAATTATAGTTAATGAAAAGAATGGAATCGTATGTTCCCAAAACATTAGATGATAATATATTTTTCTTTAAAATATTACTTTGTGCCTGTACTTACGTTTGTGTTTTTCATGTTCTAGAAGATTTGGAGGATTTTGTGCTGTGAAGAATAGAGTACAAACTCTCTATTCTCTTCATCCTCATTTTCTGCCCTCCTGGATTTGCTCCATGCTGGGGAGTGGCAGCATGCCCTATCTGCAGTTCAGTGCAGAGTTTGGGGTTGAAGGAAGTAATTGTTTTAGTATTTTCGATTTGGACGAATAGAAATCATGTTTTTTTTTTTTTATATATGTATCCTCTTTATTGAGCTACAATTCATATACTGTGCAGTTCACCATTTGAAGTTCTATTCATATTTAAAAAAAAAAATGCTTAATTTGAAGGCAGACTGTGTGACATTGTAAATCATAATTCCAAAGCACAGTTCGTCAACTTCCTTGTGCTATTTGGTCTGTTACCCTCCCCCCCTTGATTATGCTAGTTAGTTTCTAATTACAGAAATCCCTCACAAACATGACACAGGAAATGAATTCTTAAGCAAGACTTTCTAAGATGAGATTCTTCCAGATATCAGCTATATGGTGAGTTAGCTAAAAATAGTGAAGACGGTGATTTAGAAGTTGGTTGGCAGTCATCTTTGTCTTTGAGAAACAAAAGAAGGTGGGTGTGTGCGTGCGCATGCACGTGCCTAAATAGGTACACAGATGTATACATGTTCTGTTCAGGTCTTCCTCTGTATCTTCTCAGGTAAATTGATCGGTCTTTTTGGTCCTTGGGTGGCTTTTCTTATGTCATAAAGAAATTTTATAAATACACTTTATAAATATTTTACAGTTAAAAAACTGTATAAGGGGCAGTGATACTGAAGGCACCCAGAATAGTGACAGCTTTGGTAGGACCAACATGAAGAGCAGTTGCCTTCATACGGAAATACATGTACAGGGAAGGAAACAGAGCAGGGCATATTTAGTTCTAAAGAGAGGAACTACATTAGATTATTCATAAAGTTACGAGCTCTCTCTGATTATTCTCATCTGTTATTAAAACAAATTAAGCAGAAATTTTAGAGTTCTTTGTGTACTTGACTCTTTAACCATAGATTTGTTTTTATTTCAAGTAGGACTTTCTGTGTCTGTTTTTAAGGCTTGCCCTTTGGAGAAGATTCCTGCCAGCCGTATCACGTTTTAGCCCTGATGACTTCTCCAGGGCACTGGGCCTCCTAAGAGTGTGTTAAAGCCCTTTCCATAGTGGGGGTGGTACACAGTGACAGCTGTACTTAGGCATTTATAGTGAAGAATGTATTAACCTATGTGGCCATGAAAATAAAAGTTCCTGTAATAAGGTGTTCTCGTTTGATATCATGGATTTCTTCACCTGAAAAATGTCTGTGTCGGCGGCAGGGTGTCCTTTTATGGGGAGTGGGTCTAGATTTGCAGAAAGGATCTTTGACCGCAGAGTCTGAAAACTTTTGAAGCTGGCCTTTTATGGTCCACAAATGGGATGAGAAAGGACTGTTTTGAGTATAGGAATCATGTTTGTACTGTCTGTGTTTCTCACATTGCCTAGCACAGTGCTTTGCATGTCATGGGTGTTCAGTGAACATGGGAATTATTTTAAAGTTTTGCTATTTTTAATAACTGGGAGAAATTGTTGCATTGTACCAATCTGTTATACTCCAAGGAGTAGCCCTTATTTCTCTAATTCCTAATTCAAGATGGCAATTAAAAAATGGTTCTTTAAAAAATACACTAAGAATATTTTTAGCTGGTCTTAGCATTTTACCCAACAAACAAATTTTTCCTGATATAACTTAGGACACACTTAAAATTATTTGGTCCTTCAGTCTTGAGGTGTGTGTGTGTGTGTAACACTCTTTGTGGTTAAATTTGAAGCTTATCTACACCTTTATATTTGCCAGGGGTATTTATTCGTAGATGTGTACTGTACTGCTTAGTAAATAGGATTACTGTCTTCACCTAATATTAATTTGTGTTAAGTTTAGTAACATGGGTTAGTGGGAACAGAAAGTTCTTTATGGATTGGGAAAAATGATACTTGTTTTATCTCTCTACCCCCAACTGGTTTGTAATGTTTTATTTTAGCATATTTTTTGTTCTAACTCATCTGGTTCAAGTTTTACTGTATTAATACTTAATGAGTGTAAGGAAGACTTGGCTTTGAGAGGTTCTGAAATCAAAATGTTGCTAACTTTAACTTATATTGAAAATGGTTTTAATTGCTCTGAATTGTTTCATACCTAAACAGCAATATGGAAGGCTCAGCATCTGTTTTGATTCAGCTTAAAAAATGCAGTTGTAAAGGGCAAGAGCCCAAAGCCAACAGGAGGCACATCCCCGTCTCCTTGGTTTCTGCAGAGTCAGGACCAGACAGGAGTTTAGTGTCTTCTGTAAAGTCTAGTTTCTCATACTAGGATTACTGATCTCTTTGATCCAATTAATATATTCTAATGATTCCTCTAAGCCTCGAGCATGGAGCCAGCGCTGATGTGAAGGTAAGTACCTAAATAGGTAGTTCTAGTTCTGGAAAGAAATTAAAGGGAGAGGATTACATCAGTTTTCCTTAATATTTAGGACATTTAAATATGTTGTCCCGGGGTCCAGAAATCCTAGAGAAACACTTAAAAGGGTTTAGAGTGAATGCAACAGGTTTATGCTTTTGGAAGAAAAATAGAAATAAACTCTTTTCTATCTTGCTGCTTGTTCTAGGGGTTGTAGAAGGTGACTTAGCTGCTATAGAAGCGTACAAGTCATCAGGCGGGGACATCGCACGTCAGCTCACTGCAGACGAAGTGCGCCTCCTGAACCGCCCTTCTGCTTTTGATGTCGGCTATACTCTCGTGCATCTGGCCATACGCTTTCAGAGGCAGGATATGCTAGCAATACTGCTTACTGAGGTGAGTGTGGCGTTCTGGTTAAACGTTTTATATGAAGGAAATGTGTTCGTTAGTTTTCATTTTTGATGTAGTGTTTTTCTAAACTGTTCTTAAATGTTTTAGATTTCTTTTACTCCCTTTGTAAATTCACATTAAACTTGAGACTTCAACAGTATATAATTCCTAAGGGTATTAGGCTTTTAAAATAGAACATTTTGCCACAAGATTTGAATCATCAGTTTGATTAAAAAAAACACTAGGATGTATCTTTCATTCATTCATTTAACTAATATTTATTGAGTACCTACTGTGTGCTAGGTATGGTGCTAGAAAGGGATATAATTGTGAAGACATTGGCTCTTCCTTCAGTGCGTATCCAGAAAAGTAGAGAAATAAACAGGAAATTCTGTACAGAGTGTGTTCTCATAGATGTAAATGCCAGGTGCTGTGGGAGTACTTGAGAAAGTGTTTTAGGGTATCTTACCTTCTTACCTAGAGCAGGTAACATTGTAGTGGAGATCCGAAGGAGAAGTAGGAATTAGCCTCATAAGTGGGTGGAGCAGAGAGGGAAGTTGAGGAAACCATTTATTCAGAGGCCCTGGTGGTAGTGTTTGTGGTGAGGTCGGGCACTTGCAGGTCCTCAGCATGCCTGTGATGGTGATTGGGAACTGGGAAGGGAAGCATTGTGAAGGATGATGTAGGCCCGGGAGTTGGAAGATTGTTCCTAGGGCAGTGAAGAGGCTGTGCAGAGTGTTAGGGAGAGGGTCAGGGAGTAGCCAGATCAGATCAGAGTGTTTTGGCCTCTGTGGATGGGAGAGGGGGGAGCCTGGGAGGGCAGCACGGTGTGGTGCTGGTGCTGCTGGCAGGCACGCTGCTAGTACGGAGTGGCAGGGGCAGTATGAGAGGTGGGCTGGTTTGAGAGAGCTGGGGGGACAGAGTCAAGATTGAATGGATCGACTGGATGTGGGGAGTCATGGGGAGAGAGGGGTCAAGTTGGTTCTGAGCTCTTGGGCTTAGATAACTTCGTAGATATCACAAAGGATTGCAGATGAACGATTCAGGATGCGACCATATTATCCAGGTAATTCTTTTAATGATAAGAGAAATAGAGTAAGAGTGCAGAGAGTCAGATCAGTTGTAGATTCAAATTTTGTCACTATACGTCTTCTGTGGCATGCATATGCATATTTGCATATTCAGATTGGCCAGTATTGGGAACCATTATGTACAAAGCACTGGGAGGGATTAAGGAATATGAAGGTTACCTGAAACCATGATTGAAATGGCTAGCCATTGTTCAGTTTGCTAAGAGTCCAGTGACGCCAGAGGCACCAAAAAGAGGAAGGGAAGGGCTTGAGCGATTGTCATGGTGAAAACAAGGGGCAGCCTTACTATGGATAGAAAAAGGGACTGTTCAAAAAGCAGCCATGTGCTAAGAAGGCCCAGAGTTCTGGAACAGGGGGTGGAACAGTTAGCAGTAGCTTCTGTAGTATTTGAGGTCTGGCTATATTTGCGTTGTGTATTGGCAGGGCCAGCGTGTGGGGCTGTAGTTGCTGGTGGTGGCAGGAGGCAGGATAGAGGGGGCAGCTGTGAATCAAGGCTCAAGTCCTTTGGGGGGTTCCTGGACTCCCCTCGGCCTGGTAGAGGGCTGTGAGAAAGTTGGAGGGACTAAGTCACTGACCTCCTAAGAGCATCTGGGGACTAACAGTGGGAAGGCAAAAGAACCTCAGGGTACTATTTACGGCCTAACAGATCACCTCCATTTAGCAGCTTTATACAACAGTTGTTATCTTCACACAGTTTCTGAGTGTAGGGAATCTAGGAGCTGCTCTGCTGAATGGTTTTGGCTCAAGGTCTCATGAGCTTACAGTCACATTTTCAGAGCTGCAGTTGTCAAAAGGCTTGACTGGGGTGAGAGGATCTGGTGGCGGGAGGCTTCAAATCCTGGTCACGTGGGCCCCTCCAGAGGGCAGGTTTCACCAGAACAAGTGATCCGAGAGAGAGAGGGCACGCTAGAGTGATCCACGTGGAAGCTTCAGGGTCTTCTAGATGGAACCTAATTTAGGAAGTGACATACCATCATTTTTGCCATATTCTCTGGAACATATAGACCAATCGTGGTGCACTGTGGGAGAGGTGAGAGCGGGGTGGATTTCCAGGGAAAGAACCAAATTGGGTGTGGAATGTCATCTCAGTGGAGTGGGCACTCCAGAGGACAGAATTGAAGGGGCCGGTAGGGAGATTGGACTAAATAAGTAAGGGTTGTGCCTGCAGAGAGAGCACAGAGCTAAGTATTTTTGGGATGAGACTAGGAGAACATTATATTTTGGGGGATATGTATCTGGGGCAGGGTTGTTTGTTTGTTTGTTTTTTTTAATATTTTATTTATTTATTTGACAGAAACACAGCGAGAGAGGGAACACAAGCAGGGGGAGTGCGAGAGGGAGAAGCAGGTTTCCCGCGGAACAGGGAGCTCAATGCGGGTATCATGACCTGAGATCATGACCTGAGCTGAAGGCAGACGCTTAACGACTGAGCCACCCAGGCACCCCTGGGGCAGGGGTTTTAATTGGATTTTAGGTCATGGACTCTGTTGGTAGTCTGGTGGAACCTATGAACTCCTTTTCATAATACTGTTTTTTAAATGCCTAAAATAAAAGTAAGATTGCAATGGAAATCAATTATATTGAAATGATAGTGTTTTCAGAGTATTAGATTTGTGATACATAAGAGAATGCATTTTAAATATAGACAGGAGAGGGCGCCTGGGTGGCTCAGTTGGTTAAGCGACTGCCTTCGGCTCAGGTCATGATCCTGGAGTCCCTGGATCGAGTCCCGCATCGGGCTCCCTGCTCGGCAGGGAGTCTGCTTCTCCCTCTGACCCTCCCCCCTCTCATGTGCTTGCTCTCTCTCATTCTGTCTCTCTCAAATAAATAAATAAAAAATCTTTAAAAAAAAAAAATTTTTTTTAAATAAAAAAAAAAAAAAAAATATAGACAGGAGAGGGGCACCTGGGTGTCTCAGTTGGTTAAACGACTGCCTTCGGCTCAGGTCATGATCCCAGGACCCTGGGATGGAGCCCTGCATCAGGCTCCTTGCTCATCGGGGAGCCTGCTTCTCCCTCTGTCTCTACCTGCTACTCCGCCTACTTGTGCTCTCTCTGTCAAATAAAAAATACCTTAAAAAAAAAAAAGGAAACTATTAAAAAAAATGTAGACAGGAGGTCAGTGAAAATGAAGTATTTAAATTTTTTTTAAAGATTTTATTCATTTGAGACAGAGAGCGTGGGTAGGGGGAGAGGCAGGAAACCGACTCCCTGCTGAGCTGGGACCCAGATATCATGACCTGAGCCGAAGGCAGACGCTTAACCATCTGAGCCACCCAGGCACCCCTGAAGGATTTAAATTTAATGAAAATTCCCATTCAGGTTCACAGGTCCTTCCCAAGTTCATGTGCCCTAAGTTAAGAATTACTGACCTAAGGAGATGGTTGAGAGTCATAAGGTTGAAGCGGCTAGAGGTAAAGGGTGGGGAAGGTTGTCCAGGTTTGTGGCTTTGGTCTGTAGTGACAACAGAGAACAGAGCTGACTGGTTCACTCAGGGTTCACACCAGACTCATTTCCTCTCCAGCAGATACCTTTGATTTCAGGATTCTTCGTATGCAGTTACCTTGAGCTCCACAAAAGGAATACAACTTAAATATAAAATAATATCTTTGCATCATTTGTTGCCATCCCTCATTAAAGAGAAAAGGAAAGTTTCTAGCCATGCCCTTGCTTAGAAGTTCTCTGTTGTAGCGTTCACTACTACATCACTGCTCACATTTATTCCTTTCAGGCTGGCTATACTTCGAAGGTTCATTGTCTATTCTACACTTGGAGAAGCCAATTGCTTTTTTAAATATTCAGAGTTGTAACAAAGGGGGAGGGATTTGAGGTCAGTGGAAACTAACCCTTTAAAAATATCATGCTTTCTTTATTCCACGTCAGGGTACTCGAAGTATTCTTAACCCAGCAGAAGAGTGTTTGTACTTTCCTCTTTCTCCGTGAGCTGGAATTTCCTGTTTTTTAAGAATGCTTTTATTGTGGGCATGATGCTTAGTCTTACTTAGGTGGTTTTCTGTGTCCTCCCTCCCTGTCCTAGGATGAACCTTTGTTTACAACACCATTTTACATAAGTTTTTATCTAAATCTTTATATATTTCCTTGGGATAAATTCCTAAGAAGTGAATTTCCAGAGTCAGAAGGTAAAGCATTTTTATGGCTATTTTCATGGAAAGTTGTACTGAAACATGTTTCCATTGGTGAGGAAATAATCCCTAATCTGTTTTAAAATTAAACAAACAACACCCTGAGTTACTGAGAAGGTTTGGTAATTTCTCTTAAGTACTGTTGTTTTCTGCTTTTGTTAATGATAAATGAGATGCAGAGGAAAGTTTCTTTTGTGTTTAAGGTGTCTCAACAAGCAGCAAAGTGTATTCCAGCAATGGTGTGTCCTGAACTGACAGAGCAGATCCGGCGAGAGATAGCCGCCTCTCTTCATCAGAGAAAGGGGGATTTTGCTTGCTATTTTCTAACTGACCTTGTTACATTTACATTGCCAGCAGGTAACTCCAAATTTCAATGTGAAAAGAAATGTTCACTTTATTATAATTCCTTTTTTTTTAATGTGTGAGTGAAATTGTTTCTGTTAGAAAGCAGATAACTTAGCTACTATATGTGCATTTTAAATAATTTGACTACCCTCTTTATCCTGGAAGTGACCAGTACAGGGTTCCTCATAAACTTATGCTTTGGATCTGGCAGGAAGATAGCAGCTGATAATAACTGACTTCTATGTGGGCCTTAGATGTTTTAAAAAATCTTTACCCATTTATTTTTCTCTTCAGGTTTAGTTTATGATATCGGTATACTTTTTCTTTTCCTTTTTCATACCTATTTTAAAATTATGTGGCTTTGGTTATTGGTATATTAGCAGATAGGATTAGAACACTGGCTTTTTGATGGGTGGAATCAGATTATTTGAATCAAAAGACACTGGCATTTTTTTTGCAAGTGTCATTATGTTCTTCACTCATTATATTAATTTCTACTATGTTTGTGAAGCAGCTTTTCATTTTTCAATTCAGTGACAATCAGAAATGTCTTCCAGGATGCTTTTTGTCATTTGGCACCGAATAAACGCACCAAACACCAGAAGTTTCTAAAATAAAGCTTCCATCTTGGTTCTCAGTGTCTTGAACTTTTATATTGACATGAACAGGGGAATTTACAAATGTTAGGGAGATAATAACTAAGCCTTTTTTTTTTTTTAAAGATTTAATTTATTTTAGAGAGAGAGAGTGAGTGAGCACGAGCAGGGTTGGGGAGCAGAGGGAGAGGGCCAGGCAGACTCCACGCTGAGCACTGAGCCCAACGTGGGGCTTGATTTCACAACCTTGAGATCATGACCTGAGCCAAAATCAAGAGTTGGACGCTTAACCAACTGAGCCAGCTAGGCACCCCAATAACTAAGCGTTTTAAAATCAGACACAGTTCTGGGGCGCCTGGGTGGCTCAGTTGTCAAGCGTCTGCCTTCGGCTCAGGTCATGATCCCAGGGTCCTGGGATCGAGCCCCACATCGGGTTCCCTGATCAGCGGGTAGTCTGCTTCTCCCTCTCACTCTCCTCCTGTGCTCTCTCTCTCTCAAATAAATAAAATCTTAAAAAAAAAAAAAAAAGACAAAGTTCACTTGAAATGCACTCTCTGTATACTTAAACTTACTCTGGTGATGTTTAGATTTTTATTTTGAGTTGAAAATAGCCTAATTTTTTTTTTTTTTTTTTAATTTTAAGGGTAATACTTTTTACTGTAGACTGCTCCATTGGTAAATTGAATAAAGCATGGAGAATTTGAGGAAGATGACAAATACAGGGGTCTGTGTGCCAATAATTAATGGTTCATTAACTTTTATAAGAAGATTCTAAAGTCTGAAAACAATAGGCCTGAGCAGCGGTTGAGAGTGGGGGGAGACAGGGGCAGATAAATATTTGTATGTTGTTACTGTTTCATCAACTTGAATTTCAGATAGCCCTATTTTTTTTTCCTTTTCTGTTTTACTGAGGGATAATTGTCCTATAAAATTGTCAAATATTTCAAGTATCCATTGTGATTTCATATATGCATATATTGTGAAAGGGTTGCCCCCGTCTTAACACACCCATCGTCGCACATGTTTGGTTTATATATCTGTTTTGGTGAGAACATGTAAGTTCTATTCTCCTAGCAAATTTCAGTGATATAATACAGTGTTATAAAATACAATTACCATGGTTTTACATTAGGTGTTCAGCCTTATTCATTTTATAGCTTGGAAGTTTTTGTACCCTTTTACCAATCTGTCTTTTCCTCACTTCCCCCAGCCCCTGGCAACCTCTTTTCTACCCTGTTTTTATGAGTCTGACTTTTTTTAAGAGTCCACATGAAGTGGTACAGTGCAGTATTTGACTTGTCTTTCTCTGGCTAATTCCACTTAGCCTACTGCCCTCAGTGCCCTTGTTGCAAATGGCAGGATTTCTTTCTTTCACTTGGCTGAACAACATTCCATTTTACACCCCCCCCCCATCTTTATTCATTCATCCATTGTCTATATCTTGGCTATTGTGAGTAATGCTGCAACACACATGGGAGTTCAGTACCTCTTCATTATCCTGTTTTCATTTCCTTTGGATATATACCCAGATGTGGGATTGCTGGATCATACCTCTAACTTTTTTTTTTTTTTAATTTTTATTTATTTGACAGGGAGAGAGACAGCGAGAGAGGGAACACAAGCAGGGGGAGTGTGAGAGGGAGAAGCAGGCTTCCCGCCGAGCAGGGAGCCCGATGCGGGGCTCGATCCCAGGACCCTGGGATCATGACCTGAGCCGAAGGCAGACGCTTAACGCCTGAGCCACCCCAGGCGCCCCATACTTCTAACTTTCTGAGGAATCTCCATACTGTTTTCCATGGTGGCTGCACCAATTTACATTCCACTAACTGTGCACAAGGGTTCCCTTTCTCCACATCCTCACGAACATTATTATCTCTTATCTTTTTGATAATAGTTGTATGTAATTATTGGTCGAGATATTCTTATATTTTTTAGATAACAGTTTTGCTAATGAAGTATAGAAAGGAAATCTTTTATGTTACATTTATACACACACACATTATACATGCATTTTTTTTTATGAGAAACCAGTTGACAGCCTTAGCCTTCACTGGCAAGGGAGTTTTTATTTTTTGTGTGTGTTTTTTTTTTAAGATTTTATTTATTAGAGTGCGAGTGAGAGAGCACCCCGGCAAGGGAATTATTTTAGGGGAAATCACTATTAGATGCTCGTATCAAATTTATTAAGATATGAGACACAAGAAAATCTTTTAAGTCTGTTTTTTGCTTTGTAGATATTGAAGACTTGCCTCCAACAGTCCAAGAAAAATTATTTGATGAGGTGCTTGATAGAGATGTTCAGAAAGGTAAGTGTGGAATTAATGAATGTGATTTAGTTCAATTTCCATAAACGCTTTGCTTTGTAAGGCTTGGAGCAGTTCAGTGTATGGTTGACTTGTTTTATTTTTACTTTAATTGAAAATGTAAAGTCCTTAAGAGCAATGTCACATTGTGCTGTTAAAAATGTTCATTCTGTTAATTATATCTCGATAAAGCTGGAAAAAAATATTTAAGAATGCTCATTCACGGCTCTTAACTGTGATGGAATAAAGGTATAAAAGTTTTTAAGCCTTAGTTTTCTCCTTCCTATTCTAGAATGGGTATATTTCCATGTTAAGGATTCTTCGCAAATAGTAAAGAATTTAAAAGTTGAGAAAATTATTCTAGAGCCACAGATGTTTCAACTACTCAGAAGGTTTGTATTTCAGTTGATCAGATTTATTTAGGTGTTTAATAGTAAATGACACATAAACTTACCAATATCTAGAGAATGGGTTCTTTCCTCCAATGAATAGTCCTAAATTGCATGAAAATGAACATGTTACTTAAATTCCTTATGTAGAGTTAGAAGAAGAATCTCCAATTATAAACTGGTCTTTGGAATTGGCTACACGTTTGGACAGTCGACTTTATGCGCTTTGGAACAGGACTGCAGGAGACTGCTTGCTCGATTCCGTGCTACAAGCTACCTGGGGCATTTATGACAAGGACTCGGTGCTTCGGAAGGCCCTGCATGACAGCCTGCATGACTGTTCACATTGGTGAGCCGGCATCCTTCCGTGTGAAACCAGGCGTGCTCTCGCTGAATCATTTCCTTACAGTGTTAGGATACTTTTTGCCGTTACATTTTCTGTGGAAGCTAGGGGGAAAGCTTTGGTTTTGCACATTGAGACACATTGAACATTTTGACGGCTTTTAGACTTTTTTGCTGAGCTTATTAAATAGAAACATTTGAAGTTAAATATTGATAAGATCTTTGCTCATATTTTTAGGTGTTATGATTCCATATTTTTGTTGAAATTTAAAAGATTATGTTGGCATTGTATTACAAGATTTTTTTTTTCTTCCTGAGGCACATAGTCTTCAGATCACATTTTATTTTGCAAATTTTGAAATCCACAGTAAAGTTAAAAAAAATGTATCAGTGCAACAGACTCTAGTGTTTTCTTCATTAGATGTCCAGTTGTTAACCTTTACCCACATATGCTTCATCTCTACATATGTAAGCACCTCCCTTTGCCAGTTGGTTTAAGTCATCACGATGCTTTTTCCCCCGTCAGTGTGCATCTTGAAGAACAAGGATATTCTCTTACCCAGCCAAGTCCTCATTACCAAATCTAAGAAAATCAGCAAGGACTCTTATCCAATATACGGTCCACATTACATCTTCCACTTATCTCAGAAATGTCCTTTCTGTAGACAGGGTTCCCTGCTATCTGAAAGAGCATTCCTGGGAAACCTTTTGTCAGCTGAACTGGCATAAAGCAAAGATGCAGTTACCATCTCGTAGAAGTGAAAATCCTCTTCAGATTTCTTTTCGGCTAGCAAAAACAGGCGCTAATATAGGTCTTTCGTAAAGGTGAAGGGGTACAAAGCAAACTTTCAGATAGTGAGGAATCCTGTATGTATATATACAATACTTGACTAATATTTTTTACCCAGCATCCACCCAAGTATGTGACTGGTCTTGACCTATGGTATTTTCTTGGTTCTGTATATACATCTCAGTTATCATAAATGAGAAAAACTGAGGCTGTGAAAGAAGCTAAATTAATTAAAATGCGTTTTTCCCCCCTCTTAACACCTAATCGAATGCTCACACAATAATGATAATGGCCTTACTCTGAAAAACTTTACTACCCTAGTTCCTCTATGTAATTTTTGAGCACTTACTAGTTGTGAATTTTGTTGTCAGTGTTTAGGGATTATGTGAAGTCCATTAGAATATAAACTCCATGAGAACAGAGATTTTGTTGTGTTTCACTGTGGAAGATCTAGTGCCTCCAGTAGCCTGACACATAGTAAGTACATAGTAAACATTATTCAATGAAAGTACTCTCTAGAATTTGAAAATGAAAGCAATTTAATCACTTTTTTGAGAGCTAAATTATAGATAAAAGCATAATGCAAGAGAGGAAGAATTTGAGGGCACCTGAAAAAAATTAAAAAGCTCTCTGGCTGGCAGGCCTCTCTGGTGACCTGATTGGATGTATAATATGTATAGGCATACGTCGGAGATACTGTGGGTTCAGGTCCACACAACTGCAGTAAAGTGAGTATCGTAATAAAGTGAGCCAAAGGAAACTTTGGTTTCCTAATGCATAGAAAAGTTTAGTCTGTAGTCAAGTGTGCAATAGCATTAGGTCTTAAAAACTCCACATACCTTAATTTTAAAAATATGTCATTGCTAAGAGACCCTAACCATCATCTGAGCTTTCAGCGAGTCGTAATCTTTTTGCTGGTGGAGGGTCTTGTCTCAACGTTGATGGCTGCTGACTGATCAGGGTGATGGTGGCTGTTTCTTAAGATGACAGCGAAGTTTGCTGCATCGATTGACTCTTTCCAAATGATGTCTCTGTAACATGTGATGCTGTTTGATGGCATTTTACCCACAGTTAGAATTCCTTTCAACATTGGAGTCCGTCCTCTCAACCCCTGCTGCTGCTTTATCAGCTAAGTTATGCGATAGTCTCAATCCTTTGTTGTCATCTCAACAATCTTCACACCATCTTCACCAGGATTAGATTCCATTGCAAAAAACCACTCTCTGCTCGTCCATCCCAAGCAAGTCCTCATCTGTTCAAGTTGTGTATGAGCTTGCAGCGCTTCAGTCCCATCTCCATGCTCCGCTTCTCATCCTAGCTCTCTTGTTCCCAGCATGGCTGTAGTGACTTCCTCCACTCAGGTCTTGAACCCCTCCAAGTCATCCACGAGGGTTGGAATCAACTTCTTTCAAATGCCTGTAAATGTTGTTATTTTGACCTCTTTCCATGAATTAGGAATGTTCTTAGTTGCATCCAGAATGGTGAATCCTTTCCAGAAGTTTTTCAGTTTCCTTTGCCCAGATCCGTCTGAGGAATCACTGTATATGGCAGCTATAGGCTTACTTGGAATAATGGCTTGAAGGTTGAAATTACTCCTTGATCATGGGCTGCAGAATGGATGTTGTGTTAGCAGGCATGAAAACAGTCTGGTTGTCCATCTCCATCAGAGCTCTTGGGTGATCAGGTGCGTTGTCGGTGAGCAGTCATAATTTGAAAGGAGTTTTTTACCTGAGGGGTAGGCATCAGGTGTTTAAAAATATTTAGTAAATTATACTGAAAATGGATGTGCGGTCATCCAGGCTTTGTTGTTCTTTTATAGAGCAGAGTATATTTAGCTCAATTTTTAAGGGTCCTAGGATTTTCTGAGTCGTCAGTGAGTATTGGCTTCAATTTAAAGTCACCAGCTGCATGAGCCCCTTCACAAGAGAGTCAGCCTGTCCTTTGAAGCCAGGCAGTGACTTCTCCTCTCTGGCTATGGACAGTCCCAGATGGCATCATCTTCCAAGAGAAGACTGTTTCATCTACATTGAAAATTTGTTGTAAATTTGGTGTAGCTTCCTGCATTCATGATCTTAGCTAGATCTTCCGGAGAACTTGTCACAGCTTTTGTATCACTTGCTGATTCACTTTGCACTTTGATGTCTGGAGACAGCTTCTTTCCTTAAACCTCATAAGCCAACCTCTGCTAGCTTCAGGCTTCTCTTTGATAGTTTCCTCATCTTTCTGAGCCTTCATAGAATTGAAGAGAATTAGGGCCTTGCTCTGGAAGTGGTTTTGATACTCTTGTGAACACATGGGCTATTTCTAGTCAATTATTTATACAATGACCAAATAGTGAATACTGTACAGTAATGTAGAAATGTATTGTCTTTGTATCCAGCATCTCAGATGATTTTGAGTGTTTTTTTGGTTTTTGAACTTGTAAACCAATAGTAGACAATTGAAATTGTTCTCATCACTAGTGTTTAAAGTTTTGATGAAAACTTGATGGGTAGTGACTGAAATTTTATGTAAGAATGTGTTAAATGATGTCTGTTAGCAGAAGGTAGGCATTTTTAATTTGAAAATATAGTGCAAAGTGGGTAAAATTAATAAAATTGCTGATCTCTTTACGTGAATTGCTTACAGACTACATTAAATAAATGGAACATTTATAGAAGGCTTATTTTTTACTGTCTTGCTTTTTCAGGTTTTATACACGTTGGAAAGATTGGGAATCATGGTATTCTCAGAGCTTTGGTTTACATTTTTCCTTGAGAGAAGAACAGTGGCAAGAAGACTGGGCATTTATACTCTCTCTTGCTAGTCAGGTAAGAATGCTTCGAGGCATGTTGCTTCTGTGAGAAAAGTAGGCTACATGCTCGAAATCCTGGATTTACGTGCGTAAGCTATGTTAGAGGCATTATGGTATACACGAAAGAGTGCTTGATTTGGCATTGGGTGACTTGGGTTCTGGCTGTGACTGCTGTCTGTCAGCTCTTTGACCAGAGGTGAGTCCGCGCTGCAGGACAGAGGCAGTAACGTGTTTCTTACACTAAGTGACTAGAAACGATCAGAATGAAAGTCGTACTGTGATGATTCCAAGCGCTTCTATACTTTTTTCATATTGCTCTTCATTTATATTGTCCTCTTAGGAAGGTGGCTTTATGCCTGTTATATCTGCCTCCTGGTTAGCTCCTGTTCTGTGTCTGAGCGGGCACTGAACCGAGATCACTGAGCTGGTGGCGGGCACTCCTGGGCTGGCGCTCCGCTGTCAGGCCCGGAGGGTGAAGCGGTGATCTGCGTGAGGCTCGCTCTCCATGTGACGTGTGCCAGGGGAAAGGTGCCATGGCCGACAGGTGGAAGGATTTCTTTAAAATTAACCTGGGAATGAACTTTTAGAAAAATGAATCACGTAGAGTGGTTCCTCTTAGACTCTAGCTTCATACTAGTTTTATTCTGTGAAGCACATTCATTATGCTGAATGTTCAGATATACACACAACAAACCATTCCTTTTCTTTGCAGAAAGCACCATCATTTATTTGAACCGTGTGAATGTCACAGTGGCTGTTTTACATCTGTGACACGTACTTCCTGAAAAAGGGGTGTCGGCATCCTCATAGACGGGTGGTAGACCTGTTCCGTATTCTTGCCATTTACGTTTGTATGAACTAACAGTTCATCTTTTTACTTGGGGAGGACCTCGTTGTTGGGTCGTACTCTCACAGGTGACTTAACAAGGAGGCCATGGAATGACTCCAGCATCCCTTGCTATCTGAATCTCTCGTTCCTGGGATCACTATTTAAGCAAATCCGCTGGGTTCTTGAGATTGGATAGTGAATGATACTTGTCTGCATAGACTTTGCAGATTTCTTTTATTATTTCATTGGATTTTGCTGTTTGAAGAATTTTACGCTTCTTTAGCTTGGCAATATTAATAATAGTAAAAAAAAAAAAAAAAAAGCATTGGTCTAGTATACTGAAGGGGAGCAGCATTGTGTTTTGCACAGTAGTTTTCCAGGGCGGCAGTAAATGTTTTAAAGAGAAATTGCTTTCTTTATTTTATTCCGTACAGCCTGGAGCAAGTTTGGAACAGACACACATTTTTGTACTTGCACATATTCTTAGACGACCAATTATAGTTTATGGAGTAAAATATTATAAGAGTTTCCGGGGAGAAACTTTAGGATATACTCGGTTTCAAGGTAAGCCGTTATTCAAGAGTATTTTAGAAGTCTCTTGTTCCTCACCAGGCAGCTTGCAGCCATATCGGGTAACCCCACGGGGATTTTCTTTCCTCCCTCCAGGTGTTTATTTGCCTTTGTTGTGGGAACAGAGTTTTTGTTGGAAAAGTCCCATCGCTCTGGGCTATACAAGGGGCCACTTTTCTGCTTTGGTTGCCATGGAGAACGACGGCTACGGCAACCGGGGTGCTGGGGCTAACCTC
The DNA here is from genome assembly GCF_004348235.1 of Phoca vitulina. Taxonomy (NCBI): domain Eukaryota; kingdom Metazoa; phylum Chordata; class Mammalia; order Carnivora; family Phocidae; genus Phoca; species Phoca vitulina. The sequence continues at coordinate 20,409,194 of NW_022589731.1, forward strand.
CACACCGATGACGACGTCACCATCACCTTCCTGCCCCTGGTCGACAGCGAGAGGAAGTTGCTCCATGTGCACTTTCTTTCTGCTCAGGAGGTAAGAGGGTAAGAGGTGCGGCGCTCCGGTGAACCACTGGAAATGGTCATGCCGCCCCAACCCGGCCCGGGACGCCTCGCCCCGCAGCCTTCTCCGCACCGCCAGCCCCAGCCCTCGGCTCTGCCAGCCTGTGACACGTACCTTTCCTGAGCTGCTCTGTAGGTCGTGTGGTGCAGATGCTGCCGTGAGGGGAACTGAGGCGGGGGGGGGGGGGTTGCTGCCAAGGGGAAAAACTAGAAAGATGGGGGGCACAGGGCTCATGATTGCAATCGGGCCGTAACGGGAGGCGTCTGAGGTGATGACGCCTGAAACGAGCCCCTCAAGAGAAGGGAGTCTTGGAGGATATGGGGGAAGAGAGCTGTAGGGAGAGGGTACCTCAGGGCCCCGGTGTGGTTTGTGGGGAAAGGGGGTTGAGGGGCTCAGGGATGGCAAGGGGCTCGCCAACAGCCTTTTAAAGCCTTGGCTTTGACTCTGGGCAAACTGGGAAGCCCACGGCCCGTTTGTCTGGTAGAGGACCACCGGCTGCTCAGTGTGGAGCCTAGAGACTAGGTGCCCGGAGCAGTGGTGGGGGCAGGAGCGCCAGCTAGGAGACCATTGCAGATGCAGGGGCGAGGGAGGTGTAGACCAGGCAGGGGTGGTGAGGCTGTGTAGAAAGAACACGCTCAGAAAACCCATATTCTTACAAAACTATTGCTCTTTTATTTAATGTACTAGTAGTTATTATAAAACTTTTATAATCAGGACATTAGTAGAACATAATTTTTATAACTTCATTCTGTAAAGACTTTACTGAATAAACTTACCTTGTCATGTGTTTGAAGCTGAGACTTTGTTTTTCTAGTCTTTTCTTTGCCAAGATCAGTGTATTAGGTAACATTTGGTTTTTCCTGTTCTTTCAAACAAATTAACTCATTAGGAGGTGGTTTTTCCCCCTGTGAGATTTTCCTGTGAATTTTCCCATTGATGTTTTTATGTTTAACTATGGGAAACTGGGTTTTATCATAAAATTGATGAGAGACTGAAACCACGTGAAAAGTTTGTTGCTTTGACCTTTTCGTTAGTAATCCTGCCAGCTATGTTTTCTTTAGACTTTTCCTAGCAGGTCTCTGATCTGTGGTATTATTTCCCCTTTTCTTCACATTCCTCTAAAAGCTAGGTAATGAGGAACAGCAAGAGAAACTGCTCAGGGAGTGGCTGGACTGCTGTGTGACCGAAGGGGGCGTGCTGGTGGCCATGCAGAAAAGTTCTCGGCGGCGGAACCACCCCCTGGTCACGCAGATGGTAGAGAAATGGCTTGACCGCTACCGACAGATCCGGCCTTGTACGTCCCTGTCAGATGGAGAGGAAGATGAAGATGATGAAGATGAATGAAAAAAATCAAAGAGCAGAAGACCAGGGTATCAGCTCTGTGGCGACCCCCAAGCTAGTGTGGTGCACGCTCCAAGCAGAGCGCAAGGCATGGAAGGAACCAGATCTGCCAGGATCTGCCCGGAAGGGCTTTTCTAATCCACACCCAATGGAGATGACGTATCTGCTGTGTGAGGAGACAGAGAACTTTGTTTGGACTACAGTTTGTAAAAAAAGAAAAAAAAAACTAATTTTATTAAGACAGAACTTTTTTCCTTTCAAATTGTAAATCTGTCTATAAATGTAACGCATGTGGTTGTGTAAGAAGTTGTGTAATAGGACAAGTTGTACCAGCATCTTCATATTATTGAGAAGTTTTTTCCAGCACGGGCACCTCCAAAAGCACATGGCAGACGACTCTTTGTTCCTTTGAGATACTCTTTTTGAAGTAGAACCTGGCATTCTACTTCCATCTTAAAAGGCCCACTTTACGTTGAGTCTCATTAGAGCTCATTAGAGATTTGGAAACTTTTTGTACAAATTATCCACAGCAAAACATAAAAATAAAAACAAGCTTTTATTTTATTAATAATTTAGTTCCTGTCATGCCCAATAAAACGAAGTCAAATCTTTAAGGAACAAACTGCAAGGAAAGGAAGAATTGTTTGAGTGAACTTCATACAGACGTCATTCCCTTGTTTTGGAAAGGGTTTTGGTTTCTATTATTTCGTCTTTTTTAAGCTTCTGATATGCCCCTTTTCAGTATTTAGGTATTTATTTGTTTGGAAGAGCACCCTTAACATGAGGGTTCTTCTCCCAGAGTCCGGGCGGCAGTCTCTCTGTGAGTCGTCATTCCCCGGATGTAAGTTAGGGAAGAGCCTGGGGAACAGGCCCACTTGTAACTAAATGAATTGTGTGAAATTTGCACACTTGATTCAATTGACAATGTTATACTCCCAAATTGCCATGCAGAGGGTCTTTGGATTCTTCCTTGTATCATCAACTCTGCTTTAAGCAAATCGTGTTAGAAAGGCATGCCTTTGCTTGGGCTCATTGGGAATCAGTTAAGTATAGAATAAAGATTTGAAAATGCAGTAAGGTGGAAATGCATTGTATAATGAATTTCTCAGAGTAGTCTGAGAATTTTTGCATGTTGGTTAATTGTGGCCATTCTTATTTAAAAGTTAAAACTTATAATCTTAGATAGAAATCTTTTTATAAAAAGTATTATTTGACCACTTCAGGTATATGTTCAATACTGGGTAAAAATTTCAGACCTATCTCAGGAACACATGAAAGACTTAAGTGTCCTGATAAGCACTTTGTAGACTATTGATGTGGCAAGGAATTTGGAAAGCAGCCCCATACACACACACGCACGCACACGCACGCACACTGTTCCTTCCCTTTGATGAAAAGGCTGTGAAAAACCTTTAAATATTTGCTTCTTGTTTTCTTCTAAGTTCTGTTTAGATGGTGTTTGAAATGTGCACAGCCTCTAATTTGGTGCTGGAATACTAAACATAAAAAACACCCGTGAGATGTCAGGTCTGTAGTTACTTCTCCCTCTCGGAACAGTGCAGAGATTCCCAGGATGAGAGGATCACTTGTGCTGTGTGCTAACACTTGCAGGAAACTTCTGCGATTTGATTTCATATAAATGAGTTTTGGTGTAATAATGGTAAATGTTACTGTTCTAAGTGGCTAGGTTTCCCTACAAATTGACTCTCTGGTTGGCTTTCATTTTGGTCAGTAAGTTTTTAGAAGGCTGTCGTTCTACTTAGCATAGCATCTCTGTAAACTTTTCTCCATACATAGGAAGAATTCTTTAGTGGGCCCAGATCCTATTCTAGTTGCTGTTAAGCAAAACTACCCTCTCAATTGAAGAAGCCAAAGAGAAACGTTTGAGAGAAGCGTCTAGTCACTATGGTCTACACTGCAGTCAATGCTGTCCAGAAATCATAGGCTCAGTACTTAGCCTGTGTGTGGTGGTCTGCTGAGTGTTGCTTCCCCTGAGGTGCCTCTTTATTTATTTATTTATGATCAGTGATCCTGACCACACCTAGTTTAACGGGTACAGCATTCTTCCCTGTGGGAAAGGTAGAGCATTGCATTTCCTAGGCTCCAGACAGGGATGGGGCTTTAAATGGTTTTCATAGCAGATTGGCCACTAATGGCCAAAATGTTGTTGAATCAATGCTATGTTAAGCTCTTGAACTATTAAACAGCCATAATTGTTGTCCCGAGATAGAGTACGCAGTCCTTTCTCAAAGATGAGGTCTTGGTTGACTCTGGACAGTCATTACCTTACCTGTATGGACTTAACTTTATGGTTCTTTTTTAGGGAGAATACAGTGTGGTGTTTTCTGTTCTAATTAAACAAAACCTAGGTGCACCATGGATTTGAACTGGCCTTTTTGTTTTTGACTCTAGGCTCACCGTGTCCCAGACTCCGTCTGTGTTACGGGAACACTGCTTGCTTTAGGCAGTTGGGGAATCTCCTTTTTGCGCATGTGTGGTCATGCCCTCATTGACAACATCCTGGTTATGTAACGAGGACGTTCGGCTCCCATTCCGTTTCCTGGAGTGATGGGTCAGTCAGTAACCATGTGCTCCATCTCTACCATAGGAGGTTGTCTTGATGTAATTTTTCTGGGAGGGTTGGGATGGGGCCACCACCTTCAGATGAGGGAGGAGGTCGATGTTTGAAGGCGCCATCATAGCCCCTCCCCCCGTCTTCCTCATGGGAAGGGGAGGAGAAAGGAGTGACAGGGAGTTGGGTACCTGGAATTGGACCTGATGGATGGGTTGCTAGTGCGGATACCACTAGAACAAAAGGGTTTAATGCTATTCAAGAAGGAAAAATCCTTTAAATCAACAACTTAAAGTTCTTAGCATATGGAAATGGCTGATGTTAATTATTTTGCAACATTTCTTTGTAAATATCATTTAAAAGAATTTTGAGATTCACTTCCCTTCCTGCATTAATGCTTGAGCCAGGTAATTCTGCTTTTGGGTAAATTAAAATCAAAACTCTCTAACTTGACCAATTTTGTTTCTTGAATCGACTTAGTTCCAACCCACTATTTCACCTTGAGGATGTCATGATTTGATAACGATGGACTTAATGGGTGGTTTTCTGATTTGTGGGTTAAGCTATCATAGGTAATCGCCTGCATATGGGCAGATGGAAAAGTGTTCATCTTCGAACCCGGGAGGAACACGAGTTGAAAACTGGCTAATTGAGAATGTAGTTTGCCTTTAAAACATCTCAAGTAGAGAACATTTACCTGGGTGAGATGTACTTGAATTTCAGAACTTAACAAATTTTTATTACTTTTTATTGAAAACTGCACTGAATGCTAAATGTCCACCTTTACAATAAACAGACACAGTAGCGGTAACTCACACTAAAACAAAACACTTCCGATAGCCATTATTTTTCTGTTTGGGACAGTTTTAAAGGATTTTTTTTTTTTTGTCACAAAAACAGGAATGTACCTATACAAAGGCTCAAAATAGGCCATCTTTTAAACAAAAAGGCGATGATTCACAAAAGACTATGAATATAACATGTAACTAGTTGATACAAATCTAATAGGATTTGTTAAAATCAGTCACATCTAATAACACACCTGAAGTGTTCTTGTATAAAATATCACGTGAAGAAAAGAAGATTTATCAATGTCTAAAAAAGTGGGTTTGTTCATAGACAATCTGACAAGTTACCATAAAAAGTGTTTCCTGAGACATAAGGAAATGCAACATTATTTTTCTTGAACTCTTTTAGCTCAAGACTTTCCACTCAATAAAATAGCTGAGGATCTGAAACTGAGAAAATATATTTGAGTACAAACAGCTTGTGAAACTTAATACTTTTTTCTTTTTTTTTCTTTTTTTTTTTTTTTTCCTTTTTTTGCATCATCAAGAGGGTATCACTGAATTCACAACCAACTCGCCCGCTCAGTACGCAGTTCAGATGGGAGAGAGACTTCTGTATGCTTGCGGTGGTCTAACACGGGCACACAGTTTTCTCCCCCTTCTCTGTAGTAATTTAATCTTCCTATCAGCAAGAGAGGTCACCAGCCCCCATGGACCGAAGGGACTAGAGTCATAGGAGGGGGATTTCCTCTTAGTATTTTTTATTTGACGTTTGGAACTCCTGATGCAACATTCTAGAGCAAGGTGTTCAGGACCTGCTGTGCCCAAGGGGCTGATAAAGGAAAAGGATTTATTCTTTGTGATTGGATGCACAGATGAAGAACGTAACACACAATAACAGAAGTTGGTCGTTAATAAATCACGTCCTAGTCTTTCAGCGCTTCCGTCACCAGACGCCAGCTCCAGCCTTCCCACGCCTCGGCTTCCCGCTCTCCTAACACTGCAGCGTCAATGATGCGTAGGTCCGGAATCGGTTAAAAAGACGGTCAAAGTCCTTCTCTTAGTTCATCTAGTTTTCACTGTCTCTTGGTCCCAGGTTTATCTGAATGATGACCGTTCGTCATTCTCTGCTATTGCTCATTGGGGTGCTCTCTATTGTCCCCGTGTTTTGTAGGCTGGTTGGGAGAGGGAGCTTGGGAAGGGTGTGCCACGGTGGGGAGGTTGTGAGTCACCGGGATGCCTCCGGGGATGATCCCTTCCATGGCTGCAGGAAGTCCGCCGGGAGCCACCCCCACGATGCCTGGCGGGTATCTGAGGAGCACACAGAGAAAGGGCCAGTAAGCTGGGAGCAGGGAGGAGCCGAGCCCTTGGCTCTGCCTACGTCGGGCTGCTGTTGTTGTTTTTTTTTTTTTTTTTTTTAAAGATTTTATTTATTTATTTGAGAGAGAGAATGAGACAGAGAGAGCATGAGAGGGTCAGAGGGAGAAGCAGACTCCCTGCCGAGCAGGGAGCCCGATGTGGGACTCGATCCCGGGACTCCAGGATCATGACCTGAGCCGAAGGCAGTCGCTTAACCAACTGAGCCACCCAGGCGCCCCTGTTGTTGTTTTTAAATAGGTTAGTCACTTTACCCCCCAAAGCAAGGAGAGATCTACATGAAAAATCTAAAACTCGGACATTTAACTCCTAAACAACAAAATCTATGTAGTCCAATCAAAACACTGCCACAGACTGTAGCTTTCACACAACAGGAACAGCCCGTATTACGTCCACGGACACGACTGCATTTGGGAAACATTCTGTACAAAAAAAGGCTCCCCAGGTTGTCCGGCTGCCTTAGAAAGTATTCATTAGTTATATCGATGCTTTTAATGATTTCCCAACAGAGCAGACCCTAGGCGAGCTAGCTGTGTGCTCTCGGGGGCGGAGGCAGCCAGGGAAGAGGTGAGCTGGCGGAGACGGCCTTACCGCACGGGCACACGAGCTGCTGTGCGCAAAAGGACACGTGGCACTAAGCCCCCCACAGAACATGCGGTTCTTATGCAAATGCGAGTCCGGGTATTGAAACATGCCTCGGATAAAACGGACTTAGGAGGCAGGTGCTTTAGAATTAAAAGACTCATTCTCAACATTCTCAAACCCTTGACCCGTGGCTCCCCACCCTGCACCCTGTACAAGTGCTCACTGGTCGGTCAGAAATGAAGGACTCCCCAGGACTTGGTGAGCTGCAGCCCCTCGAGCATAAGCCCTATTCCAAGGGGCCGGGGAGGCTTGGTCTGTCAAAGGGAAGAATTAAGATGGGGCCTTGGAAGGACAGGCTGCCAACAATAAGGAACAGGAACCTGGGGCCGAGGCAGGTTCAAGTGATGATACCGAAATACTATTAAAAGGGGAAAAAAGGGTGGGACGTTAATAGAAGACGGCAAACCGAAATGTAAATAAAGCCACGAGACCCAGGAAGAAAACCGCATGACTTCCTCAGAGTCTGAGCCTTCACCTGTGGGTCCTCCTACACCAACCATAGTTCCACCCACCCCCCGCGCCCCCGCCCAGCCCGGTGGTCAGAGCCGTGCTTCACAACGGGGGAGGTGAGGCAACAGCTCGAGCCATTTTCGGTTATTAGGGCTGTGAGTGCTGGTGGAGGCCAGGGCCACCGCGACGCATCCCACAGTGCAAAGGCTAGGCCCCAGGGGACAATGATCTGGCCGGTAAGTGAATACTGCCAGGGGTGGGGCAACCGTGGGTTACAGTAAGCAAGACCGCGATTTCCTTCTGGAATTCAAGGCTGCAGCTCCTTTATAAGGCCGGACTTTGATTTCCCTGTAAGCCCAGCCATGGTGGGGGAGAGACCATGGGAAATGGGTCTGTGTGGGCTCTGGGCCAGAAGATTCAAAGGAGCAAACAAATTCACCAGCAGGCCCTTCCCCCTGAAAATCTTCCCGGTACCTTCTCACGCAGAAGGCGCCTGCTTCTGAAGCGGCTCGGAATGCAGGGGGATTCCTCGCAGCGTTCAGACCCTTTGGGGAATGCACTCCCAATTCCCGCTCCTTATAAATAGGAACCCCAATTCTAGGCTGTATCCCAAGAGTTGTGTTTGCTCCACAGAAACTGGGCAGCGGCACATCTGCGAGGACAGCAGACTTGGTGCAGGGAGACTCCGGGGGTTTCCCCATCTCTCCTCCCCTCTCCAGGGGGGAGCCCTCCAGCGAGGCCGGTGCCATTCCGCTTCTCACCTGTACGTGGCGCCGTTGAGCTCCGGATGGATTGCTTGCTGATCTATTACTGACCAGGGAGCTGTTGTGACGAAGAATTCCTTGTTCACACAGTTTCTTAAGCTTTCGGGGATGCGACCTGGAATATGAGGATTAAAATTAATCAGATGTATTTTTTTAAGGTCACAGTGAGTTACAGATCACGCTCAGTAGCTGCTGCTGGGGGAACCCCCTACCGTGTTTGAACTATGGAAATCTGAGTGTAAAGTCTCTTATCTAGAATGAGAGGGCCGGCCCTTCCATTTTCAGAAAAGGTGCAGCGTTGCGGGGCCTGTGCCCTGCGCTCTTCACTCCAGCCCCCCCTCCCTCCCCCAGGAACAGAAAGGAGCCTCTCCCTGGCTCCCTCCACACTTTGCACGCTTATGCTGGCTGATTGAAGAGGAATCCGTTTCCTCTGAAATTGAGTTCAGGGCTTGGACGAACTGGGTCCAGCTCCTTCCAAACGTAATCAACTTGATCCCTAAAACCTCCTCTGCCTGAGTAGCAAGCCTCCGTAAGCCCCCTGGCGTGTTAGCTGAGCCGCAGGGCCCCGGCCGTCCTTCCCGCCAGGCGCTGGCTGGCCGGGCCGCGGCGGGCGGGCTCACCTGTGATTGCCCGGCGGATCTCGGTGGCGGCTGCCTCCCGCATCTCTAGTGAGGCTTGCTCACTATACCAAGCTGTGTGGGGCGTACAGATGAGATTCGGTGCATCTTTCAAGGGACCCTGAGCAAAGCTAGATAAATGTCCAAAAACACAACAAATGAGAAGAGTTGAGTATCGCTCCCTACCTACTCCAAGAGAGAGCTGGTGGCCATGCAGCACACTGACCAGTTTATCTGTGTAGAGAACAGTGGCTAGTACGTCTCCTAAAGGCTGGGAATTCAAGAACATACTGATCAGACCTTCTAAATGAGTGTCAGGAGGGATGGGGGACGCAGGAGGAAGGATCTTCGGAGGATCGGCAGGGCCTGCCTCTAAGCAGAACCCGCGGTCCAGGGGACAGATGAAGCCCACTCCTCTCTAGACCAACACACCATTTTTCTTCCTTTCGGACATTCGTGGGTCCCCCGGCCCTTTTACACTCCAAGTACAGCACAGCCCTTAGAGCAGAGGCTGTAGGTCTCTGGTTTCCTCCCCAGGAGCCGCTTCTCCGGGGACGTGCCCCGCGGTCACAGTGTGGGGCGCGGTCAGGGCTAGAAGCAGGGCCCGTGAGTTCCCGGTGTGAGGCCGGGAGCTCGGCTAACGATCGGGTCAGCAGCCCAGCAGACCCACCTGAAAGGCTCCGATTCATGCACGTCGAGGGCTGCCCCTCGTATCCTGCCTTCCTTGAGGGCTTGGGCTAAGGCTTTCTCATCCACCAGCCCACCGCGGGCCGCATTCACTAGGAATGCTCCTTGCCTCATCTGTGGGAGGAAACAAGCCGTTAGACGCCACCACGCTGGAAGGCACCTGCCCGGAGGTTTCAGGAAGCCAGCCACGGCGCGGACCGAGGAGTTCTGCTGGTCCGGCTGCTGAGTGCGTGTGCGGCAGGGGAGGGGCGCAGGGAGTGCCGGCGACAGTCGGGTGGGTTTCTGCGCCGCCTCCGAGAGGGCCATAAGGCGGGCAGGCTGGACTTGTGGCCTGTCACCTGCCTGTTGCTTCTTGGGAGGCCAAACCTGATTGAGACAGGTCCCTGCTGGGTCCTGGGCCAGCCCCCGTTTGTCCCGGGTCGACGTGGCCCATCCCGTGCTGGGGCCTCACCTGGCCCCTCACTGATGTCCTGGGGGTGGTCTTCCCTTTCCACGCGCGTGTCCACGGACCACTTCCCGTCCCCTACCCCCCTTTTGTTGGGTTGGAAGTCTCCAGGGGCTGAGGGTATCTATGTCCAGTTACCTGCTTTATAGTAAAGTCATTGATGAGGTGGTGGTTATGTTCGTTGAGATTACAGTGCAAGGAGACGCAGTCACTCTGATACAGTAAGTCCTGCAGGGTGTAGACCCTCTGCACGCCCAGGGACCGCTCTATCCCATCCTGCAAGTAGGGGTCATAAAATATGACGCTGAATCCAAAGGCCTTGGCTCGAACAGCAACCGCCTGCCCCGTGCGACCTGTGCAGAGAGAGAGCGTCCAGGTGAGCGAGTCCGCAGTCCCGTCTGCTGCCGCCCAGCGCTCCGGATGCCGCGCCCTGTGTGGGCCCCAGCTGTCCCCGCTGCCAGGGGAACCGCGTGCCCAAAGCTGGGTGATGCTCTCAGCCAGCACGGCTCCTTGGCTTCCTGGGTGAGGAGCGGGGAGCTTGTTGTTTGCAGCGGTGTGTGTGTGTGCGTGCGCGCGCGCGCTAAAGCTCCTAGGATGGACCTTCTCAAACATACGGCTAGAGAATGTTCTAGTGAATGCCATGTGCCCCTCCCCCAGTTCCAGCCGGCACCACAGTCTCCCATCCTCATTGCTCTCTCCCCGAGGTTTCTGGGTACACAGCAGGCTTCTTAACCTGAGCGTCCTTTCTTGAGACAGCGAGGGCAGTAACAGAGAACATTCTCTTGCCAATTAGCACAGGGTTTGCTCACGGAAGGGGCACAGGGATTGGAAGGGCCCCCTGCAGAGCGGGAGACTCACTTTGATGGGGAGGGGGAGCCACGGACCGGTCAGGTATGCAGGCTGGTTCTGACCTGCTGGGGGAGCCCCAGGCCCCTCTCTCTAGCAGGTTAGCGGCCCACACCACCTAACAGGACAGGACGGCCTCCCTGTCTCCGAAGTGGCTGTCATTTGCACAAGCCCACGGAACCCCACGGCTAGCGCCTCCGGCTTCCCAGAGCTGTTTTCGGCTTGAAAACAAAGTGGTTTGCGTGATGCTTGAATGGGCTCCTCTGGGAAGCGTGCAGAATCGTCTTTGTCTGAAACCACTGCTCAGCGGGGCCGGGGAAGGAGGAGGAGACAAGGGAAGGTGTCCCTTCCCAAACAGGAAGCCCACACGAGGGCAACGTGGAGGTGGACTGTCCCCCACTCCTGTGGGCTGAGGGCCAGCGGCAGGGCAACCGGTGCGGGCTTATCCCTCCTGTCCTCCCTCCTCGGTGTCACCACTTGGATGCAGCGAACTGGGAACTGTAGCCACACACCCCAGTGGACAGACAGGCACAACAAAGGTGACAAGCTGGAGAAGAGCACCAGTGGCCTACAACACCCGACGTCCCTGAAGCATGGGACACACGAGCCCATGCCCTCAGCCCACACAAGAACGCCCCCCTCACTTCCGCGTCCTAACGCACTCTGCCTGGAGATGGGGCTTCCCGGCTGTGGCTGCCGGGGCCCGAGCGTCATTTTCCAGTTTTTCCTTTTCATCAGTCCCCTAACCCTCATGTTTTCAGTAGCTTCTCCGTTAGCCATGAGGGTTTCCTAAGTTTCTACAAGACCTAGTGACTTAATGCTGTTACTGACTTGATCAAAACTGAGCCTTGCAGGAGAAGCCAACTGTCTTGGCCTGAAAAATATAAAAAATATATATATATTGTGGCCGCTGGCTGGCTGTCCGCGAGCACCATCCCACCACCAGCCCGGGCTGGGGCCACGCTCAGGGCTGGGCCGCCCCCCACTCCGGGTGCTGCTTCTCAGTGAAGCCTCAGGCAACCGAACGCTTTCGGGGGGAGGCATCAGGCAGCCTCGACTAGGCCTCCTCCCGTCTGGAGTCCTGTCTGCACTGGGGAAGGCTACAGACAGACTTGAAAGGCAGCACGGCGACCTCACCGTCAGAGAGCCCGGGGAGCAGGGGCTGAGGCGTGCTCGCTTAGTCTCAAGTGGACGGGGCTCAAACCACGGGACTGCAAAGGACGGCAGAGGGCTCAGCCGCTGCAGGGGTGAGGACACGGGCCATGCTCTAAGCAGCATCTCCAGGGGCCACTGCGCAGAGCCGCGGGAGGCCCCGGGCACCAGCAGAGGGCGCTGCGGCCCCCACACGACGCCCCGCGTTGCCTATGGTCGCTCGTAGCGTCCACTCAAGAAAAAGTGAAGAGGACTCCTTCGTAAATCGTTTAGAGGAATGCCTTCGAGAGTGTGATCACCCCTAACACCTGCGTTCTTGAATCACCCTGGGGAGTTAGATGCGCCCTCCCCGAAGAAACCCAGCTCCCTCTACCTTGTTCAGGCTGGCACCCAGAGGCCATCCCAGGCGTCCTGACCCTTGGTTTTCTGGAAACAGCTCTGAGCTAAGGGTCGAGTGACAGCTTGGGGAGCCCTCTGGAGGCCAGGCCCAGCACCTGCTCCCCACCCCACCTGCTTCTCGTGCCTTCTCTGAACCCTAAGAGGCAGCCATGTGTTGTCACGCCCTTCCCGAGGTAGAGTGGGACACCCAGGCAGAGAGGTCAGTGAATTTCCTCAGGGTCACGGAATGGCCGAGTGGCGGGGCTGAGACTCAGCAGGAAAGCGAGCCCCCCCGAGCCCCTGTGCTGTCAACACCATGTCATCAGGCTGCTTTCCGTCACAGCTCACCGTGTCCTTGGTAACCCGCCTAGGACGCTCATAGGGCCACTTTCTAAGCTGATGACCTGACCGTGCCACCTTCCGGCTCAAAATCCTTCAGGGACTCCCTGCTGCCACCTTGGCCTGGCATGTGAGGGTCTCCAGGGGCTGGGCCTTGATCACGGCCCAGATCTCGGCTCAGCCACCAGCCCCCATTCGAGCCCCAAGCCTGCTGGTTTCTCCACAAGGCACCTGTAGCAGCCCCCGCCCAGGGCCATCGGCGGGCACACAGCCCCTCCTGCTGCCCAGCGGCCGCGACCGTCCCTGCGCCGCCTGCTCCCCACCCAGCCCTGCAGACCCACCTCCCAGAGGGGGCAGCTGCCTTGTCGGCCTCTGGCTCCCCCGGTGGACAGGGAAGGCCAGCTCCCAGGGCACCGGCCGTTCCCGGGCTCCTCCTCGCCGGGGTGGGGGTGGGGGGGTCCCCGCGCCAGCGCCGGTGGGTGGGGGGCGGGCTGGGCAGCTGCACCTACCGAAGCCGATGAGGCCCAGCGTCTCCCCGCGGATGCGGGCTGCTCCCGAGGCCACCTCCCGGATCTGCTCGACGCTCTGGACCCGCGTGCCCTCCCGCAGCGCCTGGTACAGCCACGTGTTCCGCCGGTAGAGGTTGAGGATGTGGCAGACGGTGGAGTCGGCCGTCTCTTCCACGGCCGCGGACGGGATGTTGCACACGGCGATGCCTGGGGAGGACAGGGCCCGGCCCCCGGGTGAGGACCCCCGAGGCTCCCCGAGCGCCCAGCTGAGGGGCAGGGAGGCGGAGCTGGCCCTTCAGCCACGGACTCGGCGTGTGGTCCCATCAGGTCAGGCTCTGAGACCTGCCCGTCACCTGGGAGACATGGACCCTCGGGCCTGATGCTCAGGGGCCTCCAGCCCCCACATCCATCCCAGGCTCACCGCACCCCCAGGCCCCCACTCACCCCACATCCTGCCCACCCTTTGCTTCTGGACCCTGTGTTCCGGGAAGCAAGCAGTGGGCAGCTGGAGGGGTGAGCAGCCAAGAGGCTGGAAACCTGCCCCGCGTCCGCCGTGGACAGCAGGAAACCAGCATGCAGAGACCCCCCCCCCGCCCCAGGGTCGTGTCCAGAAGACCAGACTCCTCACAGCGAACCCTCCGGACCTTCCTCCTGGGGCTGGGCTGGGGGCACGGAGACTGGCTTCTTGTTTACGGTATTTTAAGTCTCTTGTGATGAACATGTGAACACTCGTTTTGGAAAAGGGCAAGATGGAAGAATTAGGAACCAACACCCCCCCCCCCAACACGGGCCCGGGTGGGGCCAGGATGGAGCTGATGCCTGAATTGAGCCCCACGCCCGTTCAGTGGGCCCTGCCCACGATCCTGCTCGGGCAAAAAGAACACCAAGCGGACAGGGGGGACTGCCCTGCTTTCTGGAAGGGCATTTAAGGCTAGGGGCAGCTGGTGAGGGCGGGCCCCCAGGCTCTGGGGCCAAGGGGCTGCTGGAAGAACCACCCCACGTCTCCAGCAGGCAGAGCTAGGCACTGACCTTCCTTGGTAGGAGGGTGTTTGGGGGAAGAACGCAAATGTCTGCCAGACGTGGGAGGGGCGCAGGAACAGGGGGCCCGGCTGGGCTGTGGCAGAGAACACGGGGCCTGTCAGGCAAGCAGCTTTCTGACGGACAGAGGTATCCAGGCACCAGTCAGACGAGCTCAGAAAACCACCTTTTAATCCCAGGTTTGGGACCCAAGGAACACAAGGGGCAGGGCCTCCAAGAAGGCAGCCCTGCCTTTCTCCACCTTCTCAAGCCCGGCAGCGGGGACAAGAGCACCAGAGCCTATGTGGCTCACTGGAGGGAACACAGGACCCCCCATGCTGAGCACCCCCTTTCTAGTAGCTGTATGACCACCCCACAAGGGCTGCCCTGAGGTCCAGGGTCTCCGTGACCCCCCTCAGGAGGACAGACAGCTCAGAGGGAAAGCCCCCATGAGCACATCATCCCACCTGGCCCCAGCCACCTGCCGGGGGACAAAGTGTCCGACAGATCTAGGCTGCTGAAACTTCCATGAGCTGGAAGTTCGTTCTGCAAACAGCCACAATGGAGCCCGCTCCACGTGCAACAGGCCAGCCTAGAATTTGGGCTGCGCCAGAGCCAGGGTTTTGTGATGGTTTCCAGTCCTCTGAGGAACCGGAGGTGTTCTGGCCAGAGCCCAGCAGGAGGGACCGGCAGTGGACCCTCGGCCACTACCCAGCCAACACCCCGGGCCTGGGACCAGCTGTGCCCTGGGAGCCGAGACCGGAGGGGACGCGCTGGAGGAGGGGGTTCCCACGCGGGTCCGTGTGACACAAAGCATCGCATCTGCCCACCCCCGGGGGGGGGGGTGCGCAAAGGGACACTGCTCAGCCTGCACCCCTGAGCTCTGACATGTTGGCTGCTCGGCTGCAGACACTGAAAGGGGCCCGAGACTGAAACCTGGAGGAGGGGCTGCTGGAAGACCCGGGGACCGTCCTGCCCCAAGGACAATGGCACCTTCCTCTGAAACCCCAAAGCCCTGGCGACCCTCCTGCCGTGGGACTCTTTCTAAACCATTCTTGAGGTCATGGTCTGCATCAGGGCAATTCTCTGAAGGCCATGACAAGAAGCTTCTAGCACCTGCAGGGCAAGAGTCGCGACCGCCTCACCCCAAGGCCTGAGCCCTGTGGCTGAGCTGCTCTTCCCGTCAATGGTTTCACTCTTTGCTGTCACCCCTTCTGAACTGGAAGCCAGATAAAGGAGCTTGCTAGAGAGGCTCACAAGGTGAGAGGCCCCCAGCAACCTCCCACCTCCCCCGGCTTCCCCCTGGCTCCCTGGTTCTTGGGGAGACACTGCAGAGGCCGAATCCCTCTAACTCCTCCAGGCAGGTGACACAGTTGTTTCCTGAGCTCGCCCTGCTCTCACCCCAAGCATCGCCTCGGGCCCGCCACCTTCATGCAAAGGCTCCCGTGAGCACTGGGAAGGGAGCATCCTCCCAGAAAGGCCACACTGCAGGCCCCGGAGACAAGCAGCACCTACAGCCACTGTTCTCATTTGCATGAAGTCTGGGGACAGAATCATCTGCGGAGTGCAATCTGGAGACAGGACAGAGGCCCATTTTCCTTCTCCAAATTCCACACGCACCAGGATCAATGGCAACTGACTGGAATGGAAGCTGACGTTTCCATTGTTCAAAACGGCAGGCCCCTGGGAACAGCATCTCCTCCGCCTGGGCCCCCTCGCCAAGGGCAGCCGGGCAGCCGGGGGAGCGGGGCACCTTTGGTTTTAGGGAAACGAGGTCCCCCTCCTGGCCCAGGCCAGCTGTGTGGGGAGCTTCTGCAAATGGAGGGATGGCAAGTTTTGCTTGGGAGACCTTCTCATCTCTCCCTGGAAAGAAGTTCCCTGGTTCCCATCAAGGAAACAACACGAACACCTCACCAGAGCCTGGGCTGCAAGGGGCGGACACACAGAGATGAGGAGGCGGGTGCAGGGAAGCATTTGAGGACCGCCCCCCCCGCCCCCCTCTCAGTGTGTTAAAACTATATTGTCCATCGCTGTTTGAACTTGGGATTTCAGCTCTACCAAGAGCACAAAGAACATTTGTTTTCAAACAAAAATATTCTTGTTGGTGCCCAGGAAAGATGGAAAATTTGAGGTAATGCTAGACATGCTTACGAGGACCCCTGTCCACCCAAGTTTCTTTGTTGCAACCAAGACAGGCTCAGGGGGACCCCGAGGCCAGAAGCGAGCGCTCAGGGCAGACACAGGAAGCCATCACTTCCTCCAGACCCTGTAACAAGTCTGGGTTCTGATGCCGCCCTTTTTTCCTCTTGTATAGGGTCGATTTTCCGAGCCACTTGCCACCCAGCCCCTCACTTCCAGGATGGGGGAGGGGAAGAAGGCATCTTGCTGGGGAATGACCATCTCTTGCCTCTTCCTTTCGGGTTCACCTGTGGGATGACCCCACCTGCCGCATCCACACGCTCAGAGCGCCCTGGACCACCATGAAGCAGCACCAGACTCAGCACCAGCCAGGCTCCCTCTACCCAGCACCTGCCCCCAATTCAAGTGAGGGAACTAAGCCCTTGAAGAAACCATGGACCTTTACTCAAAACCCCAGGCTAGGACCTTGGAGGAGGAAGCGGAGGCCAGAAGTGCCTGAGGCCACGGCGTGCACGCTTAGGTAGGACGCCGGCTCAGCCCGCCCCTGGAGCGCCGGGGCCCACCGGGTCCTCGGTGGGGGCGGGGAGGCTGACTTGGGGCAGGGAGAGAGATGGACCACTGGCCCACAGAGCCCACCAGGGCCTCAGCACAGCCAAAGGTTGGGGGACTGTAGAGGTCTGAGTTCCTAGATACCCGCTAGCAGCCCTGGGGCACCCCAGTACTCAGGTGGAACATGGGCCCACGCACCCGGGAGCCGCCCTGGCACATCGCACACACAGATCAAGGACAGTGAGCACAGGAGCTCATTCTGAAGGACCTTGGGCCCTCACGGGGCGAGCAGGCCAGCCCAGGGTCGCTTGCCATCAATGCTCTGTGGACACTCCTCGCACATGGAGTCCACAGCAGGTGCTGGGGCGGGGGGTGGGCACAGTGCCATGGCCCTACCGCTGGGCAACTGCCTGTGGGTGTCCATCTGCTGCCCCTGCTTTTCTCTGGAACCCCTGCCCCTCTGACAAGGGCTGGGCAGGAGGTGCTGGGCTTCGGTCCACCCTGTTGGCGCTGACCTGGGCAGGTTTCTGGGTGGACAGCAGCCCTTGGGAGGAGGTCTCCATGCCGGGACTGGAGGAGACCTAGAGATGCCCGACGCCCCCACTTCCCGAGCCCTGAGCTGTGCACCCAGCATTGGCATTTCCGGGTGGTGGGTCCCGACCAGCTAACACTGACCTGTGGCCACTCACAGGGTCCCCTCTGCAGGGGCTCAGGGCCCAGCAGGCTCACTCCCGCCTGGGTGTTGGCGCTGTGCCCACCCGGCCCCCGCACAGCCGCCCCGCGGCCCCGCGCACTCACCGAGCTCGCCAGCGGCCTTTATGTCAACATTGTCGTAGCCGCTGCCTATCCGCACGATCACTCTCAGGGCCTTGAACTTCTCCAGGTCCTCCCTGGTGAGGGTGATGGTGTGGTACATCATGGCGCCAACGGCTTCATTTAGAACCTGTGACGGGGTGAGCAGAGCAAGCTGGAGCCCTCGCCCCAGCCCCATCACCCCTGCACCCGCCGCAGAGGACGTGGGGTGGGCGTGACCGCTCCCCCAGGCGAGTGGCCCGTGGTTGTGCTTCGGGGTCTGCCTGTGACTCTGGATGATGGGGGGCGCAGACAGGGAGGGTGGGGCGGGGGGTGAGGGGGCCCAGCCCGGGGAGACCTGAGGGACCCCTCGCTGAATGGCAGCCACCTGACCTGGGTGACCCCGGCCTCGGGGTGGGGGGTGGGGCCCACCTTCTCGTGGATCTCCTGAGTGGACTGTGCGTCACAGAAGGCCACAGTGGCCAGGTCCTTCAGGATGGGCATCTCCACGGTGCAGTCTCTGCCATCGAGCAGCGCCACCAGGGGGCGGGGGTGCAGGGGGCCGTTCATGATCTGGGGGCGGATACCTGTGAGGATGGGAGGGTGATTTGGTGGGCGGGCACAGTGGCCTGTCCCACACTGGGGGACAGTGCTCCCCCTTACCCACATCCATCAGGTCTGGGGGACCCCAGAGCTCCCTCCCTACTCCCTGGGCGGACCACGAAACCACGAAGCCGCCTGGGCTCCCCTGGGCTCAAAGACCACAGGCTCCTTTGGAGTCACGGGGGAAGATTCTGGGGCAAGCCAAGGAGACCCAGGGGGAACATCTGTCTGGGTGGACGTCTGAGGGGGACCTGGGTCTCAGTGAGCAATCTCAAGTATAGCGAACAGGAACCACCATAGAGCTAACTCCATCGCCATGTGGAACTCGGGCCAAGGAATCTAAGACACACCAGCCTCGGGCACCTGCTGCCAGTATGAGCCGGGCCTACAAGGGGGCTCCCCTCCCACTCCAGCACCTTCCAAACACGAGGGGGTACAAAATGAAACCAGAGGGACAGGTCATGGCTCCCGCACCCCGTGGGAATGTCCTGGAGAAACAGGCAGCCTGGGCTCAGCTCAGGACCCCTCTTGACCTGGCCCGGTGGTGGGGAGGCGTGTGTGAAGGCCAGCAGCTTGCTGGGGACTTGGGAGAGCGAAGAGAATCTCTCTAAGGACCGCAGAGCGAGCTGCGCTCTCAGGTCCCAGGACCAGTCAGAGCGGCGCTGGGTCCTGGTGCTGCCCAACAGAGATAAAGGACACTTGTCCCCACAACTTGGGGGGGGGGGGTGAAGGGAGCACAGAGCAGGGGCAGTCCTCCCTGCTCTGTGCTCCATGCGGACCAGCACGGCTGCTTACGGGAGGCTCAAGGGGGCGGCAGGGACGCCCCCAACCCACAGGACAGAGTGGGGGCGCGTGCCCTGGGCCACGTGGCCACACGAGGTGCACGCACCAGGCTGCCTGCAGGAGCCCGGCAAAATCCATATGCTGGCAAGTCTTGGTGTCTCCAGAGGGACCGTGGCACCGAGATGGTGCCATTTTCTCAACCGATCTGATGCGCAGTGTCCTAGACTACAAGTCAAAGTGAGAGAGCTTTCCGTGCGTCTTACGCTTTCAGAGGTCAGGACGAACTCTGACAGGGGCCGCCACACTGAGGCCAGGCTCTTCTTCCTGTACAGAATCTACTTGTCCTTGCCGCTGGTGGCCGCCTGGCCCACTGGCCTTCGTGTGACCACAAGGCATCGGGTAGAGGCTCCAGCCAACAAAAGCAGGACCCGTCTGCCCAGGCTGCACTCAGCTGTGTGGTCTCCCGAAGGGCTCGTCCACTGGCAGCCTGCCATGGCCACCGGGGTGTGGGGGCCCCAGACACGTGAAGCCCCCATGTGACTGCCAGGGCTCATCACGCAGTGACACGCTTGTGTAAGAAGCGGAGAGAAATCCCCACCTGGAGCTGCGTCCGGGCTCCCACTAGCACTGGATGGGGAGGTGGGGAGGGTGTCCCCGTGGTGCCCACACGGCCCCTGCACAGTGGCCTCTGCCCTGGGATGGCACTCCCACGCCACAGCTGCCCAGCTCCGGACAATCACCTCTTTGAACAAGGAGCCGAGGAAAGGCTTTTGTCCTGGCCTCCGAATGGGTCAGGGTGCAGGTCTCCTCGGGGCAGCTCCATCCTGAGCTGGGACTCACGAGGGATCAGTCCCTCCCAGCCTCTGAGTGGCAACAAAACCACTGCCGAACCCAGAGCCCGGATCCCCAAAGCAGGACGTCCAAGTGAAGCGGAGCCCCAAACATCCTCTGTACCGGGTGGGAAAACGGGGGCTCCAAGGCTATTTGTTGGGGCCTGGTGAGCACTCTGCTAGCGTTCTTTTGGCCTAATTGGCAGGCGGGCTCCACAAGGGGTCAAGGTGGGTGTGTGTGAATGGAGAGACTTCCCCAAAGACCAAGGGTGCCGTTGAGTCAGGACCCCTGGAGACCCACCGCCTTTTACCCCTGAACTCTGCAGAGGGAAGTGAGGGACAGTAATTCACATGGTTGCCTATAGCCTCCCATTTCATCCCCATCCATTTTAATAGATGAGGACCCCGAGGCACAGAGTGGGAAGTGCCCCCTGGAGTAGGCAGCTGAAGGGGGGGGCAACCTGATGGGCACACATTAAAGCTCCCACCTCGGCCCTTCCTTTTGGCCAAGAAAAGGGTGAGACTTTGACCAAATCCCGAAGGGCCCGTCTTCTTCCACCAGATTCTTCTGTGCTTCCCCACAGCTGCTGCCAAGCCCAGGTCAGGACCCCATGGGACTGGTGGTCTTGGACTATGGGGGCAGATTTACCCACCTGTCCCAGGCTGTCCCTCCTACAGGGTACAGAACATCCTGACTTGACTCCAAAGGTGATGGCAAGAGTGTTAATCAGACAGCGTTTGCACAGTTCATGATCATGGTAAGAAATCCAACTTGTTAATTAAAAAGCAACCACAGAGGAAAATGATGGGCAGGCACAAGGCAGGCATCTAGAGCCATCCAAGACATCTGGAGAGGCTGAGGGGCCTCATCACAAGATGTCCATCCACAGCATCAGTGCATGGATCCCGTTACCTGGGCAACAAGCTCCAGGTTGCCTAGCGATCGCCCCCCTCCCTAGCTTGGGTCGCCTCCTCTTTGGCGAAACCCACCCTTTGCCCTCGTTCAGGCTGGGCATGCAGAATGCAGCTGAGGCTCGTCCGTGAGAGCCAGGGGCTCCCAGATGAGGCCCCAGGCTCAGATACGGGCTGCAAGCCATGTATGGGAAAGCAGGAAAGGGAGAGGCACAGGGGGTTCTGCTGGGGATGGATGCTGAGCACGGACAGCTGCGTGGGTGGTGGGAGCGGTGAGATTCCCGTGTGTCCTGCACGAGGTGTAGGGGGCCGCACGAAACCCCAGGACTGAGGATGAGAGAAAGCTCAGCCAAGGCATCGCCGAGGTTGCTTCTTTTGACGAAGGGACCGCGTCATACATGCCCCCCCGGCCCAGAAGGCTCGTCCACCAGCACAGCAGAGAATCCAGCGACATCCAAGCCACACCCCGCCCAGCACCCGCTGTCCCTACAGCCTTGCAGAAGTTGGGGCAGAGGTTCCCACGAGACCCCAGGAAACGCCAGTGAGGTGAAGTTGTAAACAGACTTCCTATCTCGCCTCACATCAACCGATGCATCTCTCAGGGCTTCTGACAGTTGGAGTAATTTTTAGTATATTAGGATGCAACCGACATGTTACTGTAAATAACCATTTAAGGGACTTTGGGGGAGAAAGCCAAGGCACAAATATCTTTAACAAGAACGGACTAAACACTGAGGTCTGCGACCAGAAGCTAGGGTAGCAATTACTAGACGCTGCTCAAACCCCGAGACTGACATTCAGAAGCCCGCTGTGTTACTCTTGTTCCCATCTTACTTACAGGGAGACAGAGCCAAGGGTGACCACAGACCACACCAAGGGACAACAGGGAACGACGAGAGCCACCTCACACGGCCCCAGGGACCCAAAACAGCCCGAGGAAACACCTGCTGATGATGAGGGGCCGAAGGTCCTGGTGGCCCCCTAGTCAAAGCGACGACTCCCTTTCTGCAAACTTGCCTTCTATTTCAGGACAATTCCAGCTGCCACTGGACACATCACAGAAAAAAAAAAAATCTATCAGCACATCCCTTCCGACCACTTGCCGAGCACTGACTCTGCAGGGCCACTTCGACTCCCCTGGCGTCAATTACTTGCTGGTTTCAGGCTCACCTCTGCACAAGCAGGGCCGGCTCGCCGTCAGGGACGCGGTGCCTCAGCTCGAGGCCAGCTCCCGTGGCCGTCCTTGGGCCCCGTATTACTCACAGCTGGAACTGCACATAAACTGTGAAATTAGACATCCAGTGGAAAACAAAGATGATACCAGGCCGCGTTGCTGGAGTTCTGCTAGGAGTGGCCGATGGTCCAGGGGAAGACAAGTCCATAGGCCCCATGGATTCTGAGGGAGGAAAGGGAGGTCCCCAGGGAGGACACCGGCAGCTCTCTGGTCACCCAACCTCGATGCCACCTTATCTGAGCAGCACCAGATTTCTCAGGAGCTGCTTCTTCCCTGGGCAACACGGGCTGACAGGGCGGCAGGCGGCCTAACGGGACAGGCGTCCCTAAGCAGAGTGACTGAGGGGGAAACGGGCCGATCCCGCCACACGACGCGGCCCTGTGGTGTCTGAGACCCATTTTCTGGCTTTCCTGGACGCTGCGTGAGGTTCAGCTGACACGCTTCCTACAGAACTCTGCCTTGTTTCTGAAGATCTGAGTGGGTTTCTGTTGTTTGCCAACTTAAGAACCAACCTGCCGGGGACTTTTTTGATTTTGCGGTTTCAAGATTTCACAAATGAAGCAGTTTTACCCCAAAGCAAAGTGGCCATAATAATCATGTTTGACCAACAGCCAGAGGCCTCTTTTGACAACTGACCAGATTTTGCTGAAGCATCCATCCCTACACCACAGTCCTCGAACACCTGTGCTGGGCCGGCCAGGATCGCGGGTGACAGTGACGAGCGACCGCTCCACCGGCTCAGGGTCACCCCCTGCTCACCTGGCAGGGACTAGCCAAGTATGCTGGGGTGACCAAGAGGGGAAAGGGCCTGCCAAGCAGCACAGATTCGCACCAAGATCTTCACTGCTGCTCCGGGGCCAAAGAACACGGGCTAGGCCTTGCAGGTAGAACCCAGCTGGGAGCCTCTGGGGCCTGAAGGCAGTTGCTGGGATTCTCTGGGCCAGCACCAGCTGTTCTGGCAGCTGACACTGGAATTAAGTACCGGGGAAGAACCAAGAGATAAAACGCACTGTCCTGCATGCTTAGCCAGAGGCCCCAGAGCCCATCAAATGGGTCATCAGCATCCAGATCTTGCAAGGTGGTCTGGAAGGCAGAAGGGGCTCCCGTCCTCATGGGCAGGTGTTTGAGGGTGGGGAGAGGAGACGCGACCACAGAGTCCCAGCGGTCCGGCGGGGGTGGGGAAGGACACTCAGGTCTGCACTTACGGCCTCTCCAGCCACGACCACTTCATGGGGATCTGATCATGTCGCCCCGCCCCAAGAACAACTTCCCCTTAAATGCAGGTGCTCCCCCATTAAAAAGCCACTTCCTGCAACCCTGCACAAAGCAACCCTCATCGGCTGGGCTCAGCAGTCCCGACTTCTAGAAGGCCAGACGCAGAATCAGATCTAGGGTCTGATAACGGGCCCATTTTACAGGCTTGCATTCCCACAATCTAGAGCTGAAACCCATGACTGGGGCCAAACTGGGGGCCGGATGCCGATCTCGGGTCATAACTGAACCCGTACCCGAGACTCGGCGTTCAACTTGCAGACATGTCTGTGCTGGGTGGGCGTCCAGCATCTACCCCAGCGCACGGGGTTCCGGACCCCGCCTATAGGGGAGGAGACTGGAGCCTTGGTTGAGACAGGTCTCCCCTGCTTGTAAACACGGTTCATCCACGTAGTAAAAACTGTCCTACACTGTCAGCCACGGGGTCTCGACCCCAACCGCCACGCAGCTGGCTGGAGCTTGCTCAGAAGGTGGGTCTGGACAGCCAGCAAAGGCACGGTGACTGTCCCCATGTCTAGAGGCCCGGGGACAGGATCCACGCCCACGGCAGCTACCCTTGCCTCTCACGAGAAGGAACACGGGAGAAGACGGAAGTGAGTGGCTTCGAGACAGCAACTGTAATAAAATGTGTGTTGCTAAGTGTGGTACTATTTCCAGGTTTAAAAAACACGGTTACTGTTAGAAACCTCATCTTCGTGTCCACGTCACTGTCTGCCTTTTCGTCGGGCAAACGTGCATTTCTCGGTGGTGTCCCCGTCCTGCCCAGGCCGCGGGATGATTTTGAGAACTCGGCCATGGGCACGGATGTGACCCGCACCGCGCACGGAGAACCCGACGTTTTCTCTGGTGGTCTCTCCTTTCGAGGCTCGTCTTACGCCCGGACAGGCTGCTGGGGGAGGCCTGCTCGGCCCGAGGGGCGGTGATGACGCCCAAGTCAAGTAGGTCCCGGAAACCAACAGCAGCTCGCAGCTCCTGGGCCGCTCGGCGGCGCCTCTCCAACGCGGACCCCCAGGAGCGGGGCGCAGCCTCACTGCTTTCCAACTGCGCACCCTCGACAGGCTCTGGCAGGCGGGCCTGGCGCCGGTCTCAGGGCCCGCAGAGGAAGACAGGCTGCCGCAACCCCAGGAGCTCCAAAGGCACAGGGAATCCGGCTAACGGAAGAGACAGCTTTTCCTCGGGCTGCTTCACAACCAGGAACACAAAGTGAGTTTTACTCGGGGCCGACTGTGGAAGGCAACTTTTCTAGCATAGGAGTTAAATCAGCACATCTCAAAATTTAGCTCAGGCTGGAACAGAGCGCCCTTATGCACCTTGGTGTGTCAGCACTGAAGAGGAGAGAGTAAAGCAAACCTGCCCCAGGAATGCAAACACACACGCACTCTTCCCTTCCTGCACTCATGGCAGACATCAATAATGGATCTCAGCACTTTCAGCCTCCGAGTCCCTGATGATCACGATGCCCCAGCGAGCCCCCTGCAAGGCTGGGTGACATCTGCCTGCCACGCTTAAGCGAGCCCAATCCCCTCTAGAAACTGGGAAAGGAAGGTGAAGGTCGGAAGAAAGCCAGGAGATGTAGGGAGGCCCCAGGGTAAGGAAGAAAAGGCCCACAACCCAGGCTCAGACCTCGGTGAGCAGCTGGACCTCCTATGCCACCCCTTCCAGACCTGTGACCGGGGTGAGGTCTCGTTCCTCCTGCGACCTCCTCTGTCGCTCTAGGAGCGCCCTCTGCTCTGCTGGGCCCCAGAGCGGGTGCCTTGGTTTGCACCCACCTCCTTCACCGTGGAGAGCCTCCGCTGCGTCCCGCACTGTTCCGGGACCGCCCAGGGCCACCTGCCTCCTGTGTCGAACGCAGGCCCCTCCCAACATGACCTTGCCGCCCCCTCGCGGTGGAGGGAACTTCCCCAGCCCTGGAAATGGGCTGGCCTTGGACTTTGCTCTGAACTACGTCCCGTAGCAGAACCGATGCGGCGTCGGTTCCATGGCGAGACCCCACGGGGTGGGCATCGGGCCGTCCACGCTCACACTGGAGCCTGCGCACGTGCGCTCTGCGGTGTGAAACACCTGGGAGGAAGGACCACTGAGCAAGCCCTGCCGGCCCAGCTGATGGGGGTCGGGTGGGGGGCACTGCAGACTGTCCCGCCACAGCCGAGCGCAGAACTCCTGCGAGCCAGGAGGCCCCAGATTCATCTCTGAGCATCGCCAGTGAACTGATGTGCTCAGGAGGGCAAGGCCGGGTGTGGGAGTGTGTGTGCCTTGCGACCTGACAAAGACAGCAGCATGGACATGACCCACGCCGAGGCTGCAGAAACCCCTGGAAGCTGGTCCCCAGGCCGTGCCAGGATGAATCAAGTCTGTTTTTTTAAGACCCAGAAGACATGTGCGGGGTCGGCGCCCCAAAGCTGTGGGCATGTCAGTCATGGGGTTCATAATCACAGGCGCCCCTGTCGGAGGGCCAGGGTGCCTTTCTCCCCCCCCAGGGAAGGACCAAGCTGCTCTGCCCCCAGCAGACTCAGAGGGGCCCTTCCCCGAGGCCCGGCCACCGGCAGTGGAGACCCTGGCATGGCCTTTTGAAACAGCATTCCTGTCTTTTCACTTTCTGGATGAGCCGCCAGCTCTTGGACTTCTCCCTCGGCACACCCCAGAACCCCCACCTGATGCTAAGCCCTAGGAGCCTTGCGTCAGGTCGCGCCTCCTGTCTGGAAGGAAGCCGTTCAACCTTCCACTCCCCGGGCACCGGACCCCGGAAGGCACGGTGCGTGCAGCTCCTGGTGGGCGAGCAGCAGCCTGCGGGCAGAGCACGGGCCCAGCTGCCCCGAGCTCCGCGGTGTCCCTGCACTGGGCCATCGAGGACCTTGCCCGGCAGAAAATTACTCAACTCAAACATGAGCAAGGACTAGCCCCAGGCCAGGTGCTGGAAAAACAGCAGGAATCAAGACAAAACAGAACAACCTGGCTTAAAAATGGCACTGGGGAATAAAAAGGAGTGAAGTACTTTCCAAGGTAAGGAAGTGGCCACGCCATCCTGTGCGGACCCCCGGCCACTCCAGGCACTGCCCCAAGTCCCTCTAGGGACGAGTGGCACGACCAGGTAGGAGGGGAGCTCAGTGCAGACACCGTGCCCTGGGAGCCCCTTCACCTCGGATGCAGTCGGGTCCCCCGAGGCCGTGTTCTTCCACCGAGCTGTGAACACCCGCGTAAGCACTGCATGGCACACGGCACCGGGCTGACTGGTACGGGCTCAGTTCTCTCTCAAAGCGAGTGTGGGGAGACCTGGCGTCACCGGGCCCTCTGAGCTGCTGGGGGTGACCCCCACTAAGGGGACTGCTCACAGGGCTGGCTGCGTCCCACGGAGGGGCCGGGTTTTAAGCCACTCCTCAGCTCTGATTTTAGTGTTCTCTCAAGTTGGCCGGAGGTTCACTTGAGAGATGGCCACAGGATAAGGAGATTAGCTTCTTAAATAAAACATGGATCTTAATGAGTCATGGCCCTCGTAGTGAAGTGGCTTCAGGCCACCTCCTCTGTAGCTCAGGTCACAGCTGGTCAGAAAGCCGGCCAAGCAGGAGGCCCCCAGGAGCCTGGGCCATTGCCCCCTCCCCACCCGAGGCTTGCCGGGTGAGTGCGGTCAGCCCAGTGCGCATGTGTGTGCTGACTTCTGGAAGACAAGCAAGTGTCTACACTTGTGGGAACCACATCATCCAGTTCAAAGAAAAGGAGAACTTCTGTACCTCCCGAAAGACAAGCATTCATGGTTGCTTTAACTGGTCCCTTAGAGCAACCCAGGGAAACTGAGTCAGCAGTCTGAACTGTACGGTGTCCACACCACAGCGGGGGCCTTGAACAGAGAAAAGGGACAGAAACTTCTCCTTTTTCCAGGAGAGCTTCACGACAAAACCAAGAACCATTGATCACTTGCTTGAAATCCTTCCTTGGACAGTCACACGCGGCCCCGGGGGCTGTTTGGTAGCCCAGGTACGACTGCCCGGCCGCACTCAACGCACCCTTTCCAGAGCCACTCCTGGCTTTGAGCGTTTGTGCCCGTCACCCTCAGTCCCCAGGGAGCCTCGTGTTTCCAGTGAATCCCTCTGCCCTGAAGAAGCTCCTGAAACAGGTGCTTTCCACTGGGGGGTGGGCTGAACACCACCACTTAGCGCCTCCTGACTGACCCTCCAAAAGAAACACGAAGGAGGAGGAAGTGCTTGCCCCAAGGTCTCGGGGAAGGGATGGGCTCAGGGGACAGAGGTTCGACCCACTCACGGCCACAGGGACAAGACTGAAAACCAAGCAGGCCGCTGCGGGACGCATTTCCACAGCAAATCGGCCAAGGATGCCAGGTTTTGCTTCCGTTTGTGCTAAAACATGCTTCCTGTTCTGGATTTCCCCAAAGGGCAGTCTCATGTGTGTGGTCCTGGAGCGAGGAAGGAGGGAGGATGGGATGGAGGGATGTGGTCTGGGCAGACACTGGGCTCGGGAACAGCCGACCCCCTAGGTTCAAGGGCCCACTTGCTTCCCATCTGGGCAAGGTCACAATTCACCTCCCAACCTTCCCAGCATGCCTTGGGCACTTGCCAGAGCCACAGATCCCTGGCCCGGGCCACATCTAAACTGATGACAGACAGGTGATCCCAGCTTAGGAGACGGGGAGGCCTTCAAGTTCTCCTCTCCACCGAAACACTGGCCATTTGTCAATTACACATGACCATCAAATCAAGAATCCTCATCCTTTCTCACAGCAGGGATGGACCCTTCCCTTGGGGGTCACTCTGGATTTTGTGGCCCAAGAGATGAATCTCAGGGTGATAAGCGTCCTCCAATATGATCTGTGGCACCAAAAGAAGAAACACCCCTCCCCCTCCTTTGGTACCTTCCAAGCTGGGACCTCGCCCGGGGCCCACTCAAGTCCCTCTTTCTGCTGGTTGCCCCCTAGAGCCTCAGAACCATGGAGACTAAAACGATGCATCCAGACAAGTCAGAACACCAGAGAATGGTGAGCAAGCTGCAGGTGCCTGATCCCTATCCCCCAGGCCACTCTTAGGGACACAAGGTCATTCCGCAAAGTGCCCTAAGACCCAACATACACCCATGGGCCTCGCTGATAAGAAACCTGCTCCAGAAAATGCCTGCTTGGCTCTTGACCTCTCTGCCCCTAAAGGCATCAGCCTCCGGACCCCCCAACACATGCTTTCCAAGACCATCCTGATAGGAAGCAAACTGCTGGTGGCCTCCCCACAGATCCCAGCTGCTCTGCACCTTGAGTCCACGGGCCTCTGGCATCACAGACATGGAGGCTCGGAAGGAGGAAGTGCTCCCCCCAAGGCCTAGGGGAAGGATGAGTCCAGAGGAGTGAGCTTCGGCCACCTCAGGGCCACAGTGACAAGACCAAGAGCCAGGCCTGGCTGTTCAGTGTGGTAGATCTCTCACAGCCAGTCACCACCAGCCTTGGACAGATGGGGGGCGGGGGTCACGACACAGTTCTGTCACTCCTAAACGGTAACTGGAGAGATGGTCAAGCCATCAGGCCTCAACGACAGAGGACGGAGGAGAGAAAAGCGAGGATTCGCTGCCCAGGGCTCCCCACACAACTATTTTTCCTAGAAAATACTCTGAGTGTGTAGGGTGTTTACCAGTTACCATATGTCTGTTTCCTTGGGCTTTCAATTAGCCTGGGGCGGGGGGGGCGTGTTCCACATCCTTTGGCAGAAGCTCTGGGCAACCTAGCCGAGCCCGGAATAGCTTTACAGAGCGGCCCCTGAGAACACCTCCTTGCTCACCTCCTGTCCCTGCGCCGAGGGTCGTTTATCATTTAGCTCATTCACCGCGCTGGACGACACGCCGGCAACGTGCGAAACCATCCTCACAAGTGGTGTGACCCACACAAAACGGTCAACAACCCAGGCGGCACTCACGAGGTCGCTGCTTCTCTACGACGTCTCAGAGGGGAGAGCAGCTGCTGGGGTTCGTGTGGGTGCAAACATCAGCAGTCACCCCAAAGGCTGCAAGCCAGGCACACAGTTCTCCACAGCTCAGCCTTCTCCCGAGCGGTCGGGACACTGGACTCTGTGCCCCCGTCTGCCCGGAGCACCCGGCCACCGGGACGTGGGCCTGGCTCCCGGGCCCTCCCTGGGCATCCTGCCCCAGCCTGGGGAGGGGCGGCGCGGGCCCTGCTGGGTCCCCGAGGCCGAGGGGGGGGCGCTGTCCCTGCAGGACTCCCGGAAAAGGCCCTACCTGCCGGCGGCATGTGTGTGTGTGTGTGTGTGGGGGGGGGGTTTCATGTGAGTACTTCTCAAGTTCTAAAAATGTGCCCATGGCAACAACAGAAGGGGATGTTTGAGAAAAATAAAATGAAATAAAGATGAGAAAAGAAGGGACGGCTGCCAGAAGAGTCTGGCGGAGGCAGGCTCTGCACGCCCACTCGCCGGCCTGGGTGCCGTCGGCGCGCGTTACTGGCTCACGCAGGGCTGCCAGGGCTCCGCAGGATCCCCAGGGGGCCGCGGTCACCCCCCCAGAGCAGGGACTCTCCCGCCCCAACCTGTCTCCAGGGGAGCGCTTACGGGGGCCTGGCACCCAGCGGGGCGCTGCGGCACAGCCCGGGACACGGCCAGTCAGGGACGGGGATACAGCGGGGCCAGGGGAGCCCTGGGAGGGGTGGGTCCCTGACCAGGCTGAGGACACCCCGCACTCTTCTCTGGTGCCTGGAAGGGCCTTTCCTTCCAAAGGCCAGCAGGAAGCAGCAAGGCAGGTGCTCAGGCGACCCGTGAACGCAGAACAGCCATGAACGGCGCTGCCCCTACGGGATGGCAGCCCCTGCGTGCCGGGCAGCCCGGTGCTTCCTGCTCACCGCCTCGGCCGCCGCCTCCTTCCCGGGCTCCGTCGGCGCCCGAGGAGCAGACACCGTGCTTTCCTCCTGAAAGGCCCCTGCAGGAGCCTGGCGGACCCAGGCTTATTCTTCTGACCACACCGCCCGGGCCCCGTGCCCATAAAAACAAAACGGTGCCCTGTTTCTTAGCTACGACAGCCACCAAGGCCGGGATGGGAGATGGAAGAAGCCCAAGGCTTTCAGCTAACTCTGTTTTTCACGTGGCCCTAAAACCAAAAAGAAAAGTGATTCTAGGGCGCCTGGGTGGCTCAGTCGTTAAGTGTCTGCCTTCGGCTCAGGTCGTGATCCCAGAGTCCTAGGATCGAGCCCCATATCGGGCTCCCTCCTCGGCGGGAAGCCTGCTCTCCCTCTCCCACTCCCGCTGCTTGTGTTCCTGCTCTTGCTATCTCTGTCTCTGTCAAATAAATAAATAAAATCTTTAAAAAAAAAAAAAAAAAAGAAAAGTGATTCTAAAGACCCTGTAACGGGCTTGCTATCTGGCTGCCCTCGGGCCCCAGGGCGGCCGGGGAGCTGATCTTCCCAAGCGCAACAGCTGGTGGGATATCCCCTCCCTGCTCTTCTCCTCCGTGACTTTTTTTTCCTTAAAACCTAATGACTTCTAAAGTGTTCCAGGCTCAAAGCCCAGTTCACAGGCAACACGAGAACCCATCACAAAGTCACAGTTATTCCATCACATAAAGCATGTCTGAGAGAGAAATCCCCAGTGGGGAAGCTGGGTGGGTTGAGAGGTCAGCTCTGAGCGCCGTCCGTGGAGAGAGGCTGGCGACCGTGGCCACCTCTGCAGGCGCAGCCCCGTCAACGAGGAAAATCGCCACTTCCTGTTGGACTTGGCCATGCCCGCGGGGGCGCTGGCCCGGGGAAGAGGCAAGCAGCCTGGAGGGGAAATCAGAGGCCAGCTGCAGGCACGGCAGCCCCCCCCCCCCCCCCCGCCGGCCCCAAACCCGCACATGTGAGCTTAGCAACTGCGACCAAGTGCGGCCCGCTGAAAATTTTAACTAACGTTTTATAAAAATTAGAAGACGACGCACAGGAAGCGGTCATGAGTCACGGAACCCCTGAATGGAGAGGGGCAGGCTGGGCCATAGTGGGGAGGTAACAGAGGACGCAAACTGCACATCTAGAGCTGACGCGGATTCTTTGGACAGGTGGGCAAGGACAAGAGCAACACCTTGCAGCCGCGCTCCGGAGCGATGGGCTCATCAGTCCCATCTTGGGCACAGTGTGAATTAAGTGATCTCATTTCCCTCTTTACTTGGGTTGCTAGGAAGCCTGGAGAGACACGCCCACCTCCTTGGGCACAAGCCTGCAGGGAAAGCTCTGTGTTCTGGCCTCCCACCCAGTTTCCTCTTTCTTTATATGCTTATTTCTCCCTCTGCTCAACTCTGTGCTTGTGTGTTAGAACCATTCCCCAGAGGGAGGCTTAATCCTCTCAGGACCAAAGAACATTTACACTCCACTTAAGGACACAGAAGAATTCATTTCCTCTGCTCTCCCGAAAGGCAGCAGGGTAGGAGGAAAGGGGCTTGGCTCTGCGGCAGACCAGTGGGCAGGACACCAAGTTGGGCCAGGAGCAAAGCCTCAGGTCTCTGGGGATGAGTGGAGCCCAACACCCCAATGTCACACTTCGGGAAATGAGCCTCAGAGCACCACAGGACTCCTCTGGAATCACCCACTTTACCCTGTTCTTGCTGACATAGACCTCAGCTTCCAGCTTGGGCTGGTTTCCTCTTCCCAGATTGACACCACCACTGATTTTCCCATGTGACCCTGAAGCCCTGTGCTTGGTGGTTCATCATGGTACAGTGACGAATCACTGGTTCGGAGTCAGACAGGCTGGCTTCAAGTCCCAGCCCTGCTGTGTGACCTGGGGAAGAGTACTAACCTCTCTGAGCCTCAAGAGTGTTCATCTTAATAGGGAATTACTCAGGAATTCAAATGCTCCATAATGGTGACAGTCACACTGTAATTTACTGGGCTGATTTGGTCCTGGATGCTCTCAATCCTGGTAAACCCCCCGCCCCCATCCTGTGGACGTGATGTTTTCATATCGTCAGTACCGGGAGAGCACTCGCCCCCCCCCCGGGCCCCGCTAGCGCTTCAGGTACTTGCATTTGGGACCCAGAAGTCAGAGTACCTGTCTTGAGCCTTCATTTCTTCGCACAGACGGCCTACCAGGATCCTTCCACCCACAGCAATCTTGTTTAAACAACAAGTTCTTTCACTCACATTTGGCAAACCCTTCCAGGGATCAATTTTCAACTGCTCTCAGGAGAACATGTCCCCAGAGCCGCCCACCTTCTCAGTGGGGACGGGCGTTTACAGGTTTGATTTTATGCTCTCCCAACAATTTGGCAAAAAAGTTGTTTTATTCATACACTGCGTACCGCTATTTGGCTAAATTTAACTGCAGTGTGTACCTTCCTGTTCCTTGAGCAGCGGAGGGAGCAAGAAAAAGTGAACAGACTGTTTTTTTCCTTTACATGAAAAACAACTAGAAAGTTCTTTGTGCAGCCAGCCTCAGAATGGGGAAAACACACAACAGCATGTCTGTTAGGTTCTATACTGCTAACGTGGGCTAATCAATTACGGACTATACGTGTTATTTCTATTTCATAAATCTAAGAAACAAAACCCCCCCAAAACTCCTATGAAACAGCTTTAGAATTCTTGCTTCATATAATTTTGGG
Source organism: Phoca vitulina (assembly GCF_004348235.1). Taxonomy (NCBI): domain Eukaryota; kingdom Metazoa; phylum Chordata; class Mammalia; order Carnivora; family Phocidae; genus Phoca; species Phoca vitulina. The sequence goes on from NW_022589731.1 coordinate 20,441,913, forward strand.
GACAAGAAATTAGCTCCAAATGTCTGAAAATCTTCTCTTTTAATATATGTTGGTTTTTTTTTTTTTTTTTTTTAATGTCTATCTGCTTTGGATGATTGGTTGCCAGATACATTACATATAATATATGCCTCCACTGCTGCCCAAGTCTGGGCCCCCTCACCTAGCTCGGCTCCCCTGAAAGCAAAAGCATATGGGTGCTGGAACAACAGGATATCCACATGCAGTAGAATGTAGCTGGAGCCCTACCTCACACCCACGTACAAACTGGACTCAAAATGGTTCAAACACCTAAATGTAAGAGCGAACATGGTCAAACTCTAAGAAAACACAGGCATACGTCTTCATGACCTTGGATTATGACACCAAAGTGCAAAGCACGCAAAGGAAACAAGTACATAAATTGAACTTCATCAAAATTAAAACTTGTGTTTCAAGGACAATATCAAGAACGTGAAAAGACAGCCAAAAAATGGAAGAAAATATTTGCAAAGCACATATCTGATACCAAAAGCCAGTGAAGACTTCTTGTCTGCTTCCTGAGCTCCATGGTCCATGAAGACCCAGGTCAAGCACTGAGGTCAATGAAGCCAAGTGGCAGTTGGAGAACCACAGTGTAGGGCAAAGATCATATAGGAGATCAAAATGGCTAAGAGATACATGAAAGGATGTTCAACATCACTACTCATCAGTGAAATGCAAATCAACATCACCACAAGATATCAACTCACACCTGTTAGAATGGCTATCATCAAGAATAGACAACAGGTGCTGGCAAGGATGTGGTAAAAAGGAAACCATGTTCACTATTAATGGGAATGTCAATTGGTCCAACCACCATGGAAAACAGTATGGACGCTCTTCAAAAAAAACTAAGAATACATCTATCATACGATCCAGCCATTCCACTTCCAGGTATATATCCAAAGTAAACGAAAACAGGATCTCAACAGATATGTGCATCCTCATGTTTATCAAAGCATTATACCCAACAGCCAAGATATGGAAACAACCCAAATCCCATCAACAGATGAATGGATAAAAAAGAGGAGATGTACATACACAATAGAATATTATTCAGCCACAAGAAAGGAGGATATTCTCCCATTTGCAACAACACAGGTAGGACCTTGAACACATCATGCTACGCTGGAGAGGTCAGAGAAAGACAAGTACGTACAATATCATTTACACGAGGAATCTAAAAAGGGTAAACCTGTAAAAACTAGAGAGTGAACTGGTTGTTACCAAGGAATGACGGGAGTGGAGGCTGAGGGGTGGGGGGGGCATGCACAAGACTGATAGTGTTTCAGGATGCAAACTTGCGGCAAGTGTCATCCATACAGACCATGAATACAGACAACGATATTGTATTATAATTACATAACCCAATAAATACTGCTACATCCGCAATCGAGGTGCCATATATAAATATCAAATAACATGCGGTACCCCTCAAACTTATACAATGTTACATGTAAAATATAATGCAGTTAAAGAACATAGGTCAGGTGAAAAAGCAGCACGGTGAAGGGCTCAATCAGCTTCCCCCTTTCTTGGGTAGATAATCCTACCAGTGCTCATCCCCACTGTGGATTCAGCTCAGCCCCCTTGTGCCACCAACTCTGTAAATCTTCCAGAAAAATTTGGCCCATGCTGTGTGGTTGGGACTGTTGCCTCTTTTAAAGATTTTGGAGAGGCAGTCATCCCTGGGGGAGTCTAAGGGTGGAGAGAGATTAAAAAAAAAAACCACACACACAAACTATTCTTTGGAAGCCAAAGCCGAGCCTGCCAGGTCACTCCTTGAAGGCAGGGCCCGTGAGAGTGGGCGAGGCCCCCCCCCCAGAACAGGAAGACAGAATGCCCATCTAGAGAGAGGGCACGACCAACCTGTCCCGGGCAACTTCGGGCCTGCTCAGGCCACATGAGAGAGGGTCTGGCGACAGGAGCTCAGCCAGAGGTGGCCAGTCCCAGGGTGGACTAGGCTCCATGTCTTCCCATGAAAACACGAGTCAGTTCCTTTAACTCCGCAGGAAACACTGCCAGGACTAACCTCATTAACCACCTTCTCTGTTTCCGGCACATTAGGCAGAAACCCTGTGGTGACCCCGTAGCCCTCCAAGAAGGCCGAGAGAGCCCACCTTACCCAAAGGGGTGGGGGCTTCTCAAACCCCAAGTCCCAGACCACACTCCTTGAATGATCACTGACACACACCCCTGCGGACGGGGTCTGAGCCATCAATGCGGGGGTGGAGGACGCACTGTACAAGAAGTTGACAAATTCCCAGACACCCAGTTTTGTGAAAGGCCCATTAAGTTTTCAGAGGACTTAGGCCCGGCAGAGTGGCCCTCATGCCCCAACCCAGCCAGCGGCAGGGTCTTCTCCAGGCTGCCCGACCACAGGCCCCTCGGACGCTGTCCTCCATGGACAGAAGCACCAAGTGCACAGCCAACAGGTCTGAGGAGGCTGCTCTGAGAAACCCAGAGCTGGGGGACAGGCCTGGCCTCTAGCCCCGCAGTGCCCCTCGGCCCAGAGTACTGTGCCCGGCTTCAGAAGTGACCAAGAGATGATGATGATGAGAAAAAGCACCATTTCCGGAGCAGGCCCAGGCTCTGGCCAAGGCCACGCAGGTTTAAGGACCTCAACACTCAAATTACTTCTTCCTAGGCTTGCTGCATCCCCACACGCCCACGAGGCAGGTTCAGTTCCCACCTTCCTTTGACAGACATGGAAGTAGAAACAGAGAAGACAATACGGTCACCAAAAGACACACAGCATACATTCAACTACCTTATGTTCCTGGGCTGAAGTCCTATTCCCCGGCGTGCAAGGGTTTTCTAGTAACCCAGTAAGGATGGAGAAATTCACACTGCCCAGTAAAAACAGCTACAAGAACAAAGGGTGGTATCAAGTTCAGGCTCTGAGTTTAGTCCAGTAAGGAGAAAACGACCAAAGTCCAAATTCTCCTGGACACTGACAAGTAGGAGATGATCATTCCCACTCTGGGAAAACAGCAGTCAACAGTGAAGGCCAGGAATGACAGGTCAGTCCAGTGACCTCCAACAGAGGGTGGGGATTGTGGGGGTCCTAAGAGGGTGGGGAATGGCTGCACCTGGGGCCTTGAATGCAGAGACCAGGAGCAGGTGACCGCTAAGGGGGCCACCCTGCATTTGGAGAAACATGAACCAAAGAGCCACATTTGACTCCAAACACATGCACAGAGGTCAGCCTGAAGGACAGATCAAGTGCTTGCCAATTTTATGGGCACGGAACACGTTTTAGGTGTTTTACTTGCTTGGGAAGGCTGAGCCATCAGCAGCTCTGACGTGCACAGGTGCTCCCTGAGCTTGATGTGTAAGGGAGGTGACCGTAGAGAAGAGGGTCCTGGCCAGAGAGAAGAGTCTTGGCTGAGTGGCCTCAGACAAGTCCCCTTCCTGCCCATGGGGCTGGAATTTCTTGGCCATGGAGGTATAAAACAATCTGCAAGAAAAAAAAAAAAGCCAGGAGATGCCCCAGGGAGTCACAAAGCGGCAGCCCTGCCTCGCAGGCCGTGACTTGTGGCGCACAGGTCTTAGCTCCCTCGTGCCACCCGGGGCCGCGTCCTCGCCCTTGGCCTGCTCACCATGTCCACAGTCTGGTGGCTGCTCCGGAGTTTGAGCTCAGCCCTCAGCCCTTCCCTACAGTGCACACCATGTCCTTAGCCATCCCCAACTGTCCCAGGCTCCCCGAAGGCCCCCGTGTGTGTCCCCTGTTTCACAGGGCTGCCCCCCCCACCCGACAATACCCCAGGCCGCGGTCTTACACACTTGTGGGCATCGAACGTCTGACCTGGGGCCCAGCACACAGCTGAGCCAGAGCCAAGCTCCTAGGTGGCCTCACCCGGTCTGTGCTCCGTGTTCAGGGGCGTAAGGATTGCCCTACTTGCTCTCTACCTCTCTTCAGTCAAAGGGCAAGATCTCGCCAAAGTACAGCTCTTCAGCAGAAGGGCTGATATCATCACCCTGATTCCCCGCAGGGCCAGCTCAGGGTCATGGTCCCTAGATCCCCATTCCACCCCTCCCAGGCTGGCTCTACTTTCGGGTAGGGGATGGGTGTGATCGGCTGGCTCTGGGTGCCTTTGGGGCCTTGTGGTGGCCTCCCTCCCGCCTGACGGTTCGAGTCCTCAAGCCCCGTGCATCGCCCCTCTGTCCTCCTACCAGCACCGACCCTCACGTGCAGAGGGTCCCTCCAAGAAAGCCAAGGACAGGGAAAGAATTCCCAGGTGTGCATGTGCCCGATACTCCATTCTGATTCTGAGGAGACAGGAGTTTTCTCCTAACCCAGGAGGCCAGGTGCCCACACCATGTGTTGGCACCTCATCAAACGCCACCACACGGGTGACCAGCCCCGATAACTGGGAGCACGGTGACAACCACCCGTCTCCCCACAGCCCCAGCGCCAACGGGCCTTGGATGTGCCCTGAAAGGTCCTTGGGCAGTGGCCCCAGCTACTAGACGGGGATCACAACACTGAATGAATCCAACTGCATCCAGAAAAATGCCTGGAAGGCAACAGACCCCCAGACAGAGCAGGCCACACGGCATTTCTCACTTGAACCCGTGAGCGCCGGCTGTGTTCGTGGTGACCCCCAGCGGGTGCTGTGCCCTGCTCTCTTTGGGGAAGACGAAAACCCGGCCGGGCTGCAGGACTGCTGTTGACAGGATGAGCCCCGCTGCGCGGTCACAGACGGGCTCCACGTGGTGCGGGGGAGGGGGCAGCGCTGGGCTGCAGCCACGGCTGGAAGGTTCTGCGGCTTGCGCCACAGTCAGCCAGGTCAGTGTGTAAGGGACAGCAGGCCCACCGGATGCCGACACTCACCCAGGTCTGATGTGCAGCTAATCCCCCGTCACATGGGGGCTGGCAGGCTGCACAGAGGGCCCTCTTCACCTGGCCGTCCCCAACTGCCTGGTCCATGGGCTAGCAAACAGCCTATTATTTCCACCCACGAAGCCAACCAAGGTGAAGCAGGTAGTTCACGGACTGAGAAAAGCAAGTAGGTGTTAAAACACCCAAAGCACGTCAAAGTAAAACCAGGCACTTTTAAAACCAAACACACAACCCACTGGAAACCTACAGATTGCCTCTCCCAGGAGGGAGAAGAGAGTCGCCTTCTCGAGCGTTCCCTGCCCCTCCAGATCAGAGGGAAACTTTTTGAGTTAGGTGAAGACCAAAATGAACATTAACTCATGCTGGCCAATGACTGTGATGGCCAGAGCTGGATTTGAGGACGGCCATCCCCCAGCTCAGCCCGCCAGCACACGCTAGCTGGGGCTGCCCCACGGGAGCTGCGGGCTCCCAGACGTTAGGGCCGGGGTGCTTCCCTTCAGCGTAAATGCTACCCTCCCAGGGGCAAAGCGACCACCGGGGGCTTGGCGATAGGAGCCAACACATCCAAATCTGGCTGTGGATGCTACTACCCCCCAAAATGCCAGTTCTACAGGCTGAAAGCTCTGGGAGACGAAGCCAAGTTCCTACCCCCGGGTCCCCGACACCGCTCCAGGGGGAGGGTCAGAATGACACACTGAATGTAGCAGAAGGATCGAGGAGGAGAACGAGCGCTACGAGATAGATCATCTGACAGAGAAATTTATTTGCTGGCAGACTTCCGACTGCAGGCTTCCTCGGCACTGGCTGGCTGCCACGCAAATGAAACAAAAATCAATATCCTCGGGTCTGCAAAACAGTGTGTTAACAATCATACTCCAAACAACTTAAATAATACCCCTCAACGCCATACCCAAATAACGGGGAATGTTTCTGTAGAGAAGGCAGCGCAAGATAAACAGAAGAAAGAAGAAAATAAGGCAATTTTACAGGTCCTCCTTCAGCAAAACCTTTCCAGGACTTCAATGAGGAGATAATCTTTCTGTGATTATGACCAAACCCTCCCGTTGCTTAGCAACACATAATTAAGGAATATGTTTTCAGATCCACTTTGCAAGCCCGGCCATTATCAGATGAAATTACTGGAGCAACAAATGTCATTGCCATGCAAATTAGTTGGTTGCAAAGAAGGAATGTTTGCGAGGGAGAAGGTACATACGCTCTGCGCGAGGCCATCTGAATTTCTCCTGCCGCACGTTGATGAGAGAGAGACGGTGGGGGGAAAAAAAAAGTCAAATACATTGTATGATCAAACTTAAAAAAAGCCACACTAGCCATTTCAGCCGCCTGGTAGCCACGAGGTCAGCAGCCTCACAAATGCGATAGAAGAGCCAGTTACAGCCCCTCAGGGTTTCAGGATAAGGATCCCACAGCTGACGTGGGGGTATCTTCAAAAAGGCACATCTTATTTTTCACACCAGTCCCTCTACCCGGGAGTTCTAGTTATTCAGAAAAAAAATTCCATTTGAAAGGGATTCAGTTTTCTAAACTGGGGCGGCAAGAAGAAAGAAAAGGAAAAAAACTGTCGTCAGTAAAGATTTGTCAGTAAGTTGTCAGGAAAGATTCTACAGTGAAAACACAAAGTAAGTGTTGTTCAGAGGACGTCCACCTGGAATTTTACCCACAATACCCAAGGAAACACATGTAATAAATGACACTTGTCTTCTGTTTTGAAGAGAACCACCCAGGACGGTTCTTTCTTTCTTCAACTTGAAAATCTATTGTTACCTACAAGTAAACAGAATTCCCAACTGTATTTCCCCAAATGAGACTACGTCTGTCTTTGAAACAGGGAGTTCTAAGGGATTTCGTCATCTTGCTTTGTTTAACACCCAAGCCTGGAAGCACACCCGATTCTAGCCCTACGGTGGTTCCAACCTCGGATGCTGTGCGCAGACCCTTCGGAGGTGCGTCTCCACGCTACAACGCACTTCTCGTGGCAAGTGCGTGATGCACAATTTGTGGGAGGCCCTGGATAAACACCCCCGCCTTCTCCAGAGCCACGGAAGGTGAACTGGAGAATATGCCACCCCCATGAGCCGATGGTTTCATTCTGTTCTGACGATTTCTGGGTTTCTCACAGAAATACACTTGTGTAAATACGGGGAGAGTCACTAATCGGCTGGGGCCGGACCAGGGAAAGGGAAGCCATGCGGCTATCCCCGTGGGTCAGCCTGAATGGCAAACCCGTCTCACCCAAGAGAACCTGTATCGATTGGCTAGCTGGCTCCGTGGGAGCGTGTGTGTGCATCAGGGTGTAGGGTCTGGTCTCTCCAGGCATGACAAGAGAGCAGCAAAAATGTGAGGACCCACCGTCCTGTGCTCAAACCTCTGCCCGCACCGTCCCCTCAACGTCCCAAGCGAGTAAGGGCAGGGAGGGTTCATTACTTGGTTCCGGAGCAAGCATGGTAGACACGATGATGGGGGCCCCCGTCCGCCGGGCCACCTTCTGGTAGGGCGGTTGAGGTGTGTGGAGGCTCTGGCTGGCTGGCGGCAGCGCGGCCGGCTCCATGGGGACACTGGGCTTCCGCAAGACCTGGGGGCTGCCATGGGGGCTGGGCAGGGGAGATGCGGACACGCCGCGCTCCCGCTTCAGCAGCTCCATGGGCACCGTGTATGCTGTGGAGTAGGCGGTTCTAGGGCCCGGGTGAAGGGGGGTGGCGGGGCCTGGGTGAGTTAAGGCCACCCCGGCCTGCGGGGGGTATGTGGGGCCCAGCCGTGCCGTCAGGGCGCAGGGGGTGGGAGAGCTGTACCCAGAGTTGGAGGGCAAGTGGGGGGCTTGGGCGCCCACCCCCGGGGCAGAGTAGGTGGCCGCCGTCTCTAGGAGGTGCTGGGATGGTGCGCTGGAGGGGCGGCGAGCCAGGTCTCGCGCGCGGGGGGATGGCGCCTGCAGAGGCCCCACGGGCTGGGGCTGCAAGGCCGAGGCGCCCAGCGAAGACAAGTCACCGTGGAGCTCGCCGCGATGGCTGAAGCTGCTGGAGCGCATCCGGGACGAGGGGCCCCCCCGGCCCTGCCTGTGTAGCTGCATCTCGGTCCTGCAGGTGCCGGCCAGGTGGCTCAGCACGCGGGCCTGGCCCAGGTTGGGCGCGACGCACTTGATGTCTGCGTCTTCCATGGTGGCCAGGACGGCTGGAGAGTCGAAGCCCTGCTGCAGCAGGGCCACCAGCGTGGCCTCCGCCACCCCCTCAGCCCGCAGGAGGGCCAGGAACTCGGGCAGCGTGCTCCTCCTGCCCCCGAACCCCTGGAAGGAGGACAGGTCCGCCTCGTAATTCTCATCAGCCGCCAGAGAGGAGGCGCTGCCCCGGGCAGGCCCGTAGCCGCGGTTCAGGGTTCCTGGGGCCACCCCCGGGCTGCCGTCCGAGGCGCTGGCTGCGGCGGGGTCCACAACCAGGCAGGTGGGGGCCGCCTGCCTGGCGGGGGCAGAATCCACGGGCCTCTCGCCGACGTCGTTGTAGAGCTGGCTGGCTGGGTAGGCGGGGGCCCCGGTGGCGTACCTGCCGACGGCCAGCTCCCCTGCACACCGCGTGGGCGACGGGGCCCGGCTCTGCGTCCGCGGCCCCTGAGCCATCCCTCTACCCGCCGGATCCCGGTACAGCTGCCCGGCCTCCTGCAGGGCGGGGACGCGGCCTTGCACCTGATCCCACGACATCCTGCTGCCCGTCACTCCGTAATCAGGCAGCGACCGGCCAAGTCCCGGGTCGCGGGGGTGGCGAGCCTCTTTGGGCGCCCGAGCGGCTCCAGCCGCGTCGCCGTAGTAATCCCGCGGCAGCAGGCCACCTCGGCCAGACATCACTGCCTGTCTGCTGTCGTAAAAGGCGAAGTCGGCGACCGGGCTCTTCCTTCCAGCGACAGAGTTGAAGAAGGCCTCCCGGTAGAAGTAGGGCTCGACGGCGCCCTGTGGCTCGTACCAGGGTCCCGCGGCGCCGCCGTCCGCCAGGGAGCTGCTCCTCGCCGGAGCCTTGGCCACCTCCCAGGGGCCCTCGTACCACCCGGCTGCATCCCAGCTCTGGGACCGGCCAATATGGACCTGGCGGCTGGGGACCGGCATCGGGAAGGAGGGACGGCGGCCGAGGCAGGGGAGGACGCCGGTCTCTATAAATCTTCAGTTACACACATCCCAACAGACCCGCTGCCTTCTAGCCCTTCCCAGACGGCAGGAAAGACCAACTGGGGGTTTTCTATTTCAAAGTACGGGCTGAATTATTAATCCCCCGAAACATTAGTAGACAAAACACAACTCACGGTAACTTCGCCTCACTCCCCAATGGCAGCACCAGTCCCAGAAAGGAGGCTGCGCCAGGCTTGCCAGCCCCCCTCCCTCCCGGGGAGTGAGCTCACATGGACCTCGGCTCTCTCAGCGTGGGGATTAGGAGCTAAATAAAACCCCTAAAGCTTTTGTTCCATGTGACATCTCGTTAGATGGAAGAACACGGCTGAGGGCTCCAGCCAGGCCTCTGGACCCACTACTGGCAATTACTTTCACACCGAACCTCTGGCTTATCTCCGTGGTCCTCACCAGGATACTTTTGGGATGAGCACTGCCTCCCCCCACCCCTGCCCACGATGGCCTAAAAGTGACAGAAGGAAAATAGCAAAAGACCGCTTTAATGTCAATTCAATCTTAATCCACCCTGATGAAATGTTAATCCATTGCACACTGCTAAGAACAAATTAAATGTGAACAGGCAGGCAGGATAAAATGGGGGTGGGGGGAATCTCATGCACAATTCTAGAACACGAGGTGCCCTGAGAAATGGGCCAGGTCTGCAGCCAGATGCTCTGAGGACTCTGGTTACCAATCAAATGAGTTACATAGCTCAAGTCCAAACGGATTCTTTATTATCGTAAAACACAGATTCCCTTCATGCTGCCAGGCATAAACAAACAAAAAAACACCTCTGTGTGTAATCTAGAATTTACCATTTTAAAAAAATTTTTTTTAAAGATTTTATTTATTTATTTGATAGAGAGAGACATAGCGAGAGAGGGAACAGAGGCAGGGGGAGTGGGAGAGAGAGAAGCAGGCTTCCCGCCGAGCAGGGAGCCCAATGTGGGGCTCGATCCCAGGACCCTGGGACCATGACCTGAGCCGAAGGCAGACGCTTAACGACTGAGCCACCCAGGTGCCCCTAGAATTTACCATTTTAAGACTGCCACAGAAGTCAACGACTAAACCCCGACATTATGAAGCAAAACCGGGAAGTGGCTGCAACTGAGGTGTGCCTCCCTTTAAATCTGTTCACAGGGAAACCGTCATTCCAGCAGGCTCGGGCAGGCTTAGATTTTGCAGACGATTTTCCAATATTCCTATGGATTAAGAGTTTTACCTCCCTCACTAGGGGCTTTGGGTGCAGTCACGCAAACAACAGCAGTTATTTAATCTAGATAAAGGAACGCCCCAATCAGGAGCAATAGGACATTTCCTAATAATAAATATCGAAGGGTCCGAGAGAAGCGACAAGCGACACTGCAGACTAAGCCCCAGGTTCCGCTCCTCCGACCGTGGGAGCCCCGGGGCACAGAACTCACAACAGAACAAAAGCTCGTGATCGCGGTGTCCAGTGCGAACGTTTAGAACCGAGATCATGTGCCTATCTGCAGCCGTGAAACCCAAGAGTGGGGTCTTCACCCACATCTCTCTCAGTGTCGGATTCAATCAGAATCTTTCACTTAAAAATCCCAGTTGCTAAAAAAACTTTTGTTTGACCTGAGTACTGAAAATTTACCGTGGGAGAGGAGAGTAGGTACAAATCCATTTGCAGGAACTGGAGGTACATGGTAATGCAAGACGGGTTCAGGGGAGCCCGTGCTCCACCCCATCTCCCTGGGTCCTGATGAACACACATACTCAACTTGGGACAAGCTCTGTTTAAACCAGCACTACTCCCCCAAAGCTGGAGCTCTGTGGCCTCCCACTGACGGATGAGGAACCGGCGGGGATGCAGCCCAGGACCCCAGGCTGTTACTTGAACACCACCGCCCCCATTTCTGACTCTAAAATACCAACAAAGCCTCGAGTTATCTGGAAAAATTCCCTGGCAGGCGGAGAGGAGACCCAAATCCTCCTCCACCTCCTGGGATGCATGGGAAGAAAAAAAAAACCCACAAAACTAACAAGCCACACTGCCAAATGCTGAGTTTCCACGTATAAAGGACGGCTGCTGGCGCCGATTTCTGTATTTCCTCTGCTGGTATAAGCGTTCCCAGGGGCTGAAAGGCCTGGCTGGGCAGGGGCCCGAGGGAACGGGCCTGGCCGCATCAAGACAGCAGTTCCACGTCTCATCAGCAGCTGGAGGATGTGCTCACTTAGATACATCCAAATGGACAGGAGGACGTTACAGAGCCCCAAACCAAATGGAAACAGCGCTATCTGGTTACAGCAGATCGTTTCCCGGCGCGGCCAGCCTGGCCCACCTCGCGCATGTTGTCCCCTCCTCTGGGCGCCGCTCAGAGCTTCCTCCCCTCTGGAGAGGAACGGGCTGGGGAGGATGCAGCGTCTCACCGGGGACCCTTCTCAGAAGGAGCCCAGGACACAAACTTGTGGGTCAGGGAGACACACCTCAGCCGTACACACATACTCTTGAGCAGCTTCTGCCCACACCTACCTCGTCACCTCTTCCCCTTTCAGTCTTGGGTTTTTGGGCCAAAAGGGGCCTGTTAGGCCCCTCTGGGGAATGCGCCCCATTGTCACCTCTTCCTCCACCACTGGCCAGAGAATGTGTCTGGCTGGGCAGGATGGACAACCGCAGTCCTTACCCTTCAGAGGTGACCAGAAACCAGGCATCTTTGGTATGACGTCTTTCTTACAGTTTCCTTACTAGAGGATGTCCACCTCTGTGAATGTCTGTACCAGGCGGGCCCTGCTCTAGGTGCTCCGCCCATAAGCAACTCTATTAAGCAGGTATGACTATGTCCCATCCTAGACACTGGAGATGGAGCTGGGGTGCCCTGCCCAGGGCCATAGGGTGTGGGACGCAGGTCAAACCCCAAAGCTAACGCTCCACTTTCCAGAATCCCCTGCACTGACCCTGGGTAGCTCTGCCCGGTGCTGGAAAAGGAAACCTCTTTAACACAGTAATCCTATTATTTGCTTAAGATTTTCCCAAACTCCCAAGTATTGACAAGGTCACCTATAAAATTAACTACTTGAGTATTGGAAAGTCACTCCTGAACTTGGACTGTGCCAGCCAGCCCTCTAAGTGGGGGGCCGGTGCTGCTGCTGGAGCCGGGGACCCCCTGCCGAGAGCTGATGAGGGAAACTGCCTGAGGCCTCGGGTCAGCCCCTCTGGCCATTTCCTTTTCTTCCCCTCTTGTAATAAAGGAAACATAACATCCAGTGGCTCTAGCGCTCAGGGGCCCCGCTCACGTTGCAGACACATCCCTTCAGAGGCAGGTGCACGGACCCCGAGAGCTGCCTGCGCAGCATCTCTTTGCAGTGGGGGTAGCTCAAGGGGCTCATCTGGCTTTCGCACATCACGTTCACAGTTCACGTTCTCCAATGGAAGCAGGACTGTCTGGAAGAATGTGTACCCAACAGCTCCTAAGAAACCACGAACGGGTTTTTGGGAAGGAGCAGAAGGTGTAATGCCAGAGGCAGGGCAGCAGTGGGGGGAGAAGCTGCGGGGTGGGCGCCTCCCTCTGCACCGGAACGAGGAGGCCCGGGTCTCCCTGCCATCACCCAACCCATTCTGCTTGGAAGCCACCCAAACTCCGCAGCCCCGGCTCCACAAGGCACCAAATATTATGACAGATGTTCTCCTGTGTTAGGTAAAAACACCTGTTAACTGGACTCACACTTTCCTAAACACTCTGGCAGATTTTTTTTTTTTAAAGCACATTGCAGTCTTTTAGAGAGAGCCGCTTTTCTGAAAATCTCATGTTGACTAAATAAAGCAAGATGGGACCAATTTCTGAAAGAGCAATGAGTCTCAGAGACTTAACTCTTTAATCCTGCAAAGAGTTTCACTACAGAAAATTGCATCGAGTAAAAAAAAAAAGCCATCTTCTGAAAATTGAGAGAGACACAAGCCAAATTCTCTTGCAGACAAAATGAACCCAAGCGAAAGCCGACCATACAGAATAACCTGAATAGCAACCCCCGGGGCTGTAAGCAGCACCCACCCCGAGCCAATTCTTCACTTCCCTGTGCAGTGCTGAGAGAGGATCTGGAAGGTTCCAGATGAACAGGGAAGAAAATCAAGGAGGGAACAGCCAGCCAGCCAGCCCTTCCACGGAGCAGTCCTTGGGCTAACCACCAACAAGCACTTCATGTTCCAGCCACTACGGTGACCCAGGAAACTGCATGGAAGGCTAGCCTCACATTCGTTCATAAATGAATTCCGTATATATCAGGTAGGAGGTGGAGTCAGCCAATCTGAAGTGTGGACTCACATGAAGGGCGCCGGGTCCGACTGCCCGTCCCTCAACAGCTCTGCTGTTTCCAGCCCGCCTGGTGGCCACCGACGCTCGCCCCTCCTCGGGAGGCAGCCAGGCCCAGCTTTGGAGCATTGCTGGCTGGCCTTCCATTTCTCGGTCCTCCTCTAGCCCTCGAGGCCACGAGACCACGGCAGCTCCGAAAGCGAAGGCAGAAATGAGAACCCCCTAGAAGCTTCCCTGTGCCCGCTGGATGCCAGGACGGAGCCCCGGCAGCGCCCGCACCTCTGCCATCCACAGGCTGCATCTCCTGGGGGACCCTGCGGAAGTCAGTGGGTTACGCGCTGTCTTCCGGCAGAAACAGTGCCAAAAATAGGCCTAGGACATCCTGCTTCCTACTTTCCAATGTGTACGGGCTGTGTTGGTTGTTGTGTTTCTGTCAAGTGTTTTAGCATTTATGTTTAAAAACAGCTTCCTGCCTTTCAAGTTTTCTGTCCTTCTGTTCCCCCAGTGCCCCGATCGAAATAACTTACTTGGCTCATCTCAATCAGAGGGGGTGGGGGACCCAAGTGCGCTGGTAAAAGAGCAGACAGGACCCCGTAGTGGGGTTTTAAGGCAGCCTGCATCCACATCTTCACGAATGCAAAGAGAAAATCAGAATGTCCGGATGTCATTTCAGTCCTCAAAGGAATGACAGCACCGACTATCCTGGGATACGTGATGCACGTTCCCCATTTCTTAGTAGAAAGATGGAGGCTTCAGATCATCAGTGCACCCCAGACCCGAAACGGAGCCTTGTAACCAAACCAACCCTTCCAAGATCAGCGGTCCTCAAAACAGTCCCAGCCAGCACGTAACTCAAGATTTAGCCATTTTAAAAAGGGAAAACAAAGGCTCGCATGTTGCTCCTGTCTTGACTTCTTAACTAGATTATAAATAAAATGACAGCTGTGTTATGAAAATTAGTTTTGATTCCCACTCATGATGGGGCAAAAAGTCCATTCCTCTTTCAGGGTGTGTTTTAGGGGGAGCAGGGAAGAAAGTGTGTGCTGGGACACCAAGCTGGGATACAGGCCTGGGCAAAAAGCCACAGGACAAAAATTACCAGGAAAAGCTGACAACTCCCCACACAAGGTCTGCTCAGGCAGGCGCTAGACGAAAACCACTTCCTTCCTTCCTCTCTGTAAAAAACCTCCAATAACAGCAAAAATCCTGCAAAATCTCAGCATCTTGGGTAATCCCCAACCCACCCCGACGCTGCCACCCCTCACTCCATCACAATCTGTGTTTTATGTCCCTTCCCCCATATGGGGTTCAGAATATTCCCAAATTCCTTCCTCTCACCTTTGAGATGCCCTAATCATTTCCATTCACCAGGGTCCAGCTCAAATAACCTACCTCCAGGAAGCTTCTTTCATTCACTCTTTGTCCCTTTGTCCATAAGTCCAAAGAAATCGACCCCTATTAAGGGCAGACCACCGAAATAATCCAGGGACTACATCAACTGGCAGAGACAGCCCATGGTTTTCTCACTTAAGGTGACAGAACCCTGTCCCTCCTGACATGTCCTTTTCTCCATCATCACATGCTTGTTCGTTCAACACAGTGACCAGACGGGTGTGACTGCACAGGGCACAGGACTCGATGGGGACAGCCAGTCCTTGCCCTCAAGGCACATACTGGGTGATGGGGAAAAATGACAGGTGTGCGCAGTCACCAGGACGCGGTACCCACGCCGGGGCACAGGTGCTTACCTGGCGAGGGTCCTGCAAGGGTCCGTGCACGGCAGCCCCGAGCTGAGATCAGAGGAGGCTCCTCGGCCCCGCTACCCAGTGCTACCCGGCAACAGTCCACATTGCCTCAGCCTGCCGTGCACGGCGTCAGCACGTGGGCCCCGATGGCCGTCAGGACATGGTCTGCCAAGGCCAACTGCAGGAGGTGAAAAGACCGACTCTCCACCCTGCTTCGGGAATCTGCTTCACCCATTCCAGCGTGCAAATGGGAAGGACCCTCTCGGCACACACACCTCTCCAACCAGGACGTGGGAAACGAGCCCAGTCCCTCCAATGAGCAAGTAACATGGCAAGAGGGACAGGGAGGAGTGGAGATCACTCGGAGCAGGTGCACATGGATACGCAGAACACGCCCCCCTCCGCCTGCGACCTCACAGCCCCGCTGGTGGCGCCAAGCCGAATTCTTGCCTGGACCCGGCTGGGTACCTGAAGCCTCCCTGGAGACAGAGAGCATGCCAAAGACCCTGAGCTTTGTTATATAGCAAGAGCCCCATTAACATCAGGATGTTCATAAAATCATGGGTTGGTGGCCTGAGTGTAAATCAATCAGAAGCAGGAGCCTCATTTCAGTGTATCCCTCGTAGGTTCTGAAAAAGGAGTCATAGTACAAAGAGCTGGCAGCCAAACGTATCCTGGGGTTCTGGTTTCATAGTCCCCTCAAATCCCTGTAATTGGGACCTACCTAAGCCCAGGGACATCCTCCACATTTGCGTGGGGGCACTGTGTGCAGGTCTCTGGCTCTGCAAAAGCCAGGACTGCTTTGCTTGCCCTTGGACCTACTCCAAGGAGACTAGGCCTGGGTCCGTTGGAACCCTGGTTCCTGTGAGGTGTTCACTGAGCCCGAAAGCAAATAGCCTTTCCTCAAAGGTGCTGTGACCAAATGAAATGCACCCAGAGCAAAGCAGGCTGGGGGCTCCGGGGCACCCAGGAGGTTTGATCCCAAACCCGGACAGAGACAGGGTGCTGCCAACCTGAGGGAGGGCAAGATCCACTGTGCTGGGGGAAGAGGGCAGAAGCACCAGCCGCTAGCTAAACACCACACCCCCACACCCCAGGTGGAAACGGGCGGCCCTGACACGCTGCTTGTGGAAACATGGGGAGTTAAAAGAAATCCGGCAGCTGCAGCGAGAGAGCCCACTTGGTGAATCAAGTGCAAAGAGACGCTGAAGTCTGCATTTTACAGGTGAGTAGCAATAGAGAAGAAAACACTTAACCTGATTCTCATCTGCAGAAAGTGAGGGCCTGACTGAATGTGTGCAATTCTAGGAACCCAATCCCTAGCTGACAGACAGCGGGCACCCCAGGGGAGGAGCCATGACCAGATAAGGGAAAATGTGGATTTTTATCCCTTGCAAATAACTTCCATTAAGCTTCAACTTGACCACACTCCCTTCCTTTACTGATCCTTTATGGAGCACATTGTTGCGGTCTATTTGTCTATGCTTGGAGTTTAAAGTCATGTCTAGTTGACTATTGTATATTTACATAGCTAATGTAATTATCGCTAATCACATAATTACTGGAAATGTGCATAATTGCCTGAGCCAAACATATAATTATAATGTATAGCAACATTATGAATCCCCCTTTTAAAATCCACATTTTGGGGCTATTTAAAAATGGGTATTTATTAGAAACGATTGTGGACTACCTAGAGATGGCCAGTTTCAACACGGTTTCTGTACAAAGTGCTGGTCAGTGCTTTCAAGACCAAAACAGGTACAACAAAATAGCCTACAAATAGAAGACGAAGTGATTCTGGTCTGAGTCTGCTGACTCCTCCCTATCTGTAGGGAAATACCAGCCAGTCCCACTCTATGGGCTCCCGTGGGTGTGAGTAGTGGAATGAAAGCTGCTGTGAGGGAAGATCCCCCAGGCGCCCCAATGCCTCTACCACCTCAGCCATGTGGAAAACCTGGAGGCTCGGAGACATCTTTGCTTCTAGAACATTCTGGGACCATGAATAAACTTTCTTAGGGGCACGCTGCATTGAGATGTAGTACTCTCTCACAGTGACACGCTCATCCCATTGAGAAGAGGAGAACGCCACTGAAGGAAAGTCTTCTTTTACCTCATCTGTGCAACATCTTCTGACTCCTCTTGTCCTCCTTGGTGACGAAACTGACATAGAAAGACTCCCAGAATGTAGAACTACTCCTGTGTTCAACGGATAGCAGTTGGTCTCTATTTTCCCCATGTCCATGCAACCAGCCCACCTTCTCACCTCCTTCTACCTCTATGCTCATCATGAAAATATCCTAGAGACAAGACATGTTGGATAGGATGGTTTATTTAAAAGGAGGTTCCCATCATTCATTTTTCTCCTGTAGAGGAAGGGGAGAGTCCTCTCTTGAGTTATGTTACAAAGGGGGTGCTAATCACAGCTCAACTCATGCAATCACCAAGACCATTTTTCCACGTGTGTAAGACGTTCCAACAAAATAAAGTAAGATGAAATATCTACATTTTCCAAATTACATTCTCCATAGCCACAGCAAAGGATGGTGTTTAGTGATTTATTCTACCATAACCCATAATAAGATGTTCTAACAAAAAGTCATCAGCAAAGCCATTCTGGTATATTACCCTTCTACAAACCCAGAAAATGCTTTCCAGAAAATGCTTTTCTGGGCTACTTTTGCAATACTGAATGATAGTAAGCCCTTTCTCTGACCAACAGATATTTGGGGCAAAATTACACCAGCTCTGCCATGATGTAGTAACACAGTGAAACTCTGATGGTGCAATTCGCAAATGCAATATATCAATTATGCCAGCAAACTTAACAGAGTGGGAAACCAAGACCTAAATTATACACCAAAAAGGGTGGACGGCAGCCTGGCCCTGATCAGTGCCTGTTTCACACCCTGCTCCTTAAGAATTCTTACACAACAGCACTCTAGGACTGTTTGATATCAGGCATTAGAGAGAGCAGAGAACAAACTATAGATATCAAAATAGAGCGGTCACTTTAAAAAGAAAGATTAAAATCTGGCTTTTAAGTCAGCTTGAAAGACCATTATTCCAACTGATTTGGATGGAGTCCCAAAGACCGGCTGGTGAGAAGCAAAGCTATACTCTGCTCTGTGCTTAAAGCACGACAGAAACATCCCGGGGGGGGGGGGGGGGGGGGGGGGGGAGGGGAATGAGAAGGTGCAGCCCGAGTCAGATTCTGCCCTCTACCCCGTTTTCCCTTGGCTTCGACTCAGAGCCACAAAGGGCAGAGTGGCTAGGAGTGGCCACAGGGAGACCTTGAGGTTTCCAGGAGGAAGAGGCTGGGCCTTGGAAGGCAGGCAGGAATTCTGGAAGCAGCATCCGTGCAGGGATAATGCTCAGATTCCACCAGACTGGCTAGGCTGGAGCAAAAGTGTTCATTGAAGTGAGGGAGGGGGAAGGAGTGGGACCCAGGAGGGCCTGTCTGGCATGGGATCCCACAGCCGGGGTTTGTGCTGGGATCTTGAGGTAGGCGGGAGGACAGAATTCTGGAGATTTGTTCCCAGAGACCAAGAGCCGAGATGACAAAGTTCCTATGAACCCAGAGCGGCTACAACAGAGCAAGGCAGCTTTCATACTTTTAATCATAAAAATCAAAAACAAGGAGCTATAGGAAGTCCTGGGGGGCGGGGCGGACATTGGCAGAGGGAAGGAGACCATAGTTTGCGGGGCGTGATGGACGTTCTAGAAGAATATTAAAGAGCAGTCAGCTCGGGTTTACAGAACAGATACTGGTAACAGTCAGAAGCCAGGGATGCAGACGCATGAGGCCTTCAGGAGGAACTGAATCCACGGAACTGATCTGAGAGAAAGACCAGATAAGCAACAGCAGACTGCCCGGGTTCAGGGGCACACAGACCGACTGCTCTGCGCCTCACTGGTCGCAGCTGGGAAATGAGCACCACCTGTCCCGGCCCGAAAAACCTGCTAAGTCGGTGCCTCAACACAAGGGTCACAAACGAACCACCTTACAGCAGCTGTTACCCGGAACGGGACAGCAAGCCAACGTCTGGGATCGTGGATTACAAGTAACACCCGAGTAAGTGAATTTCACATGTCTGTCTTGATGGCACCTACTGAGAAATTTTAAAAATTGTAGCTGCAACCAGCTCAGGAATGTCATTCACGGATGAAGCAGATACTGAAATTTCAGTTATAAAAAGTGGGTGGGAGGTCGATGGACCATGCTCGGGAGAGGGGGTCTGAAAGAGCCGTCAATGGTTTTGCCCTTGCGGACAGCCCTCACAATATAGAGGGGAAAGGCCACAGGCTCTCCAATCCCATTCTCGTCCCCGATGGGGTACGTCTAGATAAATCCTGGGATCCTGGGGTGGGGTGGGGATGGAGGCGAAATCAGCACAGGCATTCTGCCCACGAGCCTTGGAGAGTTGATTCACTAAGTTTTCCGAACAGTAACCTGAAACGAAGCACCTTTCCACCAGAGGTGAAAAGTAAATTTAATAAATCCCCACATGATCGGGTGAACCCAGATGGTGGGACCTGACCAACCAAACAGTTCGCCTGGGCTCTTCAAGGAGTATCAGTGCTTCTGAAAGTCAAAAAGGCCAAGAAAAAATGTTTAGACGAAGGGGATCAAGGAGACATGACAACTAAATGGGTCCCTTGATGAGTTTCTGCACAAACCAAGCAGCTGGAAACAGATGCACGGAGAAAATGAAAATAGGCGGTCTGTATTAGAGAATGCTGCAGTGAGGTGCAGTCCCCTGGGCGGGGGGGGGGGGGGGGGGGGGGGGGGGGGGTTATGGCACTGTGTTTACATCAGGAGAGGTCCTAAAAGGGGACACATGCCATAGGTCCTTAGGGGTGAACTGCCACATCTTCAACTTTCGTTTCGATGGTTCTGGAAAGTCCACCCATCCATTCATACACACACACGTATCACCATACAGGAAAGCAAGTGACAGCAAATGTTCTCAACTGGTACATGCAGTTGAAGGGAGTCTCAGTGTCCCTTCTAGTCCATCGATCTTTCTGTAGGTTTCAAACTTCTGCCATGTTTAGCAAAACCTTTAAATCCCAAACCCCCGACACGGCAGCAGAACCCAGGGCTGTGGGAGGGCCAGTGGACAGTGCTACGCTCTGGCGTCACGGAGCTCCTGCCGGGCACACAGTCACCCGGTACAACACGTCCTTGACGCCTCCACCCCGTGCGGCTGGACCAACCGTTCCATGTGCGCAGCTGGTGGTCCAAGCAGAGTGCGAGCGCGTGCGGGGTGGGGGAGCTGCCGAGCCCACCCTGCCGGGGGGGTGGGGGTGGCAGGGGGCTCCCCTCTGCAGCCCCCATCACAGACCCTGCAGCCAAGTCACTGGTCACAAGGCCGGGCCGACCCAGTGGGCAGCGCGGCCATGGCCGCCAGGAGCGCTCAACCCCACGCCCGAGGCCGTGCGCTCTGGATTTCTTCCCGCTCCCTAATTAGGAGGGGATGGTGTTTAATCAACATCTCAGAGGTTCGTCCCCAGGTTTCCATTAGATTTTAATTATGTTTATTTTCCCTTTCATGAATAAAACACTTCCAGACATTTTCAAAGATACCAGGGATGTGAACACATAATGAGGGGCAACGCTGGGCTCTTCAGGAGTATCTGGGAATTCATCACTGGGAATACCTTAATTGGAAACAGATAAAAGTCCAGAACCTCAGAAAGTGAAAAAAGATGGCCCTGTGACATGGTGTCCTCCCATCTGCAGGGTGACCTTAGGGTGTGCGCAAGAAACAGATGGAGGGCCACTCCCTCCCCAGCTGTCCTCCTAGCCCCACCCCCTCCCCCGGGAGCCGGGCACCCCTGCGCGCAGGTCAGGTCTGGTGACCACGCGGCCCAGGACCCGGGCGGGGGGTGCTAGGGCCGGGGGTGGTTTCTGGCTGCAGTGGGTTTCAGTCTGAACCGGGAACCAGGTCCCCACGGGTCAGCGGTGAGCGGGGCGAGGGTTCCAGGGCGGGACTACGCACCTTTGGTTACAAACCGCCAATCACGCTGGCTCTTACCTTCACAAATTCTGTCCAATCGCTGTCGCTTGACTTTGTGCTTATCCACAAGGGCCATTCTTTATCGAACTTTGCAACTCTCTGATTCAAAAGGCAAAGCGGTCCTCTAAGAACTTAGGGGAACGCGCAGGAGTCTGCGGGCATTACGCCACTATGAACCCTGAAACAAGGAGAAAAGAATCCTTACTCTCTGGACAGCCTGGGGGCAAGGACAACAGGTCATTCAGGATTTTATTGCCCCTTCCTACAAGGGGACCTGCCACCAGCGCTCGCTCTCTTCCCTCCAACACGGGAGATGGAGGTTGTTCTAGTCCGCTGTCCCGGTCTCCCACCCTCCGTCTCAGACGGGAAGGGAGAGGACGCACAAGACAATTGTTACTTGCGTCTGCAAGCAGTAAATGGCAGCATCTAGAGCTCCTGCTTTTAACTTCAGGGCTGTCCACACCAACTGCCGACAACCTGAACTGCTGTTAATTCATACTCCGACGCCAGAGACCACGCTATGGGGCCAGCTGCGCCTGCCCTGTGCTGAACACAGAGGGGCGGAGCCTCAAGGGGGGGGGGCAGGTCCCAGGCCCACTGGCACTGAGATACAGACACCCAGCTGGGGCTGCAGGACAAGTTCTCTCAAGGCCTTCCACCAGGCAGTTTACGCGACTTCCCCCCGAGAGCCGCTGCTCAGCACGACACCTGGCCCTGACCCCACCGTAAGAGGATGGGGCAGGAAGCCACGCGCCACCGAACCACTTAAGCAAAGTGCTGGTCCAGGGCCACCTTCCTGGGCCTCCTTGGCATCTGGAGGGAGCCACAGATGGCATCGTGATGGCCGTGTCCAGGCTGCTGGCCTTGACACCGGGCAGCGGCGACCGGGCCCACGCCCGTCCGCGGCATTTCGGGCAGAAATGAGGCAGAGGAGGGGTGGCTCCCATTTGGGTTGAGGGCTGCGGGAGTCTCCAGAGGGAGAGCCACATGCCACCCGAGGAATGGGGAGCTGCTGCCCAGCTCGTTTGTGGAGGGAGGCTGGGGGGGTAGTGTTCTGGAAGGCTCTGACCATCACTTCCTGCTCATCCAACGTACCAGTTGAGGCCACAAGTCACTATCTGCCCCCGACAATGTCCGAGCTTTTTTGACTCACTGCTGTGGTCTTATTTTAACAACATGCACACGCACAGGAAAAAGTTGTCCTTAGTTACCCAGTAAATGAGGGGGGATAGAAGACAAAAGTGAGGCTCCAGGGTTAATAATGAGGATTATTATGTATGGTCATCAATTATGCAAAAACGCTGGGAGTTACTTTATCAAAGGTCAGAATACAGGTCTGACTAGGAGAAGGCAGACTTCCTGGTAGTTAATGGCTTATTTCCCAGCAATGAGGCGCACCCCAAAGATTTATGGCAATAATTACACGATTTTTTAAAAGAGCTAGGAAAAAGCACAATTTCCAGTCACATAAATAATTAATGCAACATCCCAGGGATACTAAGCCCTATCCAAACCTGGGGAGTTCCCCAAACCTGCACTGGCCACACCAGACTAGGGAGGGGATGAAGGTTGTCCGAAAGCAAGTGGGTCAACCAACACTTGGGAGGTGCCCAGTGCAGATGTGATGGACACGTTATAAAAAATTCTGGTTTTGCTTTTACTGGGCTTTAGGAAAGGCACGGAGCGAAAGGGGTTCCTAACTCAAGCAAACTGGAGACAAGAGTCCCAGACAGAGGGACAGCAAGGCCTCAATCCTGCACACAAGTGCTGGTGCTCACGAGACACCCACGGGGTGGCCCCGGGCCCCAGAGCTCGGCCTGGCAATTTCCATCTGCTTGGGTCCCGAGTTCTGCTCATCAGGCTGCAGTGTGGCCCCTCTCCTCCATGCCCGCGTGAAGTCAGAACCTCGTGTTAGCCGAGGGGTGAGAGAATTAATTAGTTAATATTTGTGAAGTGCCTTAGAGATGAAAAATGACAGCATTATCATCCTAGGCAAGCCAGCTTTCACACCCTCCTCCTCCCATTCCCCAAGTGAGGCCTAATCATTCTTTTTGCTTTCCTTTGAATTTTAATTTGTATAATTAGATGGAGTCCTGAAAAATTGATAAGTAGAATCTCGATTATGCAATCAAAGGAAAGATCAGGCATCGCCTTACACAAATAGTCTGCGTCCTATTATTTAAAAAAAAAAAAAATGAAGAAAAAGGGCAATGGACTCCCACGTCTGGGTATTTTTGGGGCTGGGTGTGTGTGTGTGGGGGAGGGTGGGGTGGTCTCTATGCTGGCCCCTCTGTGGGGCCCCCTCTGGCTGTGGCACCCGCCCATGCTGACAGTGAATTTAGACTCACAAGGCCACCAGGCAGAGCCCGGTCAGGACCTCGTGGCAGTGACCGCTGATTCACAGAGCCTCGTCCCTTTCCCCTCAGTATATCTTTTGAAGCAAGAATGTATGAAATGTGACATTTTCCTCCTCGGCTCTCCCGGGGAGCAAGCTATTTATGAGGACTTAATTAGCATACCCCTCTTCCTGATGACAGGGACAGGCCCTCCTCAGAGCGAAGCCATGAGCTTCGGTCTCTAGCTGGTGTCCACACGGGGATGGCCGGCACCCTGCGCCCTCCACGCCGGCCCTGGGCTCCCCGGGCAGCGCCTGCTGCGAAAGCCACCATCCGCCTTTACCTTCTACCAGTCTCCACTCACAAATCAGGCCCTTTTCTGCCCCTGAATTGATCACCACTATCATCACTCAAGTCCGTGTTTAACAACAAATCGAGGTACACACAGAAGAGAAAAAGGAGGGGGGATGTGTCCCACTGTCCCTCTTTAGTGCAAACCATACAACTTCGAACCACGGTCATGGTGTTGTCACAGGGGGGAGCAGAATTCTAGAACCTACTTGCGTAATGACCGAGGGGAAGCAGGCTCCGTGTTTGTAAAAAAAAAAAGGGATGTTTTTACGCTCCTTGCCCGCGGTAGCCAGCCGTGGACACCGCTCCCTCTGGCTGAGGCTGGGAGGGCGACCTCAGTGGAACTCAAGAAGGGTCAGAAGGAAAGTCAGGTCTTCTCACAAGTAGGATCACCAATGCCAAATCTTACAGAAAAACCACCGTCGTCTTCTCTTCCAAAAGGGAGATCCTTTAAAATTGCAGGGCAAACCACAGAAGGGCCCACCTGACCTTCTATTAGCTCGAGATGAGGGGTGATCCAGGGCTGAAAGGTCTGGGGTCAGTGAATCTGGCTCATTGTAGAAGGAGAAAGATGCCTGCATGAGAAAGATACTTAGATTCTGGTCTCCACCAGAAAGCAGCTGCAAGGGTGGGAGATGTGTTCCCCGTGGGTTTCCAAGAGAAACTGGAGATTTAAAAGGGGCAGCAAACAGGAAGTGCACTTCATTTTATGACCACTTGCTTGTTTATCAAACACAAAACAAACACCCAAAAGCGAGTACAAGAGAAATGGGTTGTTCCCCTCATCCAACAAGGTCTAAAATCTGGGTGGATTGATTTTTACTGAATAGGACCATTAACAGCCCACCTGCCCGGACCAAACTCCACAACGCACAGAAACCCCGAGTCCTTACTCATTTACATTCGTAAAATCACAAGTTCTAAAAAATGCCCTCAATTTCTTTATTCTAATTCCTAGTCTCCATAAATATTAGGCAGACGATAAGAAGTTACACCCAGTAATTGATGTCTTTCCAAATGAAAATTCTTCTAAAACCATGGCAATCGCCTTCAATTCTTTTTAAGGAAATCTACTTAAACATTATGTTAATAAAGAGAGACCAAGTTGTACGATGAGTCCTCAATATATTGCACTGTTCTGCCCGCAAGGGGGTTAGAGTTTCGGCTTGAGAGGTTGAGATGATCCAATGCAAGGAGAAAAGGCCCCCACGGCCCCCCAACAGCGTGGGTACAACAATGGCTCCCACCTTTCCGAGCTGGGATCCCCGAGGGGATGATGGCACCACTCCTCAGGTCTCCTTTGCCCCATCCTACAAGGCTCTAGTGATGTCCACAGGCTTGCTCACCAACCTGGGAGTGACCCAGCAGGGCAGCACCTGCTGGCAGGCCAAGGTCAGCATATTTAGTGCCTTGACAATGCTGATCCACCGAGGCCAACTGCCCAGAACACTCCCGACTCTTCATCGAGACCCAGTGGAGTCAAGTGGTCCTCAGGCTACCGCCAAAAGGACCTGTTCCAGCATTTTCAGAAGCCAAACTGGAACAACAGATTCCTTTCTTGGGGAGACAGCTGGGTAGAATCCTCTGTAGAGGGGGTCTGGGTTTTGTTCGGTAAAGTCTATCCGAAGAAATATTCTATAGGGGTCAGGGATCAACGGGAAAAACACCGGCTTAGCCTTCAGGAAATGGTCGACATACTAGCACAATGAACAACAAAATTATTAAAACTGCATTTTAAGGAAGAAAAGGAAGCTTTGCGGGGGAAGATCAATTGTGGGAAATAAGCTCACTGAAGTCAATTTTGTAAATGTCTCAGACCTACTACTGCTCTTGGATTATTTCCTCAGTAGCTTTGGGCATGTTTAAGGTTTTTTCTTTTCTTTTTTTGAAAGGGGAAACCAATGGTTCGGACATCAAGTGGCATATCGTAAGTGTAGAGGTGACTCCCAGCCCCACAGCGCCCACCCCAGGCCCCAGACAGAGGTAAGCGGCAGGACTAAAGCCTCACTCTGGTTCCTGGAGCCAGACCCGTACACCGTTTGGTAAGGCTGCTCACCTTTCCCCCAGGGAACTCCTGGCAGCCCGACCCGAGGGTGACAGGGTCACACCGCCACACCCTGGTCACATGCCCTCCATCAATTCCACGGGCCCCACCCTCTGATCATCAGAAGTGCCTGGCCAGCATCACGTGCCATTAGCACAGGCCCACCACACTTATCCAGCACCCAGGGGCCAGGCGAGCTTCAGAAGTCAGAAGCATTCGGATCTTTAAGAAGCAATAGAGTGCTTACACCGTATTATGGTAGACCCCCAGATCAATCATTAGAATTTCTGCACCAGGACACAAGAATATGCTCACCCAACTGGATGAACATACAGGATACAATTACCCTCAACAATTCAGGCCAGGTAAGAAATCTGCTGCCAAATGGGTTACCAAAGAATTAAAGGTTCCAGAACTTTCTACAGTTTGGATGTGAGGCTAAGGAATTGTGGGCCTGGAATTTTAGGCTTTCCGTCCGGCCCCCCAGCAAAATATTCCCTGGGGCTCTGAGGGAGGGAGAGAGATGAAGAGTGAAGAGCCTGTTAAGGTCACCCACCTAGAAAGTAAGTCTTCTAGCACGAGGAAGCCCAGGGCCAGGGCGTGAGTCCTGTCAGGCCGGAGGCTGCCCCCAAGAAGGAGCAAATGTCAAAGCCACACTTGTGCTGAGACCAGCTCCTCCGCCAACAGTTTCAGGCGAGTCCTCCTGCTTGGTTACGATTGTTAGCACATGAAAATACCTTTCCCGGCGTTAAATGCAAAACTCAAGAATTCTCAATATTTTCACTTGCTAACAACTATCACCAAGAATAGAGGACTGGAACAGCACCGATTCATGATTTTCCTAATTGGCTGTTTTGTGTCATAATGAAAATTAAGTGTTGGTTTTCCCACGCTGAAGGAAATGAGACTCTCCCGTGTTCAGAATTTTCACACATTTTTAAAGCACTTCACTTACAAGTATGCTGCAAAAATTAATATATTCATTTTTATAATAAAATGGTCTTTAGAAACAAAAGCAAACAAAACAGAAAAGATAAAGGCAAATAAACAAATTTTCATTTAAATTAAGAAACGTAAACCACCACCTTTTATTCCCATGGTGCTGAGACCGAGGAACCACGGGAACACAGATGGGATTTTTCCTTCCCCAGTTTTCTGACCTCTCCCTCCTCGGGCATGACAATTCCGATCTGGAGCTGAGAAGTTCGCCTGGGCAGGGTGAAGGGAGGAGCCTCCTCAAGTTCCATTATGACCGGGTAACTCCTCTTTTGTTACATACTGGATGTAAGAAATTACTGTAGAATATTTGCATCTGAGCGAATAAAAGTGAACACCATACAGAGGAAGCAACCAGAACGTCAGAAAGTTCTCATGAAAGGCCTGCAGAGGGGCCGTGGGCATGGTGAGGCTTTTGGGGTGGCCACTCCAGTGCCCCAAAGGTCACCTGAAGGTGATGTTTGCAGCCTGTGATAAGACAGCGCACCTGTGTGCATTTGCTGTGGTTCAGTGCAGAGCAAAAGCACCGCTAACTAACGGCCACTAAGGGCCTGGACCTGGAGGGCAAGCAAGGCAGAAGCCACCAGGGGACAGCGGTCGGAGAGTCTAAGCTAACATTGTGCTTAACTTTAAAATAGCCTACGGGGGGGGGGGGGGCGCCAGGCTGGCTCAGCTGGAGGAGCATGTGACTCTTGATCATGGGGTTGGGAGTTCGAGCCCCACGCTGGGTGTAGAGATTACTTAAAAATAAAAATAAAAAGTCTTAAAAAAAAAAATAGTTATTTATTTGAGAGAGAGCAAGCATGAGTGGGGGGAGAGGGAGAAGCAGGCTCCCAGCTGAGCAGGACCCTGGGATCATGACCCGAGCCGGCAGATGCTCAACTGACTAAGCCACCCAGGCGCCCCAATAAACAAACTTTAAAATAGCCTATTGAATGGAGGGTGGGATGGGGGAGGAATAGGGTGGAGAGTAAAGATTTAACACTTTCAAAGCAGTTTGGATTATTTGCTTATTCTAACATGAATTGCATCTGTATTTAAATGCCTAATAAGGACAATTTTATGGAACTAGTTAGTTGGCAAACAAATGGCAAGATCTTGAATTTTAAAAAAAAATCTTTATGTTAGATTTTGAAGACCTCTGCCTCCTCGGCTGCCCTCTTGGAACATCCGCCTTCCTCAGGGGACACAACTGTTTTGCTGCCCCTCTGAAGATCCCAGCCTGCTTGTCTCTTTGACACCGTGCAGTCCGGAATCCGCATGTGAGGGGACGCTCTTTGCAGTCTTGGTTCATTTGCAAAGCTAATGGGAAACCAGCAGTGTGGGGCGGACTGTCTCCTGGTCTAACCCTTCCCAGGAGTAGGCCTGGCGCCCAGCGATGGGGCCCTCTGGCCGGCAGAGGGCACTGCTCGCTCGGCGTGGCCTTCCCAGGCCCCAGAGCCCTGAGCTGCTATGCTGGGACTCACCCTGTTCATTTCAACCCCAACTTGGGCTCTACCAAGAACCTGGAGAAAATGAAACCAGATACCTCCAGAAGGAAAGGTCTGAGCTGATTTCAGGATGGCACACCGCACCTTCCCTCAATCTCCGGATGCAAAAAGAACAGATACCTCCAATCAACCTTAAAACCAGGGATGTTTTTAGATTTAGAACCATGAGCACCTGGGGAAAAGGGAACCCAGGCAGGCCCCCCACCTTCAGAGCTGAGTGAGCCGATGAGGTTCCAGGAAGGGCTCACGGATCCAGGAAGGGCATGGCCACCCTGAAAGATGATTTTCCATTACGCCCATGCTTCTTGTTTAAAGACACATCAGTGAGGAATGAGCCATAGTGATGAAAAATGAAAACAACTTGGCAGGGATGTAGTTTCTAAGGAGAGGAAAGAAGAGGTGGAAACCAAGCAAAGGCGCGTCAAGGTTTCCACCACGAGGCTCAGTACCACGTACACCTGGTTAATTGGTAATTGTGCGATTCTCCTTGACCCCCAGCCTCAGTGTGCTGTGAGACACAGATGACCTCAGAATACACAACTTTTTTGGGAGACACTAACAGAGAGGGAGGTCAAATGAATTTTTCCAACCACGTTCGGGAATGAATTCTGACCAGCAGGCAGGGCCTTCTCCCTGGGCCCCTTAAGTGAGCACAGCAGAGGGAGAGCTGACCCCACCAGTCTTCTCTGACCACCACGTTCGAAGCAGCCCACACACGGATGCAGTGAGTCAGCTCCCTCTCCGCACCTGTGGGCACCCAGATGGTTCAGGTTGAGGGGGCGCTGGTTTCGTTCATGGACACTGAAGTAGGGGTGACGCACATGCCTCATCCAATCCCCACAGCTCCCTAAGACCAGCACCCTCTCCTAGCCCCATTTCAAAGCCAGCGTTGCCATAGCAACAGGATGCCGCTGGGCAGCATGACTTGGCAGGCCAGGTCTTTGAAGAACCCCACACTCAGGCGCCGGGGTGTCCCACCTCGCCCCCAACTCAGTCTTCTCCAGGAAGCATCCTAGAAGTCTCTCCTGCTCTTTGTTCTCTGCATCTGACACTAGCCCCTTCCCATCATGTTCCAAAACACACTGAGTTGGAGCAGGGTCCTCGACTGCCCACTTTGGGGTAGACAACCCAGCACGGCGTGTGGGCCACCTGATGGCCCAGGAGAAACAGAAAGAGGCTGCCAGGCATGGCCCACCAGCTCCGAGGCTGGCAGGAGAGGGGATTCAAGTCGGTCTGTTGGAAATAAAGTTATCAATCTGAACGATGGCTGGCTGGGTCCCTTTGTTCGCTTTCAAAAAGCTGGTGTCTGGAAAGATGACCTCTAAGAAACAGCTCAAAGAGTTCACTCTGAACCTGCCCACCTGCCTGAAGGAGCAGGGTGAGCCAGCCTCCCAAGTTTGGTGCCGGAGGGATACAGTAGCCAGTGGAGGACCAAACCAGGTACACCCCCGAGCAACCCTGCAGCCCGGCCCGGCCCGGGAGAAAGCGCCCGGCGCCCAGGGAAGGCGTCACACGACTCAGCTTATGGCTGCCCCCTCGGAGGGGCCCACACTTCAAGACTCGATCAGCAGGCACGTCCTGGGACAGGAGTGTTCCAAGTGCCTGAGGGTGGCCCATCCTTCATTTCAAATGAGGTGTCTCTTACACAAGGGCAGGTATCAGGAAAGTCAACTCAGACCTCAGGAACAGAGTAAGGAGTTTGCTTTCTGACGATGGCTCTTCCACATCTAGACCTTTACAAACACCCGAAGCCCATCGCCACATTTCTCTACGGGAAAAGCCACTGGCTGGAGCCATGGGGCATCTGCAGGCTCCCTTGGTGCCCCGTCTCAGGCGGCAGGGTTAAGGAAATCGGACGTCCCTAACTCTGAAGGTCTTTTGACTGAAAAGCTGGTCTTCCCAGACCTTCTCTTTTCAACCTGAGTCACAAAAAGGAGAATCTTAATCTTAGATGTCGCTATTTAACAAAATGAAATAAAACCACTGGTTGCTATTCATTTTGCTCGACATGGTTTTAATATGGAAGATGGGGGGGGGTACTGGAAACCCGGGGGGCGGGGCAGACTTTGTATCCATGACTGCACCAGAGGAGGGTGGCCGGCTGGCAGTCAGGTAGGGGGGAGAAGCGGGAGACACTTATGTCACACAGATTCATCTTTGCTGATCAAATTCGAGAAGGGAGCCTCTAAAGAGCTCCTTTTGTTTTTCTGTAGTAAGGTATTCCTGGAGAATTTCCCTGGTGTTACGGGGGGGGAGGGGGCGCTCCAGATCTGTTCTCCAAGTCTTTGGTGGGTAAACAATACAATTTCTACATTTATTGTAGCCCAGAATGTTCTGAACTATGGCTAAAATATCCCTTGGTGTAGAGAGCTTGCTTGAATAGGAGGAGGAGGCAGCAATATTCCCTGTGAGAATGTTACGGAGGTGTGAATCCTTGTCCTAATGAACTGGGTTCTTCACAAACAGGGTCACCATGGGATGGTTCACGTGAATACAATCACCTGTTTAAACAATTACAGCTCACCGTGTGCTGATGCCCAAAGATCCTAATTTTACATGAAATCCTACTAAAGAACTCTTGACAAGGTGATCGCCTTTGAAAAATCTGTTTTGAGTTGACTTATGGGGGTGCTGTACACTTTGGAGCCCCAGGCAAAGAACAGACAGAGGAAGGGAGGCTCGGAGAAGGTGGGATATCTGGACACCATGTTTATGTCCCTGCACCGACAAAATGTGCAAATGGGACAAGATGTCACTCTAGGGGAGGGAAGGCAGCTTCCTGAACGCCCATCCTTGCCGCCCAAACTGCGTATTTATGGTCTTATTGTCCGTATCGGAACACCCCAAAGCTTAATACACATTTTCAGCTAATTGCCCACAGTCACATCAGGTGTAAGTGTCTTGCTCTACGGACTGAGTTATGCCCCCTCTCCAACAACAAAAATGACATTCAAGTCAGAAGCATCAGTACCTCAGAATGTGGCCTTATTTGGGGATACAGTCTTTCAGAGGTAATCAAGTTAAACCAAGGTCATTAGGGTGGGCCCTAGTCCAATAGGACTGGAGTCCTTCTAAGAAGGGGATATTTAGACAGAGGGACCACATGTGTGGACACAGTGAGGAAATGACCATCTACAAGTCAAGATGAGAGGCCTGCAAGAGGTCCTTCCTTCCCAGCCCACAGACGAAACCAACCCTGTTGACTTCCTGCTCTCAGACTTCTGGTCTCCAGAGCCTCGTGCCAATGCACTTCTGTTGATTAAGCCACCTGGTTGGCGGTACTTGGTTATTATGGTGGCCCTAGCAGACTGATCCATGCCTACTGATGATATTGGGGATGGCTGCCTCAATAAATCCTCTAGGATCTTGCACCAGTGATGCTCAGGGAAGCTCAGGACCACCTTGGTGGGGGTCCCGGCCATGCAATTTGTCAAGAACCCTGGCTTTGTTCACAACACCAATGCCAAGTCAACCTGAGTCCAGCCGTGTGCCCGAAAACTCAATAAATGCAGACCCCCCCCGCCCCGGTGCTGGGCCCCAGCGGCTGCTATGCCGGGCAATCAGAATGGGCCAGGCGGGTGAAGGAAGGGGCTGCCAGCCCACCCCCCAACTCCCGCAATACACAAGCAGTCGCCTCCTGAAAGAGACCTGTGTTTTCAGGGAGAGACACAAAGAGATAAATGCCCTAACCTTCCCTTTAAACCGTGTTCTGCTCCCCAAATCTGGGAATGCACGGTTTCGAACACATTACGGTCACTGATACAGTAGTTCAACAGGAGAGATAAAAAAAAATGATACCCTTGTACTGCACTGGCATCAGGTTTGCATTACCCACAAGATGGGGAACGCTAACAGAAAGCCACCAGAATACTGTCAGTCCTCGGCGGCCCACGCTGACGCGAGGTCTGTGAACTCCAGGGTACACGACACACTCTCCTCGCATCGGCGATGCCCACAGGCCTGGAGAACAGAAAGCCGGCAGTGGGGCTGCCTTACCCCAGATGCTTACAGTACGTTTCCAGGCTGCGTTCAGCACGCACACAGACTTAACGGAGGCACCCCAGGGTCTCCACTCTGACTCATGCTCACCCATAAATCTGGGGACATTAAACAAGATCTATCAGGGGCCGGGCCCCACATTAAGAATGCAGCCTTCCAGGCCCCCCTCGGCATGGCAATTCACTGGATACACAGGCCCTCCTGCTTTCCTATTCTCAGAAGTGGTCCTTGACCTGCAGCTCCTATTACAGTTGAGCTCTCCTAATCAGAGGAAAAAGAGTGCAGGTAACATGAAAGGCAGTCTGCAGAGTTTCAGAGCATACACACAGCCCATTCCTGCAACGTGAACGACAGATGGGAGCTCTGAGATATCAGCAAGCCCCACCCAGAGCCCAAAGGGCAGGAAAGGCACGGAGTGGAGTGGAGCCGTGGTGCACGCACGCACGCACGCACGCACACACACTTGTGTGGGCCTCGATGTTTTCTGGGAACCA
Organism: Phoca vitulina; assembly: GCF_004348235.1. Classification (NCBI taxonomy): domain Eukaryota; kingdom Metazoa; phylum Chordata; class Mammalia; order Carnivora; family Phocidae; genus Phoca; species Phoca vitulina. The sequence goes on from NW_022589731.1 coordinate 20,474,691, forward strand.
CGGCATTTTTGGAACATTCTGAGACTTGAGAAGTTACCAAATCCAAACCGCTGCCTTCACAGATGAAGAATGTGAGACTCAAGGACTCTGGGTCACTCCCAGCCCATGTTTCTGCTCACCCCCTAGGGTCCCCGTGACACTTCTCACCAGCAGCCGTGCAGACGCATGACTGGTACAAGGATCTGGAAGCCCAGGAGCCAGCTTGGGCCGTACGAGCCAGGCTGAAAACGTGTGTGACAGCTACATCTCATTTAGCTATTACCGCAGTCCTAAACCACAACTAACACCCCCCCACCTGCCCCCGGCCAAGGTGGGGCTCTCCAGACCCCGTAAGTAAGCCAACACATCAGTACAACAAAGACAGACTGGTTTGTAAACTCATTAGGAAAACAGAGTCCAGGTACAATCACACCCAGCCTTCGGAGGGGGAGTCCCACAGCATAGTCTTGAACGGCTGGGAGGTTTGTGACTTGAGCGCCGGGGACACTCGCAGAGCGCTTCATGTGGGACAGGTACTGTTCTAGGTGCTTTCGGGAGCGAAGTCACCCACCACACACAGAAGCAGCCCGCCAGCAAGTTCCACTCTGCCGAAGTCAAGAAATAACCTTGCAGTCTACACTGCAAACACACCAGCACCACCTCAGTTGTCAAACCGGCTCTGGATGACTTCGGGCAAGTCCCCAGCATCCCAGGTGATCGCAGAACAGAGGTGCTCCCCCAGCCCAGACGCCTTCAGAGGAGGAAGCCCAGAGGAAGCCCGGATCAGGGCCCAAGGGGTCAGGGACTACGGCTCAAGGCTCACTCCCTCCAGTAACTTGCTAGTCTTTTTTTTTTTTTAAATAACATTTATTTATTTATTTTAGAGAGAGAGAGAGAGCACGCATGACAGAAGGAGAAATGGGAGAGAGAGAATCTCAAGCAGACTCTCCGCTGAGCGAGGAGCCTGATTCGGGGCTCAATCTCAGGACCCCGAGATCGCGACCTGAGTGGAAATCAAGAGTCAGATCCTTAAACCCCTGTGCCACCCGGGTGCCCCAGTAACTTGCTGGTCTCCTAGCCGTGCTTGCTTTGTGAGTTTCAGGTAAAGGCTAAAACACCAACACCACCTTCCAGCCTCCAGGACAGATACCATGTCCGCTCGAGTGGTGGTCTGCTCTCTTGGATTAGGGATGTCAGCTTCAGACTTTCATGGGTTTAGGACCTCCGACACGATCACTCCCAACCCTTGCCATGGGCAGGGACTTGTCCGGGTCACACAGGCTGCCACGATGTCACCTACTAGGGACCCACTTCCCGGTCACACCCGTGGCTCGCAGTGTTTGATGAGCTCCAGTCATGGCACATATCCACGTGCAATACCTAGAGATTCTGGAAGGTTCTCTCTCACAGGGACATAGTGGGCTGTTTGTTGCATTCCTGGTTTGTGAGTCTCCATGAGACATTTTCTTCAAGCCACAGCTTCCTTCAGGTCACGGGGCATCGGGTGCTTCCGGCTGCAGATCTGCCCAGCGCTGTGGGACCCAGATGGGCTCAGCTCCCCAGGCCAGGTCCAAGAGGCAGAACAGAAAGTGGCAGAAAGAACAGACGGGGTGATCTTATTCTCAGAGGGAAACTCAGGATGGGGTAAACGGAATTTGAGAAACAAAACTTGGGAAAATGGCTCCACTAAAATGTGATGAGGTCAGCGAGTAGAGAGAGCCCTAATGACACTTATAAGAAAAAACATCTGTCGGTGTTGAAAGGTCGGCAGGAAGTGAGTGGGATTTACGCGGGCCTGACTGGCCGGACCAGTGCTCCTAGAAAGAGACACACATGGCTCGACTTAGCCCAGAGAAACAACAAAAAACCCCTTTCAATTGTCCTCTGACCAGCCCCCGCCGCCCTCTGAACAAGAGGCCAAACTCTGAGCTATGAAATCCGTCTAGGACCCTGACTGGCAATTACCTCTTTGTTCATTCACTGATCAGCCACCGAGGCTAAAATATTCCTGAATGAGCAGTCTTCGGGGGAATGACGTTCTTGGTGTGTCTGTGTCGCCTTTCCCGGCCACAAAATCTCCAGTTTTACTCTTTGGTTGGAAAACAACGTGGGTCTCTTGAATAGCAAACGTTTCAATAAGTCCATCATTACAAAAAACCAAAACAAGAGGTTTCTTTGGAAAAACAGGAAGTCCTGGTACATAACATGGCTTAAAATAGAGCCAAATTCATCTGTTGACAAAACCTGAGCGTACTAAGCCTGTTGGCCTGATTTGTCCACGATCCAACTTACCTTTTAATCCCTCCTTGAGAAGCCCATCCTGTTCCCTCGGGCGACAGGCTGGCCTGGTCTTTGTTATTACTGACACAGGTCACAGAGCTGGAGCCCGGCCTGGCCGGCCCGCTTCCTGCCCACAAGCCCCAAGGACAGGCTCAGGAGAGGCCAGCTCAGCCACTGCAGGACTCAGGCCTGGTGCTTTTCATAAACTGGGGGCCCACTTCAGGTTTCTCTTTGGAACCCCGTACAACGTGGAGGCCTTCTGGAATTCATGTTCTGTTTGTTCCTTACGGACAGGTACAGAGCTTTAGAGACGTCCTGATTGTTGAGCCAAAACTCTGGGCTATTACCTGAGCTTAACCCCTGGGCAGCGGGCAGAGCAGGGTGCCCGGCTTCATCCTCGTCTGGAAGAATGAGCCTCTTTCTCCAGGCCAGGAGGGAAGGAGGCCAGGAACTAACTTACTGTTTCCGTTCTTCCCAGAGGTGTCCAACTTTCGAGAATTACAGGCGCAAGGAATCTCCCAAAGACGTGACACAGAAAGTTCTTCCCTGGGCAGCTACCCCCGCGCTTGAACCCGTACTTGTCCACGCGGCACGTGTCCACAAGACGCCTCCTTACACACCATCCCACCTACCTGCCCTTGCCCCTGAAGACCAGCCCCACCCTCTCCCCACTACTTTTTGCCTCTCCTTACTAACCACCCAGCACGAGGATGGGCGTGTTCATACAGCACAGCATGCGCTGTTATCATAATTATCCCCTTGTTAAAACGTGAAACCACACAGTGCACACCGGAAGATCGCACAGCCAGGGCAGCCCAAGGCTCACAGACGTCATGATCACCAAACTCCACTGCCCCAGGTCTGTCAGTCTTCCGGGACCCTTAAAATGTTTCTTCACCACCAGGGAGGGTATTAGGAGGTTTACATAGTCTGGTCTAAAAACTACGTACTACCGGGGCATCTGGGTGGCGCAGTCAGTGGAGCGTGCGACTCTGGATCTCAGGGTTGCGAGCTCAAGCCCACGTTGGGAGTAGATACTTAACTACACACACACACTGTATGCCACAGTAAGTAAATTTTCTATGCAGTTTGCTGACCCAAAGGAGAATTAAAAAAAAAAAGTCCAGGGATAAATAGAAATGCTAAGTCGTTTCAGGATTCTGCTGAGTTTTGGTTTGTTGATTAAGGAGAAAACCAGCCGTTGTTACGTGCAGAGGAAGGGGGTGCGCATTCTCATTGAAGGAGTGAGAATTTAAACTTCAGTTTCAGCTATGTGGACAACTGTAGTAAAAAATGGGAAGAAACATACTACCTAACTTCAAAAGATAACAGGATTTGGGGTGCTTGGGTGGCTCAGTCGGTTAAGAGTCCGACTCTTGATTTCGGCTCAGGTCATGATCTCAGGGTCGTGGGATCGGGCACCGCATGGTGTGCTTGGGGTTCTCTCTCCCTCTCCCTCTGCCCCTACCTCCACTCATGCACACTCTCTCCCAAAAAAATAAAATCTTAAAAAAAAAAACCACCCAATAGGATTTAGATGAAATTTCGTTTGCACCCCAACACTTGCCACCCCTGACCTGCCCTGATTACACAGCCATTCTGGACCCCGAGAAGGGCCGCAGCCCGAGGCCAGCATGCCCTTCCAGGCGACTGGCCACCAATGCTGGAGTGCGCCCTGCCTACCATCATCCGCAGGGACTGCCAGGGGTCAGAGAAGAAGGTGCCAGCCTTGGTCTGGGCTCACTGGGACCCTGAGGGCTCGAGAGCCAGGAAAGGGCGCATCTGGGAGCCTGTGTGGGTCTGGCTTTGCTGCGGGGGAGATGGGGTGGGTTCGGGACAGACGGGGGCTTACCCCGGCCTTCACTGGTGAACCCCAGAGCTGGCACCCCGTGATTGTGCTCTGCCGCCCCAGCCCCTGGGAGCTTGGTTAGGGGACCAAGGGCACAGAGGTCTCGTCCACATAATCCTTGAGCCCGTGGCGTGCTGGCCGCTGTGAACCACTTTTCCAAGTCATCCTTCTGCAGAGGGAGCGATCTGGAGGGTCCGAACATACGTGGCAGCACACAGCCACTTAGTTTTACAGCATCGTGTGCTATATTTATACTCCCCCGAACACTGCCAAGGGAGCCCACGAAGGACACGTCCGTGGAGGCCGCTCCGGCTACTCGGGCTGCCCGTCTGAACACAACGGACTATACCTACCAGCGTTTGCTACCTTGACCCCGAGGCAGAGGTTGTAAACCAAATCACTGGAAGTGATTCGAGTACTTTTTTTTTTTTTTAAAAAAGAAAAGGTCACAAATGGCTTTTAACTGGAAATGCCATGTTCTTACTCTCCACCCTGCCGTGTGTGTGCGTGTGCATGTGTGTGTGGGTGCGTGTGTCTGTCACAGCTCACCTGCAACCCTGTTCTTAGCAAGCAACCGACTTGAAACTGCTGGGGAAGAACCGGCCATGCCCACGCCCTGGAAGGGAAAGTTCTGGAGCCGATCCTGGCCCGTGATTATGTGCAGGGCAGTCATGCAGGAGGAGGATCGAGTGTATCCTGTGTGGGCAGAACCATGACCGACGAGGGGAGGAAGCCAAAAGGAGATTGCGGAAGGATAAAGAAGTTCTCACAGTCAAGAAAAGGCTGACCCCCGGGTGTGAACCAGGCCCCCTGCAGAGGAGCTCCCCACCCCAACTTTGGACTTGGGAGTGCCGTCCCGGGCTGCAGGCCCGTCGGGAGACTCCCTCACGGGCAGGGGTGCTAAGGAGAAAGGGGATTGGGGGAAGGACGTGCAGTCTCCCATCTGTAGAGGCTTTTATCCCTGTTCTAGAATCTTCTGGCCTGTCCAGGAGGCGTGCCCGAGGGGACCCGCAGCCAGCCCCTATTCGATCCACGTTCCCCGTGGCCCTTATAATCCTGAACTCTCACGGGATTCCTGCGGAGGCGAACAGCCATGGTATTTATCATTTTATTTTCACTCAAAACATCCTTCCTGGGACCATCCCAACAAGCTGAGCATACTATTTTCAACTAAGGCCCTGGCATTGTCTAGGAATGTTTTCAGGACTAAGCAAATTGCTAAAGCAAACATCTTATTTTTGTCTGCTAGGCCAGCCAAGCACTGAAACAACATTTCCCGATCGGACCTCCGGGGGAACTGCCCCCTCTGGTGGACCCGGCAGCACCAGACACGCGCTGCAGGGAAAAAGCTCTCACTCCGGACACTGGGGTGGGGGGCACCCCCACAGCCCCTGGGGGTGGTTTCTGCTTCAGGAAGGAAAGTTGGGGGGTTCCCCTCTCCTCCCCACTGCCAGCTCCCAGGCACAGCCACTGTTGGCAAAGGGAAATAGGGACCAGGGAGGGGGCAGCTGAGGCCCGGAGTCTACACCCCTCACCTCTAGGTAATTAGGTCACCCTGAACGAGAGCGAAGAGGGGTGCGCATCGGAGTGGCTTATCTGAATTTTCTTTAGGCATGATAATGCCATTATTGCTGGATTTCTAAATGGAGCCCTTATCTTTTAAGAATATAAACTGAAGTGCTTACCATCGCAACGAAATGACGGCGGGGGTGTGCTTTAGGACAGCCCGGTGGGACGTGTGGGGGTGCACACACAACGAGAGTGGCCATCGGCTGCTGAGGGCCCGAGCTGGCTGCCGGGGACGTGGGTGTTCAGGACACAACTTTCTCTGCTTTTGTAGATTTCAAAATCTCTGTTTTTTTTTGATTTATTTGTTTTGTTTTAATCTCCCCTTCTGTAAAATGGGGACGTGTCCTCTACTTTGCAGAGCTGTCGTGGGTATCACAGACAGCGGAGGCCGGCTCTCCACACGCAGCGGGGCTGTGGGTGTCGTTAGTGATGGGGGGCACTGAGCACCTTGCAGCTTCCTGGTGGGGCCCGGGGGTGGTGGTGTGAGCACAGCTGTGGCCCGGGTGATGGTTCTGGGGTGCCACACTGCAGGCCAGGGCCCCTATAGGGAAGACGGGGGCCCAAAGGCGGCCTCCCACAGCAGCACTGGGCCCACCACACTGGCCCCCGCACAATCCCACGGTGGTTGAAGCAAGAAGGAACAATGAGCAAATTATCACATCATCCTTCTCCTTACGAAGAGATCTGGAAAGCTAATTACGCGTTTCTCCGAGCACATCTTCATTTCTGATGTGGAACCAGCGTGGTGGATAGCTCTAGTGAGAGCAACATCATACTTAGAAAACTCAGATAATTTGTTACTCCGGAAGCTACAAGCCTGCGTAGCACACACACACGTCTCTCGAGGCCCTTCACGTGGCGATGGGGAGCGAAAGTCTGCTCCCAGCCTGGCTTTGGCCACGTGAGGAAGCAGCGAGAGAGGACAAAGGCCGTGCGTGCCAGCAGCCCAGCCCGCCGATTCCCTCGCAGGCCTTCACCCACTCCTCTCTAGCTGTGGCAAAACTACCACGCTCCTCTCAACGTACACAAAACCAGGGTAAAATTCTAGGCCTCTGGCTCCCTGCCAAGAGTTAACAATTAATTGCCACATAAAATTGCTGATTCCTACCAAATGAAGCTCTACAGATTTATCAACTCGCGGATGGCGCAAACTCAATAGCGGTTTAAGTCCATCACCTGAGTTATTGCTGTGTTTGGTTATCGGCGACAGCTTTACTGGGAATGAAAGTTTTGCAAATTCGTTCACGTAGCACAAACTTCCAAAGTAAACCAAGGTGTCAAGCGGACACACAGCATCCCCACAGCTCTATCACACCGGTTCTCAAGGCCAGACACTGTATGGAGGACAAAGTTTCCCTAAACCCGGCCTGGGGTGGGGTGGGGCCCCAGGATGTGCACCTGCAGCGGGGTCATGCACCCCACTCCCACAGCATCACTGTAAGTAAGGGTGCTGCCCTCGGACACCCCAAGCTTTAGAGCCCATTGTAATTTAATCATCCAACTCTGCCTTCCTGTAGGAACCCAGTGATTTAAAATGCATTAAAAAAAAAAAAAATCACTGTCGATTGCTTTTTTATTTTCATCCAGGGCAATGAATTTATAAATAGCTTGTATGGTACAGCAATTAGCTGGAGCCCAACTCTGTGAAAGCCACGTGTTATCGACGAGGGCCAGGCCCTGCCATGCTTTCAAGGGCAGAAGACACCTTTGTGCCAGCAGGAGCCTTTGCCTGCGAGGCTGGGGATGCCCACCACCCCGTGGGCTGCTTTGGTTTTCCTCACCCTCATCTTGTGCTGTTGGGACAGTGGTTGGTTGGTGTTTTTCCGAATTTGAATTGGGCGGGGCACAAACAGGTAAGTTTCCTTCTAGTCTACCCATCAGGGAAACAGGCAAGCAGTTCTTCCAAACTCCCCAAATTCAGGCTTTTGGGGGAAAAAACAACTTTGGGGGCATGCTTGGGAGAGGAGTTCCCTCCATGCTCGAAGTAAGCACTGGAGGGTCACCGATCCTTCTTCAAAGCGTGGGAGCTCAGAGGCACCTGGGTGGCTCAGTCGGCCGAGTGTCTGACTTTTGGTTTTGGCTCAGGTCATGATCTCAGGGTCCTGGGATCCAGCCCCGTGACACGCTCCGCGGGGAGTCTGCTTGAGAATCTCTCTCTCCCTCTGCCCCGCCCCCCCATTGCACGTTCATGCAGGTGCGCTCTCTCCCAAATAAATAAGATCTTAAAAAAAAAGGTGGGCGCTCCAACCCTCAAGGGAGGAGCACCCCAACTTAAACAGAGAACTTGAAACAAAAATCAGAAGCCAGTTTCTTGAAAACCAGAGAGAGTATTAGTATATCCAGCTGGCTGATTTTCCCCATTTCCAACCACTCCAATTTGTCTTTTGTCACCCTGGACCCCTCCCTGCCCCAGGAGTGAGGAAGTGGGGATGCAGCCTGAGGTCTGTGGTCAAGGTCACAGGAAGACAGAAGAATGAAACCTTTCTGGTTTGGTTACTCAGCTCAAAGCCAGTTTTGTTCTTTTCTTCTTTCTTGGCCAAGTTCTGCATATTTAGGGTTTGAGTTTCACCGGGTGTCCCTACCCCACTGGTTTTACTACTTAATGAGCATAGCGATTCTCCAATGATTATCTGAAACACCGCCCCCAGGTAAGCACTATGGCTTCATGGACAACATGAAAGCAGCCTGAGCTGGCAAGGAAATGCCCAGCACCAGCTGTCCCCACTGCCGGGACGGGAACCTGCCGTCCACGTAAGCGGTGGGTCACTCAGGAGGCGGCTTCACAGACCACCCAGAGATCTCACCAATTCAGCTGCTGGCGGGGGGGGGGGGGGGGGGGGGAGGAATCAGGCTCCTGTTCACACAAACAAAATTCATACGGAAAGCCACTCTCCCTGCCATGAGCTATGATCTGGAATGTTCTTTGACTCAGGGATCTGACCCTTCCAGAAAGGCCAAGCCAGCATCAGAACCCAAATGGAAGTCCTGTGACTGTGGGACTCTGCTTGAGCTCAAAACCCAACAAGGGTTGCCAACCTCGTTGGCATGACAACTCACTGCGCTGTACATTCAGAGTTTATATGCTTCTCTGTGGGCATAAGAACACTTTAAAAAAAAATTTTTTTTAAACAACCCAGGGGAGGGTCAACAGTTTAATTCAACTTATGTCTGGCTATTAAGTAACTCCAGCAAAAGACAGGAGAGGAACCACGGCTCGAGGCGACTGGCGTCACCCGTTGTACTTCCTAACGCCCCCGGGGGCCGGGAGATCGTGGAGAGGGTCGTGGCATGGATCGGCTAAAGGATACTAGACCAGTGAAACAGCAAATCCACACCCCTGTGCAAGCAGCACCCCTCACCCCGGGTTTTACTTCTGTGGGTCTCGGAGCTGGGAACTAAGCGAGGGCCCCGGAGAAGTGGGAAGTCCCGTTAAGGGAAGAGTCCGCAGCACCCACACCAGCTGGATCTGGCCAGCCCCAGCAGAAATGGAATCCTACCAAGGCCTAAGACTAAATTAACATTCGTTCAGCCTCCATTTGAAGACAGGAATGTTCATTTCTCTCTTCTAGGTATTTGGACCAGCCTGGCTTGTTACAGAAGGTTGTCAAAAAAAGGGGGGGGGGGGTCATCATCCACCTGACTCTGAGCACCTGGCTGTCGAACGGCTGTGCAGTTAGCTACCCCTCTAGCATGCAACGGGCCAAAACCCGAACCCCAGCAGGGTGAGAAGTAACGCTCTGGAGGCAAGCAGAGCCAAGACAGCAGGACCCGCAGGGCCGTCTAAAAACCTTCCGGTCAGAATGTTCTGCCTTCTCACTTGTCAGGTGCACACCTGGTGCTGGGTGGTGTCAGGAGATGAATAGGGTGGGGAAGCAGGGCTCCCTGCCTTTGGGGTGCAGTCTTTCTTTTTAAAGATTTTATTTATTTATTTGACACAGACAGAGAGAGAGAGAGAGAGTGCACACAAGCAGGGGGAGTGGCAGCGAGAGGGAGAAGCAGAATCCCCGCTGAGCAGGGAGCCTGATGTGGGACTGGATCCCAGGACCCTGGGATCATGACCTGGGCCGAAGGCAGGCGCTTAACTGACTGAGCCACCCAGACGCCCCTGGGGTGCAGTTTTAACAGGGGAGGCAGATGCATGGAAAAGCACTAGAAAGTGGCCAAGAAATGCAGACCTTGGGTGGCACCTCTTCCGTCCATCTGTCCCACAACACAAGGTCTGAGTGCCGCGTGAGCGCTGGGAGGACAGAGCGCCAACGCAGTTTAAAATTTTAGCTCTGCCACTTAACTGGAAAGCTGTGTGACCTGCCGCCTCAGCCCTCCACACCTTGGTTCCTTATCCATAAAAGGAACTACCAGGATTTGTAAAATGTAAGAGGAAGGGTCCAGCACGCGGTAGCCCTCAGTAATGGCTCACATACACCTCAGGGGGACCCGAAGAGATGGCACAACTCCCAGAGGAGGTCGGTGTGTGCCCGCAGAGAGCACGTGCAGTGGAGAAGCAGGGACTTGCCAGCCCCCACAGAAAAGCCTGCAGTGAACTGAACGCAGGCAAGCCTGCTGATTCCCGGAGTCCCCAGACCCAAGATCTGAGGGAGAGAACCTCACATCCTCAGCTCACCAATGAAATGGGGCAACTTGTTAGGGGCTGGCAAAGAGTCTTGCCCTTCTTCAGCTACAAAGCCCACGAAAAATGGCTTCCACGTAACCCATAACCTGGTTTACTCATGAGAAAACCATCCAACAAACCACAACAGAGGGATCACTCCACAAAATACACGAATGTATGCCTCAGAACTGTCAAAGCCAAGAAGAGCTGAAGGAGACAGGATGACTACATGTAATGTGGTATCTGGAGGGAATCCGGGGACAGGAGAAAAAAAAAAAAAGACACCAGGTGATCTGAATAAGAGGTGGACTTCAGTTAATAACATATTAATATTGGTTCATCAATTGCAAGAAATGCACCATGCTAATGTAAAATGTTAGTAATAGGGAACCTGGGTGTGGAATAAATGGAACTCTATGCTACTTTCTCAGCTTACCTGTACCTCTCAAAGTGTTCTAATAAAATAAATAACATCTATTTAAAAAGAGGAATTGCTTCTATAAGTGCCATTTCTCAAACTTCTTGCCACTTCCACACTCAGCCCATTGTAGCTACCAAATCATGGTGTACGTGTCCTAAAACATGGCGTGCTTCGGGGGGGGGGGGGGGGCGTCAGCTTGCCTTCCCTGACCATGGGGCACCAGGGCCCCACCTCTGGAGCCGCCAAGGGCAGGGTCAGCCCCTGAGAGCCACTGAGCTACAGACCCCAGAAGGGTCTGATCGGTGTCCAGTCAGGTCCCCCAAACTCCTTGCCCACTTCCTCAGGAGGCATCACTCCAGCAACATCGGAAGACACCTGCTACTGAGAATAAGCAGGTGTATCTCACCTGGGCTGGTGTGTCCAACAAGAAACCAGAAAACAAAGTGAGGAAAATGACAGTCTCCAGGTCAATCGGATCACATGGCAGCAGCTTGCATTGGCCCGACTGCAGGAGATCTGAGGTGCTTCATGCCCCAATGACTTTCCTGGTGTGTGGAGGACATATCTGTCCTGTCGACAGATGTCCACTGAGCCCCTGCTGGATACAGAAGAGCACCACAGAAGGACTGTCCCCAAATTCAGGAATCTGAAATTTCATCTGCCTTAAAAGGACACATGTACAGAGGGAATAAGGTAAAGCAGAGGAAAAGTTATTTTGCACTTTTATAAACCTGTATCCCATTGCCCTCAAAATAGTAAGTTGCAAAAATCTAAGATGCAAAGAAAATGTTATTTATGTTTTGGGTAACTAAGGTTTAGTGACTGATGAAAAGCAGAGTATTTCCTCCTAAGACAGGCTACAAGTTTCAATGGAGCATGAAGCACAATAAGCAGCGAGTATCCGAAGGGTCGGGAATTCGTCTGCAGACAGCATGGAGAATGCCCAGCATCCCGGGAGGAGGAGGAGGAGGGGGAGGAGGACAGGCTCCAAGAGCTTCAATGCCCTGGCAGAGACAACTGTCCAGGCTCCTCTGCTTGCACACAGAGGCTGAGCTGGGTTACCAGCACCTGCCAAAGAGAGGGCCCACTGCTGTTGGGCCCCGAGTGCCTGGCCCTGGGGAAGAGGACATGTGGGACTAGGAGGGTTTAGAAGGTGTTTACTGCACCACCAACTCCCTCGCTACTTGGAGGCCAGGCTCACTCCCCTGGCCCAGCAAGCGAGGACTGGGGCCTGGGCTTCTCCAATGGGGCCGCTTTCGGTCTCTGTGATGGCCAGGCCCTCTTCAGCAAACACACCAGCAAAAACAGTCTCCCTCTGCACGAGGCCTATGTTCTCCTCTGGACTCCACTACTTGACCCTAGAGGACTCACTTCATCTCTCTGACCACCGCCCACCCCAGATCCTGATCAGGGAGACAAGCCCCCAGAATGAAATGCAGGGATGGCCACGAAGGGCCCAGGCAGAGCAGGTGCCCGCTGTCCTCCCGACAAACAGCCCCCAGGGCCGGGCCCCCCAAGCCTGACGGTGCCGTGACCACCCACCGGCTCCCAACCATCGAGGCCCTTCTGCCAACAACACCCACATTACAGGGCAGCAACATTGTGGTTCTGGGAGGTTTAAAACTCCAAAATCAGAATCGGGTAAGTCTAATCTATAAAACATACTGAACAATGAGTTTCACCCAGCATGCACTTGCCCAAAGTTTCCATTTGGACAATTCTATTTTCCAGCACGGAATTCCTAAGCCGGGACATGGTCACTTGTGTTTGTTTTGCTATTGAATCAGGAAATGGGAGACTCTGTGGACCAAACCCCCTTTTTGATGGAGGTTCTCAGAAAGAATCTTTTGTCATTTGCCTGCTCCTGACACCCCCCACCCCAAAGCTGAATATAAATCAGAGGCAGAGTATCTCCTTTATGACACTGCATGCACACACACACCTGAAGGAATTGAATAATACAGAAATATGAAAAGTTACTCTCTCTAGATAAAACTACGTGGACTTTAGTTGATAATAATGTATCAATATTGGTTCATTAATTATAACAAATATATTCAATGATAGGGAAAACCGGGTACAGGGCATACGGGAATCTTTGTATGATCTTCTCAATTTTTCTGTAAATCTAAACCTGTTCTAAAATGTAAATGTAAAATATACTGAAAAAATTTAAATCCTAAGGGAAAAGTGACCCACGGTCCCCAGTGCTGCAGATCCCCTGTTGTTGGCGAGTACCTGCCCCCACCCCTTGCTCTGTGTGTTTGAGCAATCTTCCATCAGCATCCAGGGGCTTCTGTGGACCTGTGCCTGCATCGGCCTGCCCCCACCTCAGCTCGGGTGGACAGGCTGGGCAGCGGCGGTCAGGCTCACAGAGCCCAGGTGAGGGGGCCTGGCGTGGGCGAGGCTCCGTAAACCTGCGGGCTTGCTGAAGGTGGCCAGTCCTCGGCACCAGACTACAGGGCCAACCAAGGCTTCGGGGGATGAATGGAAAAACGAGGATATAAATGCGGAACGCCACTGACGGAGGAAGTGGTAAAGGCTGCTAACAAATCGGTTGTTTGTGTAGTGAGCTTGAGCTGATGTGGAACAGGAAATTAATCCAACATGCTGAAGACTCGCAGTCCGATTCTTGGAACCAGGCAGGGGGAACCCTCCCCAAAAGTGAAGTAAGACCAGAAACACGGCAGTGAAAAAAACTCACGAGACTCAAATTAAAACAGAGCTAATGGCCAGGACTGCTGGCCAGGCAGCCTGAGGACGGACCAGGCAGCCAGGTTTTAAGAAGCAAGGCTCACTAGAGCCATGAGGGAAATAATGGCAAAATAAAATCCATGACAGATTAGACGATAAATCTCCAAAACCAGAGCGAACAGTCCAATATTTTTCCAATAACTTTTCCTTCAATAACAAAACGATCAGCAAAGATCTACTTCGTAGATACCCAGAAATGGATGCCCCGCTGCCAAATGCTTCCAAAACAGAAAGACACCACACCTTTGCAAAGAAGTCTACCAAATGCCGTGCCTGCCGGCGCAGGAAGCAGAGTCGGGCAGTATTTACTGAGGACGATGAGCCAAAGCAGGCGGCTGCGTACAGATGCAGAAGTCCGCGCATTTGGCGGAAGACGAGCGGGCAGGACAGACGCCTCCCCTCCACGCTCCGAGGGTGGTCGGCCCGGGGCTGGCACGTCCACGGGATGCACAGCCTCCTCAGGGCCTGGGCGCTGAGTGTTCGTGGCCAGATACCCAACCCCAGAACAGAACCCAGGAGCGGCCCTATTTGTCCTGCAAGAAAAGGCAACCGGCTGGCGGGGGGATGTCAGAAGCAAAGTTAAGATGCCAATTTCTGGGTCCACCGCACACCAGCCTTCCACTTGCACTCCTCACGGTATGTAGGGAGAGCAGCCCCCCAAATAACACACCCCCTCCAGCTGCCAAAGGGAGCTGCTGGTGCCCTAAGTGACGGTCCAGACATCTCTGGAGGGGACACAGTGGAGCAGACACGGGGCAGCCGGGGTCTCTCCCACCTGGCCTTCCAGGGCCTGAAAACCCAAATCAATAAAAAAGCCAGTCTCAGAGATTTGGTAGATCCCCCTGGACATGTGCTTCGGGGCTAATTATCTCACAAGCGAGGCCCCAAATCATTAACAAAAACATTGATTACAGTTTTGGCAATCATTACTTAAGCCACTACTTAAACTGTTGGATGCAATAAATAGAGATATGACAGAATGGTAAGCAGCTGAGATCCCACCTCCAGAGTCCAAGAACACTGTGTCGGAAAAAGAACACAGCCCTGGCGTTTCCAGACGGGCTGGCCCAGCCCTCACGTCCAAGCCCTGCCTGAGAAACCATCCTCAGGATTCCTTCCTGGTTTTGCAATTCCGAGGGCCACTGTGTCAATTTCCGAGAGTTTTCCTTCCTAATCTCTATGTCGGCAGTGCCCACAAAGAAGCTCAAGAGCATTTGATTTCTTCAATGGCTCTCACATCTCTTTCAAATGGGCTCTTTACATAAAATGGACATATTAGTGGGATCAGGAACCGTATTTTATGTGGCAAACAATTTTCTGTGGCAAATCAACTGCCTCGACTCATACATTGGATCCACAATACTGTGGCTAAGACATGTTTTCCTAGAAGAAAAATAAAAATTAAGTTTCTTGTAGACTACAGGCTCATTAGGGTTTGTCCTACACAAGGGCTAAGCATCTGGGCTTGCTGCTGTGGCGTAAGGGCCCACAGGCGGTGGTGACAAGTAGGTGAACTGAGACAACTTCGTGCAGCCAGGGCCGGGCTGGAGGCTGTGCTCACACCCCCCACAGTTTACATGTGGAAACAGCCTCCCACAGTTTCAGGGACCTGCCCGAGGGATGGGGATTCCAGCCATCGTCTCCTGGACCTGAATCCTCAAACTTGTCCAACACCCCAGGATGCTGAGGACCCCACGAGCTTTCTCAACGTTGGCACTGTGGACATTTGGCCGGGGAATTCTGTGGGGGGCTGTTCTGTGCCTCGTATGATTCACAGCATCCCTGGCCTCCACCCACTAGATGCCAGCAACATCCCTCACCCGAATATAACAACAAAAAATGTCTCCAGGCATTGCACAAGTCCCCTGGGTGGGGGTTGGGGGGTGTGTACAAAATCCTGGGTGGAGAGCTGCCGGGTGACCTTAGCACCGGTCGGTCCTCCTCATCAGGGGACAAGACAGTAGTCAGCAAGCGATGCGGAAGCCGATGCCTGATGCGCAGTCCACGTGCGGCCAGAAGGACAAAACTTTCCCACCAAGCAGAAGTCTGGTCTAGTCCTTCCAGCCAGGACCTCTCAGGACAAGGTGGGATGACCCCCTTGGGTCTGAGAACCTCTTAGCACCGTGGATGTGCAAGGCCCCACCAACCACAGGCCCTTGGCACAAGATTGGCGGGGATGTTGGGCCAGGATGGCACCTGGCTAGAAATAAGGGAACTTCTCCTAATTATCACTGTTTTTAGGCTAAAGAAAAATTTCGGCCCGATGATCGTTTGTTTTTAAAAAGCATTACATACAAATCCACACGTGTATTTTTAATGTCAATGGTCTAGTGACATCTACTACTCTGCTAAACGTTTTGGCGAGGCGATGATCTTTCTTTCCAACAGTTACTTGAAAACAAGTTCAGCGCTGTTCATACAGTTTATGAAATCCTGCCTTGCCGCAGACTAAGGAAAAGGACTTCCACTGCTGATGAGTCTGGGGGCCTGTGGGGTCAGTCTGTGTCACTCGCCACCATGGGACAGTGGGCAAGGAGCTGGGGCTGGTGCCTGGGGTATGGTCTTGAGGCTGTGTCCACCACCTGGGAGAATGAGCCTCGATTCACACTGGCCAGCTGGTCTCAACCCCCCGCTTCCTTTTTACACCATCCCCGCAAAAGGGAGCTAGGAAGGTAACAGCTCCCCCAAACATTTCCCCTCACGATGGCTCACTATGAATCTTAAGGAAAAGGGCCATTTGGCCAATAGTTTAAATCCATATACGTCATGGTTCACATGCTTTTCTATCCCTGGAAATAAGGCACACCTCGGGCCTCAGTTGTCTCATTTAGAAAACCAGGGGCTTCCAGAAGCTTCCTTCCAACCTCGAATGTTGTGACCTTCTAAGCCTGAGTGCCACTTCGTAATTCTGAATTTTAGAGAAATACCTCTTCGGTACCTAGAAAAACAAGCTTAAGGCTCCATTCTTTTTATTTTCCAGACAATTTCTTGAGATAATATTCTATATAACTCAGACCTGAGTCAAAAGTTGCTTTTCTTGGGCGGGGGTGGGGGCTGCAGTTTTAGGCTGTAATAGTCACAAGCCAAAGTACCAGACACCACAAACACACTACACACCAGCAGTGCCCGGTGGGTCCACTACAAATATGGCACTCACCAGGAGGAAGGCGATGGAACCCCCCGAGGAGACAAGGGGTTCCATACAATCAGCCACGGAGACAATTTGGGGTCTTGCTGGCAATGACCCAGCAAGCGGCCATAAAGCCTACGGTAAGCGCTGCCCTCTGGATACCCACGCAGGGGGACCAACCGAATACACGCTGTGAAACCCACGGCAGGTGTTCCTTCCAGTCCTCCTGGGATCTCCTGTTCCTCGAGGCAGCCCTGCGCGGTACAGCCCGCGGCCCTGGCCCTTCCTAAGTAGGAACTAGCTCGTGCCTCCATCAGCCGGGCAGTCCCTCCGCGTCAGCTGCCCGGGGGCCGAGGCAGAGTCTAACTGGGTGGGATGTCAGAGCCAATGCTCAGTGTTGCCCAAACCGGAGAGGCCTCTCACCCGGGGATGGCCCAGGGCGACAAGGTCCCAAATGCTCATCAACAGGAGGATGGACAAATAAACTGAAGTATATTCAGACAGCAGAATATTACACAGCAGTAGGAAAAACTGAAATACCATTCACACCAAACACAGACGAATCTCACACAATGCAAGACACAAAGGGTACAAACTGCAGGATTCCATTTTTAAGTGAAAAACAGGCAAAGGTAATCTCAGGTAAGTCCAAATCGCACCTTTGAGGAGAGGGATGTAGGGCGGGAGGCTCCTCCATGGAGACTTCTGAGCTTGCCCTAGTGGGGGTTCAACAGTGTATTTGCTGTGTAAACTCTTTGAGTTGTACACTTAAGATCTGTGCACTATTTTGTTTGTATATTCTGTTTTCATTAAAATTTTAAAAGATGGATAAAGCAGCCCAAGTCTCACCACTCATTCCAGAGACTCCCTCCTTCCCCTTCTTGCTTTCTTTCCAAGCTCCAGCTCCCTCATCCTCTCGACACCATTCCCAACACCAGAGGCGGCACCCACCTGAGCCACTTCCCCAGTCCAGACCAACAACGAACCCGAGCACGTGCATCCTAGACTCCAACATGACACGACAGGACATGCCCTGTCCGCTTGTGAGGGCCCACAGTGTTGTGTGGCCTCCGGGGAACGTGGTCCAGAGGGCAGGACTCTTGGGTTCCAGCCCCACCTCCAAGGCCCCCTTGCCGTGAGTCCTTAGCAGAGCCTTCCCACCTGGGGCCAGCTCATGCACCAGGAGCAGCTTATCCCAGCCGGGGAGTCAGCCTCTCTTCCCCGGTCTGGAAGGTCTGGAAGGTCTGGAAGGCTCAGTCCTGAGCAAGACTGTCACCCCTCTGCTCCTTTTCCTGGGAACTTGCCACGCAGCCCTTCCTGGCTCTCCCACCCACCCTCCTTTCGGCTCCCCCTACCCCTCAGCAGAAGAAACACGTGGACCTGCGAGGCAGAGCCTGCCCACGGGCCCTCCCACCCACTGGACGACGTAAACGACATGTCTGGCACAAAGAAACCTCATGAAACCGAAGGCCAGCCAGGTCACCCAGCCTCGAGCCCGCGAGAGAACAAGAGAAACAGAGCTGTGGCAGGGGCTGCGAGTTTTGTATCCACACCGGCCCGAGGCAGCTCATTTCTCAGGAACTGCCTACGGATTTCCAGATTCCTTCCCAGGAGAGTTAGAACGTCCAGAAAGGTTTCTTCCTTCCCAGACCCTCTCTTCATCCTTTCCCCCTTGAAACTGCCGCTTCTGCCAAGAATCCTCGGTCTTGCTGCTTCCTGCCGCTCCATTAATTACAATAACAAGAAATAACCCTGCGGTGATGTCATCCGAACTTTTACTTCCTGTAGTGAACGAACAGGTCAGCCCAACCGCTCGGAGGCCAGCTGCGTCACGCCTCCATTTTGCAAAGAAAAAAAACAAAAACAAAAACAAAACCCAGGGCTGTTGCACTCCATGAAAGCTTTTATGTTTACAGAGGCACTCACCCCAAAGGTTTTATAAGTTAAATAAAAATAAAGTATGTGTCAGGGACTGCTACCACCAAAATGTAGCTATTGTAAGAGCAAAACAAGCCATCGATTGTGCAAAAGCTGTGAATGCAGGTTTATATGCATAAAGAAAAGCCACATTTTTGAGACGCACGTAATGAGATGGAGGGCGCAAAGTACACCCCGTGCTTCCAGCATGTGAGAGCCGAGTCGAGGTGGAACTGGTCGTTTCTGACCTTGGCGGGGATACCGAGGCACCCGTAGGTGCCATGCAGACCCGTGGGAAAGGAGAGTGACAGGCGTGGAGACGGGGCAGGAAGCACCACCTGCCGGGGGCTCCGAGCTCCACGGGACCGCAGGACAGCTCCCCGTCTCCTTCACGACACCTGGCAGCCAACGCTGATAGGCACACTCCGAACTTTCGGAAGGGATCGGAGAACAAGGCTGTGTCCAGCAACACCTTCTGGCAAGTTCTGTGCTTGGGATTTCTGACAAAAAGGGACTCTCTGGGGGACCAATGGGAGGCCCCTTGGAAGGAAGGGGACCCGGGTTAGCTGCAAACATCCCAGTCCTCCATTCCTCTGCACCCTGCGTCCAGCCTCGGTCACCCCTACAGCACTTAGTGGGGCCACCACCTGGAGCCTCTTCTGTGTCCTCAACCCCTGGGAGCAAGGTTTTCTTGGGTGACTGTTTCAAGGGCCAATCTGAATCTGGACCCAGGGGCCAGCCCGGTGTGGATGTGTTACTGCGAGAGGGACAGCCACCCTGACGCCATATAGTCCCCAGCCCACAGGGGAAGGCCTGCTCGGACCGCGGCACAACTCCCGCAAGAAAAGAAACAGAAGCTTCCTCGCGGGAGGAGGCCACGTGTGGGCTCGGGTAGTAAGATCCACCGAGGGAGCTTCTAGGAATTCTTTCTTACTGCAATGACGACTGGGCCCAAACAGTGCCCACGATTTTTTTTTTTGGTCCCTAGTCTGCCAGAGGCCAGGTCTCGTTATCAATTATCTGCAGCTGAACCCTGTTGTGTTCCCAAGGACACCCCATCACCCAGAACTAGATGTTCTGCGGCCACCCTAAGATTCTTCCACTTCCGCAGCTATATTAACCCTGTCCTGGCCGCGTCCTGACAAGCTCTAGCAGAGTCGGTTCCAAGTACCCCCGGAAAGTGCTGAGGAGACACGAGGCTGAGGCAGCGTGTTTTTCCTGGGCGCAGAGCCGGTGTTCGTTCATGAGGGAGAACCCACGAGCATTTCTTTAGATACCTTGGGGGACCCGGTGTCTCCCCCACAACTTAATTTGACCCTTTCCAACGAGAGTGTTCTTTCTTTCTCAAACTGTTTTTCCCACCATGGATCATGGCCAGAATATTCCTTCTAGGCTGTTCAACAAACTGGGGGAAAAGCATCCCAAGCTCTAGCCCTTGGTGAGTTTGAATTTCTCCGCCCTCCACGGGGAGTCTGAAAGCTCGGAGTGGGGTTTCTGGGTCACCTGGTTTCTGGTGGGTGGAGGATCTGCACACGCGGTACCTCCCACATACGGGTACAAGGAGGAGCGCTAGACAATATTTTTTTTTTTTTAAAGATTTTTTATTTTTTATTTGACAGAGGGAGAGAGAGAGAGCACAAGCAGGGGGAGCGGCAGGCAGAGGGAGAGGGAGAAGCAGGCTCCCTGCTGAGCAAGGAGCCAGATGCGGGTTTCGATCCCAGGACCCCAGGACCGTGACCCGAGCCAAAGGCAGACGCTTAACCGTCTGAGCCACCCAGGCGCCCCGCTAGAGAATATTCTTAAGTGATCAACTCATCTGCCTGCTGGACCCCCTTCCAAACTTGGGGCGCAGCCATTCTGTCTCAAGGACACGTTGCGCTTCAGACCCTCCTTCTACAGATGGAGACAAACAAATAGTGGGCTGGTTTCAGTAAGATCTGAAGAAACAATGGGGAAAGACCATTTTGAAACAGCCCATTATATTTAGAAAATTAAATCAAGTCCTGGCTCCAAATAGAAGGGTGGACCTCATCCTAGCATGCCCTTAATTATTAATTCTCCTGTAATGTCCCAATAAGAACCAAATGGCCTATTCCCAGAGGAAAACTTATTCTCCTGACAAAAGACGACCAAAATATTTATAATGGTTGTTAATTTGAATAGAATCAGCTCCAAAATTAGGACAACTATTTCAATGGCGAGTTTATTGACCAGGCATTTTCTCAGATGGAAAGCAGGGAGACGGATTTAGAAACCACAGGCCTTTCTCCCGTGATGGAAACCACTTCCAGCATGAAGCACTCTGTGGAGAAGTACTTATATTCCTTCCCTTTGATTTTGAATGTTTGGGGCAGAATTTTAAAATTCCTGTAACGGCGTTAAATGCTTCTGATACTGTACCTGAGCGTTTGAGTGATCACGTCAAATAAAATGTTCTTCCAAGTTAACTCTGCCGTATATTTAGGCATTTAATACCACAGCTTACTGCAAAGCGCACAAATCATTTTAACAGAGTGTAAATTTAACTACCATGAAGGCATTTTGTACTCTGCTTAACTTCTCTAAGGGGCCCGTATTTTTTGGAGCAGATAAATCAAGCTTCTACAGAGTTCTATTTAAGGGAACAGCAGTCAAACTTCTAAAGAGACACCCCAGCCCCCCCCACCCTCACCCCAAGGCTCCTTGGCTCCGGAGATACACACACATACATCTACACCGTCAACCAAGAAGTCCACCTTTGTCACCTGCCTCCCCCCTTTCTAACCAAGAACGGGCAAGCCAACAGCACATCTGGGCCGGGGCAGGTGTGGGTAAGTGATCGGCCTCTCTCTGCCCCTGGTCACTGCTCCCCTGACCTCTCTCCACGGACAGGGATTGACCACTGTAGACCTGAGAATACTGCTAACACCACAGGGCCTGACATCTGTGCTCTCCTAACCGTCCTCGTTAGAAACATGATCTCCTATGGATCTTTCCTAAAACGAACTCGGTCCTCCAATGCCAGAAAGGTCTCCAGATGCACACAAGAAATAATTCTAAAAAAAAGTGGGAAAAAGAAGAAACCCATGCCCACAGCAGCTGAAGTCATAAATTATTTACTGAATTGAGGGAACCCTAGCCATGGGCCATCTGGAAGGGCCAGACTTGGGTCTCACGCTGCGCCCCAAAGGTCGACACGGGGGATGCTCTGCTGGCCAGAGAGAAGCCAAAAAGCAACGGCCTCCGGATTCATGGACACGGGAACACACTTCTACGTGCAGACTATGAATCACAAATGGATAACCCACAAATAAATACTCAACACTGCCCATGCCCAAGTCCATACCCAGACACGGTATATAAGGGAAAGATACACAAAATCATGTACAGGATGACTTAGGGGAAAGGAAAGGAGATTAGGCCAGAAAGGAAGGAAATGCTCAACGAGAGAGACACGTCCAAGAGGCACAAGATAGAGCAGTTAGCCCGAAGAGGCACCTGCTGGCCAAATACGAAGCAATCTGGGCATCGATGTGCGTAGTGATAGTCACAGGATCTAACCCACGGAAAGAAATAAGGGCCCAGGAGTCTTCATCAAGACTCATATATAATACGCAAAGGGAAAGGGGAAGCTTCTCGTTAACAGTGGGAAACAGATGAATCAATGTATGCGGCAGAAATGATGGAGTCAGAGAATTACCAACTGGCAACCATCATAATAACTGATTCAGGCGAGAGTTATCAGTGGATGTCAGAACCAGAGAAGCTGGCATCACCCGGGGCCCCCAAAAGGAAGCACGGAGGACACATGCCCACTTCCAAGGAACTCCTGCCAAGCGTGCATCACTTGAATCTCATCAGGAGAAAACGTGAAGCAAACCCAAATGGAGGGCTCCGTCTACAAACTAACTGGTCTGTTCTCCTGAAAACATCACCGCCACGGAACAAGGGCAGATGAGCAGCGGCTCCAGAGGAAAGAAAACTAAGGAAGCGTGGCAATCAAACTTCCTTTTGCAATAAAGGAGGTTATTGGGACAACTGGCAAAATCTACAGGAGGTCCAACAAGACAATATGATCATCCATGTGAATTTCCCGATTCGGACCCCTGTGCTGATATTTAGGAAAAACTTCTTTATCCCTAACCACTTCTCTGTTGCATATTTGCAAGTCATAGGAAAAAAAAAACAACTACAGGGCTGCTGTGTGTGTGTGTGTGTGAGAGAGAGAGAGAGAGAGAGAGAACACAAGCAGATGTGGGAAAGTATCATTCAGGGGTGTCAGGGGGAAGGGTAATTAGAAATTCTTGGACACCCATTCTTACCAATTTTCTGTAAGCCTGAAATTACATCAAATAAAAAGTTCAGATCA
The DNA here is from genome assembly GCF_004348235.1 of Phoca vitulina. Lineage (NCBI taxonomy): Eukaryota > Metazoa > Chordata > Mammalia > Carnivora > Phocidae > Phoca > Phoca vitulina. The sequence goes on from NW_022589731.1 coordinate 20,497,547, forward strand.
CTGTTTCCCCCACAGGACCTAAATTACTGTGACATGGTTTTATTGCTCTCAAAGATAAACTACCAAAAATAAAGATTCACAGCATGTCTGTGGCTTTAGATGAAAGGACAGGCAGGGTCAGAGAGAACAAGGACCCCCCCCCCCCCCAAGTTTTGGTGATGAGCGAAGAAAAAGCCAGGAGAGGCCTCCCTGCCCTGCCATCTGCAGACTGGGGTCCAGGGGCCCCACTGCTCTGGAAAGGCCTGAAGAGATCAACCAGAAAGGGCTATCCATCTCCTGAGCGCCTTCCTTCAGTCTGAGCTGGGGAGTCAGCCCATCCCCCACCCAGGCCGAGAAACAGTTGAACCCTGGGCCCCATCTCTGGCATCCACTGAAGGTGGCATGTGAGGCCGTGGCCTTCGGGCTGCACAGAGAGCGTGCACGTGGAGGATGCAGCACTCAAGAATTCACCAACCGTCCACGCAAACACCACTTCACATGGACGTTTCTACAGGCCCCCAGCGAATGCCAGAACCAGCCCAGGTCCCAAAGCGGAGCAGGCCCCCTGGTGGCCCACGGGCCAAGCCTGACCCCTACGTGGCCTAGAGGACTGTCTCCCTCTCTCCCCAGGGCATCAGCTCACAGGCCCCGGGGCAATCATACCTTTTAAAAATCCCAAGCTCCTCAGAGGCAAATGACACCCCCCCCACCCCATTTAAATGCAGCCTGACTGGGCTCTCTCTGGCAAAGACAGAAAACTGCCTGTAGGTTCCCCAAAAAACGTTTTCTGTAACTAACCTCAACTTTCCATTATTCAATTGATTCTTATAAAAATTTAATGTATCTCTTGCCTCAGGTAACATTTTCAGCTAATTCTGCCTCTCCCCTTGTGACCAGACTGTGGTGGCTAGGCGGGGCAATTCTGGGGCATTCTATCATCATTCTTCACCAGTTTTCAAAAGGACAAGGCCAGCTGGCTTCAGCATCAACTTCTACTCGTCAGATTCTCACTGCTAGAAAGTCTGGCTCAGAAGCTGCTTCTCCAAGGACAGGGCTTCCAGAAAGTCAGATCTGAGGGTCCCTTCCCCTGAGCCACACAGGGTGGTGTCTGCCTGGGACAGGGGAGGGAACGTCTCTCTGCTGGTGGCCATCCCACCAGCCTGTAAAGACATACCAGAGGGCAGGGGTCCCTCGTCATCTCTGCATCCCACCAGCCGAAGCTGAACACCGTTAGATGGAAGTTAGCTAAAGGTAGCACTCACTATGGCTAGACTATTCTCTTACCCTGAAACTGAAGGTTTCCATCTGCCACCAAACACAGACGTAAGACCACGGGAGTTAGCACACATTCCCAACCTGAAGACAGCATGACCAAGTCACTCCAAAAAAGCTCGCAATGTAGCTTCGGGAGCAAACGAGTCTCCCCAATGTGCCGGTGCAAGAACATCAGGCTGCGCCGCGAAGCCTCGGGTCCTGCACCAGGGAGGCCACCAGCCCGGGCAGCTGGCCTCAAGCTCTGGCCCTTGAGTGAGGACCCAACTCTCTGAGGCTCAGTTTCCCCATGTGCGCAAGAAGACAAGACATCACTTTACCAAGCCCACCCTAACAAAACCACCGCTTAGGTGGCAGAAGACAACAGGGCGTTCAAGGTCCTCTGCCCCGTATCCTGCAGCAAACAAGGAGCCCAGCCACACCACTGGCGCCTTCTGAGCGCATCCACTCTCTGCGGGTCCCCTAGCCCAGGGTGCTGGGGCCACAGGCACAGGGCACTGCGTGGGAGGCCAGTCAGCCATCCTTCTACTTGGAGCCCACAGCAGCCACGAGGAAAGGGGACTGATGAGGAAGAGCCTGGCAGAGAGGGAGGTGCTCTGGAGGCCACTGCCCGCCCCAGGAGGGCCACCCCCTTGGTGGAGTTCCTCATGTCCTGTTGGCACCCACCCCATAGCCTCTCCTCCTTGGGAAGGGAGGCTGCTGGGAGTGGTTCCTGAAGCTACCTCCCCAGCCCGAAGGCCCACACAAGTTCTTGACAGTGGTCCCAGCCCATGCAGAATTTGTCCGGCCAGTGAGGTTCTCAGAAGTGCCTCCAACCCTCTCCCTGCCATCCTTTGTCCTCTGGCAGAGGTTGGGCCTGGCAAACACAAAGCAGGTCCCAGCCCCACCCAAGAAGCGGCCCCGTCATGCCCCCCTCCCACCCGTCACCCCCTCCCTTCCTTGCCTTGTTGCAGGACCAGGGCTCCTTCCCGCCAAGGTGCCTCGTGATCCCAAGAAACATTTCCCCGAGGCTGCCCTCAGCGCACCCCTACAGGTGCTGACTTCTCCACCTGTTACTGCCCGTGCTTGACACACAAGCCTGGAGAGTTCTGCCTTCGCCACGTCAGCAAATCTTTGCCAAAGTGCACTTCCTTTGAACATTCCCCCGGCTCTATGCAAACAAAGCCCTCTCCTTAGCAACAGCTTACTGGGCAAAATGCAAAGATGACCCAGCCTGGAGCTGCTCCAGCATCCCGGGTCTCTGCTCAGGACCACCCCCCACCCCCCCGGACCACAGCAGCAATTACTTGCTAGCCCCCCATCCCCACCACCCAGCCTGCGACGCCAATTCATCAGGAGCAAACACGAGGCAGACTGCAAACAGCTGCCGAGCTCCAAGATAAAGTTTTATTTTAGTGGCTAAGGGGGAAAGTGGAGAAAAGGCGCCAACATTTTTACTAACAGCATAATTCTATCAGCGAAAGCTCCCTCCTCTAAGATTCCCGCGCTGCCCCGCCAGCAATTTCAGCTGCTGGAAAGATGGTCGACAAAGTCATTATAGCCTGAGCCCAGCTCTTCCCACACGTGTCTGCCTCTCTTTAATGACAATGACAGAGGCGATGGGGACATATGGCGAGGGGGGCTAGCCCCGTGTGCACCAGCAGTGACGGGTAACTGCTCGGTGGAGGATTGAGCCCTTCTCAAGATCCCATCAACCGGAGACCATTTCCACCTTGGCGTCCAGGCAGAGCTGGTAGCTTTCCCTCTGAAACCCGGGCCAAGAGCCTCCGAAGCGCTCTGGGGGCGCACGACTGCTGAGCAGGACGCCTCGTGCAAGTCCGCTCCTGGCGGCTTCATCGCGGCCGCCTCCCAGAAGCACAGATCTGGTCGGCTAGCGGCTACGTGGGGCCCCCCAGGGGTCTCCTGGTTTCCGGGCCTGCCCCTTTCTGAGCCCTTTTTCAGACACACCTAGGGCCGGGGCTTGGCTCTTTTTCTAAAAACTTAAATCTGATCTTATCACATGGTCCTTGAATCTGTCCGAATGGCTCCCACTGCTTGACGGTTAAAAGCAGGTCGTTGTATGACGGCCAAGTGCTCGCGGCCCGCTGCTTCCCCCTCCCGCTGCCCCAGCCGCGCTGCTTGTGGCCCTGGGGCTCTGCAGGAGCTGCCCCTCGGCCTAGACCTCCCGGGTGGCCACCCCCGCGCCAGAGCCCTGCTCTCAACAATCCCACCCCAGTGGTTACTCAACATGATCCCAACTTGACACACACCTCCCAAGAAAACCCATCAGGGTGTCTCATTCTCTGGCATAGAAGCCCAGTGACCGCTTGTCACCGTAACCATGGAACCCAGAACAGTCCCTGGCATGCATGGGTACACGTGGGTGCACGCGCGCGCACACACACACACACACACACACTTTTTTGAATAAGCAAGTCTGATGAGTGCGTGAGCAGGCCAGCCCTAACCTCAACCCTGAGAAGTTGGGCCCGGGCAGTCCCTTGTTGAGGACAGAAGCATCTGTGAGGGCCAGTGGGCCCTTCCAACACAGGTAAAAAGAAAAGAAGAAACCTCTAGACATGCAACCTCCAGGCACGACAAGGGATGTCCTGTTGGGCCCGTAAAGGAGGAGTCTGTCTGCTAAAGGATCCCAAGCCAAATCGTGTTGTAATTCTATCAGCCCATCGCCGGATACCTTGCATCCCCTCTTTTTATTTTCCTCTGGAGTCTTTCTGTTTGACTAACCAGGGAGCGCCCGCGTCTAGGAGTGTGCCAGACACCTCAGAGGCATTTGGGTACAGGAGATCTTAGATGCATCAGCGCAGACGCCTGCATCTTGCAGCAGCCCCGTAGACTAGGACAGGCGGCCCGTGGGGTAGCTCTCTAGGACACAGGTGGTCTGACTCATGGTTGGGCAAGTCATGTTATTTTTTAAATTCTTTAGGTTTAAAAAGAACTATATGCTTCCTGTCTCCCCACCCAGTTCCACCCTCTGGGACAACCTGTCTCCCTTTTTGACAGGACCGTGCTCTGAGGGAAGGTGTTTTTCCTCTCCACTCAACAGCCCCAGGTCCCCCAGAGGCCTTTCCCAACCCCTCCATCTCAACTGGGCTTTTGGGAGCTCTCAGAGGTCGAGGTGCAGCCGACCCCTGGCTCTGGAATCTGACCCCACACTCAGGCTGCAGAGCCCCCTGAGAACAGACCTCCTATCTGCCTTCTGCCCTTCTGCCTAATGAGACTAAGAGCCGCATGGATGCCTGTCCAAACATCATCAGCAGCTCCCGTGTGTCAAGATGCAGCCAAGTCGCTCAAGAAGCTCACAGAACGGTACAGCAGTCAGTGACTGGGAGTAACAAAAGAGCCAAGACAAATGGAATAGAAAGTTGGTGAGAGAGGCGGGGGTCGCTGCTGCTGGTTACGAAAAAGGGGGTAAGGAAAGGGGGAGGGAGGGCTTGCACAGGCGAGCGGTGGCGGATTAAAAGCCAGGACCCAGAAGGAAGAGTTAAAATACGCCAACCATGTATCTTTCCCCCTCAACCAAGGACTGGCAGCATCGGTGCAGTCCCACCTGGTAACCATTTCAGGTCCTGCTCTGCTCACGAGCGCCTGCCGCCCACCACAGCTACATAAGCCCACCAGGGTTGGAGCACCGCTCATCAATCAACACGGTAAAGAGCCTAAATCACCCAGATAACCTCAGGACTCTGCTGCCCATTCCCTTCTCAACCGCATGGAATGAGGCAAAGCCTCTGAAAAAGGTCCCTCTCCAAGAAATTATGGTTTCTGAATGCTAGAAACCCAGAGTCCTTTGTCAGGCCCAACTACGGTGAGTTTCTTGAAAATACACACAAAATTAGGAGTTCCCATTTCTCACTGCTGTGTAAGCCCGTCTACCTTCGAGAAAGGCCCCAAACATGGAGCCCCAGTTGGAAGGGAGGTGCACAGGACTCTGCTCTCCCACCCTACCCTAGAGGTCAGCGGTCAGCCCCATCAAGCAAAATGATCAAAATGGATAAAATATCAAATAAGCCATTTTAGTTTCATAGCCTATCAAATATGCCTTTGACTCCAGGCTGGGATTCGACGGTGTGGTTGCCGATACATAAAGTTGGTAAGCAGAGTGAGGAAAGCGGTGTTCTAATACCTTCCCTGAACAGTCAACGGAATATGAGTAAGAGCTCCCACAAAGCATAGTTATAATGGAAGCCTCAAAGAGGCAGAGACCCACAGAGTATTTCTGAGCCTGATAATATGCCGCACAACATTTTTTTTAACTTCAAAAATATTTACTCTTGACAACAAACTTTAGAACCAGAATAAAAACTGTTTTGTTTTTTTTTTTAACCAGAGTATTGAAAAGAAAAACAAACAGTACTAATGGGATTGTTTTTAAGCATTGGGAGTTTCTGACAAATCAGAGGTTGAAGCAAAAAATTTTAACTCAGGATACCAAATATGCCAGTAGAATTGGTGAAATGATTCTGTAAAGGCTGACCACAGCTGAGAACAGTCAACTGGAGGTGTAGTGGCCTGACCCAAGGAGGGCCCAGGTCTAGCAGGGAGTTAGTAAATGACGGTTTTGTCAATCCAGAGCTTGTCATCCACCAACAGACTGCCTGGAACTATTCTGGCCACTGCTTCGTCTGCTTCCCTTTCTTCTGAATCCATGCAAAGTGTGCGTCCCAGGCCCAGAGGGAGCAGATGGAAACTGCAAGAACCTCAGGAGAGAGCAGGGAAGCACACAGCTCAAAGCACCTTGGAGCCTGGCAGCCTCCCAGACTGACCTGCACAGAGTCCTAGGTCCACCCCTGACAGGCAGCAGGCACTTAATAAATGCCTTGACAAGAAACAAAACCACTACTTGCAGGCTGGCTGCTCAGGGGAACCCCATACTGGGTGAGATCGAATCGGAGGAGAATTATCTTGGCCTGTGGGCCCGCTTTTCACGAGCCCCCCCCCCATCAGCCCCCCCACCGTGAACACTTCTGGCTGGGCTCCACCTCTGCACTTGCTCTGCTGGTGGGACACCTGGGGGGCACGGCAGCCTCGTTAATGAACTCGTCCCAGGGGGCAGCTCCAGTGCAACAGGCCTTGAAGATCCAACCCAAACCATGCCTGTTACAGACAGACAACATCTGCCGGTGTGGGCAGGGGGAGGGGGAAGGGGTGGGCACAAACAGAACACAATTTTCCCTTTAAAACAGAAATTTGTCAAAGGCATGTACTGGAGAGTACTGGATGATGTATTAGGGCAGCTAAATGTAAAGAATATGTAATATGAACTGAATGATACGCTTAATGCATCATAATCCGCATATGTGATGACAAACACGGAGCGGACGGAGACTGATACTGGAGGTGACAAAAACCAGGAGGATGTGAATAACAACAGATGAAACCAACATACATGGGAAACTGGGTCTCCAGGTGCTGGTTTACCCAATTTACGAGCATTAACTCACTTCGTCCTTAAGAAGCCTACAAAATAGGAGTGCTGTCCCTGTGTTTAAGGAGAAAACAGGCGCAGAGAAGATCAGCCATTTCCCCAAGGCCACACAGCTACCGAAGTGTCAGGTGGATGCTCGCATACACTGTCCTGCAGGGGTGGGGCTGGGGCCAACCTACAGGAACCTAAAACCTAGCAGGTATGCAGACCCCGCCGACAAAATCCTGCATCTGCACATATACCCTAAGACAAAGGGCAATACTGGATCGAGATCTGTCGTATCAAATGGGGCTACAAGCATGGCAGGATTCTTTTTTGGTAAGCCAACACAAACCCTCTGTATGTTCATACATGCTTCCACATTCTAAGAAATACAAGGAGAAAGAACACAGACAGCATCTTGAGAATCAGGGAGATAGGATAGTCAGCTCTGCCTTTATAAATCTTGCATTGCGCTGCCCCTTCCTCCCCAAGCATATGATCCTTCTGGAAACAGATGACCACCACTTTTTTCCCTATTTAAAAAAAAAAAAAAATCAACATATACTCATTACAGAACACTGGGATGGGGAATGGGGAAAAGAAAAAAAAAAAAATCACCCAAATTCTACCAATTAAAGATAACCACTATGAAATATTCATCAGGTTTCCCATGAGTATTTTCTATGGTTTTAATTTGTAAATGTACATTCAATATTAAATCTTTCCACTCTGAGACAAGCCTTCTATTTATGTTATTTCAAACTGTGAAGGCATCGTTTTTAAAAGAATTAGCTATTTTCCCCACTGTTGGATGCTTGAGGCATCTTTTATGCCATTAAATAACACCACGATAAGACATCTTGAGGGAGTAAAGCTTTTTTTGGCACCAGGTGGGGAAGGGAGATTACTAGATCAAAGGGCACGTGTGCTATTTTGGAAGGGGCGACACTAGTTTCCATGTCTGAAGATTCTGACAACCTCTGACACTATCTTATTAGCCTCCCTCCCATGGACACACCAATGCGCATGCACACGCACACACGGCAGAGTGTCCGGCTCCTGGGTTTGGCTCTAGGGTAGAGCCAGGCCCCCGGACGGCCCTGGAGTGGAGCAGAGGTGGTGACCGCTCCAGTGGCAGGTGCCCAGCCTCTGCATGGGCACACAATGGTACAGACTGTTGCTTTTCCTACCAGCGCCGGATGCAAGCGGTGGCCCGCGTTTACGAGCCAGGGCACTTAAAACACCCCCACCTTTACTTGGGAGTACCCCTCGGTGAGATGCTCACGCCAGGGGCACTGGTGGCGGCACCAGATCACAGCGCACCTTCCGGAGAGACAGGTGGCAGGTGAAAGGCAGCGTGCAGCCCGGCCCGGCCTGACCACTGGGCGGTCTAGGAACGGCACCCAGGGTAGGGGACCCCGGCACTCCCGGGCCTGAGTATCTCAGTGTCTCTGCTCCTGTCTTTCTCTCAGCCCAACCCCGCAGGTAGACGGCCTGCTAGGACCAGAGCCATCCCCTGGCCTGCCTTCTCAGCAAGCACCTGTGCCCTTCTAATTGGGTTCAAAACACCCCATTGTTTCGAAAGACGGGTCCTTCGCTGCACCTGTCCTGTAATCGGGGGGTGGGGAGGGCGCACCCACAGGAACCCTGGGGCCCACAAGGAAAACAGAAGGCATGCTCGGTATCACCCATGCTCACCAGAACGGCGCACGCCCCAACCGCCCCTCCTCACCCCGCCCACCACACCCCCTCCGAGGGCCCATCAACCACTTCAGCAGGTCCTATTTTAGGCAGATTTTCCACATTAGAAAGCAAATTGGTTAAAATCATTGTAAGATACACCTCCCACTCATGACACTTTGTTTAATTCAAAGTCAAATAGCAAAGCAGGAGAGTGGGTTGTTTAGCACATTTATAGATTTATAAATGGCCTTGCCGACCGGCACCCAGGCCGCCCCGCCCCCCTCCCTTCTCTCAGCCACAGCTGGGTAGGAATTCACTGACCTAATAGCACCGGACAGATAATTCCTTGCCTGGGGGAAAGACTGGCAAAGCCCATGGCATCTGCCATTTCCAATCTATGTTTTGAGATGGTGAGCAGGGGCTTGTGCCAGGAAGCTTGGGGTGGGGGGTGGGGAGGGGGGCAGCGGCAAGGGATGCACCCCTCACTCTCCGTGAAAACTTGACAATCCGCCTACAGCCGGCGTGGAGGCACAGCTTTGCGTCGGAAAGTCCGGGCCCTCTGATTCAACTAAATCATCTCGAAGCCTGCACTGGAGAAAATAATTGAATTAAAGAGTTGCCGTAAGTCATTCAAGTGAGAGAGCAGCCATCCAGGGGGAAGCAGAGACAGTGCTGTGAAAATCCGCTGTCTTCTTGAGATAGCGAGAAAAAAGGCAATATAATGCGGTTCAAAGGACAGATGGGACTCTCCTAATTGTCCCCAGATTCCAAGCAGCAGGGGTGGTAACTAAATGGTTTCAATTAAAAGTTAAAGAAACAGGGAAAAGCAGGCGGTAAGTTCTGCTCGCGCCGATACGACTCGGTCGGTGCAGCGCAGACTGCCAGGGCCGCTTTGTCCCGATTTCGGGCGGCCCAGCCTCAGTGGGACACGAGCATCGAAGCTATCGCAACATGCCGCCGTGACAAGGTGACCGATAAATCCGTCTGTCGGATGCACAGTCATGAACACCCGTGTGAGTCTAATGGAGCCGAGGGTGAGGCAGGAGCCCACCTCTCCGACGTGCGGGCACAGGCGTGGAGGGCACGCTGTGTGCGGGAAGGCTGCAGAACCCGCCCCGGGCAGGGCGGTAGGGGGAGTTCAATGCCGCTCCGGGCTCAGTCCCCGCGACAACACGCATGGAGTAAACATCCGCCCCTTAAAGCAGTGATCTCAACCGGGGGGCACTTTCCACCCCAGGCACATTTCGTGACGTCGGGACACATTTTTGGTGGTCACATGGGGGCAGGGAGGGCGGGTGGACAGAGGCCAGGGGTGCTGAGAAAGATCCCACAAAGCACAGGACAGCCTCACAACAAGGAAATGATCTAAAATATCAACGGTGCCAGGCTGACACAGCCCCTTAAGGGAATCTTAAATTAAAGCACCTGAAATTCAAAGGAGTAAGAAAACTAAGAAATAAGCTGGGGTCAAGTACACACACGGTAATCCGTCACCACCGTGGGACAGAAGAGGCTTCATGGCTGTGAAGGGGACAGCTGGAGGCAAAACAATGGAGTCAACTAAGTGCATCAAGTGAGCAGAGTAGATGAACGAGGGTGAGGCACCCCCGCTCCCCCCAGGAGGAGCTCGGTAACCACGGTGTTCGGGGCCAGGAGACCATCAGACCCAGTCCGGCCCACAGCCCGGGGCAGCTGACGCAGACGCCGAGGCTCCAGGCGATCACATGGCGACCTGAGGTGAGCAGCCTGGGTGGGCGTTTGGGGGGTGGGGGTGGGGGTCTCTGCGCACGTTACATTTCCCAACTGTATCACCACTGCTATGTACCAGCCGCACACCTACGAACAGATTTCAGAGTAAGTACCAAATCACTCCGTGTAAGAAGGTCCCTAACGGACAAAGGCAGAGAGAGGGATGGAAGGTCCCAGAAAGCCAAGTTCAATGGATAAGACCCTAAAACCGGTAACCAGCATCCACCAGTCCCATGTCCCAACTCTCAGGACATAGTCTTGTCTGGGCCCAACGGTCACTAACCAGGTGGGGGGAGCAGGGGTCCTTGCATCCCCCTGGAAATTAAAAGTCAGACTTGTCAGGTCCTCATGGAGTCTTTTCCTGGAAGCCCTTTGAACAGCATGCCCAGAGGTGAACCAGAATAGAGAAAGGAGGTGGGGGGTCACTTCTTTCCTCCCCCTTGTAAATACTTGTGACTTTGTTCTTTGTTCCCATTGTAAAAACAAAAACCCCACACTACGGTTATCACAACAACAAATCCGGGAATAAGTAAGAACATTTGAATATTCCTTAATTACACAGCACCACTACTAATTAACTTTTCATCACTACAGTTCTTATTTCCTGTTTTTTTTTTTCTTTTCTGAGAGTAGGTTAAAGAGGAAGAAAAGACACTGAACTCAGACTTGAATCTGCTCTATGAGGGGAAAAAAAAAAGCCCAGAATTATGAAAAGTGGAAAAGCAAACACAAATGCAAAATAAAATATAGTAATGATGATAAAATTTCCTGTGTGACTGAAGACTGAAGCCTCAGGAATCCAACAGTGACTGATCAATACTGCTTACTTCCCAACTCAAAAGCAGGGACAACAGAGCCACACGCCCAAACCCATAAGCCAAAGAGCCAAGAAAAAAAGTTATTAGCCACCAGATTAAGCCGTTAGATTAAAGCATGTGGCTGTTTACAGAGCTCGATGTGGAGAGACACCTCTTCTCGGTCAAGTTATCAGAGTTCTGCCTGACAAATCCTCTCATCTGAGACAATCATATACATTAAGGTTTAAAAAAAAAAAAAAAGGAAGCTAACCCAGGTAAGAAATACAAAAGTCTATGTAGCATGAAGTATCTCCAAGAGACTTGTTTGGTGAAATTAACTAGTGGTTTAATAGGGGGGAAAGCCTGATATACAAGACTGCCCCAATTTCTTCAGAGAAATTAACATTTCAATCCTGTTTTTATCTAGAAGTCATTAAACTGTGCAACATGAATTATAGGAACTACAGCAGCGAATTAACTCTATTCATCAACTAAGTCCAAACACTTTAGAGTGCATCTGTAATGAAAAAATAGCTCTACATTTCTGCCTCTTCTCATTAAAGTAAACCAGTTTTCTCTCTCTCAGTATATAAAACTGTCTTCTCTTCATATAATTTATATTACCATAAGCCAGCTCACATTCTAAACTATTACACGCCTCCAATTAATTTTTGCAGCTTTTGCCTGAAAATTTAATGAGATAGTAGTGGGTGAACCTGCTGACTCTAGATTATGTGTGTGCTCCCAATATTAATGTTGGCGTAATAAAATAATCTGATCCATACTTGATGAGAGCGTCCCCCATTGCCCCCGTGGTAAAGGTAACGTGTAAACCAGGGATACCCGTTTTCCTCTTTTAAATCCAATTACAAAATTTACTAGTCTCAAATTAAAATGCCCCCCACTCATCAACCTGGGGGAAAGGAGAAGGCAGCAGCGCCGTGTGATTATCCCCCAGCTCCACTTCTATAAACATTTCAGCCAGTGGTGAAGACGGATAGCTGTTTGTCCAAGACCTCGGTTCTCGACCACGGAGGCTAAAACGAGGCTGCACTTGTCAAAGCCGATCCCGAAGAGGCAGCGAGGGCGAGTGCCCAGATGAGGAATCCCTCACTCAGTCCAGCTGCAGGCACCCCTGGGGCTGACGTGCCACAAGTGGGGTCCACACCCCACGTGTGCCCGTGTGCAGACATACGTGCCCCCGAGTGTTCAAGTTCAGCCAGAGACGGAAGAGGTCTCAGCCATCGTCACTGGATTGACCGGAAGCAGGAGGGGTTCAGCCCTGGGAACCGGCCAGCGAAGCTTGGGCAGATCACCCCAAAAGCCAAGGTTGATCCTTACCTACGCTGGAAGGACGTTTCCAGACGCCATCACTGGTGGCTGAGAATTAGCCGTGGCAGGAGAATACACAGCACTGAGCTGAGTGCCTGGGTAGGGGTGGCCCTTAACACATCATTCAGTTGGAATCTTTGTGTTTAACAGCTCGTAGGAAAGCCGGGGAGTGAGTGGGGCTGGAAGAGCCCCCCGTTCAGGTTCTCCCCGGACGTGGCCCACACCCCAGCTGCATCTTCCCAGTGGCGGTGAGACAGCTGGGGGTCTGCTTCTGCTGAACAGAGACACAGACTCTGAGGTCTGAGCCGCCCTGCCGGCGCCGGTCCAGCCTGGAGGCCTAGCTACTGCCATGTGCAACGGACTTGTCCTTGTCTGGAGCCAACCCTGCAGGTGGGCTTAAGGAGCACCGAACCCCACACACGAAACTCAACAAGCTCACCTGACTGTGAGCACTTAGCCCAGTGGGAGGCCCGTCTTAGAGATGGTTTGTTTGTACACAAACCTGGGGGTATATAGAGATTATAGAACAGCTATCAAATCAACAGCTGATCAGAACACCCAATATTAAACCTTTTTATACCCAATGTCTGAGCTGTCGGGAGTGGGGGGGGTTGCGGAACAGGCTAGGTGTGCAGATCAATCCTGGACCTGGGTTCAAATCCCACATCTGCTCTTCCAAGTCCCAAGAGAAGTCAATTAACCTCCATTATCCATTAAAATCCTAAGAATAAATAAGGATAGCTCCCCCTGCAACCCTCACAGGACCAGCCACATACACGGGACCAGATGAGGCCATGCGCTTGGGAGTGATGGGCATGCACAGAACACTCAGCGCATCAGGCTTCCTTCTCACTTGTCATTACTGCTGGGCCTCCCTGACGCTCCAAATAAAGTCACTTTCAACTCTGCTTTCCATAGCAAGGGCAAGCGGCGACATAAGCCCCAAGCCCCAAGCCCCGACACTTGGGCTCACTGAAGAAACCTGCCTCCCCCAACTCAACCAGAAGCATCTCCTCCTCCTCCTCCTCCGGGCGGCACGGAAAGGTGCAGCTTCTCACTCTCCATTTGGGAAAGCTGGGACTTCCCGGATCCCCAAACTACCAACAAGTTTTTATTTTAAAAAAAAAAAAGGGGGGGGGGGCTCTTGAGTTACCAAAACCGGAGGGGAAGCAAAACCAGGGAAGGCAGCATCACCTAGGAGGGCAGAGGGTTCTGAGGACTTCCAGGGCTCAAGGTAACTTGTTCTGAACCCGTCACTCCAGCCAGTCTGGTCTAGGCTGGATGTGGGTTACGGGGGCCTAAGACTGGGGCCAGCCATCCTGGATTCTTCCCAGAACCAATCCCAGCACACTCTGGCCAGAGGCACCCTCAAAACAGGATTCTACAGGGGCTCAGGCCTAGTTCCAAGGAACCTGGAAAAGCCCCCCCCCCCCAAATTCCACACCGCCAAGGCCCTAGGGAAGACACGGTATGTCTCAGCAAGGTCACACACAGACCGTGAAACCCTTCTCCTATGTTGAGGAACGGAAGCTATTAACTGTGTTACTGGCAAGCACAGATGTTGTCTATATCTAAAAATTCCCAAATAGATCAATTAGCATATTATAAAGAATTTACTTTCATTTTCCCTTGGCAGATCATAAAAGCCCAAACACAACACTCAGTTTGAAACTGACAAGTGCATATAGCAGAAGATGCTCTATTAAATGCAGACAACAGGAAAAGTAAATGGTATTTATAATGATTAGCCACCTAATTAATTCTAAGAGTAGAATGTCAAAAGCTATAAATCCATTTCTTTGGTAACCGAAGCTCGACATCAAACAAGTCACTTCTGTGATGAGAAAGGCACTCGGAATCTATGTGGACAAGCAACAGAAATAAATACATACACTTGCGCACGCGCGCACATACACAAATAGCAGCAATAGATTCTGAAATGAAAACAGCTTCAATGCTACCAACGTGGCTAAGTATTAACAGACTCCTAGGACAGGTGTTCATCCCCTTCTGTGGTAATTAGCTCAGTTTAGAGGGAGAACTTCCCAGGCTCCTGACCCTGTAAAGAAATCTGGGGGCCTTTGTGTTTCTTCAACTTGGCCAGGGAGGCCGTAGGTGGTAGAGAATTCTCAGACAGACCAAAGTGTAACAACATGGTCATCCTCTGAAACTTCGTGCCTCTTCCTTACTCCTGCCTTCAGGAACTACCTTCTGGGAGGAGGAGTGGGGGAGGGAGAAATGCACAGGCAGAGTAAGAGCAAGAATAACATGGAACCAAAATTGGTAATAGATGCAGAGTTGTCCTTCTTCCCATACTTCCTGAATTTTCTTCCTAGATTGCAAATCAAAATCTGCATTTAAATAGAATAAATGTAGAAAAGAGGAAGCCCTAGGGTACAGAGGTATTGCATTCAGTATCTACGGGCACAACACTGCATTTCAAATGAGATGCGGCATTTTGAAATTTACTGAATATATTACATATTCCAAATTGTCTTGTTGTTACCACTATTTTTACTCAATTCTCCTATCCTAATAGGTGTGTTTCTTTTATGACCAGGACTGTTAATAAAAGTAATGTGGTATTACATCATGCTATCAATTGAATCTTGAGAAAAGATTACAACAATCCAAGGATCTCATAAGCCCCTGGCTCTGATAATTCCAGCCATTATTCAGTGTGAAATTCAAACAGTCTGAATTCATTAACATTGGTTGCTACAAATCTGCATTTTCAGACTTTGCCATAAAACGCAGGAGTCCAAACCTGGTGACCTGAATCGATTAAACAGCCTTTTGCGCGAAGTGGCCCCGCTCACAGGCCTCTCCCCGAACAGTTCTGGGTGCTGGCCCTCTCCACGGCTGACCCACCACTGCTGGCCTCACACTTCACGTTTGGTCACGCAGGCAAATCGCAGAGACTCGGGCCACTGACGGAAGAGGGACGACCCGCTCCCAGTGAAAGACCACATTGCTAAATGGGTCTCCAGGTTGCTGATCACATAGGGGCACAGAACCTTGACTCCAACATCTCCCCTCCCTTACTCGGCTCAGGTCGGCTCACCCTCACAAAAATAAGAACTCAAATCCAATGTGCATATATGAGAAAGACTTCGGGGAAGCCCACACCCTTTGTTCCTTGATGAAGAAAGGTCACCGCGAGGTTGACGGAGGGGGGGATGCCGGGGGAGGTATGCTTCACTTCCAAAATCCCAGGAGGAAACCACGACAGAACTGTCGTGAGCAAGAAGTCTAGCGTTCTAGCCACCTTTCATCTAAACGTTCATGTAACCTTGACCGCAGGTGTGCTCTCTCTGGCCGTGGGCAGGTCACCAGGGCTGCCCCCCAAGCCGACGGCATGGCTAGCTCTTTACTGAAGCTGCTAATGATGGAGAGGATAGCAGCAGTCATCCCTCAGAAGCCCCTACCATGGGCCAGGTACCTGGCTAAGCCCTCCTCAATGAGTTTCATTGGACACCCCAACTCTGAGAGTAAGCACTACTATTCACCCCCATTCGACAGAGGGGGAGCCTGAGGCACTAAGCACAGGAAGCTCCTACCTGCCCAAGGTCAATGCCATCAGGGGTGGCCCAGGTTGCCCTGCAGCCATTTCCTGGCCCCGCCCTCAGGACTCTTCCCCCCCACCCATCACCAGGGCCTTGGCCAAGTCTTTGCCTCTGCAACTGGACTCTTTCTTTACCTTTCCCGTGCAAACATGCGGAAGATGTGCCAAAGCCATGGGGCTGCTGGAGGGAGCGGCTGCTAGGATGCAATTCCATGCTAAAGAGCTGGGTTGCTTCCCAGCCAAGGCGAACGGTGCATCAATCTGCTCTGTTTAAACACACAGGCAGAAGGCTTTCCGGACTTAAACAGGCCTCTGCGGTGCTGCCACTTAAGCCCGTGGGAGATCAGAGTACAAATCAATATGAATCCTCCTTCCTAGAGGAAGTTGCAACCCTACCTCGCGGTTTAGAGGTCATCTTCTGCTGTAATTAGGAAGTAGCAGGGAGTTTCGACTGAATTATGAAAAGCCAGGACTCTCAGAGTTAAGGTTTTCAACAATGTGGGGCCAGGGCTTGTCAGTTCCACATGCAGGAAATGCCGGCTTCCCAATCTCCAAAGGCAGGCAAGCAGGCGGCCACCACGCTGGGTCCGCGAAGGAATTTGATACGCAGGCCATCTGTCCTCCAGTCCTAAGGGGCCTGGGGCCACGAGGCTCTGGGAGCCACAGTTGGGCCTTCTTGCGGTCCTCACAGTCCCTGCTCAGATGTGGTCATGGCAGCTGGATCCAGGAAGCCCCCGTGCCCACGAGGCTACCACGAGCCACACTGAGTTCAAACTCCCCACACCGCCTCCGAAAGCTCCGGAACACATATACCTCCCCCTAGGCAGGTATGTGTCATGCTGGTTTGCCTTCTGTCTGCACAAAACACTCCCAAGCTAATGCAGAACCAACCCTGCCTTCCAGACAGATGCTGGGACGGGCTCTCCCGCATGGGCCCAGCCATTCCACCCCTCCCCGGCCCCACCACAGCCTGGGATCCACTCATTCAAGAAACATTCCTGTGGAATCTAGAACATGTGGACCATGTACAGAAAAATGAAGATGATGGGAGCCGTGGGCATGGCTTCTACCTCAGGAAGCTTGCGGTTATCACTCTGGAAGTTTCCATGTAATTAGAGCACTGCTCCTTAACCTTTATTATCCAATTTCACCTGATAGAATCTGAAGGCGTGGCATGATCAGGGACTAAACTCCCGGGGAGAATCTGAGCTAACAAGGACTAAAAGGGCTCACAGCCCATCCCAGGCTACCTCCTGTACTCAGGGAAGCCAGGTGAGGACCCAGCAAAGCCAGTCCCAGTAGATGATCATATTAAGAGATGCAGAGGAGGCCAAGAGGCCAAGGGCAGCTTGACGGAGTCTAGACCTCCTGGTCCTGAGTTCCCGAAATGTGGTAGCAGCCATGAGTTTTCAGTCCGCAGAGGCTGCCCCGACTGGCGGAACCCGAGGGGCATGCCAGTGAACCTGACCTGCCACGCCCTCGTCCCAAGCTGCCCTGGGAAGAGGGAGCAAAAGCACCAGCCAGCCATCTGAACGGCCTCACCCCGCGCCCGATGGAAACTGATAGCCCTGCTCCAGCTGAATTTTTCAAGGAGTTGCAGGTTACACCCTGTCCAGGCCAACCAAGGTTTCCTTTGAGTTAAACAATGTATAGCTGAACCGGAAGAGGGAAGGCGACCACAGAAAAGGGGTTGGGTTACAGGCACAGGAACCAGATCGCTTTACCACCGAGACTCGTTTTCTGCAAATCTCCGCTATGAAAAGGCGGCACCACACAGTCCGCCAAATCAAGGCCCACCCCAAACAGATCCCATTAGGAGCTGGCGCGGGGACACCCGATCCTGTCTGCCTGGAGAAAGATCGGGATTGGGGGATTGGGGTCCTCTGTGGGAGCCACTGTTCTCAGTGTGCATTTACGAAGAAATGGAAATCAAGCACCGGGCTCAGATGCTCAGAACTGCTCCTCACGCACGGTGCGTGTTTTTACCCCCGCACGCTAACTTTTTCCTCCCAATGTTCTATCTTTTTGCCATATGTAATTAATTTTAACAGCCATCTCCAAATTACCCCACAGGCTGGTGCCGGTTCTTTTCAACAGTGCACTGCTGAGAAATTGATTTGTTGGCTCCCCGTGCCTAAAGAACCCACATAATGAAATATGTATAAATGTCACTGGTCGGGCTGCTTCTAAGGATAAAGTCCAGGAAGCGCTTTCACCCCCTGCACAGGAGTCCACTCGTGGCGCATATCCTCAGGTAGTACTCACGTGCCCCCACGCAAAAACCAAGGAATTATACTGCATCTTCTTTTAAAACCTCCTATTTATCCTTAACCGGTATAAGTCTAGGGGAAATTATCTTAATTGCTACGTGGAAAGAATGAATTGCAAATGCACTCGGTTAACCAAGAAGACTATTTTTAACAGCATGGGGCCAGGTGGGAGTTGCCGAGTTTGCCAAAATTAAAGGAATCAATCGATAGATCGATGGATGGATCAATCAAGCAAATGTGTTCTGAACAAACTTGAACCTGGGGAGGCAGCGTGTGTCCCTCCATGAAAACCTCGATGGGGGCACAACAGGAATTACTTACAACCCAGACCAGGTTCAAAAGTTACTGGTCTAACGCATCCTAGAAGGCGCCGTAACAGGGCAACACACAAGCCCTATGCACAAATGCAGGAGAAAAACCACCTTTTCCTCTCCTGTTAATCACCCTCGGAACGCCTGATTAGAGATCCCAACGTTTTCCTATGAGAAAGTTCACTTCCTCACCCACTCACACATCAACATACATAATCCTTATTATGAAATTTAGTGTAAACAAAGTATCATTTCCTTCCACCAGCAGAGTCCTAACCCTGCAGGCCATCACCTCCCTCCGCTCCTCCCTACGCCCGCTAACACCCACGCCTCAGGCCTCGGGGAAAGGACAAGAATCTGTCCACTGACAATTGCCTCCGGTTGTCCCAGAACGTGGGCTGCTGTTCCCCAGTCCACTGGGGGGACCGGGGTAGCAGAGCCTCTGTCTGGGGCTTGTTTGGGCATCCATCACAGCCGGCCTCCCAGGCGCTTTCTCTGGGCTCCATGGCCACACCCTCGGGGGTGAGCAGCCGCCCGAGGTCAGCCCCCACTTCACATGCACCAAGCATGAGGGGAGGGACAGACTCACTGCACACTTGAGAACAAGAGCATACCAGAGAGCCGTGGCCCCCAGGAGTCACCACTCAGTCCAGAGGGGCACGGCCAGTCACCGTGTTGTAGTGTTTCCACAGGGGGAGCCAGAGTTTGGGTGACACGGTCAGTGTCTCCAGCTCTATTCTCTCACAGGTCCCGCGTGCCAGCAAAGAGATCCTCGCTTTTCTTGGAAAGGGAGGTGGGCCACACATCCCCGTTTCCCAGCATGACAGTGTCACAACTCCTGTCCCAGCAGGGCAGAGGGATGCAGGGAGCCATCTCTCCCCAGCCGGGCCCTCCAACTGCAGTGCAATTCGGCAGAGACCCACCGTGGCCAGGAACCCCAGGAAGAACCGACAGGCTTGCTTATTCTGGACACACGGATGACAGAGTGAAAATTAAGACCCTCTGTTTGGTTCTGCGTCTCCTTGGCCGGTTAACGGCTGTGATTAGAACCAGCAGTCTTGAGGAGTGGGAGGTGGGCAAGAGGATCAACAGCAGAAAACAAACCCAACAGGACGAGTCGGGAGGCTGGACCCGTGTGGTGTGGACAAGGAGGAACTCTTGAGAAACAGAAACAAGGGGGCTTGGCTGGATGATCTCTGCGCTTCTACGCAGAAGCCGCAGTAGGATTTTGAGATTCTCGGGAGGAAGGAACACGGGCTGAATCAACACCTCCCAGAGAACAGCTCCCATGTGAGCTTGGATCCACGGCTCAGGAAATAAAATCCAAACAAGACCCAAGCACCCAGAGCCCAGCTGGGGCCCTCCTCCCCTCTCCGCAGAGCTGACTGAAGCCCCACCAGCATCCTCCACCCCCCATCTCAGCCTCCTAGCTGTTTCTCATCCAGAGAGTTCCCCTACAGATAGAAGGCCCTCTGGTTTGCTGTTTCTGATGTTGGCAGTCTTGCCTCGCCGAAAAACTGGAGCAGGATCCCATGTCCCTCGTGCAGGCCAAGAGCACAGGAGGACCCTGGAGGCCACGGTGCCAGGACCAACACACCCACCCCATGGTGTAAGCTGTTGGTTTCCAGAGCAGGACAATACTTCCCCCTTCTGTTTTTTGGGAAAGAAATCAGTCTTGGCAGAAACAGGGCAGAGGCCCCAACGACCAGGCAGAGGGCTTCATGGAACCCTGCTGGCCCACTCAAGCCACACTGCAGATGGCCGGCTCAGCCTGGTGCCCATGGCAGGCCCGGGTGAGGCTCTCCCCACCCACCAGGCACAGCCCCATCGGTGCCCTGGGGTCCCCCGCTTGCCACTATTCCTGGGGGGCTTGTGAAGCGGACTGAGCTTGCACATCATTATTACGATCTGTCAGAACAACACGGTGCGCAAACTACTCTGGGTGCAAGCAGCTGGATTCGCTGCCACGTCCTTGCCAAACGACAGCCACCGCTACCCTGCCATCATTTTACGGAATAAAGGCTGAGAGCTCTGATTTGCATTTCCACGTATTTGTAGACATTTAACAAGAAAGCACCTCTTCCTCCCTACCACTTCTGCTGCGATCACAAGGTAACTGGGGGCTGCTGCAAGTGTTAATGCTCAGTAACCAAACAGTTCCAGAACAACAACGACCCATCTGAACTGATGGAGAACGAGTTCTGGTTCCAAGAGAAATCAGCAAACCAGAGGGCATTTGGGGTTTTCATTTTAACAAGTAACAACATACAGAACGAAGAGCAAAACTACAAAAAAACGCCAAGATGTAAACTTCGTATGTCATGATTCATTCATGATGACAAAATGAGCCTCTCTGCAGGAAGAAAACTGAAATGTTTCATGTGAAATTTATTTTTAAAAGGCTATAAACCAAAATAATGAAGTCTAGAATACCAGGCACACAACGCTCTTAAATGAGGACGTCCTCAAAAATACGAAGGTCAGAAAGGCTGTAGAAACAGTTCTGGAGCCTCAGAGGTTTGCCATTCTGAGGCTGTGGCTTTTCGTGAGTTTTGTGCAGAACATCTACTTCCTTCTCCTCTGCCCACATTAAACACGATTTGTCTAGACCAGAGACCTCAGCAGGTGAGTTACTGGGTTGAAATCAACACGTGGTCCTTCCTCAGGCTGGGATGCCAGATACCCCTTATGCTGCTATATATGGACCACAGGTGGGGCTGACTGGGCGGCTGCCAAAAACGGGGTACAACCTATTGGGCACAGTGACGAGCCACAGACAAGAGCTCCAAGAGCCAACACATGCCTCTAGGGACGTGCGGGGAAACTCCATCCACCCTGTACTTGTGAGGGTGGTGAGGGCAAAGGTAAACTCCCAGCAGGATGCTGGGCACGGGGCCAACAGGGTTTGGCTGTAGACGTGCATTCCCCCAGCACAACGGCCACGCTCCAACTATGGTCGACCCCAGCGTGGTCCCAAACGCCTTGAGCACCTCCAAGGTGCTATCAAAAACTGTTTCCCCAAATTATGCCCCAAACACAGAAGTGGGAACGAGTGTTTCAGGCCAATGTCTGAGCACGCTCGGTTCTCAGGAAAAATCGGTTATCAGGAGCTGTGCTGCAACCGCATTCTGACACAGATGCATTTTATGCAACGTGAATGCTTTTCTCACTGAGATCAAAACCACCGATAAACAGGAGCCTGCCGTGGTTCAATTATCAGGTTGAGTCAAATGAAAATGCTGTTACTCAACCATTTTTGATATATATTTAAAAAAAAAAAAGCCCATTTCATCTTTTACTATGAATTCCCACATTCCTATCTTAGAGGAAATAGTTTTCCAACCCTGTGGTGTCTATAAAATGTACCAAGTGTTACTTTCCAGTTTTGGGTATCCAACGGAGCTGTTCCCCTGGCCAGCAGGGGAGCCTCAAGGACCTTTCAGTGAAGGACTTGACACGAGGCACCACCAGTGTTTGGACACGGAACTGGACGCCTGTGGGAGGGAGTCCACTGGATTTCCATCACCATCGCCACGAGCCCCTGGAACCATCTTTGGCCCCAGCACCCAATACTGAAACCAACACCCCACCAACCCCAGGCCCACAGAGATTCTGTAACATCATCTCTCTGCCTGAGAATCCTAGATTAGACTCCAGCACAGAGTCTTCAAGAAAAGTTCCTTTTAGAAGAATCGGTGAAAGACAAGAATTAATGTTGGCCTTGAAAGGCAAAACTGAAGGTCTATGACTGAGAGTGGCCATCATGACTTACGAATAAATACGCCCCTTTCCCCCAAAGAATGGTCAATATTCCTAGCCTCTCGCCCTCCCCAATGCTCAGATTCTTAGAATTGTTCCAAGAACATGGAGTGTCCTCTGGTAAGTAATCCTCTCAACTACACACTCTGCTGTGGCCTTTGGTCGGGCAAGCCCTCTCGGGTCATCCCGGGAGAGGCTTCTGGACTACCACACCAAATTTAATCTTAAAACAGGCAGGGGATCTTGGGGACCGTCGTAGCCCAACTACTGAATTCACATGTAAGAAGACCTCCAAATGCCTGGAAGAGGCCCAGGTCCCAGGTAGTTTTTGGTCAGGATCTCCAACTGATCCTACCCTATGGGGAGGGCGGGGGACACACAGTGAGACACTTCCCTGGGCCACAAACCTCTCTGCTAGCTAGGTTCAGGCCGTGGTTGTGCTCAGCCTCCCGCCCACTGGTGCTCACAGAGGAATACTGCACTGCAGGTCTCTAATGGAGCCCAGCTCCGAGGAAGGTGGGCCCAAGCCCGCAGGGGGGCACCTGCCCACTCTCCGAACCAGAGGCTAGATGCTATCCAACACTTTGGACAACACTCCCAGGGGTTTGACAGAAAGGAAACCGAAAAAATTTGCTCTCACACTCTTTGTCTTGCTTTTAAATGACGCTGTTAGCTCAAGGAGAAAACATTTTTTTCCAGCAGGATAAACATCAATCACTTCTGAGAAGTTGCCATTTTGAGACTTTTGAGTTAGGATGCAGGTTTTGTAAAGAATGGCAAGCGCCGTGTTGCGACTAGACTCTGGACCTCCAAACCTTGCTCTGGGTAAAGGATTGAACTACATCGATCGAGGATTTTCTCAGCCACACTCTGAGGGAGTGCAGGCAAAATTGAATGCTCTCCTCCGCGCACACCCACATCCCCAATCAACTCCACCAGAAAAAAAATCATTTCATGCTCAAGACATCCTAGAGGTTGGTAGCTCTAAAAAATCTAAGCTCGTTAGAGATGTGCCTCCATCAGCAAGCTGCTGTCTTTCTAAAGACATCCATCCACCTTTTCACTCGAGCGTCTTTGGGGTGGCATGAGACTATTTCCCTAATTCATTTTTATTCTTTGTAATTAATACGTCGAGAAGTCCTAACACGACTTCCATTCTGCCTTGAGTCTCCTAGTAGTATAATTTCCGTTGACTTATCTCTGTGGCAGCAGCGAGAGCAGAAACAATCACTTTACACTGAACTATATTGCTTCAGAGTTAATTACATGTATTTTGCTTTTGATAAATGAAAATACCAGATGCAATTAATTGAAAGACAATCAATAGAATCCTGCTATTAGACATCCCAATGAAACATCCAGAGCCTGCTGGCAATCCATAGTCATCAACTAATTGAAAACGCATTCCAGAGGTGTTTTAAAAAACCTGAGCTTTTACCTGGAGATATTTTACAGTAACTCACCAATATAAATCTGTCCACAAACTATAGCTCACACGATGGGCTGTCCGTCTTTTTAAGGGAATCCAGCTTCATTGGTTCAAAACCATTTAAGGCGATGAGAGTCTGAAAGTACAATGAATTGGGTCAGAGGAGCTGAAGCAGTGATTTTTTTTTCTCTGTTGTTTACATCTAGCCATTCCTTAATTGCATTTTTCCAATGCCTTCGATTCTAAGCTACCAGAGGTTATTAAATGGTTTCATTAAAAATACTATTTGTCTTGCTTCAGTCACACACCAGATCAAATTAAACAGTAGAGCACCAGAACAAATGAACCCTTTCCATCTATTTTGACACAAAGCCAAGTGTGCAAGACCAGAAGGTGATATTGTGTCATCACCGTGAAAATGTCATTTACATCTCTTTACATCTCCGAGTAGCGAGCAAAGGGACAACACAATCAATACCTTCAAGCAAAAAGTATTACCAACTGTTGGAGAAATATGGAAGTATAAAGTGCAATTCATAAGCGCATGGTTTATAAGTGTTATTAGCATAAATGCTGACAACTATTAATCCGCTGCAACTCTGATTAACGGTTGCAGTTGTCCGTTAATAGAAGGCATTTTAACTTACTACGGAAATTGATTACTCAGTTAAGAATTCAATCCTAATGTTCAATAAAATGGCACTTTCTCGGCAAATGCAATATGAAATGAGGTGATGCATTAAACAGCACTCACATTTACTTTACTATACGAGGGATGAAGAGGAAATCTACTGTGGGGTCATCACCTACTTGAACCACTTCCTACTCACAGAGTCGTCGGAGGGGCAGGCGGGGAAGGTACCCCCGGGGCAGGCAGGACAGGCAAGCACGCAGGCGAGCGTGTCCGAGTGCCTTTTCGGGGACTTTCCCATGACGAACAGACAGGATTGCACCACTGCAGTTTTCATGCAACCACACTGTCCGTGTTTCAAGGTAGTATTTCTCAAGGCCCGTGAGAAAGGAGAGGTATGCGCATCCCGGAAATGAACTGCTGCAGCCAGCCCTGACCACTCCCAGGCCCATCCTATAATCAATCAGGATTCGGATGGTTGGTTAATATTTTTAAAAAGGTATGAAATTACGGAAACCAGCTTCCTAGCTTCGCTCTACTTTTCAAACCATTCGAATCTTAGGGAGCTCGAGTTTCCTAATATACTTTTCCCTCCTTTAATTTTTTTTTAAAGTAGGCTCCACTCCCAGCGTGGAGTCCAAACGAGGGGCCTGAATTCACGACCCTGAGATTAAGACCTGAGCCCAGAGCAAGAGTCTGACACTCAACCGACTGAAACACCCAGGTGCCCCACTTTCTCCTCCTTTAAAACAATGGGGTCATCTCTTGGGATCCAATCCTGTGGCATAACCTGCCCAATTACACAGCAAGTCGGAGAAAGGAACCACTGGACCTCCCAGGTCCGTGCACTGCCCATTGAAAAGAAAGCCATACTTGTGTTTTCTATTCAGTGTAATGAAGCAGTGCATCCGGGTGCTCCGACATCAGCCAGCTCCCACACCACAGCAAGATCCAAGTCAAGGGCAGGCATGGTTCTGAAGAACTACTTAGAAGAAGGGGGACCTCTATAGTCAGGGTTATCATACCAAAGGTCAAAAAGTAATTCCACTCCCACACCACCTTATGCCCCCAACTTTCCAACTTAAGGAGGGGTGGGAGGGAGGGGACGGAGACACGTCAGCCTTAATTTATTACGTGCTGGGGACGGAAGAGCAGCCATAGGCTCTCAGCAGTGCTGAGCATCTAACGACACAATTACGTTTCATGTGTAGTAACTAAGCATTTACTCTATCTAGGAACCATCCTGAAGTTTTCAGGAGGCAAGAGCTTGCCTAGCAAACTCCTGTTCACCCTTCAAAACCCATCTCATTGAGATCACCTTCCTGCTCCAGCTGCCAGGCTGTTCCATACCCTGACCATCTCCAAGTCTCTTCAGTGTTAAATGTCTTGATCGCATTCATCTCTAGATTTCTCCAGGTGTGTAACACAGTCGAAAATCAAATATTTGATTTTAACTACCTGCATAATGGAATCTATCTCCTTAGTCTAGCATTGCTCGTCCTAGTAGGTCACAAGCAAGCTTCCTTTTTCTGTTTCCAGTGCTTTGCACAACAGATACTTGAATGTTTACAGATACATATACATGTAAACGATGCATTTCCAAAAACATAAGGAAATTAACGTACATCTGACCCTCAGATGACACGAATGTGAAGTGTGCAGGTCCACTTATATGTGGATTTTTTTCTGATGGAGTACAGTCCTGTAAACGTATTTTCTCTGATGATTTTCTTAACAATTTCTTTTTTTCTAGCTTGCTTTACTTTGAGAATACGGCCTATAATACAAATAACACACAAAACGTGTCATTCGACTGTTTATAGATTGTGAAAAAGGGCTTCTAGTCAGTCATTGGTTACTGGTAGTTAAGTTTTGGGGGAGTCCAAAGTTCTATGTGATTTCTGACCGCACAGAGGGGTTGGCACTCCTAACCCTCATGTTGTTCAAGGGTTGACTGTATAACAGGAAGAGGTCCCTTTTGGAAAGGAGGGAGGGAAGGAAAAGTTATTGGGGAAGTGAAATTGAGCAGGGTGTGTAAAGTTACTTCTTGTATTTAAACAAAGCTTAAAGAGAAATACACTAACACGTTCACACTGGTGGGTACAGTCTTACTTTGAGATAATGCTTCAGAGCGAAACTAATTCAACAGGGAACAGACAACTCGGCCATTTAGAAGCCTTCACAGAGGAGGTGACAAATTCAGGAGAGCCTGCAGGCTGCCCAAGCCACAGGGACGGCTTATGTAGCCGACGAAGAACACCGAAAAGGCTTGGGAGACTGCCGGAATCTTGATAGCCAGTGTCCACTGCTACTTGAAGGTGGTAAGAAGTACTTTTAAAAACTGGAGCGGGAGAAAGGCTACAAATCCACAAGCCCTTGTTTCCGAAGATACCTGAGGGCGGCACCCCGTGCGGGAGGGCCGCGCACACCCGCCAGGATTTACGAACTTCCAGGAGCGTGCAACGAGACACGGATATGACATCGCTGATCACAGTCGCCACGGCTCCTACAGAGGCAGCCTCAGGAGCCCGAGCGGGCTGCCCCACCGAGTGTCCCGGCCACAGCGGGCGAATGCCAGGCAGCTCCCGTGTCGAGCCGGCGAGAAAGGCTCCGGTTTTTGGCCCGTACCATCAACCTGGGTGAAGCCATTAAAGAGCACTAGGCAAATGTGTTCCGCCCATATTGTGGGGTGACGAGAGGCGTGCACGGGGCCTCAGCCCACGCCCGAGGAATGCAGCCCCCAGACGCTGAAGGAATCTCAGCCAGGCCGTGTCCTGGGGCTTTGTACACATAGGAAAAGACAATTCAGGACATGTGGCCTAGAAGGATCTCCTCCTGGATTTCTAGTTCCTTCCCACATGTAGTCGGGCAGATGAAAGTTACTGTTAGGTACATAGTAAGACTACTTTTCTGAAATGTTCTGAGAGGAGCACCTGGGAAATCTGCAAAGGACGGGAGCAAGGTCAGGCCTACAGAGGTCAGGCGGGGGCCGAAGCGCTCTGTCCTGGCTCATTCTGGGAGAACCCGTCCTGCCTGGACTTCAACCGTCTTTCCCAATGGCTCCTGTGTCCTGCGTGGCACCGAAGGCCCTCAGGCATCCAAACTGCAGTAAGGAGAGGGTACACGGGCGGCTCCGCCTGGGCCCTCCCATCCTCCCAGCTGCGGCAGGCATCGTTTACGGACAAAATGCCCACTGACTTGCACTTGCTCTGGGTGAGTTCTTCTCGTGCTACTTCTTGCATCTCAGGCTTTGATGCATGGCTCCTGTTACCACTTGGGGCTTGTCTGAACCCCACCTGGATTCTCTGCTCTGACTCACATTTGGGTCATCTAGGCTTTAAAATGCCCGTCCTACTGTCCTGCCATGAGTAATGAGAGCCGCTTTACCCGCTGGTCCTAAGTGGAGCTCCCCCTCCCCCTCCCCAGCCTCATCGTCCCCAGGCCGGCCAGTGAGCTATGGTAAAGCTCAGCTTGGGCGATTATTAGAAGGGAGAAGACCCTCGAGTGGCAGATATGGACAGAGCGGGCGGCCCAGGCTCCTGGAGAGCACCAGCCTCATCTGGAACCAGCTCACAGCGTCCACAGCCTCCTCTCGGATCCAGGGAACCCTATCGGCATTTACCACTTAAACAGAAAACCTGAGAGCAGCCCGCAAGATCATCCCTTAGGCAATCGTGAATTTACTGCAATAAAGGGCCACTGGGAAGGGACCAGGGGAAGAGCACGGAGCACTAGCAAGATACCACACAGGAGAATCCCAGGCTCCGTGGGTGAGGAGGACCAACCCACCCCCTAGGACTCTGCCCTGAGATGGAGACTGCACCTGCTTCACGGGGGATAGGGCCCTTCAAAGACAGAAGGAAGCCCAGCCCAGGGCCAGGGTACATCAACTACTCAGAAAATGCTAGTCATCATCGGATTTGGCACTTGGCTCCAGGACAAGGTCACCATTGTTAGCATCTTCTAAAAACCAAACCCACCTCTGCCCACGCCATGAGATAAATGGTTCCTATTTGGCACAAGAATGCAACAGTCCTAGCTGGGTCACTGAGACCAACATGCCCCCATCCCACCTGCCCCTCACCTCAGTGAGTCCCGTGGCAAGGCTGTGCTCAGAAACAAGAGACTGGGTGAAGAAGCATCCAGAACCCCAGCCTTCCCTCCTGTCAATGTTCCCTTAGCACAGATGCCGCCACCCGGTGCTCTCAGGAGGGCGCCCACCGTTAGGAGACTGACGACGGAGCCGTGCTAACATGACAGGTCGCCACTCCGGGAACTGCCCACCTCTCCTCAGCTGCGAGCAGCATCCCCCCCGACCCCGGTTCCTGCTGCCCGTCTGCGCCTCGGGACAAGGCAGCCCAGCCCGCAAGACTGGCCCATGGGGCCGCTGAAAGAGGGGCCCACAGAAACAAAACGCAAGCCAAAGCTCCAGAGAAGGCTCACCCCACCTCTCAAGGGCCTTGGATGAGGTCCCGAGGGAGCCCACCGTGACCTGAAGGTCCGTGGGTCCACCCCAGGCAAGACCTGTTTCAGTCTATTCTCCCTTCCTGCTGCAGACCTGGGCCCTTGTCACTGTTGGGGGGCATCAGTCTGAGAGGGCAGTGACCCTTAGTGATGGGACCGCAATAGGGATGTGAGGGCATGGAAAAGGGGTGCCAGGGGCTTTCCCTGATATCCACAGCGGGTCCTCTTAACCGTCTCAAGGTCAAAGGCGACAGACAGGGAAAAGCCTCAGGCAGACGTGGAACCTATAAGTTCAGGGAAAAACCAAATGCCCACCTCATAAAATGGACCTGCCTAGATCACAAGTCCTTCCAGCCAAGTGGACGGACACAAGCCCACAGAGGCCACATGCAACAGCACCCGGAGAGCGTTTCGCAGGATGCCACGAGCACCCTGGGCCCCTGTTCCAGAACGACAAGGGCAGGGCACTTGGTTCTCTGTGTCCACACCCGGTCCTCCTTACCAGCCCGCTTCATGCCCTGGCCACCTCGGCTGGTCTCTCACTGGGAGGGTGAGACCGTCCACCACCAGTTGTGACCCTCACTCTTCAGGGTCCCTCTGAGGATGTGTGGGGCAAAGCAACCCACAAGACTACTGAGATGGCACCAGGGCTCCCCCAGCAGACTGGGCAGAGCCAGGCGACCTACACGCCTGGGGAGCTGCTGGGGAGCGAGGTCGGGGCACGAAGGGCCAACGGGGGGGTGGGGGAGCTGGTGGCGTAACCTTCTGTCTCTGAGCACGCAGGGCCACAGGTGGGATCTGCCCTGCAACCAGGATGCCAGGCCAACACCGAGATACGTAAGCCCCAGTGGCCCCGAACAGTGCCCCCACCCCTCAGCCGCCCAGACTTTAACTCACCCCAGAAAGGCCCAGCCCATCGGGCATGGAGCAGTACAGAATTCTGGTTTAGCTGTTACGTGGGAAAAAGCAAGCAAAGGACAATGTCCACCAGAGAGCAAAATGTTCCCTGCACGTCAGACAGGACAGAGTGAACACGGTGTGATCGAGATGCTCTCACCCCAGCGCAGCCAGGTTATCCCTCCCCAGGACTCAATTCCACTTACTATTGCCTCATAATAAATAAACCACATTAATTAGCTTTGAAACAATTAGCCTTTATTCAGGGGAAGAAAAAAAAACAAACCCAACAACCCTGCAAGCTAATTCTTTCCAGGTCCTTACACAGCCCACGTTGGCAGAAACACTTCGGGTCAAATCAACACTTCGTTATAATCCCCCGACGTCCAAGAGCGTCAACTTCAGTAAGAAGAAAGCCCTCCAGGCAGAAACTTTACATACACAGTCTTTGTGGCGAATGTTTATGGAAATTTTGTAATATTAAATATGTTCAGCTGGTTTTAAGTTTTAAGAAAGTAAAGCACCAACAGCCAAGATTTTAGAACTCTGGTCTTCAACTAGGACCGCCAGTGGAAAACTTAAGGGGAGTCTTGGAACTCTGCCATGTTTTTAAGGAAAACAAAATAGGATATTTTCTCAGTGTTGTCTCAGATGTAGTCAATTAATTTGTCCCCTTCTCTGCTCTGTTTTCAGCTTTTTACTTCTGTGCACTACAGAGCCCGCACATCTGACACAGGCTAGGTGACCAGGACAGCAAAGCCTTGTAGCCCTCGCTAGGTGCTGCAGAAATGCTCCGTCCTGAGCCACTATTCCACTGAGGGAATAAACAAGGACAGGGGGGTGGCAGGTTGGGGGGGCGGGTAGGTGGCTTGAAGACAACCGTAAAAATGACCGCGGAAAACAAATCAATAAATGGTGCTGCTGGTCAGGCCTGGCAAAGGCCAAGGTTTTCGGGGGAAAATAAGTAGATCCGTAAGCATCCGCCCCCACATACAGTGACGTCATTTTGTGACTTCAAGCTGAGTTCCCACACCCCAAACTGCCCAGCTGGCCAGGGGAGGGAAGGCAGCTGGCCTGAGCCGATTGACCCCCGGCTCATAGAAGCCTGTATGAAAAGTCAGACAAGCCATGAAGCTGCCTCTTTAACTCTGAACAGACCAGAGGAGTGGAAGGAATCCCTGCCAGGGGGGCCAGGACCCCTTTCAAATCAGCCTGGCTCCCAAGGAAGCCCGGCCCACGGAGGCCTCTGCTGAATATACCAGGACCCAGTTTCCAGCAAGGGAGGAACGCGGATAATCCCACATCGCAAATCAGAGACACCCGTAGGTGGCTTTTCATGGTTCCAAATAGTAACTGAAGAGGAAACCTGGAGGCCAAGGCAGGCACCCCTCTGTGTAGGGGGGCCTGGAACATGCCAGGAGTGAGGACAGAGCCCACCTGGTGGAACACCAGCCCAGCAGGGCATCTGGAAAGCAGGCCCTGGCCTGGGTTTTCTCCCTGGTAGAGTGGCGGGCTCCAACGAGAAGAGGTGGTATCTAAGCTCCTCTCCTCCAGGCACCCCATCTAAACCCCAAGTGACAAAGGGCACAGGGTCTGACGGGAAGCAGAGGGGTCTCCTGATGCTCAGTACCACCGCAACACCAAACCTACAGGCTGACAGTCTTTAAAATAAAATCCACTGAGGAGAAAGCAGAATGTTGAAGTCTCAGCAAGACAAACAACCCTACACACTGTGGTGGGAACAGGAGGGCTCCGTTTCTGAAGAGTTAGAGTTCCTCCTTCACCCCATTCTACCCCTAGAGGTGGGGTCAGAGAAGGGACCGGTATTTACGTAAAAATAAGAGACCATCTAAGATGCCCCCTTAATAGCTAGATAACTCTCTCTCCTGAAACACAACAGATATCTCTTTGCTGTACCTATACATCATGCATTACAAAACCCGTATCAATAGATTATGTAGTTAAAAAAAAATTAAAAAATACTTAACACAGGAAAAATACTTATAGGTTAAGTGGAAAAAGAAATACGAAATACATAGAATAATCCAACTGTAATTTTAAAATATTCTTTAAATGGTTATTTTTTTTTTTTTTATATACTTACATGTAAGAGACAGAAATCACAACCAAAGTGTTGCTTCTCTATGCTAAGATTAAAGGTGATTTTTTAAGTGTAAGTCTTTCAAGATCATGAAAATCATTTCATCTTCTTCACACTCCCCTACATTGTCCATGTCCTACAACCTGAAAATGCACAGTGAGGATGCTGTGGGCTCTTCCGTCAGGAGGGAGGGAGCTGAAGCTGGGAGCACAGAACGGGAGTCCCCGGGTCATGGCAGCAACTACCCAGGTGAGTTTGAAGCAAGTAAGGGTCTCCCACATCCTTGTGCAAATTCAATCTGTAACAGGGTGTCCCTCTTGGTAATTCTGATGCCTCAGTTTGAATTCCAGTGGCCAAGCAACCTGAGAGAATCCACTGGGGGGGGGTGGGGGCGAGGCACCAACACGGTGGGGGATCCCTGGGCTCAGATGGGGAGCTTGCCACCCATACATCCCCGGGCCGCTGGAGAAAGACGCGGCACCAGGGGTGAGAACAGGGCTGACTTCTCAGCAGGCTCGGCCAAGTTCTTAGCCACAGATCAGACCGCAGAAGAATGAGCACAGAGAAGCACTTGAAGATGAGAGCTGAGTCCTCAAACCCTAAAGAATGACTTACACGAAGAGTGATCAGCTTTCAATATCAACACGATCAGTGGGCTCCATGTGGAATATTGAGCAGGGCAGTGAAGCTGGGTAAAATTCACACGGACAGGTAACCCCTTCTCTCCCCAACACCGTGTCCTCGCCCCCACCCCTTTACACGCTACAGAAGCCAATCACGGCTGCGCCTGTTTTGTAACTGGTTTAGCTGGTCGGCGCCATGCCCCAGGGACGCAATCTGATTTTTATGCTGGAGAACTCGGACACCAACCCATAGTTAAGAGCCTTGGAAGGAGGCTGTGTGTGGTCCTGGAAAAGCTGTTCATCCTCAGGATGCCTTCCTCCGCTGAGCCCAGGAGGTGACCCAGGAGGTGACCGTCAGCACCTCGTTTGTGGGGATTCCTGTGATACTGCAGCTAAGGTAAGGCGCACAGAGCTGGATTCGGGGCACACCGGGAACCCTAGCATTTCACAAATACTTTCTTTACTGACACGACTGGGTAAATTCAAGAATCCAGAGTCCTAGAAAGAAAGAAAGAAAAAAAAAAAAAGCCTGCGGGAAATCGGGTTCCCTTTTTATTTCAAAGCAAATTTATTCAAACCTAAACCTCAAGGTTCAGGGAGGATTTAAGTATAAAATGAAGTACATCACTGCCATCAAATGGAGCCGCTGTGGTACCTGCAACAGAGGAAAGACTACTTTTTAAAATCCATTTACAAGGTCGCGCGTTTGACAGAGGATAGCACATGGGGAAACTCTGCAAATACAAACACGAGCGAGGCACCGAAGGTCTAACTGAGGATTAATTTATGGCTCCAGAATGTACTTTAGCGGCAACAAGCTTTATTTTTAAGAATAAATCAGAGTCAGGGGCGCCTGGGTAGCTCAGTCGTTAAGCATCTGCCTTCGGCTCAGGTCATGATCCCAGGGTCCTGGGATCGAGCCCCGCATCGGGCTCCCTGCTCGGCGGGAAGCCTGCTTCTCCCTCTCCCACTCCCCCTGCTTGTGTTCCTTCTTTCGCTGTGTCTCTCTCTGTCAAATAAATAAATAAAATCTTTAAAAAAAAGAAAAAAGAAAAAAAAGAATAAATCAAAGAAAAGAATAAATCAGAGTCAGATGAGATCTCAATGGAAAACCAAGACCCAGATGACCTGGCAAAATCAAGCGTGGCTTGGTCCTTTCCACTCCCCACCCCAACATGTCGTCAGAACACGAAAGCCCCAAAACAGACGGGACAGCCTCTTCACCTGTGACCCCGGCTCAGATCATCCAGTGGCACTGATCCCTAATACAGGCGCCAGACACTCCTAACCCAGAGGAATCCAGGACCAGGAGAGAAAAACCAAGTACCAGCCCAGCCCAGGGGCCCCTCCGCCGGCTGCATGACCCCCACCCCAAGCACCAGGTGCTGCGGATCAGGCAACATCACCTACAACCAGCAGCAAGTCAGACCCAACTGTCTCATCTACGAAAAGGAACAGAGGAGCCCCTAAGGGGCATGTAAATATTACGTATCGACTCACATACATCAGGTAAATAATCCTGGGAATCCTGAACTCTC
Organism: Phoca vitulina; assembly: GCF_004348235.1. Classification (NCBI taxonomy): domain Eukaryota; kingdom Metazoa; phylum Chordata; class Mammalia; order Carnivora; family Phocidae; genus Phoca; species Phoca vitulina. Next base: position 20,531,354 of record NW_022589731.1, read on the forward strand.
TTCCACACACACCTAATTACTCAGTGTGTTTCATTAATTTTGAAAGTACAGACAAGCTTTTAGCACGGATGTCACGAGGGTCAGGGCTGTCCTCTCTTACGAGATGAATGTGTAGATACACACATACCTATGTGAACAACGCACCGCGCCTGGGCTTCCTGAAGGGACGGCAGTTCAAATGTGTCCCTCTGAACTTAGGCTCCCAGCACGTGTGCATTTACAGTCGTCGTGAAAGCATGCCAAAGCCACCGGGGACCCGCGCTGACTCCCAAAGCCCCACAGACACTGCCTTCCCCTCCTTCGTGCATCAAGCCTACGCCCCCCCCCCCACGTGTCGCTACTGTCACCGCGTGACTGCTAAGAAACAAAACCTCAAAATTCCATGATCCATTATCCCAAGTTGGGTGTCTTCACATCCTGCAGTCAACGAGCACGATGCAAAAGCACACATCACAGATGAACAAAACTCCCAAGGGGAAAGCAGCTCTTTCTGCTGGTTTCCCAAACCAGCTGAGCCAACGTGGCAGAAGCCACTCACGCGTCACCGTACGGCCGCTCACTGAGACAGGGTGCGAGCAAAAGGGAGGCCAGTGATGCCCAGTTCCTCTTGACATCAAGCAACTGGGTGGAGGGAGGGTGGGAGGGGGCTTCAGCACTCAGGTCCCCACAGTGGGTTTCTTCTTACCCACTTCTGGTCTAAGACTGGGTCAGAAATCTTTGGGATGGAATACTCCTCATCAATAAAATAAACCAGGGATACACGAAAGAACTTGAATGAATCTCAAAGGGAATCACGCCATGAAAAAATTCAATCCCAAAAGGCCACATGTTCTGACTCCATGTATGTAACATCCTTATGTGACAAAATTAGATGAAAAGAAAAAAAAGATTCGTGGTTCTCAGCGGGAGGGACTGGGAAGAGGGCAGGACACGCCAACGCTAGAACATTCTCTGAGCAAGCCAGGTCTTGGCCACCTGAAGAGGGTGCGGCTGTAAGTGGACGACAGGGGAGATCCTTGGGGCAGTGGGACTGTTCTGTCCCTTGACCACAGCGGGGCATGCTGGAACCGACACTTTGTGGCACCGCCGCACAGAAGTAAACACACACCGGAACAAACACATGAATGCTGGGGAAATCTGAAGGCTATCTGGGGATGCATCACTATCAATTTCCTGGTTGTGTTAACTGTTACTATTGTTCTGCAAGAGGTAACCATTGGGGGAGACTAGACAGGGTATTATTACAGCTACATGGGATTGGAGGATTACTTCAAAATAAGTTTAATTACAAAAATAACAACCAGTTTGTCCTGGGTTTTTTGTTTTTGTTTAGTTGGGCTCATGTTGACCATAGATAGATAGGGTAACTCCTTTCTTTTGTGGATTGCTGTGTTTACAAGAAGGAGCCCCAAGGAGCCAGCCCTATGAACAGGATTTTCACACTGCCTGGGGCCCACGAGCCCAGCCAGCCTCTCCTCCTCCACTGCCGTCAGCAAAGATGCTTGCTCTGTAAGTTCTTTCCTGGGAACAGGCACAACTGACTGGTTTCTCTCTCCCAGCTGCTGTGGATGCCCGGGGCTCCCCAGGTCACATGTGACAGAGGGCACCCTCCCTGGCCCAGCAGCCCTGGAAAGGACGGGAGAGAAAAATCAGCCCCTGGAGCTGGCCTGTGCTGGGTGAGTGGGCACCCTGGCGGGGAACTAAATCCAGGCCTCGCTGACCCAGCCTGGCTAAATCGAAACTACCGGCAACAGGCTGGAACAGGCCAAGACCGTCCCCAGCTGATACACACGGCTGTACGCCGGGCTGGCCACTTTCCAACACCCAGCTCGCTCAAAGAAAGTTCTGGAGCTGAAGCGTCCCAGCAGATCACGGGGGTCAGGGGAGCCACCTGTCTGCCCGGACCCACAGCGACATTCCTGCTTTTGCAGCCTTCTGGGACAAAACGTAATCACATCGTATCAACCTAAAGGTCTTTTGTGGCATTCTGTCTGTCCCCCGTTGCCTCCGTTTTAAGGAGAGCCGGCATACTCCCTCCTCCGCTCGCCGGTAACTCCCCGCTGATTCAAAGGACCCAAGGAAGAAAATGACAGGAGCGTCTTTGCGGTTTCTGCCTTTATTGTCTTCGGGGCTACACTTTTTTCAATTCTTTCAACGGGAGTTTATCCTTAATGTCTCCCGGAGACAGTAACAAAAACATCTCCCTCTCCCCAAAACTTGTGCCATTAGATACAGTATACAGCTGAGAAGGATTTCAATAATAATACTATTTTTTTCTGCTTCTAGAAACCCTAAATAGCCACTTACTCAAAAAGCTGAATGTTTTCAAATCTCCCAACACTGCCCAGCTTCAAAGCTGCTGAAGAAATAACCAGCAACTCTTCCACAGAAATAAAAATTACACTCTACATAAATTAAATATATAATTTGATTAAACGTGTTTATGTCTTTGTGATGACATTTAAAATAGAAGCAATCATTTTCCTTCTTAAAAGAAAAACTCTTTCAAATATAATTCGAAGCTGTCAAACCTACCTTCTGCTACAGATCTTTTAAATGTCACATACCTTCAAAAGGGGATGGCAGTTTCCTTTTAAATATGCAATTCCAAGCAGCACGTTCTGAATCAAGCACGTATTAAAACACAGTGCTGGCATTTATCCTGATTAAGTGTAGCCTCTGTGCCCCTGCTCCTGATGGACTTGCTCAGGCCCCGGCCTGTCCCTCCGTCCCTCCTCTGTCCCTCCTCAGGCTACCCCGGCGTGGTTCGTGCCCCCATGGCTGGCTGCAAACCACAGGGCCCAGCACCAAGTCACGCCCTTAACGCCTTAAGGGGGCAAAGGTATCTTCCTGTGATTCCTACAGTTTCCCTCCCAGATATCTCGCTGAACTCTGTGTCACCCAATTTTGGCATGGCATCAACGGCCCAATTGTAAGACAGTGTTAAATCAGATGCAAAGAAAACCCCGAACTCATTCTCCTAAGTCAATGACCTACATATCCAATTGCTTATTCTCCAACTCTGTAGCAAACACGTGCTATATTTAAACATAGAGCACAGATCCAGCTTTCTTCTGAAACCTTAGTGATACAGACAAGCGTTCTACTCCAGCCCTCTCTCCTCAAGCTAAAGAATGTAAACCTTGTCAATATCAACGTGGAACTCTGAAGGCAAGGTGGGGGGAGGGGGGGTGGGGTGGGGTGGGGGGTCCGTGTCTCCCTTACTTTAGTAAGGTAGCAAGTGTCATTTTCGTAAAAAGCAAAGTGAGCAGTTATCTCCAGGAACATAAGCAAAATGAAGCCTGGTTCAACCCTGCCTCCCCAGTACCTGGCAAACAGCAAGTGCTCAGAAAGAAAACAGATAATGTCTTCAAGTCAGTTAAACGTGGGTAACAAGCATGTCACATACCAAGTGTCCAAAGGGGATGCAAACGCTCCCTAACTGCTGAACCCTGACACCCGAAGAGTCTTGCAGCCAGCAGGGATGACAGCAAAAGGAGCAGGGAGCTCTCAGAGTCTAAGACTTTGGGAGATTTCACCACCAGTCTCTTGGCATCTCATCCAAATATGATGAGGCATGGGAAAGTCAGCCCCCCACAACCAACGCTGGAAGAGGATCCTAAGAACATCTAAAAAAGCATCAAGGCAGAGGGTTTGAAAGCCAAACAAGACCAAACAGAAGACAGCCCAGCCCAACACCTCAACAGGTGCCTCCTTCCTGGGAAAGGAAAGCTGCGGGGGGGGGGGGGGGCGGTAAGCAAGAGGCCAGGGGAGCCTTCCAAACAGACTGCAGTGTGGTGGGTAGTCTGGGAGAGGACCAGGGTGACTAGAACACACGTGACAACCACAGCCCAAACTGGGGCTGTAGTTTGCAATCCCTCCTGCAGGTACATTCTTCCCATGTCCAACCATGTGACCCTAGAAGCATCTTCTCACAGGTATGGGAAAAGAATGCCACCCGGACACACTAAGACCCTCTAACTCAAGTTCTAATTCCATTTAAAACAGGCGATCATGAACATGAAAGCCAATTCTCAAGTGACCAGGGCTTGACAGAAATCAAGAGTGCAGAACAGGAAGAGTCATTGCAAAGGGGATTTCTCCTTTCCTTTGGACTCAGGTAAAGTTCCGTTCATTGGGCAGCAAACTCCGGCCCCACAGCACAGATGAGAAGGGCCAAGAAACACCACCCCTGAGGCCAGACCCCACAACCTGACCCGCGGCACCAACGAGGAAGATGGAAAACGCGGGTGTACTGAAATGCTCACTCAGCGGGGCCGTCGTTCGGTAAAATGTTTTTGTTCCTTTTGGCCACACTGGCCCTTCTGCGTGGTTCCTGCGCCCTCAGCCTCCTCCTCAGAGGAGACTTCCCAGTTAACACCACTCACCCTCCCGTCTCCCCACGCCTTGCCCACATAAGTAATCAGCCAATTTCCCCCAATCAACTCTCTGGGGCTCCGCCATTACTTTATGAGCCTTGCTGTCAAGCTTTCCTTCCTATCACCTCCCCCCACGACCGTAGATTTATTTACTTCCATATATATATTAACATATACGTTCAAAAAAGCTGGTGTGGACTCCTGATGGTCAAAACCAACAGCCCTTTCTCAGCTGCCATCTAGCTTCCCGGCTGGTAGACGCTGCCCCACGACATACACACACACCCCCCCCCTCTACCCTATGCACTCGGACACCGCGCCAACTGAGAAGCAGGTACTATTAAGAAAGGCAGATTTGAAGATAAATGAAACCTAACCTTGTCTCCAAGGACTTCCAACAAGGAACAAGAACAGAATGCCAGTGCTGGAGAAGCAGGCATGGAAGGAGATGACCCCTCTGCCTGAACTCCCATTCAGATGCTCCCAAGTCCATTTCCTCCACCCGTCTCCCCCAGGCAGGAGCTCCACGTGCACCTCCCCCCTGCCTTCTAGACACTTCCTCCCCATCTGCATGTCCCACCTGCGCCTCAAACTCCGCTCGCCCCCATCATCGCCCTACCACTTGGGAGTTCCTGATTCCAACCAGGCTAACCTCTGCATCTGTCCACCTCTGTGTCTGACAGATCGGAGAGTAATCCCAATGTTTCCCCTATACACCGGTTCCAGGGCAGGAAGTTAAACTCCTCTAACTATCATCTTTAAACCACCTATCAAAAGCCCAGCAGAATTAGTATTTTTTGGGGAGAGAGTCCAATTCAACTGGTCGGTATCAACTGGCTTTGTCCTTGAAGTATTTTAAATTCCATTCCATGCAAGCTGGTGTGGCCACTCTGGAAAACAGTATGGAGGTTCCTCAAAAAGCTGAAAATAGAGCTACCCTACGACCCAGCAATTGCACTACTGGGTATTTACCCCGAAGATACTAATGTAGTGATCTGAAGGGGCACCTGCACCCCAATGTTTATAGCAGCAATGTCCACAATAGCCAAACTGTGGAAAGAGCCAAGATGTCCATCAACAGATGAATGGATAAAGAAGATGTGGTGTGTATATAATACACACACACACACAATGGAATATTACACAGCCATCCAAAAATTGAAATCTTGCCATTTGCAATGACGTGGATGGAACTAGAGGGTATTATGCTGAGCGAAATAAGTCCATCAGAGAAAGACAAGTATCATATGATCTCACTGATGAGGAATTTGAGAAACAAGACAGAGGATCATAGGGGAAGGGAGGGAAAAATGAAACAAGATGAAACTGGAGGTGGAGACAAACCGTAAGAGACTCTTAATCTCAGGAAACAAACTGAGGGTTGCTGGAGTGGGGGTGGGATGGGAAGGATGGGGTGGCTGGGTGATGGACACTGGGGAGGGTATGTGCTATGGTGAGCGCTGTGAATTGTGTAAGACTGTTGAATCACAGACGTGTACCTCTGAAACAAATAATGCATTATATGTTAATTAAAAAAAAAAAAAGCAGAGTTCACCTTTAAAAAAAAAAAAAAATTCCATTCCAAATCAAATGACCACCTTAGAACGAGAGCTCCTCACAGAACGGCTTCTTCTAAATTGTCCCTCAACATGCTTCTGACTTTTTCCGGTGGACCCAGGCACAAGCAGCCTGATAGGTTACCAGACCTTGGCTGATGGTAACTCTCTATCCCTGTACACAACTCTCTGAAACGGAGCATTTCTCTTTGTGATCAGCTCAAGGGCACATGCTGTCTCCCTAAACTCAGAGAGAGCTGTTCACGGCCAACTGTCCTGAAATTTATGGTTGCTGTATTTGCATTTTTTTTAAATCAACTCTGGCCCTTCCCCAATCTCACACAGCAGCCTATTTTCGAGTCCTCAAAGTACTTTCTCGAAAGAGGTAGGATATAAATAAAAAATGGAATCCACTCACGGACACATTAGTGGCCCTATAAACCAGGGCTTCAAATGTACTGGCCCCAGAAAAACCTGGAGAGGCTTCCCCGAGGCCATAGCCAGCACACCCGGATTGCTGGGTTTTTGTACGGCCCAGCTCACAAGGTGGCAGATCTGCAGGGAGGGGTCCAGAACACCCCCTTAACCAGTATCTTCACACTGAAAAAAACTAGAAATGCACGTGCTACTACCGTGATTTATCAGTGGGCTCCAGAAATCAAGTGCAGGCAGCCAGAAATGCAAACAGGTAGGCACAGATGTTGAGAACCAGGAACTAAAGACCTTGACCCTCACGCTTCATTGAACACAGTGTCTGGCAGGGAGGGGAGACCACAGGGCAAGAGAGAGGCATGAGAGGGGCTATTAGTGATCATTCTGAATATCTAGGGAAAGCCAAGACAAGCAGGCCCCCTCTAAATACAGACAGCATGGCTACTTTTTCCAGAGCGAGTGAACTCCACAGCCCACCCCCAGCGGAGCAAAGGGTATAGACTCTGCATCGGTCTTGTTAATGGAGGGGCAAAGGGAGAGGAGTATGCCCCCCACCCACTCGTCCCCCCTACCCACTGCACCACCCTCCAGCAGAAAGCCAACCTTCTGTTAAATGGTTTAAAAAACAGCTCCATTTCCCTACAAGATGGGTAGCACTATAAAATTTCATAACTGCTTTAGAAAACTAAACAATGTACCTATTCTGTGACCAGTAATTCCATTTCTAGGAATTTACCCAAGAGACATGAAAATGTAGGTCCATAAAAAGACATGTGCAAGAATGATCCATAGCAGCTTTATTCAGAATAGCCAAAAGCTGGAAACAGCCCATGTATCCATCAACAGGTAAATGGGTAAACAGTGTGGCAGATTCCTACAATGGAATCCTACACAGCCGCTAAGAAGGAACAGGTGACTGACCCAGGCTAAAACAATTCAAGTATCTCAAAAACATTATGAATTAGAAAAGGCTTTTGCAAAAAGGTTTCATGTGGTATAATATATACGAATGTATAACACATACGTATCTATGTATGTTATATAGTATTGGTTTCACGAACAAGCAAAATTAATCATGCGGAGGTTGGGGATGCCTGAGGTGGTCAGAGAGACAGGACTGGGGACTGCATTTCTGGACCAATGCCGTGTTCTGGATCTTGAGAGGGCCCAGGTGTGTGCATTTGCCAACGAAGTGACTGGCCCCCTTAGGATCTATGCATTTCCTTTTACTGCATGCCCCCACGCCCCGAACACCTCCCAAAGTTTCACCTCAAAGGAAAACAAAACAAAGAGGAACCACAAGCAAGTCCATGTCAGGTAATGAGATGCACGCTGAGAGACTCAGGGTTAAAGGTGAGCAGGACCTGGAAAGGTAGCCAAGAAACGTTGCCAAGTAAAAGGTTGATGGGCAGAGGGCAGGAAAGCGCCTTAGCCCTTGGGTGGGGGTGGGTACATGTGTTCACTGCAGAATCGTGTCCACTTGGGGAGCCTTTCATGCTTGTCAATCCACAGGAGTCCTGTCTCTGGAATGAGGCCCGCGAGAACCCTGAGAGGTAGGGTCCATTTCCCCATCAAGTTCGGGAATCTGGGCAGCCCAGGTAGAACATCCGCCCAAGTCCAAGTGTGGGAACAGCCTGCAACCAAGTAATATCCACTCTGTCCATGGACCTCTGAATCCAAGGAGGCGGGGCTGGGGGCTTGTTTAGGACTGTGTGCTCCTGCCGGCTGATAAAACAGAACCCCGCCCCCCTCAGGAAAAGAGCCACCGTCTGAATACAGCGTCAAGGGGGCTCACCTGCACTGTGCGGGTTCTGGTGTCTCGAGGCAGGCAAGGGGAACCCCAAGAGCAGCCAGAGCAGCCAGAGGCTTTCGGACCCTCCCTCTCCAAGCCTCTCCAGGGGCAGTACAGCCTTTTGGCCACAAATAGCTCCCCAAGTGCCAAACGATTACCCGGAGCCCATTTGGAACACGTCGTAAATGCCACACGGCTGTAACCCAGCTGTTGCTGGGAAGGGCCATGTCCTATCAAAGTCGGGACTCCTTTGTCTCAAGGTGGATCCCCAGCACAGGTCACACTCGTGGGCTGGACGTTCCAGCCTGTCATATCACTCAAGAGGCTTTTAAAGGATTAAGTATAGAAAATGAAAGTTCCCGGGGGGAATACAGCACGGGGACCCTCTGAAAGGCCACCCACTCCACTGTCATTCCAGATGCTTCACCCAGATGGCGGGCAAATGACAATAAAAGCATGTGTGAGAGGCATGAACAGCGAGGCAAGGGTAATGGAGCCGTACCCAGATGGAACCCTAGTGCTCAGACTTGGGCTGCGCCTGGAATCACTGAGCACAGGCCCCGCATTTTAAGAGTCAGGCCAACGGCACTGGGAGAGGAAGTATGGCTTGCTGCCCAAACTAGACGAAATTCCTGGGCACTGTCCCTTTGACCTACTTTATAAAGTTCGATATGTGTCAAGAGTTTGGGTCCTCCAAAAACAAGGCCAGACAAAATGAGCTATGCAAGAGACTTCTTGGGGAACGCAAGAAGGGAGTCAGAGGGAGATCGGGTTGGACTCCTGCAGAGGAACAGGGAAGAAAGGAGTCCAGGTGGGAGAAATCTCCACCTGTTGTGCAGTTCAAGGCCAGCGTCAGCTGGCTGCTAGGAGGAATCCCCAGCCTTACAGGAAAGCCCTGGGGGCGCCAGGTGGCTCAGTCAGTTGGGTGTCCAACTGGTAATTTCGGCTCGGGTCATGATCTCAGGGTCATGAGACTGATCCCCGTGTCGGGCTCCACTCTCCGCAGGGAGTCTGCTTGAGATTCTCAAGCTCTTCCTCTCCTTCTGCGAGCCCCTATCTACCCCCCCCCCAATCTCAAATAAATAGATCTTTAAGGAAGGAAGGCCGGAAGGAAGGCCGGAAGGAAGGCCTGGCAACCCCACCATGCTCAGGCCCCAGCTGGGGGCAGCCCCTGGGAGCTGAGGCTCTGTGAGTGCCGAGCTGGATTCCAGATGCAGAACACAAAAGTTGGGGCCACCAGTCGATTCCATTCCCAGAAGCAGAAGATATCAGAGAGGCACCTCTTCATGGCTGCCACCCCTTACCAGGTCCCCGCTATAGTTTTACCACCCAAGACTTCATTCTAGATTTCTCCAAACATGGACAATCCACTCTCAGGGCCACCTGGCTGCACCCCAAAGCACTGGGGTGGATGGCATTTGGCAGGTGTGAGGCAGGGAGCCTTGCAAGGATGCCCATCCTCAGGGACTCCCAGCCTAGCGGGAGCGCCCCCTACAAGATGGGAGGCGGGGGTGGGAGACGGAATCTCCAGGACGAAGCACATAAATGGGCAGGAGCTGGCCATGAGGTGACGATTGGGAGAAGCGGCCACCTTATCACGGAGGCAGAGTGTGACACAGGGTTGGCCTGGATGGATGATCAAGGTAATTGATTTCCCAAACTAGGGTATTAGTTACATTCACACGGCTTCCACAAACCCAGAACGGAGTATCCACTCAACACAACACACGCTTATTTCTGTATCACACAAAGATCAATGTTCCTGACCATGGGCAACTCTCCACAGGGTGACTCAGGGACCCAGGATGCTAGGTGATCTCCTGCTGGACAATCAAGGGTAGAAAAAGAGAAAGTGGGTAAACACTTGTTTCTGAACTACTGCTGCTGGGAAGGGGCACCTATCCCGACCAGGACTCACTGGCAGGAATGGTCCGGGGGCTTCGGGGAGATGCCTAGGTGGCCGCCAAGCAGCCACTCCAGCATTCAGTCCCCACCAGTGAAGGGAAGCGTGGACTGCAGTGGACATCCGGTCATCTCCACCACACACACTGCCAACTCGGCCTCAGGACAGGCTTACTTTGGAAGCAATACAAGCCTCTGGTTCTCTGAACACAAGAGTCCAAAGTTATCAGACCATGGGGCCAAACCTGAAAAGAGAGGCCAACTCTAGAAACGCATCCCTTCCATTTTCCTGGGGCCACACGACCACGGCATTGAAGTGGAAGTGGTCGTAGCTCGACTTTCACTGATCAACTTAAAAAGTTAAGTTTTATTTGGAAAAGGCCCAACCCTAACACTTTCAAGTTTGCAAAAATGCTTTCATGTCCATCAAGTCTAAGATACCATCAAATCTCATACTCAGCATTATTTCATAAGACACTAGAAGAGGAAAAAAAAAAGAATACTGTTCATTCAACTAAGGCACGCAATCAATTTCGTGACGGCTCAATCCTGGAGATATTAAAACGGTGTGAACACCAAGGAAGTAAAGGTATTTCTGTTGAAGTCTCTCAACAACCCAGGAAGAAGCACAGACCTCACCATTTCACAGATTGGGGGGCGCAGCCCCCGTGTTGGGTTGGGTGACTTGCCAGAGCTTACCCAGCTTGGGGGGGGTCCAACCAGCCCGACTCAGCACCTGCACCTGCGTTGAGACCCAGCCCGTCTGCCAACTCTCACAGACAGACCAAGCCATCCTCCAGTATCCTCACGTCCATATAGGCTCCGCTTCAAATGGCAAATCAAGCACCTTGGATAGAATATTCTTTTAAACTCATTTGAATTAAAAAAAAAAAAAAAAAACCACTCCACTAAAATATGGATTTTCATCTGCATAACACTTTACCAACAAATTCCACAACATTCGAGTAAGAACAGATGATGTACTGAAACATCAAAAACAAGAATCCGATTTGGTAAACAGTTTAGCGCTATTTTCACATCATCCTAATGAATTTAGTTTCAATAAACGCAAATCAGCAAACACTCTGAAAATTCTAATGGTATGGCACAAAATGCTTTGAATGACAGCCCCAGAAAGCAAACTGTTTCCAGCAAGTGACAGATACCACAAGAGAAAAATCAAAACGGATGACTCCATTCAAAGGGTCTACTTATATGGCTGGCGGGTCTGAACTTGGCCCTGGGCATGCTGCCCATATACCGCTCCCCGGACTGTGAGTGAAGCCAGTGGAGGAGCTCTAGACCCCTGGATCCTGCTCAAACTGCTCAATCTGATAGCAGGTGTCTGGCGCGTGCAAATATGTGTACAGCAGGTGGGTCAGCCGTCACAAAAGATGCCGCGCAGATTTCTGGTCACATTCTTGCCCGGGGCAGACTCCTGCCTCTCGATCCATCTCAGTAGGGCCCCCAGCATTAAGTGCAGGAAGTGTCTGAGGATACAGATGGGATACAGGCCCAGACGGGCCCAGACTCCCCCAGGGCCCCACTCAGCTGCCCACCCACCCTCTATGCTGTGTCTGAATCCTGTGGTCCCTAGGTTAAACCTCAGTAGTGACTTCACTAGCACTTTCTTAAACTCAAGAGCGCAGTGAGCAGGAGACAGGAAAACACATGGACACACACAGAGCCATCGCTTCCTCTGAGCTCTTCGTCTCCTCCATCTGAAAACAGGGGTTGTTGTTGGTAGGCTGTCCTTAGAACACATCTAAACACAACTGTCAACGATAAACCACTATAAAAAGACTGGCCTGGTCTTTTGAAATGACGTTTTTACCTTGGCCAATGAACAAATTCAGAGTGGTTTTTGCAAAGAAGAACCCCAAAGTCTAATAGCTTCCTTAAAAAACAAGCGTAGCGTAGTCTCTCCAGACTGTGAGCTCTGTGTGGACAAGGAAGTGGCCCCTTCTTACTGTATTCCTCCTGGAGCCTAACATGTGGGAATCAACACGTGATTAACTGAATTCTGAGTGCCTGGCACAGACTTCCTGGCCGTGGCCAAGCTTACAGGAGTTTGTGGGGTTTTTTTCTTTTGCATGGACAATGAAGTTTGGTTCCAAAAAGAAAGGCACATAAAAAGCATTTAAGACTTCACGGGTATGATTTTAAGCACGAACCAAGATCAGATTTTAAAAGCATGTCAACAGCAAGAACAAAAACAAGCATTTGAAAGCCACAAGCACGTTATTTTCCACTTGCTGTGCGTCCAAGGATCCAGGGAGCCCCCAACGGCCAGACCCACGCAGCTGGAACTCTTAAATCCATCACTATTCTAGTCCAGCGGCCTCGCCATCGAAAGCGTTAGGACTCCCAACTTGAGAACAAGGAGACGGAGGCTCTGAGCCTCATGCCACGGTCCACAGATTAAGAGAGTTCAACTCCAGTGCACCCAGGGGAAAGCCACTCGTGACCTGCCCAGCAAAGGCCAACGGGGCAGGAGGAATATGGTGAAATGGGATCTGGGCTTCAAGACAGACCCCCATGGAGAATTCAGGGCCCTCCGCTTCCTGCCACCCCTCCCCCTTCACCCAGGTGGCTAGAGGGGGGTATCACACACCACGGTTCCAGCTCTGAGCTCAGGGTCCATCCAGGAACCCCAGGTAGGGACTGGGGAATCTGTGAGACCCTAGGATCCTAATGGCCCAGCACCTCTGGAGACGCCTCAGTGAGGGGGTCGCTGGCCAAGTTCCCAAGGAGGGGAAAGATCGCAAAAGACTCGGCTAGAAAACCGTGCCACCTGCCACAGCAGCCCCAGATACCCAGCTGGGGGAGGCGAAGGACCCAGCACCCCAGGTGCCGCTCTGCACCCACAAGGGCTCAGGGAAGGGAATCAGCCGACAGGACACGCTGAGTGGGGCTTAAGTCTGGCACAACCCTGCCCCCGGCCCCAGCTGCAGCCTCTTAGCCCAGCCTGCTGGCCGGCTGCCCCTGCCCCACCACACTAACCCCCAATGGCTTCATCCCAACACCACCCAGTCGCCCAGGATCTTGGGATTGTTAGAATCTCAAACCCTTTCCCTTTCCTAATAAAGGGGACGCAGCTAGATCGCATCCCACAGGGGGCCATGGCGCGCCGCCACCCACTTAGCCCAGCTAGAAGAGCCTCTCCTTGGTCCAGGGATCACACTGTTACCTGTGTTCACTTCTCCTCCGTCGCGGCCCCGGCACCCCTCATCCCCCCACGCCAGGGCCTTCACCAAAGCCCAATGACCTGCAAGCAAGACAAATCCTGGCAGCTCCTCAGGGCTTCCCCAGTTCCCCGTTCAGCACCCGCCCCGCACCCTTCGCTCTCTCTCCCTCCTGTCCCAGAGAGTGGGCAGAACAAATTTCCCCACTTCCACCCCCGACGACAAGGAACCCCACACAGGAGTTCTGAACAATATGAGGTCCCAGGCTCCTTTGAGAACTGTCCAGAGCTGGATTCTTTTCCTATAAAAATGCACCTAAGACCCTCCCCACCCCATCCCCTTGACTAGAGCCATTTCTGGGGCTCACACCCACCCCCAGGCATGGAGCCCTGAGCCTCCAGCTTTGTTTCCTAGGCAACAGCCTGCTTTCCTTCCCACTGACCACTGACCGAGGCAGGAAGATTTGGACGCTCCCGAAGTTACTTCTCAAGAGGCAGGAGACGCAGCTTTCCTTACTTATAAGCAGGAGGGGCCCTGCGGCAGCTGGGATCCCAGCAGCTAGGGCTCCCCCAACCCCGTTCACGTGCTCACAGGCACCTGTCCTGCAAAGCTGACCTCACTTTCACTCCAGGAGAGCCTCGCAGAGGAATGGCACAGCCCCAAAGACTCTCACCTGGCGATGGGAAACTGGCCGGTGACGCCTGCTTCTGACACTTGGTGGTGAGTGGCTCTGGGTCACCTGGTGTCTGGCCCTGCAGGACTGGTGCACCTGTCATGTCGGACCCGAGTTTGAGGAGCTGTGCTTCCGGGAAGCCCCTCTCTGCCCAGCCCCCAGTCTGTAGGCCCATGCCTTCTGGCACACGGGCAGAAAGGAGCAAGTGGCCTCCGCTGAGAGCAGATAGGCTGGGCAGTGGCCTTCTATCTGGTTGCCCATTAGAATCATCTGGGAGCTTTTGAAACTACCTGAGGCAGGTCCCACCCCAAGACCATTGACTTAGAACCTCTGAGGGTGGGGCTGGGCTCAGACCTCTTGTCAAAACTCCCAGGTGATGTCAGGGCCAGACAGCCATGAGAAAGATGGGGCTGGATGGGGCCAGGTGGAAGACAGGGCAGCCTCCAGGGTGGACAAGCTGGAGGGAACTCAGGCAGCCCCTCCTCACAGCCACCTGCAACTCACAGCCCACAGCCCACCTCCTTCAAGACGCCTCCCCTGACCTCAGTGTACGTGGACGGGAGCCTGGGTCCCAGTGCTGGACTACCCTGCCCCTCCCCTGCCTGGCTCCCCAGCTTGCTCACTGCCCTCTGGTTGTGAGGTCCGCTCCTTGCAGGCGGGACCACGTCAGGCTTGTTCAGGCTGCCATCCCAGACCCAGCACAGCATGGGCCACCCCCACCCCCACAGCTCAGTAGCCCTGAAATGAGGAAAGGTCCACTCCCCCTCCATGTGCTCAGAGAAGGAAGAGGCAACAAGGAGAGCAAGCCCCACCCCACGGAGCCCACTCTCTCAGGAGTTACCCTTCTCAGCACCTTCCAAGCCTCCCTACGCAGGTGTGATTTATTCCTGAAACCATCCCCTGCAGAGATTTCCCTGAACTCACACTGTGCACCTGCCACCAGCCAGGGGCTGAGGAACACAGACCCCGCAGTCTGTTAAAAGGCAACAGCCGAAACACTGACTACGACTCCCTCCAAAATAGCTCCACTCGGCCACAGACCTCTAGGGACAGACACATGTAACACATTCTCCCCAAAGGCTAACAGGATGTCTCCCCAGAGGTGCTGCCTGTGGCCTTGAAAGAAGCCAGAGTGATTTCCAAGAAGCCAGAATTTGCTCTGGGTAGGCAGAGGTGGGGAGTTGGGGGCGTTAGGAGGGGCCAGGTCACCAAACTCCCCCCACCCAAATCTTCAGCAGGGACATCACCTTCAAGATAGGAGATGTTTATTTTTTTACAAGTCTCATGTTCCTAAAAATCTAAATTCCCCATCTGGGTCTTAACATACCAATGGTGCCCAAATCACAATTCACCAAAACACTGAAAGCACCAACAATGTCAGAGAAGGGGTCTAAAATGAAAAAGGGATAGGGAAATCAAGGTGAGAGAAGAAAGGTCTAGGAGGAAAAGCCCCAGTTTGATCAGAACGGGATCTGTTTTACAAAGGGCTATGATGCGGGCCTGCACAGATGGGGGTTCCACTTCTGGGCACAGCCGCAGTGACCAAACTCAGAGCAGGGCCTTGGGAACCCCTGGCCCTCAACATCCAGCCCCCTGTCCCCACTGTCTCCATCCCCCACCAGGCAGCCAGCAGCCGGTTCCCTTCAAGGATGGTGAACAGCACACACAATATCAAGGGTCAGACTTTATTTTTTAAATGCACAGTGTGCCTGAGCCAAAAACAAAACAAAAAAGCTTTCCAAGATGCTTTCCAAATTCCAGAAACACACTGGGCTGGAAAAACAGAGCCCGGTTTCCTCTTATTTTTAATCTAACATTGGCGAGGTTTATAATAAAAGAGAATTACCTATTTATTTGCTTACCTTACTTGGAAAGACAATAAATTGGAAAGGCTTCATAAATCTCACAGGGAAGTCCTTTAAATAAGGACTGTCAGCAAAAATCCGTAAATAACCTTCTGCCAGTCTCTAGCAATCACCTCCACCACACATTCTTTTTCCTTCCTGCTTTTGTACTAATCTTCTAGCAAACAAATCCAATCAAGCACCAAAAAAACGTTTTTATTCTTACTGAGGTAAGGCTCAGAAAATACCCGGGAGTCACCGGGCTGCTGACCGAAGGTGGCCCTATAAGAATCCATGGCAGAGAAGGCCCCAGGGGGGACAGGCTGAGGGCCACCCTGCGCCCCCCCCCCTCGATTTACCAAACCCTGGTAAATCAGCATTAATCTGAAGCATACCATCGGCCAAGCCCCAAACAGATAGACACCTAATGACACAAGGTCGTGCTCAGGCTGCTGACAGGTTGTCACGAGCTGGCCCACCTCGGGGTGGGCTGGTGTCAACGGTGGCTGTGTTTGCCTCCCGCCCGTAGAACCCCAGTGTGGATGGAGCTGCCGGATCCAGGCCAGCTGCTGGTCTGGTCAAGTTCGCCCATCCCTGTCCTGCCGGGACTGGAAGGAAGCAAGCTCGCACTCCAAGCGGACCAGGTCTTATCCAGGAGGCCCCGTTCCTCCCACGTTAGCATGCCTCGCAAGGCAACTGGTGGATGTGGTTGATTAAAATGACCTTCGGCAGCTCAGAGAGAGCAGAAGATGGACAGTCTCACACTGAGGTTTCAAGGACTGTGCTAAAAATAAGTTTAAATAAGAGGCAGAAGGAGGCTTGTGGATAATCAAATGAGCAAGACTTGAAAGAGCTGCTGTAATCAATTTACATATCAGGAAAGGAAAATTACCATAACCGGAGGGAAAATTTCTCCAAGCCAAAAGGTTAAAAAAAAAAAAAAAAAACATTAGACCAGCAAACCACTACCTAAATGTAAACGGAAATGTGTCTTCAGAAATCACCACCCTCTTGAAGTGCCTGTCCACCTCCAGGGCCTTGAAGCTTCACTGCGAGACCTCGATTCTTGGGTGTGAGACGCACGACTCAGGAAACCCAAACCCACTTGTGCACATCCACAGACTCACTCGGATGGCTGGCTTGGTGAAGGAAGGGGCTTTTGTCTCCAGTCCCACTGAGGTTCCCATGCAGCAACTGTCACCCAAAAGCTGTGTCCCTGTGAGCCACTGAGATGCCCTGAGCCGACACACTGAAGAACTTTCAGCCCGTGAGAGGAACTTCACTGTTATTATTACGGATGCACCAGATACATTTATTTTTATATCCTCCTCCTTGGCACATTCCTGGTACTCAAGAAAAAGCAGCTGTATTATTATTTATCTACCAAAAGAATGTATTTCTAGTATTCTTGAACACAGGCAAAGGCCTTTCTTAACTGGCTCCCTCTGAAATAGTCATCTGACAACGTGCACACCTCAAGAATGTTCTTATTTTCCAGCTGGGCCTGGGCATACAATAATAGCAAGCTGCTCACCCCTCAGGCAAAGCGGAGTGGCTGCCCATTCACTTCCCTCCAAGTCAGCTGGAATGTCAGGATCCACCCAAGGGAGTGGCTTCTCACTTAGAATTTACCCTGTGGACACAGACGCGGAGCCCACGGAGGGCCCTGGGAAGGCCCTGGGCAGCCTGGAACCACGGTCCTACTGTGCGCTCACAGCTGCGCACCATGGCCACGGGAAACGATCCACCGAGAGCTTTGATTGCTGTGGATGGAGCAGCCATGCTTACTGACACCCTTTGGGGCAGAAAACACTTTTCTCTCTTATCTGTATGCAGTCAACTTTTCCCGTAAGAACTGCCTCCAGGCCCTGCGCAGGTGTCTTCCCCCCGGCCCCAAGGGTTGCGCAGGGAACTGGGGTCACAAGACTGTCATGGCAGCGTGTGCCCGGGGAACCTCGCTGCAGCCAGGTCCTGCAGGCTCTCCAGCCTGGGACAATACTGGCCTCTGAAGCTCCACCAGGACATGGGATGCCAACCTTCCTGCTACTCCCCCAAATCCTATATGCACCTGTGTCTCCCTCCACTCACTGGATGGCAGCCCACAGATGACCACCCCCAAGAGGACAAGGATGCTTAGACATGAATTTCAGGCCAGGACCAAGGTCAGGTTGAATCTGAGCTCACAGGCATCAAAGAGTTTACACACACGCGCACACACACACACACACACAAACACACGATGCGCTGTGGGCCCCTCCAGCATGAGGAGTGCTCTCACCCACCCATATGCTGGGGCCCTAGTGGGGAAGCAAAGAACCAGCACTGAAGACATTTCCAGCAGCAACCGGAAAAATCAATAAATGCAGCGATCCCCAGCTAGCAATTTAAAAAATTCCCAGGCTCATTTCATAAAATTCCCCCCCAAGTGAACGGAAATAGGAGAGTATTAAATACTACGAAGAAAGCCGGTCAATTTGGGCCCCCATGCAGTGTGACGGGGGCGCCCTCCTGCAGGCCTGCACTGCCGCATTATAAATAACCCTCCTCAGAGAGATCCCGACCCCACCTGGCGCAGAGGTACGGGGGTGGGATGCTGAGCCGGGGGAGTGATCCACCGCTGGATCTGGCAGCCACTGACCTTCCCACAGCAAAGTCCTCTAGGCCCTCCAGGCTCTCCCCAAACCACCGCAGTAAGGCAAATGGGGACCTGAGTCCCCCACTGCCCCGTGTCCCCAGGAGTCACAGAACACAGAATGACCACAGCATGCGGGAAGTACACTGGCTGCTTGCTCCAAAGCCACTTCCCCCAAGGAGGAGAACAGAGGAAGCGGCTAGTGACGTGGCGGTCACTCCCGATCCCTCTGGACCCAGACCCAGCAGCCGGGGTGGACAGAGAAGCACCTGTCTCCGGGCACCTTCCAAGAGGGGCTGGCAGGACATTGTGTGGAGGAGGGTGAGCAGCTGTTGTGTGCGTGTCCCCAGGAAGCCCGGGGACAATGGCCTGAGAAGCACCCTGGCCTGTATGTATGGGTTTGGAACTCACCCCTCTGGGGAGAGAAAAGGGGACCTTTGGGGGTTTCATGGGGCAGACAAGATTCCAACTCCACGGACTGACCTTGGATCTATCTTGCCCAGCCTGGGCCAAATGTCTGAAGTCTCAGACATCCTTAGGATGGCGTGGGTGCGTGCCCCTCAAACAACTCTATCTGCTGTGACTGGAGAGTCCCCCTGAGCCAAGTGAGACCTCGGACATTATAGATGCGCCTCACAAGACACATCTACCTACCTCGCCAAACTTCCGAGGCTGGCCTTTCTACTAACAAAAAGGGGCGATTTCATCCATTAACACAGGACAACTTTCCTCCGTGATGGAACTGGTTCTGCAGGCACGTGGTGTTTACATATCTTTGGTCAAAACTTACAGAACAGCAGGCGGAAAGGGTGAATCTTATTGTATGTAAATTACACCTACGTGAAAGTTTCTCAACGTCTTCCATCTCCAGAAAGACCAAAACAAAACAGACATCCTCCCCTGGGCAGTCAACTGCAGTCCCAGAGCGGTGACCCCAGCCTCCAGCACCCCCCAGGAAATCACCTCGGTCCCAATCCCCAACCCCCAGAAGGGTCTCCACATCGGCGGGAAGGACCCCGCTGCACACACACTGGCAGCGTCCCTGAAACTCAGCCGCACTTCGGAACAATCTTGTCAGGGAAGACACTTTTGTTGCCTCCAGCAAGGGAAAGGAGAAATGAGACTCCCCTCAAGTACCGTGCTTGACTGCTTTTACCCCAAAGACTCCTCGATCCTCGGAGGAGGTCCCTTTAAAAAAGTTGAGCCTTGTCAGGGTCCCTTTAATCTAACTGCAAACCCATCTGATCAAGCCAGGAATGGACAGGCTCCCCCCAGCCCCTCCCCGCTGCTCCCTTCGGGAAGATCCCCAGCAGGACTGGATCTACCCTTGCTAAGGGCTGCCACTGTCATCCTGGGGAAGCGTGGGACAGGCGTACAAGGGCCAAGCCAGTAGCCCTCGAGAGCCCCCGGAGGCCACACCCAGCCTAATAAGTCCCCATCAGTAAGGCGTTGGGACCCCCAGGCGTGCCCCAATCCAGAGAACCCAGGGACGCCCACTGAAGGAAAAACAGTGGGGCAGCGCTGGAGTTCACCCAAGGTCACAGAGCAAGCTCAGGGCAGAGCCAGGACAAGACCTGAGCCTTCCCTTGCTGGCCCCTTTGTTAGAGAGGATCACCACCATCCCTGGCCCTGAAGATGACCGATGGGGGGGGGGGGGGCAGAGGATATAGTGACAGTGACAAAATAGCTTTCAGCCCTATCTTGGCACCTGGGCTTCTCTGTGGAGGAACAGAACAGGGTCATGTGCAGGAGCTCGGAGCGAAACTGACACTCAAGCTCTGGTGTAAAATGAGCTGGGTTTAGAGATGACGGACCCACCCTGCAGCCTGAGTCCTTGAGCAGACCCCCAAAGAGTGACCCACCGTGCATGCAGCCCAAGTACTTGACCCACTGTCCTCCTGTCTGTCCACCACCCGTCAGGCACCTGGGCCTGTTAGACTGAGCACCAAACACCCTTCTGATAGCTCCCCCACCCCCCACATCCACCGAGTCCACAGCGGGTCCAGTCCCCCAGGCACCACGGCCATCGCTCTAAAATGCCATGTGTTGGGGCGCCTGTGTGGCTCAGTCGTTAAGCATCTGCCTTCGGCTCAGGTCATGATCCAAGGGTCCTGGGACTGAGCCCCGCATCGGGCTCCCTGCTCAGCGGGGAGTCTGCTTCTCCCTCTCACTCTCCCTCCGTTCTCTCTAGCGCGCAAATAAATAAAATCTTAAAAAAAAAAAAAAAAAAAAGCCATGTCTGGCCGTGGTGATCTGAACTCAGGGCCACCCCGCAACCCTCTGGGCCCTCTCTTTGCCTCTTCAGACCTAGAGTCCTTCCCACTCCCACACTTCATTCTCTCTACTCCAACATTTACTACTACTACTATAATAATAATAATAATAATAGTAATGCCCACATTGGAGATCTTCCTCCAGGCGCATGTCAAGGGCTTTCCATACATGAAGTCACTTTGCCCTCACAGATTCCCTGAGCACCCACCACCCCACTGTGAAGACACTCAGGCATAAGGAAGTGGGGTCACTTCCCAAGGACTTCACCAGGGGGGCAGGTGTCCTGGGACCCTAAGTGCACATCTGGAAGTTATGTTCTTAAGCTCTACACAGCACATCCTCGGTCATAGGAGAGCACCACGAATGTCTTTCAATTCCTCCAGCAGCTCGGCGTCCCTGACCCCTCAGCCCAGGGATGACCTACCGCCCACCCATGCCCTAGAGAAGCCCCCCGCGCCCATTCCAGCTCTTGCAAGGTCACCAGTGCATTGCTGAACTTCAGGATAAACCCTCCCTGCTCTCACCTGGAGGCTGGCGCGCAGTAGGAGCTCTATTTGCTCAAGAAGCAGATTTTTGTTCAACAGGCCATTTTCAGAAAAAGCAAATTCATCTCGGTGTCACTGCATAAATTTCCACAAATCAATCCAAATTGAGTTACTTTATCATAGAACGTAAAAATTTAAAACCCTATGCATAAAATATGATACATCTATTTTTATTTGATATACAAAATTATAAAGCTTTCCTAAATCTTTAAAGGTAGTTTTTCCAGTAATGCGTAACTGCTTAATTGGGAAGTGTACAAAACATAATTACACTGCCTAACACTACAATATTGCTTATGGGAATATCTTCGTTCATGCATTCTGCTTTATTCTGTATTTAATCTCTATTAAGATGTCTATATGTAAACAGATAGGTACGCTAGTCTTCATAAACACCATAAATCATAAAGTCGTTTCTTTGCTAACCCAAGTCCAAAAGCAGCCCCCAAAGAAACTGCTAGGACCCAAAGGCTTCTACTTCTCGTATTTAAACAGAATTGTGGCCTCGGACATCTATCCCTGTGCCACTTGGCCAGGTAATGGTTAAGGTAATGGCTGGAATTTCTCTCACAGTAAATATCTCTGTGTGCAATTCAAAAGGTATCCCAAACTTCCCCCAGAAAGCCGTTACCCAAACCAGAAAGGGCCAAAAAGCTCAAGACCACAGTTAACAACCTCAGATCAAGGAGTAAGAAGCCCCTTAAATCACTCATCTGAGGACACCATGCATGCCCCCCCCCTTCAAGCTCACCTTGACCCTAGCACCTGGAACTCACACAAAGGCTCCAGATTCTTCAAACTCGGTGGACGTCCCCACACCCCCACCCTGCCTTCAAATTTGTACACACACCCTCATCCTTAGAATTGGGTTATCTGGGGGCACCTGGGTGGCTCAGTCGTTAAGCGTCTGCCTTTGGCTCAGGTCATGATCCCAGGGTCCTGGGACTGAGCCCCGCATCGGGCTCCCTGCTCAGCGGGAAGCCTGCTTCTCCCTCTCCCACTGCCCCTGCTTGTGTTCCTGCTCTCACTATCTCTCTCTGTCAAATAAATAAAATCTATTAAAAAAAAAAAAAGAATTGGGTTATCTGAGGGGCGCCTGGGTGGTTCAGTCAGTTAAGCACCTGCCTTCAGCTCCAGTCATGAGCTCAGGGTCCCAGGATCGGGACTCCCAGCTCGGTGGGGAGTCTGCCCGTTCCTCTCCCTCTGCCCCTCCTCCCACTCAGGCACAGGTGTGCATGTGCACAGCGTGTGCTCTCTCTCAAATAAATACAATCTTTAAAAAAAAAAAAAAAGAATTGGGTTATCTGAATACAAAGTCACTCTTCAGACAGCTTGGTATTGGTGGAGAAGAGGCAGGTCAGAACCAGCTCCATCATTTATGAACCGTGAGCCCATCCACGTGGCTTGTGAGATCCCTCAGCGGATTCCGCAAGTGGGAGGTAACCACACCTCCTCACTGTCTCATTAGGGTTGTTACTAAAAAACAAAGTAAGCTCCTGTATGACAAAGTGTTTCTACAAACAGAATAAAGGTAAGCTGTCATCTATACGGAAACATAAGCTATCAGCCTCAGTGAAGCCTACTAATTAATAAATCCACTGATTAAGATAAAAAGGATCTGCCACAAAATGTGTTTACTTACATTTCTAAAACAGAAGGTGTTGTCCCCAAATCTGTGTTTGGCGACACAGGGAAATAATACCATCGGCTCAGAAGAGCTCCTGGAGGCTGACTTGTTCACTTGCAAAACGAGGCGGATGTGCCTGGTGCTGATCTCGTGCACGCTCACACCGGCCAGTGTGCAAGTCACCGACCCCGCCGCTGCACCCATCCTTGACTTGTGTGCCCAGATTTCCAAAGTGTGCTTCCCTAAAGTGACTTGTATTGTACTAAAATGTAATTTGTAAAACCAACTTCTCCCCTTGCCAACAGGCTGAGACACTCAGCCCAGCCCCCCTCGGCGGACACTGCTGACCGGTCAGAAGAGAGTTCCATGTCAAGTGCATCTGAGTATGGAACCAGCTCCAATGTTAACGGGTACACGCAGAATTTCCCTCCTGTCCCTAGGAAAGCCTGGTGCTATTCTAGGGGGTGGAGAATCCCTCTTAAACCAAAAAAAAAAAAAAAAAAAAAAAAAAAAATCAGACTAGGTTGGGCAGAAATCCATATTTCCATTTCCAAATCTATTCATTCAGATTTTGAGGGGGAGGGGGTTATTCAAGACATATAAAATCTTTCAATCATTTGTCGTGCCAAATGTTCAATAACTAGACTCAAGTGTATGGATGTGTGCTGGGGAGTGGTTTGTTGTTAAAGAAAGATAATCTGTGTGCAGTTGGCAGGTTCTGGGCTGGCTGCATTAAGAACCACCGGGAGGAGTTTGCTAAAAATATAGCTGTTCTGGCCCTACCTGGAGCTTCTTCCAAAGGTATGCTGGGTGGAGCTCTAGGAGACTTACTTCTGGCCAGGGGGCACCCCAGAGAAGCCCTGCTCCGGAGGCCACCCTCTTAAACCACCTGGGCACAGGCCCTCCCTGGGGACTGCATGAATCACTCATGTGAAAACCACCAAGCCCACAGCCAGCTTCTTACCGCTAAACACACGCACGGAATCCATGGGCTCCACTCATGGGGCAGGCCAGAGCAGGGCCTGGGGTGGGGGTGGGCTGAGGGCTGCTGGCAACTTGTGCTGACGCAGCAGGGCACAAAGGACCTCTCCGTGATCCCGGAAGGCCTCTAATTCCAGCTTGATGTTTTACAGGGATGTAGCAAGCCACGCAGCGCATCTCTTGAAAAAGGCAGAGGCAGAAGGGAACTTTAGTCGCACTTACTTTACCACCCACCACAGCTCCTGGTACTACCCATGGTTCCCACTCCTCTCAGACCATCACCACCACCACCACCACCAATGATGATGATGATGGTGGTCAAACCACCAGCTAATGTCTGAGCCCCTTCCCACGTGCATTAGCCTTTAGTTACTGTACACCACTCCCTAGGATCTGCAAATGTGGAAATATGACATTCTGGCCCCTGACCCCTGAGATGTCCTCACATTCCAGCACCGGCTGCCTTCCAAGGGCATTTTCAAGGACCATCTTGCTTTCCAAGGGAGATTTTTTTTTTTAATGGCATGAATTGAACCCAAAGAAACTGCTGGTCCATGAAATGACCAGCCCACCCTGAAGGCAACAAACTGTCCCTTCCACGGACCCCGGTAGGACATCTTCCCAGAACACAGTCCCCCCAGGCTGTGCCTCACCATTTCATGCTCTCGGGACCCTACTACTCGAACCTGGAGCCCAACACGAAATGCAGAGCAGGAACCCTGCCCCCGGGCAGTCATGTGCAGCCCCACCCGGCACCGGGCCCTAGTGGGCACCCAGTCGGTCCCCATGAGTGGATGACTGCCTGGGAGGAGATGAGCAAGTACCATCCTATTTCCAGGGCCAAGGGGCAGGAACACATGCAGCAAGCTGGTCACCCAGCTGGACCTGGGCCACTCACCAGAGCTGCTACGGACCAAGTGCCCACCACGTGCCAGGAAGGCAACCCCAACAAGCCATTCTCCAGGACGGGTACCAACCCTCCTACTGCCCGCTCGGGACCGGGAGATCGGACGGGAGCATGTGAAGGCGAATGCTGACAGGGAAGGGGGCTGACTAGTGCCTTCTCCTACACAAATTCCCCTCGGAATGTGGCCAGTCAGGCCCACCTGCACTGTGCTTCATCAGCTCTGTAGAGAAGGTGCAGAGCACTCAGTGGTGCTGAATTCAACACGGGGCTGGCTCTTCAGTGGACCCCACCTGTCCAGGGCAGCTGCAGCGGGGGGGACCCGAGCCCCCACGTGGGCCGTTCTCAGGCAGAGGACTACTCTTTCTTCCTTCTCTGGTAAGGGAAAGTAGCTCTTAAATAGAAAGTAAATATTTTACTGGGCATTTCTCAGAGTGACCTAATACAGAGTAGCATTCCAGTCTAAAAACAACCTGAGTGGTTTTTGGGTCATCATTTTGGCCCCAGGAATCATCGAGAAGATGGGTTGCTCCCTAACTTAACCAGCCACCACCCTTATATCCCTGTATTTTTTTTTTAACAGCACCAGGATTTGGATCTCCCACCCTCAAACACTATTCACTACACACCCATTTCACCTAGCACTTCACCAGGCTCCATGAAATTCACCCGTCCTTCGTGTGCAAAGGATAAAACCTCCCATCCATTGTGCGGCCATTCCCCTAGGACACAGCCCACCATCTGTGACTACCAAGCCCCATCTCAAAGCCCAGGGAGCCTTCTCTCCGGTCCCCCAACACCCAAGGGGAACCCCTCTTTCCACTGCTGAGGTCAGGATTCTCTGATCTCCACCCCGGCGGTGTGAGGGACACACAAGGAAACCTGCTCCAACAGGTACACAGCACCTCGAGGCAGAAGTGGATGATTTATTTGTCTACATTTTGTATTTTTAAAAATTTAACAAATACCTATGGTGTGTCAGGCCTGTTCCAAGCAGTTTGTAATTCTGATCCTCATTTTAGATTCAGAAACGGTAAGTCCTCTCCGAGGCCTCAGTAAATCCCAAATGCAGTCAAGCAGCTTTCCCTGCCTCCTTTGCCACACACTCTCTCGAACCATCTGTCCCATCTGATCAGTCCGTATTTATCTTGTTGCCTTTCCTAAGGTCTTGAGGATGGGGTGGCTCTCCTTGGGCCCAGCATCAGTCTGGGAAGGATGACATTCACGACCTTTCTGTGGAACCTCTCCTCTCCCTCACGGGAAGTGAACAGGCAGAGAACACAGGTAACCCTGGGCTCCCAAGTGGGCTGCTGGGATGGCCCAGGGCAAAGCTTCTGGATCTGACCCTGGAGCCTGCCACGCCAAGTGATCACCAGGTTGTAAAACACCCCGGTTCAGGCAAGGCCAAAAAGTGGTCCCTGCACTGACCCCGCCCCCTCCCCCACTAACAAGAGAAACCAGACCCGACTCCTACCAGGCCCTCTCCCTCGGTTCCCCCAGCCTGCCCAGCCTGCCAGCCGCTGCCCCAGATGATGAAAGGAATCACAACAAAACAAAAGAAAAAACCCAACTTTTTAATCTCTCTTGTGGAGAAACATTTTAAAGAACTAGAGTTATACTTGCAAAGTGCGTTTCAAGTGGTTTTGCTGAGCTGGGCGGGGGGGGGGGGGGGGGGAGGCAGTTTCGAAGCTCTCACGCCCGTGTGACACACACAGTAAGAACACAACCCAAACAGGGGCCAGTCACAAGCCTCTTCCCTTTGTGCCCCTGGGACACAGGGGACTCAAATAAGGCAAGCTCACAATTATCACAAAGAAAACTCAAATCACGTGGAGCTGCTTCCTTTGCCCACGACTCGGAGCACATCTGGCCAGTTTAGGAAGGAAAAAAAATTACCCACGGTTCAAAGTCCTCCTTAAATACTCAGGAAGACATCATTACAGATAGAATTCCAACTTTAATTCTGAAATCTCCTGGCTTTTGTCAGCTGAAGCCACATTCTTAATCCCAGGCTTAGTTGAGAAATGAGAAGAAAGGATGTGTGTTTAAAAAAAAAAAAAATTCTCAGCCCTGACTGAAAAGCAACAAGCATCTTGGAAGAGCAGGAGAATAAACAGAACTCTGCACAGAGGCCAAGGCGGAGAAAAATCGGGTCTTAGGAAACCTGGTGTACTCACCACGGCACCAACACGGGCATGTGGGATACTAATCAGATGGCCCCTGTGTCCTGCTGGAGGGACTTGGATGCCAAGCTCAGGGGCCTTTGTGCAGAGCCAGGGAATCCTGAAACATGGAACAGGACAGAGACACACAGCTTCTACAGCGCAGATCTGAAGGCCGGTTCGGAGGCCACCCACGACCCCTGGCTCCCGTCAAGAACGTGCATGGTGGGGCCAGCCAGGAAAAGCGGACAAAGCTACAAGGGACATCGGAGCGTCATCTACGCAGAGAAGCCTGAAACCCCAGCCCCATCCACGCTCCAGGCAGTGTGGCCCGAAGCAGCTTCTCCCTTCTCCTGCCCCACCGAGGCGGCCGACCGAGCCCCACCACAGCCCCTCTTTCTGTGGGGAGTGAAGCAGAATGGAGACCTGTTTGAAAACTGCACGGGGGACTTAAAATAGAAAGAATACAATCATTACCTAAACTAGAGCTGAGCCAGCACATCGGGGCTACAGTGACCAGCTGATCAAGAGACACCGCCCCTCCTGGCCTTTCCCCTCAGCCCTGCAGACCAGGCAGAACGCAATGACTGAGTGAGACCCCCCGAGCCGCCCCCAGCCCCACGGGGGGGGCCTTGGAGCCAGAGCAGCCATGTCGGGCATCTCCCAAACACACACGTGTTCCCGAAAGGGTCAGGAGCACGGCAGGGCAGGAAGGAAATCTTGTCAGTAGAGGAAAGCCTGTTTTTCAGTAAAATCTTCACCTTGGGGGATCTTACCCTAAAGGAAGCCAAGGTCAGTGAGAGCTCTCGCGTCACCTGCCCTGGGTGCCTTTTAGGTGAGTTAATCACCCAGGCAGGCTCCTCTCCGGATTTCAGGACACACCCAACTTTGTGCCATTCCCTTTCAATTCTCTGATGGACTCTTTGAAAAGAAGGCTGCTCCTTTTGTTCAGGAGTATGATTTCAAATTCCTTGCTAAGGCCAACACAAACGCAGGGCAGCCACCCAAAGGAGGTTTACCCAGCGGAATCAAGTTTCTGGCCGGTTTTTACAGGAATGGTGCAAACAGACTATTCCAATCAGATGAAATCCTCCCCATCTTCCCAGTCTCTTCTCCCAGATGCCCCCATGTTGAACCCAGGAAGCAACTCCCGTTATAAGAGGTGCATCATGAGTCCTGTTGGAAAGTGTACAGCAGCCAGAGTGAGGGGAAAGGAGCGTCCCATCCACCACCTCCAGCCCCTCCCCAAGAAAGGGGCACACCCCAGGAAGAAGGGGGGCTGGTTTTGAAAAACTCTGAGATCACTAACCTAGACCACAAATTTGGAAATCTGAGTCTGATAAATGATACCTGGCCACTAAATCCAATGTTACCACCAAAAGAGCCTAAGCACTGTGAAAGAGGTGTGTGTGTGTGTGTGTGTGTGTGTGTGTGTGTGTGTTGGGAGCGGGTAGGGTGGTTGCATCAGACACCCAGATGGAAGCAAGGGAGAAAATGAGATCGAGAGCACAGAAGGGGTCTAATTTGGCTATCATTGCAAAGTCATCCCCAATTGTACCCAAGTCCCAACCAAAAGCCCAAAGTCTCAATCAATTACAGAGAAACCAGCTCAGGATGGACTGGGAACTAACTAGACTTCTGGCTCTCTTGGTTGCTTAACCTTCCTGACCCTCGGTTTCTTCACCGGTAAAACACCATCACTTCTACCAGGATCAGAGAGTAAATGAAGGAACACGACTGGAGAAACAGCACAGTGCCTGACTACTGAAGTCCTTCAGGATGTCTACTCTCTGCCTGGACAGTGAGTCCGTGATCCAGAGGGGCAGAACTCTCCCCATGCATCCAAGGGGGCCCCTGACTGCGAAGCCTGCCCGAGGCTTCTGATCAGGAGCCATGCTGTTCATTAACCCAAAAAGTGTAGGGAATTTAAAACAGGCCTTGTCCAGGAAACTATCTAGAAATTCCTCCCTGGCATTAGATTGTGAGATCCTAACAAAAGATCACTAATCAAAGGCGGAAATTAAAACAAGCCAGACTTCTCATAGCCCCATGTGATGTGGAAGTCAACCCGGGCCTGAGAAAGAGGATTGTTTCTGAGAAGCCCATCTGAATCCTGGGGAGAACGTGCCAGATTTGGGGTAAGCCTGGAATTCTCACTTCCCCTCTGCTCTCAGGGTGACAGGACAGGCTCCCAATGCAGGAGGAGTTCCTCCTCTGCCAAGGAATCCTGCCAGAATCCCACTGCCAACAGCCTGATCCGAATCCCAGCTCTGCCACTTGGGGCAAGGGGTGACAGGCAAGTCACCCAAGTGCCTCCGGCACCTGACATCACCCCACCTTACTGTGAAGATCAAATCCAAATACATCAAGTGTGGGAGTGACAAAGATACTAAGTAAATGCTCCATAAACCATAGCTATATTGTTAACAAAAATAAGAGTACTACTTAAAAGGCCTGGGGTAGATTTGAGTTTCAAATTAAGTCAGCCAGAACAGGAAGAATCAAACACACAAATTCTTCCAGCAAGGACAAGAGGGGTGCAAAGTGGAAAAGCCCTAGACCATCCTGGCTCTGCACTCACTGGCCCATCAGGAGCCGCACTGTGACAAGCGCAGTAAGGTCACTTGTCCTGGACGTGGGTTCTGGGGAAGGCCTGGGTAGCCCTCGCTGCTTCCCGCAGCAACTGGCGCCGCGGGTAGCTGGCACGAGTAAGACGCCCAGACTGGAAGGCTGCAAGAGGAGCGCGGCCCCAACACCGCCCAGGGGACCGGATGCCAAGCGGGCCAAGTCGTGAGGATGCGGCCGTTCACCGTTTCTGCGTCTCCGCCGCCATCGCGGATCAACGGACCTCCCTGTCCCCTCGGGGTGGGGGTGGGGGCAGAAAGGAGGTTGGGGGTTCCTGGAGCCTACGATCGCTGGGGGGTGGGGGTGGCTCAGGCACGGTCCAGCCAGGTACCTGGTTCAGCCCCGGGCCTCGGGCGCGGGTTCGGGACCCACTTGGGGTCCTGCGTCGTCTCGCGGCTCCTTCCCCGTCCCGCCCCGGGACCCGGAAGGGCGCGGAGGTCTCTGCGGGTGTGGGCGGCGTCCGGCCGGACCCCCGCCGCCCGGGGTCAGACCCCGCACAATGGCCTGTGGGAGGAAGAAGGAAGTGGGCACAGGGGGGCAGGGGCCATTTCTATCACCTCCAGAGGACTTCCCCACGGCGAGAAACGGCTGCTATTTACAAGTGAAAGGGCCAGCGCCAGAGGAGGGGCGCTTCCGGCGGTGTCAAGTGGGGGTGGGGGGGCGAGGGGGGGCACAGGTACGCGAGCCTCGGAGGGGGAGGGGCGGGGCCGCCAGGTACGCGGGCCTGCGGGGGGCGGAGCCCCAGGTGCGCGGGCCCGGAGGGGAGGGCGGGAGCCGGCAGGTCCGCGGGCCCCAGAGGTCAGGGGGTGCTGGCACCCCGGGAACCGCAGACGCCGGCAGGCCGGTCTTTCCAGCAGGGCGGGGCACCCCGGCCGTCCGGGCGCGCGCGGGGAAACGCGGCCAGACCCCGCCCCCTCCAGGTAGAGCGCGGCCAGGTGCGGCGGCCAGGCTTCCCCCAAGGCCCAACTTTGCCTTCCCGGCATCAGAAGGTCAAGCAGGAGACCGGAAGTCGCCCTGTGGTCCGTCTGGGCGGAACGTGGGGGTTCCCGGGGCCCCCACACCCCCAGCGCGCTGCGGAAACCAGAGGCGGACACCAGCCTCTTTAGGAGTTGGGGGAGGTGATTCACTATTTCTGCGGCGGGCAAAATAGCAATTGCTCTGTTTACCTAGCCCGCAGGAGCTTCGCGAAAATTAATGACTGCGAAATGGTTTTAAGATCAAAAACATTCTGAGATTTTACGTATAGGCACTTATATGTGCATACTGATATCTGTACAGAAAAAATACTCTTTATTCATTGCCCTCCTGGAGTGACTTCTAGCCCATAACCAGAAATCGCAGAGAAAAAGGAATAAGGTACATCTCTTGAGTGCTCCTGGGGAGAAATATCATTCCCACTTGGCATCCACCCTGGGCCTCCTGCTCCATCCCGTCCCTGAAGGGCAGATGGAGCAATCGGCCAGCGCTGCAGACCACAGCTCAAAGTCTGGAGAAGAGATAGAAAAAAACTTGAAAAATATTTGTCACCGCCACTGGAAAGAAAATGCAGCGTTTCTCCCCAACCCCACCCAGTTCATTAGGAAAGTGTCCCCAAGTGAGGGCTGCC
Source organism: Phoca vitulina (assembly GCF_004348235.1). Lineage (NCBI taxonomy): Eukaryota > Metazoa > Chordata > Mammalia > Carnivora > Phocidae > Phoca > Phoca vitulina. Next base: position 20,562,473 of record NW_022589731.1, read on the forward strand.
CTGGTGGTCTCCGGTGTTTGGAAAGCTTTGTCCCACCTAACCACACCTCACACAGCGGTCTGCCAAGCTCAGCCGGTGCTAGGAGCCCATGCAACCATCTGGCCCAGCAGCTTCTCCAGCAAAGCTTCCCTGATGTCACCAGGACTCCGTCCCTTCCAGCAAAGCAAGCCCATGTGACCAAGTGAGGCTGTTCCCCTCCAGGCAGAACATTCCCAGTCCCCTCAACCATTCCGGGACAGGGTGTCAAGAGCTCTCGAGAGCCCTCCCGCTGCTCACTGCTGGCTGGGCCTGGGAGCTGCAACTTACTGCAGGCTCTCCCACCATCCAAAAGAGCCACTGGGCACCGCCCCCACCCCCTCCCTAGCCCACCTGGGCCTGAACACGCAGATGACATACTGTGACTTTGTTTGCGCTTCTAGGCCTACCGCACTAAAAGACATCCATCAGCAAAAGAATAAAGTCCCAGACAGAGCACATTCAACAGGAAAGGTGCACAAACCCTTTCCCAGCCTCACACCCCCTACAGCAAAAGAATTTCACCTGCAGTTCCTCTTGTCCCCCTCCCACACCTGGGGCAGGAACACTATGAGCACTTCCAGGTCGATTGGGCCATTTACACCCAGCTACTGGCTCTCTGCTAGGCCTCAACATTAGGTAGGCTTTTTAAGTTGCCATACTGGAGGGGAAAAAATCCCATTAGGCCAGAGGAGTTGACCTCTGCGGTCTTGGTCTACATTTCCTTCCAAAGGAACTTCCTGGGACTCCTTGACTCCATAATGAAGTTTTTGTTTGTCCTGGGCTTGGACAGATTGCTGGAGGCCAGATTTCAGGCCTGGCTGGAGCACCGCAGTGAGTTTACAACCCCTTGGCTAGCCCCGATGCTGCAGAAAAGACCCGCTCGCCACCTAAGTTACACATCTTTTAAAAAGGCCCTTCCAGTCCCTGCCACTATGTAGGCTGGAATGAGAGACAGAAATATTGCCACTATTTCCAATCAATCTTCAAGCCAGTAACAGTGTCTTTCAAATCGTAATTAAGGGCTTATTTTAATGCAAAAAGCACATTTCTGCTGATCAATAGATTGCTTTTGAAGGGAGTTAAAGCAATAACACAAAAGAAGGTGCATTTTTTTTTTTTTTTTGCATTTTAGAAGTGGGAAAGATTTTAAGAACCAAATGGATGAAGAGCACCACCCTCCCCCACTTCACCACCATCCAGCCCCCCAGACTTTTTTGGACTCCCAGAAAACAACCACCAAAGACTAGCCCACCAAATTCAGACAACAACAGCTATTGGGGATTAACATCCTCTAAATACCACTGGGAAGAATGAGGCTCTGTTATTATCTAGAAGTCACAATTCCCCATAAAATCAAAGGCATCACTTGCCCCATGAATAAGAACCCAACCATTTTATCAGAAGTTTTGTGAACATTAAAAGCCAACTTTTGGCCACGATCTGTTAAATTTAGTTACAGAAACACTTAAATCAGATCATCTCTGAAACATTCACTCAAGGAGGGATAGGCTTGATACAGATGAAATGGTCAAGTGGCCCTCAAGTTCTAAACCAAGGGTACCTCGATAAAATCAGAACAGGCATCAGCCCCCAACGGTAGTCAATGTCTATACTGTTCCACTTAGGGTAGAGGGGCAAAAGAGAAAGGACACAGTAATGTCCGCCACTTGGAACTATAGAGTCGGCTCCGCTCTGGAACCTCAGTTCCCACATGGAAGCAGGAGGGCTCTGTGAATGGGGAGAAAGATGCATACAGAGGACTGTTCTCAAAAATGGCAGCAGCTGTCCAACCAAACATGAAAACCCAACAAATACTCACTTCAGCTCTACTTTCCCTAACACTACAAACAGATTAAAAACTACTTCAGCATAAGGAGTAATAAAAATAAACACAACAGCTTCTTGCGACTTGAAATTCCTCAATTTCTGGTAAGGGTTGAGTAGGATTTCTTAACATTGTGTTTTGAGGGGTGGGGGGGGGGGGAGTCTGCTTTTCACACTTTTCTTTGAAGAACCCTTCTCTCTGCTTTTAGAATCTTTACTCAAAAAAGCAGATTACTGAGAAGAGCGCACAAAGGTCCCTAGCAGTCCAAAAGGGACCACCTTCTAAGAAAACTCTGGAAAGGGAGTAGACCAGTGGCCCACATTGCCATGCCAGGCAAAGGCAGATAAATGTGCCTCTGGTTCCCATCCGACCGCAGCTCCTGAAGTTTCTGTGTTCTCGAGCAGTTGGAAGAATGAAGGCCAAACTGCCCCTTGGCTCCCATTGTCAACATTCCACACAAACAATGGCCAGGCTCTCTCCCTATTGTACATTCTGTATTCATTTGTGAGTCCCCCCCCCTTTTTTTTGCACAATGTGCAAAGTCCTTCTTTTCAGCAGGGAAGTCCTGAATGCCCAAGTGCAGCCATAAATTTAGGCTTTAAACATCGATAATGAGAGCTAAAAAGCAAACTGCAGATTCTGCCCCAACATTAATTTGTGAGGATCATTTGAATCACATTCATGGCTTTTGGATGCCATCCATTAAATCATGATCAAAAGAAACACTGAACACCTTGAAAATGGTTCTGAAGTTTTTAGCAATGATTAAGTATAATTTTCCAAATCCAGAGATAGGGCTTAAAAAAAAAAAAACAAAAAACCTTTCATACATCTTCGATACATATTCCATCAAACACAGACTTGAAGAAAAAAATTAACTTCTCGAGCTCGTCCGTGGGGAGAAGCCTTGCGTTTTCCCTCCTTTCCCAGTGTGCTGTAACTTTAACTGCAGCAGTGTGAATTAGGACATGCTCACCAGCTGTAAGGGAGAAAACTGATATCTACCCAGGCAGTGTGGCCTCAGAGTGTATCCATTCCAGCATTTTCATGTGCCTACTAAAAGTTTTTCAGTAGTCCACGCGAGCATTCCTGAGCTAGCGATTCACGGGAAGATCTTGGAGGAAAAGGCATCCCGATATTTCACTATACCGAGTCACTTCTGCTAAGTCCAAGTACTTCTCTTCAAAGGGTTGGGCAAACTGCACTCCCATTTTTTTAATTACTACAAACCTGTGTTCCAGCCTCTGTGATGGAACTATCAGCCATGCACTGGAAATATTACCTGAGTTATGCCCTGCCCAACAGATAAATTTCCTCTCCTGATCATGTACTTTATGACTATATGTCTGTGGCCTGTATCAGGGACACGGGACACTTAGCCTGCTGCTTGTCACTGATAGAAAGATTATTCACAGAGGGACCCAGGCTGCACTCACATTATGATGACAGCCCTTCTATACTGAAATGACAGTGGTAAAAAAAATGACAACGGGGATGGGCCATTCCCCTTTAAATTTGTTCCATTTAGGGAAAGCCTTAAATGCAGAGGGTGTAACTGCATTCAACAGTGATTCACGAAGGAAAAGGACTTTTGGTAAATGGCAATCTGGTGCTAGATCTCAAAGGAGGGGTGTGCCTGAGATTTGGGCCCTTTTTGTTTTTAATCCGCGAGAATCTCAAGGATTTCAAGTGGTGTGAGCCATCCCGAGCTCCCTCTGCTTTAGTATTTTATTTTATTTTATTTTTAAAGATTTTATTTATTTATTTGAGAGAGAGAGAATGAGAGAGAGCGAGTACATGAGAGGGGGGAGGGTCAGAGGGAGAAGCAGACTCCCTGCCGAGCAGGGAGCCCGATGCGGGACTCGATCCAGGGACTCCAGGATCATGACCTGAGCCGAAGGCAGTCGCTTAACCAACTGAGCCACCCAGGCGCCCAACTGAGCCACCCAGGCGCCCTGCTTTAGTATTTTAAACAGTTCCCAACAATATCCTTTTCAAACCCCGGGCAGTGCTTGTTCAGTTCTGATTTCATACACTCATCATTTCCTGACCTTGTAGCTAGCTACGCCGAATGCTGCAAGAGATGCGGGTTGACTCTGTAGTTTTGTTTGTTCGTTGTTGTTGTGGCTGTGTTTCATCATCTCTCTTTAAAACACTTCCCAGACTTAGAGATGCAATTTCTTTGGGGGGGGGGGTTAAAAGTCAAGAGTAAAGTTATCGATTATTCCCTGAAAGGATAACTGATTGGCTAGTTAATGATTATTCAGATAGCCAAGTTTTCCTGTTTCATCTTGTGTACACGACCAGATGAACAATGCCAAGGAGAGCAAACTCGACCCTGCAGGGACAGGAACAGGTGTGCCCTGAGTCTTAAAAGGCCAAAATATCTCACAAAGTATGTCACTGGTGTATTTTTACAATGCTAGTAGTGTTTGTTTTTAAGTAGCCAAACTTTTTTACTTTCTTAACCTTAAGAAGACACACTTTGCAAATATTTCTTCTTTGAGTTGATGACTAAGTCCCAGAATAAGTTGCAACTTGTGCCTAGCAAAGAAATACATTTTAGGGACAAAGAAGTTTTTTAGAAAAATCAGAGTTAAGAAAAGGTAATTCACCCTGCCCCTCCCCCAGGAGAACACCCTTTCAAGGGTCAGTTTCAAAAGATCCCAAATGAAGTCATAAATAACACAGGGCTTGGAGCTCAAACTGCAGAGCCACACCACCCTCCACTCAGCCTTATTAAGGTACAGTTAGAAATGAGGGAGACAACATACCCACCCCCCCAGCCTTATCTTCCCAAACAGTAAAAAGGATTAAACCAAAAAGCACCTTGTCAGGTTCAAAACGAGTTCTAAAGCCAAGATTTTAAAATTCCCTCTAATAACTGCTTTCTACAGGGACAAACTGGGGTCCCCTACCCCTGAGGCACAGAAAAACCAATCAGTGCCATAAATTCCCTTTGCCTTCAACCCTCACTCCCTTGTACTGGGGGCAGAGTGGGGGGAGGGGGTGACCTGACATCAACACTTACACTAAACCCCTCAACGCTCTACAGAAATATGCTGGCTTATTTCCTTTGTTTGGTCCTGTTATACTTGATCAAGTGTGAACGATTAAACTGGCTTCATTAAAGGCAAGTGCATTCACGGCTAACATACAACTTCAATGGCAACTGTAAGCATATTTTGCAAGAAGGAGGGTCTGCTTTTTTGCTTGAAACCTACCATCTCATTAACTTTTCTTTGGGGGGCAATAAAAAGGGCACCAGGGTTTTTTTGTTTTTTTTTTTTACAGGAGAGTGTCACTGTGGTTCAGAGATCTGATGGCAGACAAAAGGATTTTTAGTGTTTCAACTCTAGGATATAGTCCCTGTTACTTAAAAAAAAAAAAGAAAAGAAATTGTTTCAATATTAAAGCTGCTCTGACTTAAAGTGTTTAATTAGCATTTTGAATATCACTTTATAATTGCTGTAAGAAGTACTCTTTGAAATCAAATGATTATAAAAACAAGATCCTTTAAAGTACCATTACTTCAAAATGTAAAGGATTTATTTAAAAATTTTTTCAAAACACTGGAATTCTCCTAAGTACAAGAAAACTAACTAGTTCTACTGTGAGAGCCCTAGAGGCAGAACAGCAGTCTCAGGTACTGAACACGAGGTAATTTTAAAACTGTCTTTGAACCCAAGCACCTAGTAGAGAACCTTCTTTGAAAAAGTAGTAGGAGAGTTTAATATATTTCGCCAAAGTCGGGAGGCAGAACCACTTTGTAAACTAACCAAAATATACGTCCCCTCCAAATTATCCATGTCAGATAAAAATATACCAGTCTCTAGAATATCCAACAGAATTGCAAATAAGGCACTTAGCATTTTAAATTCCCAATGCATATTTATAGAATACAATTCTCTTGTCTACCCTTCAAGCCACTCATATCTGACTCTCGAAGAACTTAACCTGATCTCCAATCTTTGGAGAAAAAAGGTGGGAAAAAAATCCAGAGAGATCTGTTTACCCTGGATAGGGCAAGTGAGTCCGGCATGACGACGTAGGCCACCGCAAGGACGCAGAGCGAGCGGGGCTTTCTACGAAAAATTCCTCCTTTCCCCTGTAAAATACTAAACATGGGGACCCCTGGAGCCAGCTGCTGCTTGGGGCTGCCTCCGGAAAAAGTACTCGGGGTCGGCGGGGGGGGGGCCACCCCACACACTCGCGCGCACACGCACACTCAGGGTCCGTGACCATCCGCCGCGGCCGAGAGCGAGCCACCGGAGGGTGTGTGTGCGCGTGTGTGTCTCGCCGCGGCCGGCGGTGACCGCGCCGAGCTCCCGGGCCCGCGGCCTCCGAGCACCAGGACGCTGCGCGGGCTGCGGGCAAGCAGCTACGCCGCGGGGCCTCCCGCCGGAGAAAGGCCCCGGCGCGCCCGGCTCCCGCGCGCCTCTGCCCAACTTGCCCCGGAGCGCTGGGCAGAGCGGGAGGGAGAGAAAGAAAGGCGCTTCCCTTCGGCCTCGCGGGTCAGTCCTACGCCGCAGAGGACGAGGAGGAAGAGGCGACCGCGGCGGCCCGGCTGTCGCTACGCCGCGCCGGGTCCCCGCCGCCCGGGGCGCGCCCTCGCCAGCCCCTCCTGCGAAACTTTTTCTTTTTGGTTCGCCCCACCCGAAAAGTGCAGCCCGGGAGGGGGAGGCGGGCAGACCGGGTTCGCGGCGGCGGCGGCGGGCGAGGAGGAAGTGGTGCCCGCGGGAGCGCGGACGGGCAGAGGAAATGCCCGGCCCGCTGGGCCCCCGCCCGCGCCCGCCGCCCGGCCAGCCCCGGGCCCCCGCCCCGCTGCGACTTTGGCGGGCCCAGCCCGGCGCGGCAGTGGTGGCGGCGGCGGCAGATGTGGCCCGGGCTGCCCGGAGGAGCCAACAATGCGGGGCCGGCAAAACAAAAGGGTTCCACTTCGCCTCCTTTCCCTTCTTTCACTTGCGCTCCCGGGGCGCCGCGCGGGATCCCCGGCCAGCAGGGGCCGCTCCCCTGGGGGCCCTGAGCCGCGCGCGCCCCGGTTTCCCCGCGGACCCCCGCTCTCCCCCCACCCCCGCCCCGCAAGCCTAAGGCCCCGCGCGCTCGGACTCCCGGTCCCGGGGGATCCGGCCGTATTGTCCCCGCGGCGCGCCGCGCGCTCGGCCTGGGTCGCGGGCGGCCCCCGCGCGCGCACCCACCGGCCTCGGGGAGCAGGAGCCGGGGGCGCCTAGGAAACCGTCGCCGAGACGCCGCCGCCGCCGCTGCCCTCCGGACGCCGCCGCGCTCGGGATTTCTTTTTTCTTTTTTTTTTTTTTTTTTTACCAATCCTGATGGGAAGGAAGGTGACCGCCTACTTCGCATTCATCAACTCTCATCACAACAACAAAAATCCTGGCACAAACGGCAACCGGCGGGCGCGATCGGCGGCGGGGGGCGGCAGGCAAGGACCTTCAGGCCGGCTCCCACCCCCGGGCGCCAAGCGGGGACACGGGGGCGCAGACCAAAGATGTCCTCGGATGCCGGCTCCGTGTCCTTCGCCCTCCTCCTCCCCCCCCCAACACGGCGAGTGGCGCAGTGAGGCGCGGGCGCGGCGCCCCCAGCCCGCGGCCGCAGGTGAGGCGGGGGCGGCAGCGGCCCCAGCCCTCCCCCGGGGCCCCTCTTACCTCGTCCCGGGCCGCCGGCGTCCACGGCGAAGGGCGCCCACCCGGGAGGCGGTGGCGGCGGCGGCGGCTCCCGCCCCTCCCACCCCACCCGGCGGCGGTGGCGGTGGCGGCGGCTGTGCGGCCCCCCCTCAGCGCGGCATGGCTCCCGGCTCGGTCCCTCGCTCCTCGGGCCGCCGCCGGCTTCTCTGGGCCGCTCCCGGGCCACCTTAAAATGACACACGCACACAGGGACACACACACAAAAACTTAATCTCTCCAGCTCCCCGCCCCTCCCCCTCCCGCCCTTCCCTCCCCTCCCTGTCCCTCCCCTCCCCTCCCCACCCTACCCCTCCCCTTCCCTTCCTCCTCCTCCCCTCGCCGCCGAGCCTCTTCCTACTTCCCCACCCACCCCACCCCCTTCCTCCGCCCACCCGGCTCCCGATCCTCCCCACCCCAGTCCCAGCCCCGCGCCGGCTGGCCGGGAGGGGGCTGCGCTGGGGGTCCCCGGCCCGCGCTCGCCCCGCGCCGCGCTCACCCCCAAGAGGATGCTAATTCCAACTTGGATCGGGGGAGGGAGCGTCCTGGATGCCTTGCGCCTCCCGGCTATTTGCTCTTCTTTATTTGTTTTCTCCTCCCGGGAAGGAGGCGGAAAACGGAGAGAAAGGGAAAGGGAAAGAAGCGGCGCCGGCCGCGTCGCCCGGTGCCCGCCGGCTGCGCAGGAGCGAGGCGGGAGGCGAGGTGAGGGTCGCCGCTCGCTCACTCCTCGCTCCTTTTTTTTTTTTTTTTTTTGGGTAAAGGCGGGGTCTCTCTTTGCAAACCAATGACACAACCCCACATGGGCCGGCCTCGCCCCCTACAGATACTCCTCACTACAAATCGGCTCTCTCGGGGGATTAGTGGCTCCGCGAAAGTGCACACAGGCGCGGCTGGCGGGCGAGGGGGCCGGGCGCGGCGGGCACTCCCCGGCCCGGCCCCGCCCGGGAGGCCCTCGCGAAGCACTGGGGCCTCGGCGGCGGGGGCGGGGGTCCCGCTACAGCGGCCGGGACTCGGGCCCTCCCTTCGCTCCCCTTCTTCCTCCGCCCCTTCCACGTGGGGCCCCGGGCGGCCGGCCACGTGGGGGGACGCGAGCCCAGGCCGGCCTGGGCGCAGCGCCCCGGGGTGGCCCTGGCCCCATCGGGCCCCCGCCTGGCCCGCGGCGCCGACCTGCCCCCTTCCCGGCCCCGCGGCTCCAACTTCCTCCTGGGCCGCGCGCCGGCTGCTTCTGCCTTCTCGGGCCCGCGGGGTCAGGCGCGGGCCGGCCACAGGGGGCACTTGCGCTCCCCAAATCCGGATCCGGGAGACGGTGCCCGCGCCTTGCCGGAGACGCGGCGATGGCTGTGGGTGCGCGGGAGGGGCCCTGTGTGCTGGAACTTGCAGCGGTTGTGTTCCCTACAAGAAGCAAAACATTTTTTACACATTAAAAAAAAAAAAATGTTCCTTCCTGTTGCCTGGATCTCGCCGGGGCTATTTTTAAAAGCCTTGCTTTGGGTGGGAGCTCCCGGCCTCGCGGGACGGAGACGCGCGGCGGCCTGGGGGGCCCGAGAGTAGGGGTCCTGGGCTTGCGCGGCGCCCCGACGCCGCGAGGTTACAGTCTGGACACCAAAGCTAGGGATCAGGCCGCGCGCTGGCCGCACCTGGATTAAATTCAGTGCCCGTGACCTGAGGCGTTGGAGCCCTGTTTGCGAAGGGAGTCGGCGGCCAAGGATTGGGAAGGCTCTTCCCCCTGCGCCCCAGAGCCCCTCGAACTCCTCTCACTTCCCCGAGGTCGCCGCGCGCCGCCCAAGAGCCCCGTGGAGGTTGAACGGAGCCCCCAGTGTCGATGTTTTAAAACTATATTGAGATGTTACGAACTGGATTGAGATGTTGAGCAGGAAAGGCATGAGGAGGGGCGTGAGGTCGGGCCTTTGCAGGCCGCAGGCATGACCATTCTGGAAGCCCAGACGCTCGGTTTGGACTCCGGCGTCCCGGCAGGGCACCACACCCCACGGAGCCGAGAAAACGTCAGGTAGGGCCTGGAGGCCAGAGGAAGGGCCGCGGAGCCGCGGAACCCTTCCTGCATCCCGAAGGAAGCTGCTCTGGGCCTGTCCGTCTATTCACATTTTTTAAAAACTCCTGCTCCGGCCCGCAGCAGGGGAGAGGTGCTCACTGCTGGTTTGCTAAAGTGCACCCAGACGTGGCAAGTGCGGCCGGCCAGGGGGGGGGGGGGGGGGCGCTTGACTTCTAATGATTCATCATCAAACAGTAGGTTTTAAAACTCGATGGAAGACCTCCCACAGTGATGGCCCAGGCATTTCACACCCGCTAGCTCAGTAACTAAGATGTTTATCACACGGCCTAAATAGGCCGGGCCAGCCCAGCTACGTGGCTCTTGGGTCTGTGGTTCAGTCGGAAAAACTCCCAGACGTGCCCTCCCAGTTGTCTCCATCTTCTGGCGACCCCAAATGTCACAAACATCGTCAGGGCCCTCCTCCCCTCAGCAGTGTTGCCTCAAGGTCATGGGGCCTAGGATAGTTCTAGGCGATTGGACCCGCCCACCCCCAGGCTACTGGGCTGCTAGCAGGTGATTTTGTTTCTTAGGCATAAACTGTAAATGACCGTAACTAAAGCACAAATGCTTCCTTATTTCACAGATGATCATTGGTTCTGAGTGGCCATCTCTTCTCTCCCAGAAACCACAAAAAGTCAGCTGGTTTTTCCTATCACTTGTTCGTTTTCTTGTCTAACAGGAATGCGATTAATTTAGGAATTCGACCTCACTCTTCTTGTTTGGAGAGTGTTTAAAAAGAAGGCATCCTCAGAGACAAAAATTATTTTTCATTTCAATTTGACACCCTGTATTTTAAAATATTAAACCCATTTAACCCCAGCATGTGAATTATTTCAAACTCCAATTGTTTTTTTAATGTTCCAAAAAACAAACCAAAAACCCAGCCCAATTCAAAAATGGGCAAAGACTTGAACAGACTTGAACAGACATTTTTTTTTATTTTTAAGATTTTGTCAGAGAGAGACAAACAGGGGGAGGGGCCGGCAGAGGGAGAAGCCAGCTCCCAACTGAACAAGGAGCCCCAATGGGGGACTCAGTCCCAGGACCCCGGGATCATGACCTGAGCCAAAGGCAGATACTTAACCAACTGAGCCACCCAGGCATTCCTTGAACAGACATTTCTTAAAGGAAGATATACAAACGCCCAATGAGCACATGAAAAGATGCTCAGCATCACTAATCATCTGGGAAATGCTAATCAAAACCACAGTATATACCACTTCACGTCCATAGGGATGGCTATTATAAACCATAATAACAAGTGTTGGTAAAGATGTGGAGAAATGAGCAAACATATGCACTGCTGGCAGGAACGTAAATTGGTGTGCGCACTATAGAAAACAGTGTGGTAGTTTCTCAAAAAGTAACGCAGATTTACTATATGATCCAGTAATTCCAATTTTAGGTGTTTCCCCAAAAGAATGAAAAGGTCTCAAAAAAAATTGGGGGCGCCTGGGTGGCTCAGTCGTTAAGCGTCTGCCTTCGGCTCAGGTCATGATCCCAGGGTCCTGGGATCGAGCCCCGCATTGGGCTCCCTGCTCCGCGGGAAGCCTGCTTCTCCCTCTCCCGCTCCCCCTGCTTGTGTTCCCTCTCTCGCTGTGTCTCTCTCTGCCAAATAAATAAATAAATTCTTAAAAAAAAAAAAAATTGAACACCAATGTTCATAGAATTATTCACAATAGCCAAAAGGTGTGAATAACTCAAATGTCCATCCAAGAATGAATGGATAAACAAAGTATGGATATATATGTGAAATGGAATATTATTCAGTCTTCAAAAGGAATGAAGTTCTGATACCTGCTCTCATAGGGATGAACCTTGAGGACATTATGCTAAGGGAAATAAACCAGAGGACAAAAGGACAAATATTATATTATGCCACTTATACGAGCTATCTAGAATAGGCAAATTCACAGAGACAGTAGAATGGAGATTACCAAGGGCTGGGGGGAGGGAGAAAGGGGAGTTATTGTATAATGGGCACAGAGTTTCTGTTTGGAGTGCTGAAAAAGTTCTAGAAATGGTGATGGCGGTGGGTTACGAAACATTGTGAATGTGCTTAAAGCCACAGAACTGTACATTTAAAAATAGATAAAATGATAAATTTTATGTTATATACATTATACCACAATATTTTTTAAATGTTGCAAACTAGCTTTTGTCTTACAAACCTCTTGGTTTATTTTTATTACTAGGCATAAAGGTATTTTTCAGTAAGAAGAAAACATTAAGATACAGAGAAAATATTTTAAGTACATTTCAGTTAATTTACAGAATAAATGCTGTTTACCAATTTTTATTTCTCTGTGTTAGCATTGTAGAATATCATACTGAAACGTTAATTTTCCAGTAATCTCCATGATCTCTTCCCATCTAATCCTGTTTAATCGTCAGGTTCAACTTCTGGTGTTCCAACATGGATTTTGACAGATATAAAAAAGAAGAGTCATAAAAATAACAATAGTAGGGGCGCCTCGGTGGCTCAGTCATTAAGCGTCTGCCTTCAGCTCAGGTCATGATCCCAGGGTCCTGGGATGGAGCCCCACATCGGGCTCCCTGCTCCGCGGGAAGCCTGCTTCTCCCTCTCCCACTCCCCCTGCTTGTGTTCCCTCTCTCGCTGTGTCTCTCTCTGTCAAATAAATAAATAAAATCTTAAAAAAACAAAACAAAACAATAGTAGCAACAAATGTTTCTCCATGGCTCACTAGGGTGCCTGGCACTGGGCTAAGCCATGGACATGCATCTTTAATCCTCATAGCAGACCCTTACAAGAGATACTAGTATTATTCCCATCTTACAGATGAAGGAAACTGAGCTTCAAAGACTTACTGACTTCCCCAAGGTCACACTGCTGGGGAGTGAGGAGGTAGGCTTGGACCCCTGTCTGCCTGATTTTGACCACTCTTCTCCCCCATTTCAAGAAGGGCTTCTATTTACATAGATACACATTCATTAGCATGGACTCAGAAAAGGTGAAGTTAGTTACTTTTGTTTTTTTTTAATATTTTATTTATTTGTCAGAGAGAGAGAGAGAGAGCACAAGCAGGGGGAGTGGCAGGCAGAGCAGGCAGAGGGAGATGCAGACTCCCCGCTGAACAAGGGGCCTGATGTGGGACTTGATCTCAGGACCCTGGGATCATGACCTGAGCCGAAGGTGGACGCTTAACCGACTGAGCCACCCAGGCGTCCCAGTTAGTTACTTTTGAAACATTAAAGATGCATCTTATTTGAAAGGTTTTGTTTGTTTTGTTTACTAATGTGACTGCAATCTAATCTTTAGAGGGGGGTTAAAAAAAAAAAAAAGGAAAGCCCAAAAATTAAATGCGTTGTCACACACTGGTCACAAAATAAAAAGAAGAAGATGGGTAGTAGATTTTAAGGCTCCTGAGAATCAGTTTCAGAACAACAAAAAAAGCTGTGATCTAGAAAGTAGACAATGAACTTTTGATTACTGAGAATAAGGCTTCCACATAGTACTTTCATACTGAGGAAGAAGAATTAATATAGAGTTCAAAAGGTTACATCTAACACTATTTTTTTCCTTGTAGAAGAGCTGGAATCACTTTTTCCTGGTGGTCTGAGCTAAAGAGAAAAACCCAATCACTGGGAATGCTTCATTTGTTCAGGTGATCTCATTAACCAAGCTTCCAAAGTGGGAGGAGTTTGAAATGCACACACTTCTCAGGCATGTAGAGAGGAAGCTTTTTCTTTGTTCTGGGGAACTCATTTGCCTAGGAGCCTCCATTCCCACTTGATGTTGCCAAAGAAAGGTAACTTGGTGTCTTCTGGTTGGATTCTGCTTCTTCTGGGTTAACCAGCTCTTTGGGTTCACGGGTCTCTTTTGATGCATAAAGTTCAAACTCCTTATCAAAGTGATTTCTCCCCTGTTCGGGGAGTCTCTTCCTTTCGGGGCACTCAAATTTGGGTTTCAGATGGGGGGTGTTTTCCAACCCTGAGGCTCTGGGGGAGGGGTCCTAGCTCTCTAGATGAGGGAGCTGGCCCCGGGGAGCCCCAGTGGTGCAGTGCGAGAGCTGGTATAACTGTTATAGCTCTCAGCACAGACAGGGCAGGAACGTTATTCCTGGGGCCATAACCACTCTCCTCCTGTTGTAGGCCTGGTACAGCCCATTCTCTGAGATGCTGCCAGTGTCCTCCACAGCATACTCCCCAACCCCTCCCACAGGGCCATCTGCCCCATGGATACACAGGACTTCTTAACTTTCAGGTGCTTTCTGCGTCCTCCACGAAGCCATGGGTTCCGTCCTACCACAGGCCATCAGTCCACTTCCTTCAGCCACCCTCTCCTCCACCCTTGCCACTACACACTCACACACACACACTCACACACACACACTCACACACACACAAGGAGTCTGGGGCAGGCAGGAAGAGCTGGTTCAGATTCTCCCTTAACCCATGGGAGTTTCTGGATCTCTGCTCTGCACTCCTTCAAAAGAAAATAAAGTTCATCTCTCTTGAAGAATTAATCGTTTGCTTTTTTTTTTTTTTTTTTAAGATTTTATTTGAGAGAGAGAGAGAGAGAACGCGCTGTGGGGAGGGGCAGAGGGAGAGGGAGGCTGGGCAGGGAGGCTGACTTGGGACTCAATCCCAAGACCCTGAGATCATGACCTGAGCCGAAGGCAGACGCTTAACCGACTTAGCCACCCAGGAGCCCCTAATGGTTTGCTTTTAACAGATAATTAAAACAGTGTAAATCATCATGATTCCTTTTTGCCTTGGCTCATAGGAAGCTCAAAGTCAAAATGTAATGCCCAAGGATACCAAGCAGCCTATTGTCATGTTCCAGGAAATATCTCCCTTCCTCTATGAAAAGGGATTCTGAACTTGCTGTGGAAGAGGGGTGTTGTTGGAAGAGGCATCTTAAATATTTTCATATAATTTTATATCTGGAAAACAATTGTTCTGATAATACAAATTATGGGCAATAAAGCTGAGTAAAATCTTCTTGCTTGGTGATGATAGACAACACAAGAAGCGCTTCCTGCCCTTCAGAAAACGGGACTGAGAAACGGTTGGAAGGAGTTTCTGATTTTTATTTTGACTTGCTGGTTATTAATTGGAGGGTTGTATACCTGTTTTTACTATAACCACCTAACGTACTTTTTTTGTAAGTTGGTGGGAAATGATTAATAAATACTACAAAACCCCCAACCATATTGACATCCCTGGTTTAGGGCAAAGGATTCTTTTTTTTTTTTTTTTTTTTAGGAGTGAAATGGCACAGAGAGGGCAAGAATTGCCCTCAGTGACTATTATCACATTTCATAACCATGAACTTATGTGCTGGTTTGATGTGTTGTATAGGGCCTGGACCATAGAAGGTGCTTAGTTAAGTATTTCATGGGTGGATGGATGGATGGGCAGATGGATGGATGACTCAGTGAATGTATTTCAAGACACCTGAGCTTTACAAAAATCATATATGCAAACTGAGAAGAGAATCAAGTAATTTTAACTGGACATATTAGTATTAGGTAGGATTTGAGGTTATCTTTAAAGATTTTATATCTTTTGTTACATTATTTTTTTAAAGATTTATTTATCTGAGAATGAGAGAGAGCAGGGTGGGGTGGGGCGGGAGGTGGAGAGGAGCAGAGGGAGAGGGAGAGAGAAACCCAAGCCAACTCTTGTTCAGAGCATGGAGCCCAATGTGGGGCTCAATCTCATGACCCCGAGATCACAACCCTGAGATAGTGACCTGAGCCAAAACCAAGAGACGGTCGCTCAACCTACTGCGTCACCCAGGTGCAACCTTGTTATATTATTTTTTTTTTAATTTTTATTTATTTGACAGAGAGAGAGATAGCGAGAGCAGGAACACAAGCAGGGGGAGTGGGAGAGGGAGAAGCAGGCTTCCTTCGGAGCAGGGAGCCCGATGTGGGGCTCGATCCCAGGACCCTGGGATCGTGACCTGAGCCAAAGGCAGACCCTTAACAACTGCGCCATCCAGGAGCCCCACTGTTGTATTATTTTTATAATTTAAAGAGGGAAGGGGCAAAGAGAAATGATGTATGCAAGCAGTTCAGAAAAAATAATACGTACATAAGGCAAAAGTAGCAAAATGTTAAAAACTGG
Source organism: Phoca vitulina (assembly GCF_004348235.1). Lineage (NCBI taxonomy): Eukaryota > Metazoa > Chordata > Mammalia > Carnivora > Phocidae > Phoca > Phoca vitulina. Next base: position 20,578,140 of record NW_022589731.1, read on the forward strand.
TGAATTAGGGTGATGGATACATGGGAGTTCTAACAACTTACGCGTAAATTTAGAAATTATTTCAAGATACAAAGTTTTTCAAGAAGTAGTGAAGGAAATGAAATCCACAGCCCCAGTGTGAAGCGTGGAGTGGTAAAGCATTTCTTCCTCCCGTTTAGGAGCCTTTGAACAGGAAGGCATAATTCCTTCCCGGCTTTGTGCCTCCCTCGGAGCCACTTTGATGTCTCTCGGAACTGGGAATGGGGGGGGGGGGGCTATAAAAGGCCCCTGGGACAGGCCCGCTGCTGGAGCTTTCCCTCTGCCATAATCACAGACCTCCAACTGACGTCCTTATTTCTCAGTTCCCTATCTCTCTCCTGTTTCATTTCCAGGAACCAACGGTTGTAGAAAAAAAAAAAAAGTGGCCCTAGATAATAGTGGGTCCTTTTATTGGAACTGTGTTGTGCAATAAAATTGACTAGTTGTGCACACTTGAGTATTTCAAGGGTCTGTGCAGCGAGAGTGGCTGGGGTTGGGGCTCCACTGCTCCCTCACCTAGTCACTCACAGAGCTCTGCTGTTCAGGACCTGGCTCACTTCAGAAGCACAATTATCTGAAGCTCTCAGTCACTGTCCTGAATGGAGGTGGGAATTTTGCCTCTATTTTGTAACATAGCTGTGCTCTTTGTGGCTATATATATAATCACTTTGTGATTCATAATTAATCTAATCACTGAGTACATGGTACTTTACAGTGCATTCAGACCGCATGCTCCTGCCCTGTGGGTGAGGGTACAGATCAGAGTGGGTGAAGTTCTCCATTTCAAGATTTAACTGGCATTTGGTTTTAAGCCCATCACTTTTTTCCTCCATCACTTATTTTTTAATTAAACACACACACGCGCGCGCATGCACACACACACACTCTGCCTGAATTCTTTGAAAAAACAGTGTCTCTAGTCCTAGGAAAACAAAAACAAGCATGCAGATCCACAGAAATGAGTGAATCTGCAATGTAACATACGGAGGAAATAAACAAACATATTGAGCTACTTCTACTCAACAAACATTGAAGGAGGGTCTGCTCCATGCCCGGCCTGGGCTGGGCCCTTGGTACAAAGATTCACCTGAGCTGGTTCCTCCCTCCAGGGATAGAGGATCACAGGGATGCTGTGCTGGCCCAAGTATCATCTCATTTAATCCTCACCCTAATTCGAGGTGCGGATTAAACCCCACTGCCATCTGTGACAAAGATGAAGCTCCGAGAGGCTTAGGTGCAGGGCCAAATCCGTGGGCTGCGGCCCATGCAGTCACACAAGCCCCCCACACGGAAGGGCCCCATGCTTGGTTTCATGCTCTGCAGTTGCCTCTTGAAATTCATCATAATTTTGAACAAGGAGACTTGCATCTTCATTTTGCGCTGGGCCCCACGAATTATGTAGCCACTACTGACTGTCTAGTCTGAGGTCCCTCAGCCAGCAAGTGGCAGAGCTAATGTGCAGGTGGTTCTTTTTTTCTTTAACAACTTACTTATTTTAGAGAGAGAGCGAGAGAACGTGTGCGGAACAGTAGGGGCAGAGGGAGAGAGAATCTCAAGCACAATTCTCGCTGAGTTTGGAGCCTGACACAAGGATCGATCTCACGACCCTGAGATCACAACCCCGGGATCGTGACCTGAGCTGAAACCAAGAGGCAGATGCTTAACTGACTGCACCACCCAGGCGCCGCTACACGGTGGTTCTCAAACTCTCAGAATTCACTGCATTTCAACCACCTTGGGAAACCAACTTAAATACTAGATAAAATAGGCCCAGTTCTTGCATAGTGGAACACAGCGTGGGAAAGCCTAGAATTCTCTATCAGGGGCCCATGGCATCAAACTGAAGCCAACATGAGTCTAAAAAGTCCCCTGGCCTCGTGATGTCACATGTCCAGCATTGACCCTCCCCTTGGAATGTTAATTTTCCTGCAGCGGGGCAGGCCCGTGACACCCAGGCCTTGAGACGTGTGAGCAGCTGTGAGTAACACCAGAGTCCTACAGCCACTGACGCTGACTCAGCCCAAGTAGCTGGGCCCATGGTGGGGCCATCCATGGTGGGGCCACCGCTGGGAATGGCCAAGGAGGGCAGGGGGGTGGGGATGGTCGGCCTCCTGGAATTATTGCACACAGGGGAAAAGAGTTCCAGCATCAAAGGAAATTATTTAGTTCCAACTAGAGTTGGTTTTAGGGTCTAAAACTCTCGATGTAGCCGCAGTTCAGTCCTCTGCAAAATGCTCTAATGATGGAGCTGACCGGTGAGAGTCAGTCCTCCCTGGGGAACTCTGTACTTAAAAAAAAAAAAATCATTCATCTGTCTTTTTTTCCCTGAAAATCTACAAATAAGGGTCATGTTCATCAGGTCAGCTAGTCGGGGAACCCGTGCTTGCCCATAGCCACATTCATGGCACACTCACTGGTCCCAGAAGAGCGTCATTATTCACATAGCTGGGGAGGCCCCTGCATTTCAGGTGAGGATGCTGAGGGTCCAAGGTTGGGTCACTGGCCAAGGCCTCCCAGCAGACAAGCTGTGGGGCCTGGGTTGACACCGCAGGGCTGGGGAGCCTCTCCGGTTCTCCCTGACTCTGCTGGCCGGCCTGCCTGGTGCTCACTGGGATGTGGGAAGGTGAGTGCACTTGGCGCCCCCGGGGCCCGTGTCTCTCTGGAGGCTTCCCCTCACATTTAATTTGTGCCAGGAAGAAATGAAGTGGTGGTCTGCTCGTTTCTCTCCCCCCTCCAACTTTTCATTTCAAGACTGTTCAAATATATAGCACAGTTGATTGATTGATTGATTGATTGATTTTTAAAGATTTTATTTATTTGACAGAGAGAGATACAGCGAGGGAGGGAACACAAGCAGTGGGAGTGGGAGAGGGAGAAGCAGGCTTCCCGCCGAGCAGGGAGCCCGATGTGGGGCTCGATCCCAGGACGCTGGGATCATGACCTGAGCCGAAGGCAGATGCTTAACAACTGAGCCACCCAGGCGCCCCTATAGAACAGTTGATTTAATAGTACAATGCAGACCCAGGAGCCCACCACCTATTGGAATCAGTTGTTCACATTTTGTCACATTTGATTAGCTTTTTCCTCTCTCTAGTCATAGATACTATTTTCTTGAACCGTGTGAGAGTAAGTTGCAGACATCCTGATGTTTCACCCCTAAATACTCCAGCATGTAAGTCCTAAAGAATAAAGATCTTCTGCTACAAAATCCTAATATCTCATCACACCTACGAAAATTAACAATACCTTTTAATACCAGGGCTCTCAATTCAGTGCTGTTCAATATGTGGTCAGCACACTGGGGGCCAACCCGCAGACCTCTTCTAATAGGTCTATAGCAAAAACTAAATCACAAAATTGAGAGCAGGTTTTTAGAAACGTACATAGCATGTTGACAGGGCAATTTTAGATCTGTTCAGTTTAATAAATGGTCTGAGCTTACATTTCATATATTTTTAATTTTATTTTTCAAGAAATTCATTTTTATTATATTTTACAAAAGCATGGATCTGAGTCATGCCAAAAAACAACCACCAAACACTGGTCCTTTACCACGAAGAGTTTGGGAAGCACTCATTCTCAGACTATTTTCAAATTTCCCCAATTGTCTCAAAATGTCTTTTGTGGATTTTTTTTTTTTTTTTTTTTTGGACCCAGGATCCAGTTGAGGTTCACACACTCCTTCTGGTTGTTATGAGGTGTGCAGGCTTTTTTTTTTTTTTTTTTTTTTAAGATTTTATTTTTTTTTTTGTGGGAGTGAATGAGAGAGAAAGAGAGCATGAGAGGGGGAGGGTCAGAGGGAGAAGCAGACTCCCTGCTGAGCAGGGACCCCCGATGTGGGACTCGATCCCGGGACTCCAGGATCATGACCTGAGCTGAAGGCAGTTGCTTAACCAACTGAGCCACCCAGGCGCCCCGAGGTGTGCAGGCTTTTTGAGCAGACGTTGGGCCATCTTCCTGCTTCTCTTTGGAACTTGAGGGTGTGCCCAGATTAGAGCCAGTAACTTCAGTATTTGCGGGCCTGGATCAGGGAGGGTGTGCGGCTCTCTGGGGCCTGGAGAAATTACTGTTCATAAAGCTGTAAGCATGTAAGCCCCATGATCTGACAAATCTGTGTTTTGATGATAGGAAAAAATGATATGCCATGTCTGGGGCACTTTGGCAGAGTTAGATTGGGTAAGGCAGAGAAACCCCCATTTATGTGAAATCTCAGCCTAACAAGAAATTTGTGATTTTCTGATGTCATAGATGATAATCAGGAAAACCATAACAACACGGTGATGCAGCGCTCAGGGTTTGGCCAAATGCGTTTGCACTGGGATTAAAAGTTGTACAGGTTTGGCTCAAGGTAGCTCTCAGCCAGCACGTGGTAAAGCTAGTGTGGATTTAGGGAGTCCTTGCCTACGAAGCAACATGCATTCATCTAAATTTATTCCCACCGAAGAGGACTATTTGATGTGACTAAGGAAGGATACAAATAACTACCATTTATTATTGCATGTGTAAAAGCATTCACTTGGTGCTGGCCCCCAGCAGGCACTTAGAGCAGACGCCACTGGGCTCCCCACCCCAGGCCGGCTTCGTGGCTGCAATCTGAGCAGTTAGAAAGACTCTGTGCTGGTCTGACGCTCTGTAGCTGCCATCTTGACATTTCTAATAATTTTTCAACAAGGCACCCTGCATGTTTCATTTTGCACTGGGCCCTGCAAATAGCCAGACGCACACCCCTCCCCCCAAATCTTTTTGACCCACCTCTGATTTTAATAGCAGATGAGGTGCATGGTGAGGTGCAAGCTCAGGCTTTCCCCATCCTGACAGCACACACCTCGTGAGCAGCCTGCATTCTGCCCCAGGCCTTCTCCATATCAAAGAATCACATTCACCTGCACTTAGGTACAGCCCCAAAGTTCAGGGGAGATAGAGAGAGATTCCCACAAGCAATTGACATCAGGAGGACAAGAGCCAGTGAGTAAATGCTCTGGGCTCCTGCTCTTTGGACGTATAGCTCTGAAATGGGTTCTGTACACTTTGCAGAGTTCCCAGGATCATCGAGACCCTGATGCCCATTCCCCCTCCCTACACCCTCACTCCTGCTTCCTGGGATCACTTCCCAAATAAACCCCCTTCCCCCAAGACCTTGTCTTGGTTCTGCTTCTGGGGAACCCATGCTAAGGAAGTTTCAGTGGCGAGTGTCCATAACTGTGTGTCTGTGAATCCGTGAGCACTTGGCTCATAAGATTACTGACAGGATGCAAAGAGATAAATTATGGAAACATCTGGTTCAGAGCCTGGCACATAATAGGAGCTCAGTGAGGGGTAGATGCTGTTGGTATAATTTCTATCTTACCCGTCCAGTTTCTCCTTCGGCTGAAATCGACAGGAAATGTGAGAACAGGGATGGACCGCAAATTAAGTGACTTGAAACTGGAATCTGTTCTCTTGAGTTCTGGAGGCCAGAAATCTGAAATCAAGGTGGTTGGCAGGGCCGTGCTCTCTCTGAAGGCTTGAGAGGAGCCTTCTTTGCCTCTTTCAGCTTCGGGTAATTGCTGGCCATCCCTGGCGTCCCTGGTAGATGCATGGCTCCAATCTCTGCCTCTGTCTCCCCGTGTATCTGTATTTGCATCTCTGTTTTCTCTTTTTATAGGGATAGCACCAGTCATTGGGTCAGGGCCCACCTCCATCCGGGATGACCTCATCTTAACTTGGTTATATCCGCAAAGACCCTATTTCCAGATAAGATTGCATTCATAGGTGACGGGTTAGCCCCTGACATGTCAGTTGAGGGGACACACCTTTACCCATCACAGATGGGCATTATCCCAAGGATAATCTCTGGGATGAGGTCATGTGTCACCTGAATGGCATTTTCACTGCCAGGTCACCGTGGGCAAGCCAGACTTTTTGGGCAGATGGCAGCTGTGTCTTGACGTGGCCTTTTGTAGGTGGGCTGAGGACTTAAACTTCTGAGACAGGCCATAATCCCAACTGGGCCCTTCCCATGTAGATATTTATCAGTAGCCACAGATGTTAATGATTAATACACGTGAAATACTTGCTAGCCACCTCATTATGGCAGGGTCCTGTATCAGGCACCAGAGAGGCAGAGAACGGGGCACAGGCTCAGCTCCTGGTGTGCTCTTCCCGGTGACAAAATCTCACAGATTCATGGCACGAGCGCGTCCTGAGTGCCTCCTGCACGCACACTAGGAACTCGGTGCTGAGATTTTTGCTTTTTCTGCATCTGCCGTGCACGTGGCTTGCCCAGAGAGCTGTTCCCAGGCAAAACATAGACACTGAAGCCATGGCTGAGAAGCACCGTAGCGCAATGAGACCAGAAGCCTGATTCTTTCCATCTCTCTGCCTTTCTTCTAACCATGTGGTTTGGGGGAGGTCAGGCCCCTCTCGGAGCCTCCTTCTCCTCCCCGGTAAAAATGAGCAAATGAAAGGAGATGATCATGCAGGGCTCGTCAACTCTTAGATCATTATAGTCAACAGAGTCTACCTAGACATTTATTAAGCTCTTACTGTATGCCAGGAGCAGGGCTAAGTCCTTGTCATGAATTATTTCACTTAATCTTCACGACAACCCTGTGAGGTATGGATTTTAATTATTCCCATTTTACAGACTGAGAAACTGAGGCACGGGATGAGTAAGTCCATTTCTACAGGTCATAGAGAATTAACTGTTAGAGCCTGGGTTTCAGCTCAAGCAGTCTGACCGCAGCACCGGGCCCTTGACAAGTGAGCGGGACCACCTACCAGGGCAGCGGCGCCTTCCGTGGTTGCCGTATTGAGAGGCCCCTTAAAGGGAGAAGCAGCTTGCCAGGGGCGAGTAAGGATGGAAGTCTTTGTGAGTCTTGAGCTGGCAGAGAGTGGCAGCAAATTCTGTGCCCGCTTTCCTTTTGCATCTTTCCCATATAGAACGGCAGTGTGCTGTTCAATGGAGAGCATATGTCACTGTGTCCACCCTTCGGTGGAATGTCTTTCTCTGGAGCTTGTTTTTACTCAGTGGTCACCACACACCTCCCTCCTGGTAGATTCCTCTGTCTGTGCTAGTTGCTAGGAAGCTCATATCCCACATCGGAACTAATTCTAGCAACTAGAGAGAACCTTATAGGAGATACTGTGTACACTCTCACCGCTCCTGGCTTTGTCTTGTTTATGTATTCTCATTTTCCTTTCATTCTGCTGTGCCAGATGTCTTCCGTTGGCCCTCCCGATCCACTCTGCACCCTTTCCTACCCTGCTCTCTGCCATGGGAGGCTGGCCCGTATACATTGCACCGATGTTCACCTGCCCACTGGCTTCTGGTTGGGTTTGGCCAATGGGGAGCCATAGTCAACCAGAGGGAGGGAGGAAAGCGAGGTCAGTGCACTTATTCCCCTAGACTCCCCTCCTTCCTCCTACTACCACCCGAGGTTGTCTTGGGCTGACTCTGCCTTTCTACCAAAGGTCATACTCCCTGCTCTTTTTAAAAATTTATTAAGATATAGTTCACATACCATAAATTGCAACATTTTAATGTACACCATTGCAGAGGTTTATAGCATATTGATAAAGTTGTGCAACAATCACCACTATCTCGTTCCCGGACATGCTCGTCACCCCAGAAAGAAACCTGGAACCCATCAGCGGTCATTCCTCGTATCCCCCTCCCCCAGCCCCTAGCAGCCACAAATCTACCTTCTGTGCCTGTGGATTTGCCCATTTGGGATATTTCCTATACGTGGGCTCATACCCCATGTGGCCTTTTGTCCGGCTTCTGTCGCTTTGCATAATGTTTTCAAGGTTCATCCGTGTGTCGTAGCAGGTGTCAATACTTCCTTTCTTTCAGGCTTCCTTGTGACACTCCACATGTCTCCCTTTCTGGGTTCTAGTAACTTCTTCCTTTCCTTACCCTTTGGACCTAGAGGCGGTGACAGGTGGCGAGTCCTCGGTTGCTGCACCGTCTCATGGGGGTTCCCTGTACCCACGTTCTTATAATCAAACCCTCCTCAAATGATCCTATTTGGCGTGTGCCTTTGTGTGCTCTTGGGACCCTGACGAGCACCCAACTTCCTTGTCCACTGTTTCTTTTTTGTATGAATTTCCATAATATGCTTCACATACTTTCTCACGATGAGTTGGGCTAGAAATGAATGAGCGATAGGTCTGCCGATACCACGAAACGTGGCGGATGGCTCTTCCTTAAAACTCTTGCCTGTTACCAAATCGCCGAGTGATTTCAGGAATACTTGGGGGGCCCTTACACCCTCCAACCCTGCTGTTTCTGGAAATACTCATCAGGGAAAGCCTGGCACTTTGCTGCGTTTTGGAAGTCCCCGAGTTCCCTTGGCTCAAGTGAATATGGGTGGAACTCCTAGGGGATGACCAGACTGAAAAGTGGCCATAACTTTCAAGTTCACATGAAGATACACTTGGGAAATGTGCAAAACCCTAATTTTAAAAAGAGGGCTCCTTGGGAGGACGTTAGTAGCCGACAGAGAGCTGTTTTCTTGCTTTCATCTTGTCACCACTGGTGGCCGGGAACAGACTGTCCAGCCTCTGTCTACTCTTGAGGATTCTCAAAAGAGTTTTCAATAAATTTCATTTATTAACAAGGAACTGCTCTATTTAAAAAAAAAGGGAGAGAGAGAATACCATTGGAAATAACCTCCTACTACTTAAGGCTTTGATTTTTCCTGTATTATGGAGGAGTTGGCGGGAACAGCAGAGTGAGACAATGGGCCCGTGTGGAGGACCACGCATAACAAGGCAAGGTTTTCTTCAGCTTGTCACTCAAACCCGAGGGCTTCTTTCTGGAGCAATCTTTGATGTGAATGCTCAAAATGCCCCAAATCCAATTGCAATTTAAATCTTAATGATAAAACTCAGGAGCCGGGCAACTGTTTAGAACAGGAAAAGGATACTGAAAGCCCAAGAAAACAAAGACTTGGATCCCATGTTACTGGTAGGAGAAAATTGAGGTCAGCATTGCCCAGCTCACAGACATTTTATCTTCAGAGATAGCATTTAGCTGCTGCCATTACAAGGCAAATGCAAATGTCTTGCTTAATATTTCATCTACATTGTTTGGGGGAAAGTTTAAAACTTGAGGGGCATTCAATGTTGGCTAGAAGCAAGGAGAAATGCCCTCATGTTCCTGGTGAGCGTTTCAACTGGCACAACATTTCTGGAAAAAGTTTTGGCAATTTGGACTCAAAGGCTCAAAAAAAAAAAAAAAGTGGCCAACAAGCATATGAAAAGATGCTCAACATCAGTAAACACTAGAGAAATACATACCCATCAAACCACAATGAGCGATCGCCTCACACCCATTAGGATGGGTGGCCACGATTGAAAGAACAGAAAACAACAAATGTTGGCAAGGATGTGGAGAATTTGGAGCCCTCGTGCGCTGTCAGGAATGCAAAACGGTGCATGCAGCCTCTGTGGAAAAGAGGATGGAGCTACCATACAATCCAGTAATTCTGCTTCTGGATATTTACCCCAAAGAATTGAAAGCGGGATCTTGAAGAGATATTTGCATACTTATGTTTATTGCAGTGTTATTCACAAGAGCCAAGAGGTGGAAACAACCCAGTTGTCCATTGACGGATGAGCGGATCGACAAAATGTGGTCCATCCCTACAGTGGAATATTATCCAGCCTTAAAAAGGAAGGAAGCTCTGACACCTTTAGTTGCAACATGGATGAGCCTTGAGCACATTATGCCAAGGGAAATAAGGCAGACACAAAAGGACAAATACTGTATGATTTCACTCACATGAGATCTATAAAGTAATCAAAGTCATAAAAACACTAAGGAAAAAGTGTTTGCCAAGGGCTAGGAGGAGGGGAATTAGTGTCTAATGGGCACAGAGTTTTCGGTTTTGCACACTGAAGAACTAGGGATCTGTTGCACAACAATGTGAACATACTTAACATCACCGAACTGTCCACTTAAAAATGGTTAAGTTAAACGGCAGGTGTTTGTAAGCATCATTAAAAGTAAAAGAAGAGTTAAAAAAAAGTCTCAAAAATGTTTTTACCCTTTGTCCAAGAACTTCCCCGTCTGGAAGCGTATCCTGTGAAGCTCTCGGGGTCTCCTGCACACGTGGTTTGTCACAGTGTGACGTGCATCAGTGAAGAAATAGAAGCACCCTGAATATTCGACAATAGGGGCAGGACAGACAAAACAACATAGTCATCCAACGGAATACTCTGCAGCCAATAAGAATTTTGTCATAAGAGAATATCTAGTGTCATTGGAAAATGATTGTGACATATCAAGTCAAAAGGGCACATCAGATCGTAGGATTATAGAGTGATCATAATTTTGCAGTAATTCAGGCATATGTGCCTAGAATAAAGGCTGGAAGATAGAGATCAAAACAGGAATCTGTGGGCATCAGGATTCGAGTTGACTTTTGTGTATCCCTGTGTGTTCGTCTCCATCCCGAGAGGAACACCCACCACTTCTGTAATCAGAAATAAGCACTTTTTAAAAAGTAGAATGGGAATGGATTTCCAAAAGGATTATGCCACACTCTGGGAGGTGATACTGGGACAGTTGAGGATCTACCTTCATTGACTACTTTATGTAATTTTTACACATTCCGGTATAAAAACAGGTACAGATTACTTTTACAATTAAAAAAGACTGGGGGCGCCTGGGTGGCTCAGTTGGTTGGGCGTCCGACTCTTGATTTCAGGTCAGGTCATGATCTCCGGATCCTGGGATGGAGCCCCGCCTCGGGCTCCCCGCTCAGCTCAGAGTCTGCTTGTCTTCTTCTTCTTCTGCCCCTCCCCCCTCTCTAAAATGAATAAATAAATCTTTAGAAAAGAATGAAGTCCAAGCCAAGTGCAGTAGCTGCCATCTTTTCCATTCTCAACCCACCAGATGTCTTTTCAGGGTCATGGCTTAAAAGAGAGCAAGTACAAAAAACACCTGCTGACCGTGTAGGAACGAAGCCCCTGTGATTGGCACTGCCCACTCTGTGAGTTCCAGGCTCTTGGTGCTGTCCTCCGCACACAGGGACATGCTAGTCAGTTGATTCCCGGGTGGGCGGGCCTGGGCAGAAGCCCTTCCTCGCGGCGGTGGCGGTGGGGGTGGGGACTAGAGGGAGAGACCTGACCCCCCAAGCAAATGAGCTGCATGCCTCAGACTGAAGAGGGCACCGAGTGGGAGCTCTCGTACAACAGGTGCAGCTGTCCGTTTTCAGAATCTAGATGTCACTGAGCAGCAAAGAAAACAGGGAGACGTTTCGGTTTTGGAGAGCTGCCCAAGTGCGAAGAAGCAGCATTTTATATTATTCACTAACAACGGTATTGTCAACACACTTGAAGGAGAAGCCTGTTCATCGCACAGAGTTACCCCCGGCTTTACCTGTAAAGGAACAGTTTTGAGCCCAGAAGGACATCACAGGAATTTCAGGCTTGACACAATTTCAGCTCAGACAAAATGTGCTGGGATCATCTTGAAGAAAATCGGAGACCGGGAGGGGGTCTGTTTTCAACTTGTCTAGGTGTTTAATTTACTTCATCAAGTCAATATTGTATTTCCTAAATGGTTCTCCATTCTTAGGGCAAATGCATCTTGCTTTTCATTTATTATTATGACATAAGTGTATTTTTCATGTTAGTACAAATTCCTCAAAAACCTCCAAAACGGTATATAAGATCCCATCATGTGACTGTGCCATAAATTATGCCTTTGGTTGCCATCGAAGTCATTGGCAATTTTATTAATATTAATGCAGCCGCAATTAATATTTTTATGCCATTAAGCCTTGTTTGCATTCAGATGGTTCCTTGGGACCGATTCCACAAGTGAAACCACTAGGTGAAAGGCATGCACATTTTCCACTGTTTTTTGTTTTTTGGTTTTTTTGTCAAATTTTATTTTGTGTTGCTTGGGTATTTTTCTTTCTTTTTTTTTTCAAGATGAAATGCCATTTCCTAATGGTAAAAGAAATGCCCACTCAATGTAAATGATTCAGGTAAAAGAAAGATATGACGAAGTGAAACTTATCAGGCAAATCCATCATGGATAATTACTGTTGACATTCCAAATATCTCCTTATGTGCATATATAATAAAATATATATACACACACACACACACACACACACACACACGTTCACCTCTAATGTATGAACATCTTCCTAATAATTTACTAGAGAACTATATAAATCTTTTGGGCTGCACAGTACACCTCTGTATTGAGGGAGTTGTGCTTTATGAACCCAAGACTGAACATTTTTAAGGCTTTGACTCCTATTATTCAAAGACTTTCCAAATGGCTTATACCAGTGATATCCACTCCATTGTCAGGGTGTGACAATCCCTCTCACACCCAATGAAAGCCATTTGCAATGTTCTTTTTTTTTTTACTGAGACGTTTCTAGCAAAGAGGGGTGCCAAGAATCTTGACTGGTGAGTTTTGAGGTTTAGCTGCTTCTTCTGAAAGAGTGGAAAAGAATTTACCTCCCATAGAAGCTGGCTTATTTCTGAATAGTAGGTTGAGAGGGGGCTGGAGAAGGGCCCCTGGAGGACCGTGGCTTTCCATAAATATAATTTTGTATTTATAAAACCTATGGTCACGTCTCTGAATTCAGATGGGGGTTTATTTACTGTGATGCAAACTATCTTGGGGGAACACTGCATACAGATATTCTAATTAACTCAATCTAAAAATCACGATTCTTGTAGTTAGCAGAATGCCACTCTAACACTCTGATGACGAACTCTGCCCAGAAGGCCTGTCTCACGGGAAGCAGGAAGTCTCCTAATTACACAGGACTTCCAACACAGACCGAAAATTGAGATGTTGAGGGTCAGACAGGGAGATACACAGATCTGTGCTGGGCACCCAGGCGGAGGGTGTCACATTCAAATGGTATGCACCCACGACAGGGAAGCATCCTTTGCTCCGCCTGTGAGAGGGATCAGATATCGGGTGCACCCCAGCTCGCACCTCCGCAGCGGCCAACTACAGGGCTGGAGGGGCCTCTGATCACCTGCTGTCGCTGGCACTCGGGGCCAGGGCTGACCTACCCTCCTAAGTGCAATCTCTCTCTAGGCTGCCCTGGAGAACTGAGCTGCCCCAGAAGGGGAGCTTGGGGTGCAGTTGGAGGGATTGGGGAGGGCTTGGGAGGTCTGGAGGAGGCTTCCTACCGTCTCACTTGAAGGGCTGGAAGGCTGGGTTTGATTTGTGAACTTTTCAATCCTATTCCTTTTCCAAGGCATGCGCACAGAAGAAAACACTGCTCTGCAAACAGCACATTCTGTCCTTGGTCAGGTTTTTTTTTTTTTTTTAAGATTTTATTTAGTTATTTGAGAGAGAGCACACAAGTAGGCAGAGGGGCAGAGAGAAAGGGAGAAACAGACTCACTGCTGAGCAGGGAGCCCAATGTGGGGCTCAAGCCCAGGACCCTGGGATCATGACCTGAGCTGAAGACAGATGCTTAACCGACTGAGCCACCCAGGCGCCCCTGGTCAGGTTTTTTAATACTCCTAGTTAAGCTCCTGGGAGGAGGGACACCAGGCCACACGGCAACATCTAGGAGCGAGAAGCATCGGCAAGTCATGGTTTTCTCTTATATGTGGATCAAAGGTTCCCTGTGGCCTTTCCCTTTTCTATTGTTTTGTGGAAGAGCAGACAGCAACTGAGAAAAGAAAGTTCTTTAGACCAGTAGACATTGGTTTGTCCTGGGTGCCATGGGCCAGAGAGCCGGCAAAACCAACTGACTCTTGTTTTGATTCATGAGCCTGAGCCTCTGTCTCTGTCTCAATGCACACACAACACAGACACCCACACCTTCCCACGCTGTCTTGCCTGACGCAATACGTGGGTATCTAGGAGCAGACCTCGTTCCAGAGCCAGCACTGGCCCTGGGCACTCTCTCTTTCTGAGCTGGAGCTTTGTCTGCTCTATGAAAATCACAGTGCATAGCCCACAGGGTTGTCATGGGGACTGGATGAGCTGGGGACGGGGAAAGAGTGTGGCAGAGAGCCACACACAGGTGTTAAGCAGAGGTGGCCGGTTCTGATCCTGAAGTCTGCAAGGGGAAGTGGCTCTATGGCTGTTGTGGATTGGTCCCTTAGGGTCGCTGATTGGCCAATGCCTGGAATGCCCACCAAGGCTCACGGGGCAGGGACTGGGCAGACAGCTCGAGCTCGAGGAGGCCTTCTCTGGAGGCTGGCCCGACGTACGTACTCAATAAATGCCTTTGGAGTGAATGAAGGAAGCCATGAGCCCGTGAATGAGTGAAGCAGCTTCTAACCTGACAAACAGCTGCCATGACTACACGTGGCATGCGGCCGTGTGCCCAGGTCCCACACCTGCAATCTTGGCGGCTCCTCCCAGGGCTGTCGCTGTGTGTCGGGAATGCCCTTTCTTTCTCTCCCCCTCTTCCCTGCCCTTAACTTTTCCCTCTCTTCTCTCCTCCCTCTTTATCTCCAATCTCCCCAGTGTATCTCTGTTGAGCTCCTACTCATCCGACAGAACCCGTTTCAGAGAACACCTCTTCTGGGAGGTTTGCTTGCCCCCCTGGGTGGAGGTAGGTGTTCCCTGCCCAGGGTTTTCCACTGTCACGGTCGCCCTGTTCCCATTGCTTTGGAATCCTCACCTCAAGCCTGGGAGCTTCTGGGATTAGACTTTGTCTTACCCATCTTTTTGTATCTGGAGCATCCTGTCCAGGGTCTGTCATCTCAAAGATGTGTCCTATGGTTTGGTGAATGGCAGAACGTCACAGAGTATCAGGCTTTTGTAAGCAGGCTGGCCCCATTTTGCACTTGAACCCATACCCAGGATTCATTAAAGTTCTCAGTGCCCTGAAACTGCAAACGAGAAACATGGCAGATGGTTCTGCTCTGTGGTTAGTTTCCAGGGGCTTCTAGATGACTGGCAGCCTCTAGGACCCCATACTAGCACCAGAAAACAATGGAGCAACATACTGAGGGATCATCAAGAAGAAAATCTAATAAAGAAATGCAAATCTCTTTAACCAGAGACCCAGGGCACAAAATGTTTGTGCCCTCAGAGGGGGTTCGCCTTCTAGAAATAATACGAAAACAACCAGGCTAAAGCTTTCGGCTTTGTAAAGCTATTCTTGTCAGCTTTTCCTCCCTTGCAGCAAGACTGTAAGCAGTGAGTAGAATGCCACCGTCTTTGGGTATGCTCTTTTCCACCTTTGGTTTCAGAAATTTCCACCATTGCCTCACCAAACATTGGCTGGCCCAGGGGATAGAAAGCCAAGATCAGGTTCCTCCCTCCCAAGGAGCCGGTGTCTGGAGGACAGGAGAGTAACCCAAAGGCTCTGAGGTACTCCCAGAGGGCTCCTCCGCCATCTTGGAATAGCTGTGGCGCCCGAGTGGAATTTGGAAGTCTTGGTAGTGTCTCACTGGGTGACGAGGAGGAATAAGAGCACAGACAGAAGGCCATGCATCTGCTGATCCCTACTTATCAAAGTCAGCCCAAATTCCTCTGCTGGCTTTGAGGGCTCTCCTCCTCTGGAGTCTTCAGTGGCTCCCCGGTTCAGTGTTACCAAGCCCGGTACAAACTCCTCATTCAAGGCCATCCACGTAGAACTCCCCACGGCATCATCTGTCATCTCTTCCTTCCCAACCCCGTACGTCTGCCTCCTGTCTGGAATGCTCTCCTTCTCCATGTACACCTTCTGAGGTTCTTCCTACCCTATCTCCCCGCTGAGACCGTGAACCCTGCGGTGGTCACCTTGGGAGCCCCTTCGGCACCCAGCGCAGCAGGAGCTCAGGGAAGTTTGGATTGCTTGGAGGAATCTCTCCAGTTGGGACGAGTGCTGCCCAGGGGTGAGGGCACCGCCTTCTCCTTTGCTGGAGGAACAATGAGCAGCCCCCCGGGGACTCCCTTCCCAGATGGGAGGAATTAACTAGTGGCTCCCTGACTGGTCTTTCCTCCTACTTATTGGGCCAACTTCAGCCAGTGCCTCCTGCCTCCTCGTCCTCCACAGTTACGTTCCAACGGGGATTCCAGAAGGACTCTCACGCAAGTGCAAGGACCCAGACTCCTTCCTTGTTCATTCTGTTATTCATTCGTTCACGCGCCAAACACGCATGGGACACGTGGCGTGCATCAGGCATGGTGATGCGCCTTGGGTACTGTCGCCGGTCCCGTCCCGAGGGCCTTCCAGGCCAGAGAGCAGTCAGAGCTGGTCACAGGAAGAGAAGGCCCGAGAGCTGCAGGAGTCCAGGAGCGGAGAGAGCCCGACTCCGTGAGGAAGCTGGGGAAGGGAGGCAATGTGGCCCACGTGGCACTGGAGCAGAGTCTGATAAAATGGTTCAGATGAGGATGCCTGGCTGTGTGCGTGCATGTGTGTGTGCACATGCATGTGCGTCTTTGTGTGTGTGTGTGTGCACATAGGTGTATGTGGATGTATGGGTGTGGATGTGCGTGTATGTGTGAGTATACGTGTGTACATGTGTACGAGCAGAGCACGTGTGTATACGTGTCTGCATGCATATGCTGTGGGTATGTGTGGGTGTATATAGGTGAGTGTGTATTTGCAGGTACATATGTATAAAAACGTGCATTTACATATGTCCGTGTGTCTGTGCGTATGTCTGTGTGTGCGGGCATACCTCCGTGTATGGGCCTGTCGGCACGTGTGTGGACATCTGTCTCGCGTCTGCACGCACGAACGCGTGGGTATGTGTAAATGGCAGGGCATACCAGGCGGACGGACAGCATAGGATGAGAAACCATAGGATGGGAACCGAGATCAGTTAGATGGCCATTTTGGGGTGGAGGGTGGTAGTTAGGTAATAGTGTGAGGTTTGGGAACAGATGGTGGGAAGTTGTGGAGTTCATTTGTTCCTTGGAGAGCACCTGAGGAAGCGGGACTGCATCTCTGGAGCATCACTGAAGCTCTGGGGCAGGGAGTGACATGGCCAGAGTGGGTCCAACCCCCGACCTCAAGCCTCACGTCCGAAGGCTGCTCCACAGGGACTGACCGAGAGCCAGCTACGGGCAGGTGCAGTTCAGAAGGTGAGGGCAGGACCAAGAAGACTGGCTGCTGGTCCTCCAATTTGGGTGGACTTTGAACAGTCGGAAAGAGACAAAGAAGGAAGGCTTGCCCCTTAACTCTTGTTTATCCTTCTCGCGCTTTCATTCGAGTCACTAGCCGAGGCTGGGAGCTGTTTGTGGCTGCCTGGGGCTCCCACAACAGCAAGCCTCTGGCTCAGGTGACCCTCATGCTGGCGGAGGGATGACCTCCCACGAGGACCTTGGCACATCTGGATTCTGCTGGGGAACCCGCCACAGCCCTCTCTTTTTAAAACAAAATAAAAAGGTCTGGATTTTGAACAAACTCTTTTTGTGGGAATAATTTTTATGTTGGGAACATTAAATACTTGGGAAGTATTTGTGGGTTCAATTTTGTGCACAATTAATTGTACTTACAAATGCCTCCTTGAGGGCACAATTAGTCACTAGCAACTCATTCTAAAGGTGCCAGAGGCTAATTGTACCCCCAAGTGAGAAGTTTCAGGTGTAATTAATTATTCTTTAATTATTAAATTTATTATTCACTGGTTGGATGCACAAAGTTGCGCTCAGATGAACTTGCTGGCATGAGGAGGGCTGGAATGAAGGGGTCTGTGTCACCCTCTGGGCTGGCTGCTGCCAAGGAGGCTTGTGAAAAGAAATAAAGTGTTCTCTGGCTGCCGGGCTCAGCGTGGGAAATTCCTCAAGTGACAGTAAGGAGCCTGCTGAATGGGGCGGACAGCAGGAGGGCCCCTTGGTCAGGCAGAGGGAAAGGCTGGGGTCTGCAGTCGTCCAGACCTGCCCCGGCAGCAGTGGGAGCTGAGCTCTGAGCCTCACCTGTAGAGTGGGCTCACGGTGCTGACCCACCTCCCTCATGCAGATGGAGAAGCGTGGGCCACACGTTGTGACTTTTCTGCAGACGTCAGGTTCCCTGAGAGGCGATGCTATGGGTGATCACGGGAAAGTCCCCTGGAGCCAGACTTCGCAGTTTAGAAACCCAGACATATGCATCAGTCGTGTGACCTTGGACGGGCCATGTCATCTCTCCGGGCCTCAGTTTTCTTATCTGTAAAATGGGATTTCATAATAGCAACCTACTTGTAGGGTTGTGAGGATTGAATGGATTAGCATATATAAGGCAGGGCCTATCCATAGTAAACATGACCAAGTGTTTGCTCTTGTATCTTTTGTGTCCTTCATGGCCACAAACCTGTTTCCAAAGGAAAAACCACTGCACAAAGGGTAACCCACCAACTTCGTGTAAAAGGCTTTCTGTTTATGCTGCTTCCTGACTCAGGGAGAACATCTATCTTTTTTTTTTTTTTTTTAAGATTTTATTTTGAAGTAATCTCTATACCCAACGCGGGGCTCGAACCTACAACCCCGAGACCAAGACTCACACGCCCCACCGGCTGAGCCAGCCTGGCGCCCCAGAATATTTATCTTTTGTAGCCAAGACAGGAGGAGCCTCATTAAAATGTTCCAAGTGGTTATTTATATCTGCATGATGAGATTACGGGTGGTCATTTTCCTCTTTGTCTTTTTCAGTCTTGTTCACTTTTTTTTTTTTTAGTTTTCCCTGGCTTTTATTTTTAAAATGTGCAAGGTTAAAACAAGACTAGAGAGTAAGGTGTGTGTTTCCAGGCACTTTGGTGTATCCTTCTGCAAATCGATCTGCATGTCCAGACATGAGGTGTCCTTCAGACCATGACCACACCATCCTGGAGTCTTGCCCCTCGCCGTGCTCACCCTCTAGCCATGAGTGGTCATCTTTTCTCCCGGCTCTTCCATGTTCTCCGTCCTCCTGGATGACAAGCGCACACTCTGTCTCCTGGCTTTGCGCTGTCCTGCCCCTCAGTCCTTGTGCTGTGACCTGCCGGACGCCAGGGTCTCTCTCTGTATCCTACCCCGTCCCCCAGGGGCCCCCCCCCAGGATCTCAGCCAACTGCTTCTGCTCCTGAGTACTAGGACGGCTTTCATTTCATTTTATGATTTATTGGTCCAAAAATTCAGAGAGGCATCTTCTTAGTATACCTCCCCTCGACTCCAAGGGAACCACTGACATGAATTTGGTGTGCCTCTTTCCCATTCAGTTTTAGGAATCTTACTACATGTACATGCATCTGTAAACAATTTATAGTGTTTTGTGTTGTTTTTAATATGCTCCTCAATGCTACCATTCGGCAACATGATTTTTTCACCCAGCTGGCTGTCTTTGAGCTCTGTCCACAGCGATGCATGCAGATCCTGGTCTGCAGATGGATCCCAGGTGTCTGAGGCCCCGGGGCACCTGCAGCCTGAGACAGTGGACTGTCCCTAATGACCCCCTCCGTGTTGTATCGGGCACCACTAGCTGCCAGCACCCGAAGCTGGTACCCAGCTAACTTAAGCGGAAACCGAATTTATTGACAGGCTATCAAGTAGCATAAATTATTGAAGGGAGGTTTAAGAACAGACACAGACAGGGCGCCTGGGTGGCTCAGTTGGTTAAGCGACTGCCTTCGGCTCAGGTCATGATCCTGGAGTCCCTGGATCGAGTCCCGCATCGGGCTCCCTGCTCGGCAGGGAGTCTGCTTCTCCCTCTGACCCTCCCCCCTCTCATGTACTCACTCTGTCTCATTCTCTCTCTCTCAAATAAATAAATAAAATCTTTAAAAAAAAAAAAAAAAAAAAAGAACAGACACAGACAGTAACAGGGCAGTTCCAGGACTCTAGGGGGCTGGAATTAACCCTTACCTTGTCAGAAGCCACTGGAATGAATGCCCTCTGGCTGACATTTTTTTGTCCTTCTGTTATTTCACTGCAGACCGAGGTTCCCGGAGAGAAAACTTCACTCAGTCTGGCTTAAGCAAAGACAGACTACAGGCTCACAAGACTGAAAAGTCCAGGGTGCAGAAGTAGAGCTAGCTTCGGGCCCAGGTGAGGTCACCAGGACCCAGCCTCTCCCACGTGTCAGGTGGGGGTCCCCCATGGTGCTGGTATGAGGGCCTCTGCTGCTCGAGCCTCCTGCATGCTCAGCCTTCACCGTGGAGAGGAAAAGGGTCAGCTTAGGTCCCAGCCTTCCCGGGGAAAGACTCACAGCCCGGCATTGGCCCCGATGCGGTCGTGCATCCGTTCTGAGCAAACCACCGTGACCAGAAGAAGGCAGTCTAGCTGGCTCACACCTGCTCACAGGCTCTCTCCCCCACGAGTCCCAGCTCAGCGCAGAGCCCACAGCTTCACAAGGCGAACTTGGCCGTCTTACCCAAATAAGGGCAATAGATGCCCAGGTGGCAAAAAGACAATAAAGGCCCCACTCTGACAAGCCAACACAGATAGACAAGAGAAGAGAGATGAGTAAACTAAAACAGGGCAGCAGGCTGGCCACCAGAGGATCGTCACAGCCTGTGCTGGGGAAAGACCCAAGAAGCAAGTGTTGATCGACCATATGATGGTCTGAGTAAGCAGCTTGCTTTCTCTCTCTCTCTCTTTTTTTTTAAATTTATTCATTTGAGACAGAGAGATACAGAGAGAGAGAGAGAGTAGGAGCAGTGGGGAGAGGCAGAGGGAGAGGGAGAAGAAGACTCCCTGCTGAGCAGGGAGCCTGATGCGGGGCTCGATCCCAGGACCTGGAGATCATGACCTGAGCCGAAGGCAGACGCTTAACGACTGAGCCACCCAGGCGCCTCTCTCTCTCTCTTTTTTAAGATTTTATTTATTCACTTGAGAGAGAGAGAGAGAGCACGAGAGAGGGGGAGAGGGAGAAGCAGACTCCCCACTGGACGCAGGACTCGATCCCAGGACCCGGAGATCATGACCTGAACCGAAGGCAGACGCCCCACCATCTGAGCCACCCAGGCGCCCCCAACGAGCAGCTTTCTTAAACACACTGGCGCCAGTTGGCATGGCTCATCCGTCCCCCCGGCAACATAGGCGGTGGGGCTGTGACCGCCCAGCACCTGCTTCTCTCCATCTTCCTTCCCTTCGATTACTGTCAAATGATGAACTTCAACCACATACTACATTTTCCTGGGATCATCCCCTCAAATGAATTATGTGAATAATAAAGTTTCAATATTTTTCATTCGGCAATTAATCTTGGTGAGCACGAAACTTCATTTAAAGTGCTGGTACGGTGGCTGGAATCCATTAATCAGCACGGCGAAGGAGCCAGCCAGGCACCGCATCAGCCTGGGCAGTGAAATATGGGCCCTTCTCAAAAACCAGGGGATCCTCTTCAGTTGTGAGATGTGTCTGCCTGGCCTGCAGGCCCCTTTCTTTCAGATTCTATGTGGGAAAACCTCCTGGTGGGGTTTATCATTCACCAGAGTGTTCGTGGGAGGAACGAGATGATGGGAAAACTAGTTCCTAAACCCAAACCAGTCGTTATCAGAGTGGCAAAAACACAGTGCTTATGCACGGAATAGTTTACATTAAATTAAAAACCATAAGTTATCTCTGAGACACTCCATTTAGTACATCTGAGGTTAAATATGGTTCAAAGCAGCTCTTTCAATTAAATTGTTCTTCCTTGGCTCTAGTAAAGTATATTAAACATAATTTCCTGAAAAGTAACAGAGATCATTACTCCGTTTGCAAATTGATACCATGTTATTAAAAATAGGAAATATTTACAGGGATCGTTCAGATCACTCTATTTTTGCAGAGAACCTAATATTGGCAGTGAGGATACATCTGAAGCCCAGATTTCTGGCCTCCTGGTCGGGGGGGTGGGGGAAGGGAGCGTCTGGGAGGGAGGGGGGCTGTGGGAGCATCGGAACAAGTGGGCTGGGCATGCCGGGGAGTCCCCAGGCTAGTCCTGGGGGCCCAGGAAAGAACTTTTCTCGAGTCCTGTGTCTGTCCATTCTTCACCCCAAGGCCCTCATAGCTGGAGAGCTGCAGCCCTGCTAAGCTTCAGGCTGTTTATTCATGTTCGACTTCATGGGTTGTCATTCCACTCACATAAGTGGACTTTATGACCAGAGCTGCCTTTTATCTTTGCCCGTCCTACTGGAAAGGCCTGTAACATTTAGAAATAGCAAGGCTGGCTCTTACCTCTGCTCCCTGAGTCACTGTCACTGAATTATTTCAAGTTCATAAACCAAGCCCCTAAATGGCTTTTCGAAGGCTTGATATGACTCAAGTGGAACAAGATGGGGTTTTCAAGACTGTTGCATGGGCCCCGGGCCGGACTGCCATCCTCCAGCGGAGGAGCTGAAGGTCCGAGGACAATGATCTGGTGGCAAAGCCAGAGATGATGGCCCAAGTCCTTTGTAAGGGGCAGAGTCTTGGGGAGCCAGGTGGGGTGTTAGATCAAGGCCACATCTGTGCGTGGTGGTAGGGTGTGATGTCAGGCCCGCCGCGGGGATGCATTTCATCCCCGGGAAACTGCCCAGAGACACGGGGAGATTGCAGATGTGTAGGAGGAGCGGGGAGCCCTGCTCGGACTGGGGAAACACACCGAGGGTGCTCTGGACCCAGTCCCGTCATCCGTGCCGGACTGTGGTGTTTCGGGGTAAACCAAGCACGTGCAGGAATGCTCACTGTGTCCGTGGTCTTCAGAACCACCTCCTCCCCCCCAGGGAATGCCTCTCCCAGCCCGTAGTATTTTTGCCCCCACTGGGAACCATGAGCATTTGCTCAAGGGCCTAGGGATCAAGTGCGGGGTAGAAAAATGCTGCTCTGCTCTCTGTGGCCAGGGACGGCGGAGGAACCCTTGGGTCACTGTCACCCTGGCCTGTTCCACCGAGCACGCGGCTCCTGCCAACTCCCTTCCAGGCCCCTGTGGGCCTGCCTTTGACCTTCGACATCGCAGGGGCAGGGTGGGCGGGTAGGCGCGTTGGAAAGTGTAAACGATGCTTCTGAGGGTGTGCGACAGTACCCCTCCCCCCAAATCCCTGCCAGTCACTGACCTTACCCAACTAAAAACTTGGGCCAATCTGGTGAGTTAGAAAAGCTATTTTACTGTCGCTTTACTGTGCTGTTTCCTGACTCCTCGGGAGGTACAGCAACCTTTCTTATGCATATCGGCCGTTCGTTGTTTCTTCTGTGAATTGCTCTTTGTATTCTTCATCCATTTTTCTACTGGGTTGTTGGTCTTTTTAGTATGAAATCAAGGCACTTCTTCATATAATCGGATTACAGATACTTGGTCCTATGTGTTGCAAATACTGCCTCCCAATCGGCTTCTCTTTTAACCTAGTTTAGGGTTTATTTTTTCCTCCAGTGAGGCTCACTTTTTTCTCCAGAGAAATATTCATTCATGTGCAAGAAGCCAAGACAAGGATGCCCATTGCAGCACTGTTATTAATAGTGAGACGCTGGAAAAATCCCTCTGTCCATCAATAAGGGACTAGTTACACAAACCACAACACGTCCATACTAACTATTGGACTATCAGCTGCAGAAAAATGACAAAGGAGGCCAATGAGTACATACTGATTTGGAACATTCTGTAAAGCAAATTGCAGAAGAATGTGTATGGGATGATACCACTTAAGTAATAAAATCCCAGCAATTAAAAAGCCTCAAATGCATATTTCTTTGTATGCTATTTTTATATGCACAGATTCATAAACGTACGGAAGTAGATCTGGAAGGATCCATAGTACAAAATGCTAGTGGTGACTTTGGGGAGGAGCCTGGAATCAGAGGTGAGTTCCTTAAGGACTTGAGTTGCATTATTTGTATTATTATTAGTGGTATTATTTTATCTCTGTTATTTGAATATTTCATAATAAAACTGTGTTATGGGCTAAACGTTTGTGCTTCCCCAGATCCATATGTTGAAACGTAACCTCCAACAGAATAGTGTTAGGAGGAGGGGCCTTTGGGAGGTGATGAGGTCATGGGATTAGTGCCCTCATAAGAACAGAGCTTGTTTTTCACTGTTGTTTCCACCGTGGGAGGATACGAGAAGTCCGCCATCTGCACGCCTGAGGGCTTCCATCTGAACTTGACCATGTTGGCACCTTGATCTCGGATTCCCAGCCTCCAGAATGGAGTGAAGTGGATTTCTGCTGTTAATAAGCCGCCTAGTCTATGGTACTTTGTCACAGCAGCCTGAGCAGCCTAAGCAGAATGGACTTCCGTTTCACACGAGTCACTGAAAAATAAAAGCTGGCATGTAACACAGGATCCAGCGAATTCTCAGAGATCTGCAAGAAGGCTGGGACCCCTTGGCCCACCTGTGCCATCTCCGTTGAACCCACGGAGGCGACCCAGAGCCATGGGGAGCGAGGAAGAGTAGAGGAGGAAATGGGATATACTGAGCATTTCCTGTGTGTCTGTCCTCGTGTGGGCACTGGACTCAGAATCGCCGGAGTTGAGTTCAAGCGTTGACCCTGCCATTTATCACCTGCGTGACGCTGGGCGAGACACTTAAGCATTTAGCCTCTCTGGGCCTTAGGTTCTTCATCTGTAAAGTGGGTGCTAACGGAACAGGACAGCCTCAGGGAGCCCACAGACCCCGGCAAGAGAGAGAGTGTGAAGCGTACACAGATTGAGGGGCTAGAATTGTTTTCTGATCGTGCAGGTTACAGAGTAATATAGTCCTTGAGGATACTTGTCGGTGGTGGTGGTTCTTCTCAGTGGAGGATGAAGCAAAAGTGGGCAAAAGTCTGGAGGTTTCTCAGGCTTTCCCTGTCTTCCCTGCCCGTGCCTTTGAACCTCTGAGCCGTAAGAGGCCTTTGGCAGCAGAAGGAAAGTGGGTGCTCTCTGTGGTATGCAGTCACAGAGTTAAATGCACCAAGGGCGCTAAGGAAGGTTCCAAACGGAGAGGACCCTCCGGGGAAAAATTAAGATGAGAAGAGCCATCTATTTGGGGCATGTCTTCCCTTTCTGAGACCATCTCCGAGGCGATTCGTCAATGTCAAGGCTGGCGAGAAAGACTTGCAAAGATCAATTCCTCTGTGCAAGATAAATAGTTTTAAATAATTGTCTATATGTAAGGGGCTTGCCTTCTCATAATTGAAGAGAACAGAGGGAGTCAAGAATATCTCAGGGAGAATGTCTTCTGCTCCATGGCACAGAGTCGGCAACATCATGTGGATTGGTTAATGGTTGGCAAAAAGCCAAGGAGCTTAATCAACCTCCAAAGTTTATTATGAATAACCCCAGAGCTAATGGATCATCCTTAGCAAGAACATCATCCTGGTTATTTTCTCGTTTTTATAAATTGATCTATAACTTTGAATCCAGGTCCTTGAGAGAGCTGCAAGGAACATGAGAAATCGGCGAACCCAGTAGATTTTTTTCATTTTTTACAAAGATCAAATGAGGCTGTTTTTGTTGAAGTGGGGGGGAATAGTCACACCTGCCCAGTCCTCACTTCCCTGTCCCCGGCAGTGGCCCCACTGTGGCCCCTAAGGCACATCCTTGAAACACAAGGGCTTTAAAGAATATGGACACTGTTGATCACCAAACTCCCCCATTTTTTCAGATGAGGAAACTGAGGCCCAGAGAGAGGAAGTGACTTGGCCACAGTCACACGCCAGGTAAGTGTGGTAGACATGGTTGGTTGCTCACTCAGCAGCCATTGCCCAGCTCCCCTTTTCTTGCTTGAAGAGCCCATCTCACATTAGAGGAGTTAAAAAAGCTGGATTACTCAATTTCCCAAACTGTCTTCTAGCTAGAGTGTGGGCATTGACTCAATTCTGCCCAGTTCTGGGAATGGCTTACCTGCCTGGCAAAGAAGAAGCAAACTAGGAGAAATTGTCTTTCTTTTTGACTTTTGACATGGCTGGGGTAAAGGATGTGATGGCTGGAGCTGCAGCAGCTGTCTTGTAACCATAAAAGCAAAACTCGAGGATGACCATTATTTTAGCTGGGGTCTAGCCAGGGAACAAGAGCCACTCTATGTGTTTAAAACAGGGAAAATTAATGCAGGAATTGCTTTCATAGGTGATGCAAGAGCTGACAGGCCAAATGCAATGATGAGGCACTCCTCAACCCCATCCTCACCCCAGAGGTTAGCAATTGCAGAATGGTGTTAACACTCCTAGGACTGGAAGGATGGAAGAGAAAGGGATGTTATGAGAGCCCAGAAGTTGGACTTGGGATCTAGAATTATGGCAAAAGCCTCTTGGAAGGACTGGGGGGATGGGGAGGAGGAGAGGGGGAAAGTTGTCTGGGGTGGGGCTTGAACACAACAGAGTGTCAATCACTGCTAGGGATGCACTGGAATGCACAGAGAGAGGAAGAGAAATGCCCTGACTTTGCTCCTCCACCTGCCCTCCAACCCTCCATCAGGACCTTCCATTGGCCAGACCGTCCCAGAATCCTGGGAATTACAGTTCCCTGAAATGCAAGCAGAGCAGGGAATGGGTCCAAGAGCAAACAGCAGTGACCCTTTCAGCACATTGAGGATGGGAGGGCAGAAAGATGGAGAGCCCATGTGCCTTCTGAGCCATGGACCAGTCTGCACCTCACCTCCTACTGGATCTCTCGTCCTGGGGATAAGAAAGGTCCCAATTCTTAAAGCCACGTGGACTTGAGCAGATTCAATTCCTGCAGCTGAAGCAGCCTTTGGGTTGCCACTGAATCTGAGCCAGAACCGGAGTCTTTCAGCTTGGAGTCCCACTGACCACTCCACCCACAGCCGACAACAACAGAGTTCAGAAACCCGAATCTGTTGCTCACTTGCAGGGGAAGGTGTCCACAGCGTTGGCAGAGGTAAACCTGAGACACGCTGGGGCAGAGCTGGTCTCAGGGATGTCTGGATCCTGGGCGTCATCAGGGTGCCAACAGTTTTCTCTTTTTCTCTCTCCCCACAGTCCACCCATACCTGTTGGCCCCCGCATGGCGGCTATGCCAACCCTTACTGAGTTCTCTTTCGTGGTCAAGAATGAGGCTGCCATCACCTCCAGGCTGGCCTCTCCAGATTAGCCCAAGTACAGAATTCCAGATCCTCTTTCTCAGTCCAGGATGAAGACTCCTGGGGATGTACGTTGGTCCTACGCCCACAGCTTGGACCGCTCACGGCGTCAGGGGACTGAGATGTCTGGTGGCCCAGCCTTCACCATCAACTCCGTCTGGGGCCTGGGGAGTTGATAGCAGAGAATTTGCAGGAAGCACAGTCCCTGGGAAAGCATGAGGAATGAGGCAGATCTCCCAGTCTGTACCTGTCCTACGTTCCTTGATGCAGCGAGAGGAGTCAGCTTTGCAAGGTCTGGACTGAGCCCTGGCTTGACCGTGGACTTCCACGCGATCATGGCAGCCCTGGAATCCCTCTGGTTCTTGGTGTCACCAGCAATGAAACAGGGAGCTCACTTCCCATTGCACAGACTTCCGTGATCATCACATAAGATGGGAAGTTGAGACATGCTTACTAACTAAACCAAGGAGGAGCTTCTATAGCTCTTGGTTAGGTTTTGGAATGGAGTCCCCTGACATGCAGTTTCAGTCTGACCTCAATGCCAGGCCTCTGAGTTCCCTTACTGGTTCCTTCCCGGAGGCCCTGAGGGAACGGGAGGAGGAGCACCAGCTCAGGGAATGGGAGGGGGAGCACTCAGCTCAGGGAACGGGAGGGGGAGCACCCAGCTCAGGGAACGGGCGGGGGAGCACCCATCTCAGACCTCTCCCCTCTAGGTAAGTCCCTCAACTTGGGACCCCAACTGACAGGCCTTCTGGAAGCCTCTTCCCTGGGACTCCAGTGCTGGTACCAAGCATCTTTATTTCTGGGGGCTGTGATTCTTATTTGGTTAAATAACACATTTAAAAAAACTGTTGTGATTCCATACTGAAGCTTCCCATATGGTTAATTGGAAGTGTTCTCACCAATATTGCAGGCTGTAAAAACTAATGAGGTAAATGGAAAATTTATCAAGTGCCACAGTTAGAAATTAACTTATTGCTTGATGCCGCGCTTATGACTAATGAAGTTAGAGGGGGCTCTTCATACATAGAACAAAACACAGGGGTTGGCCAGCCCTTGATACTGGGGGGGAATCTTTCTATTTACCCCTCTTCCCTCTCTCTCCCCACCGCCCCTCTGTCAAATATCAGATGAGTAGAGCAAACGACCAGGCTAAGTCTAGATCACCCTAACACAATGTCTGCATTCAATTATGTGTTATATCACTAATAATAACTATTGTTAGCATTTATTGATGCTCAGTGTCTGGTGCTTTGTATGCATTAGTTCGCAAGCTTCCCACACCAGGGCTCTAAGGGAGGTGGTAGCATTACCCGTAAATCACAGATGAGGAGACTGAGGCTCAGAGACATGAAGCCACACAGTCGTAAGTGGTGAAGCTTCATCCCCAGGTTTGATTCCAATATCCAGATGCATCCCACTTAGCAATTCAGGAATTCATTCATTCATTCAATCAAATGACGAATGGTCACTGAGACCCTATGGAATCTGAGGCACCACATTCTCCTGGAGTCATCAGGATGGAGCAGGGCAGTGATGAAGGATATGGATGTCAATCCGGCTCTGACTGCCACTTGCCGGCTGTGGAATTGTGCTGGATCTTCCAGATGGCTCTCCAGACCCACTCTGCCCCACTGTACTCTGCTCTGTGCCCTGGGGCACTGGTCTGTATGGCCCACATTCGTGGGCATTCTTGCCCTCTGGCTTCTGGTCAACCTGAGCCTATGGGAGGCACTGACCAGAGGTGACATGGGAGGAGAGTGGGGGAAGGTTCTTCAGCTCCTTCCTTTCTGGTTGCACCCCCCACACACACACACTGTAGACTAAAGTTGCTTTCCAGAGGCTTTCTGCATATAACTACCCCACTGTGGGTCCCAGAGGCTTTTCCCTCTTTCCTTCAGGCCTAAGGTTGGTCAGGGCACGGTGCCGTCACTAGCCTGAGAGACTGTACCATCTCTTGTTGGTTCCCTTAAATTTTGCCTCCACTTTTGTGAACTGCCCCTTATAACTCTCCTGACATGACCTCTTTGAGTGCTATCTGCCCTGTTGGGATGTGACACAGTGATGGGGTGATTTTACTCAAGTGGTTGACTTGGGTCAGTTCCCTCACCTATAAATGAAGGGCAATCAATTGCTGTTGCGAGGATTAGAGAAACTCATTTGTGTAAAGTGCTCAGTACAATGTTCAGCACATAGTAGATACTCAATACATGCTAGCTCTTCTAATTATTAAGACAGGGTCCTGCTTTTAAGGGCAAAGTGCAGTGATTCTTAAACTTGAGTTTCCAACAGAATCACCTGAGATGCTTGTTCAGCGTGCTGAGTCCAGACCGAGCCCACGGGCCCAGGACAGCCCAGCAGGTGACTGGGATGCTCTTCTGGACAGACTCCAACCATGCCCACGGGCAGGACCACACAGGGGGAAGGCATAGGGAGTGGGCATCTTCATCGGTGGGGTGGCTAGTCTGGGAAGGCGTTCTCAGGAGCTGCTGTTGAACTGAGACCTACATGGACACCCATGGATTGAGGATCCTCGGGGGCTAGGACGGGCTGGGATGTGACAGAGCAACTTGAGAACTTAGGGCTGGCAGGAAGTGGTGGAGATGGGGCCCTGGTAGGCTTTGTACTGTAGGCTCGACTTCACCTTTCGGGGACAGGAGTCCCTGCAGGGTTTTTACTGGAGAAGTGACCCAAAGTGGGGAGACCAGGGAAATATTTCTCCAAGTGTCAGTTACCTGCCTTATTAAAAATGGTAGACTCTTGGTGGTGGGTGGGTGGTAGGGAGGGATCTGAACTTTTCCCGGAATCTATATGATTCGGGCCCCCATCAGAATGAGAGGCCCTTGACCAGGGAGCTTGCTGTAGTGACGGGAAAGATGATGAGAATCTGGACCAGGGTAGGATGAAGAGAGCACACTGAGAGGGGTTCAGGGGGAGGGAGGAGTCATGCCAGGGGGTGATTAGGTGAAGGTGGGGAAGGAGGCTGCTTGGGCTCCTGCTGTGGAGGAGGCTTTGCTGGAGGGGAAGACCGAGGGGGCTGACATGTTCAGGTTTGGAGACACTGAGTTGATTCTATCATATATCGATGATGTGTTCTTTCCTTTCCATCAACCGTACTCCGTGGATTCAGCATGTCTCCTTTTCTCTCTTCAAAGACTTCTTGCCACTGCCACACACTGTCCCAGTCCAGTCCCCGGGAACAGGACTGCTCCTCTGACATCTCACAAGGTCCCCTCTGGGGAAAACTGGAACTGAAGCAACATTTCCCTTCAGAGATCAGATCTTGGTTGGGTTCCAGCAGGTGGGGCGTTGCATGGAAAGAGCATGGAAAGAGGGCCTGGTTTGGATCTTGTCGTATACCCCTCCTAATCTGGGAAATGAGGCCAGCATTGCTGGCCTCACTGAGATAATGCACACGATCAACTTGTTAACTAGACAGGCGGTGTCGACGGGAGACAATGATGTGATCTGAAAAGGGTCCAGTGCTGTGGATTCAGAAATAGGTCACAGGATTGGACCCAGCCAGAGTAGAGGAGGAAGGAAGTCCTACCTCTCTGCGTTCATGTTAAGCTCCCAAGAGCCTCTCCAAGAGGCGAGGCCCATGCAGTGGGGTTGCTGCTCCAGAATGCATGACTCCTCTGTGGGCAGGGCCCAGCTGGCAACCAGGGGCGACAGGCTGGTGACTTCCTCAAGCAATTCAAGCAAGGGATCTGCTTTGGGTCCTCTTGACTTCCCTAGGAACCTTTGAAAGCCGCCCCCCCCCCCCCGGTTGATTTTGGCCGTTCCCTGTGCAGGCTCATGCCTCACGTGCCTGCTGTCCTCCCGCT
This sequence comes from Phoca vitulina, assembly GCF_004348235.1. Lineage (NCBI taxonomy): Eukaryota > Metazoa > Chordata > Mammalia > Carnivora > Phocidae > Phoca > Phoca vitulina. The sequence goes on from NW_022589731.1 coordinate 20,608,843, forward strand.
AGTCCATCCTCCATGTCTCTAGCACATTCTCCCCACGTCCACCTGCACCTGACTCCACAACTGCTTGCTCTTCTTTCCTTTGCTTTTTTTTTTTTTAAGATTTTATTTATTTATTTGAAAGAGAGTGAGAGAGAGAGAGCACAAGCAGGGGGGAGGCACAGAGGGAGAGGGAGAAGCAGACTCCCCACTGAGCAGGGAGCCCAACGCGGGGCTCGATCCCAGGACTCCAAGATCATGACCTGAGCTGAAGGCAGATGCTTAACCGACCGAGCCCCCCAGGCGCCCCTTTCCTTTGCTTCTTTGTAGCTCACGCCCTCCTCCCACCTTCTCCTGCTCCCTTCTGTGCCAGCCAGCTTCCGTTCTGCTCTCCACCATCACCCCCGCAATTCAGGGCCCTTTGCATGTTGCCAGCATTTAGGACAGTTAGTGGCCCCCTTTGACCAACAACGAACAAATACTGAACCAAAACCTCCATGTGAGTCACTGCCTCTGACTATGGCTTTTACCCAGAGAAAGAATGTATTGGTCGCCAATGGCCATGGTCACCATTACAAGAGGCCAGCCAGCCAAATCACTCCCCACCTCCCTGCTCATGCCTGTGCCTATGGGGCCGAAGGTAGAAGGGGCAGATGCAGATTTATTGGCCTCAAGATGCCATCTCCTTCTGGAGGTCCAGGTCCAGTGTCTGGCTCATCTGATGTTTCTATGTGTTTCTTGAGTGAATGAAACCAGATGGAGCCATCATTTTCAATTCAGTGACGATGTATTGAATGCATCCGGTGTGCATGGTGCTAGGAACTCTATAAAAGAGAGTGAGACCCAATCCCTGACCCTGGGGAGCTAACAGCTTTGCGGCAGAGAGAAAAAACACACACATCGATCTACTGCTATGTCAGCATGCATGAACACTAACGCTCCTGGTCTCTATCCATCCCCAAAGACGTGGTTGTCATCGCTTCCTCCCTGGACCACTGCAGCTGCTCAGGACTGATCTCCATGCAGTTGGCTCCCCTCCTCTCCTGTCTCGCCAACACATCGGGCCAGAGGAAGCTTCCGGATTGAAGCGCCATTCACAGCATGGCCCTGCCAAACTTCCATGTCTCCCCATTATTTGTGAGCGAACCGCAAGTTGCCCACTTACAATGGCCCTTTTTAAAGTCCCTTCTTGTTTGTCCAGCTTTTTTGTCCAGTCCATCTTGTACCCCTTCCTTACACAGCCACACTGGACACCCACCGTTCTTGGAATGTGAACCTCATTTCCACCCTTGACGCTTTGCTCAGAGAGTCTTCCACCCAGAGCACCATTTCCACATCTCTCCACCACGATATCCTCCCAGTTTGAACCCTCCTTATCCAGGAGAACTCCTGATTGCACAAATTGGGAAGAACCTCTTCTACTTTAAAAATTTCACAGTACAAGATTCTAAAACAATGATAGCACCCAAACTTGGCCAGCAGGCAGCAAGCAGACAATCTCTTATATTCCCTGTAGAGTCTAAATTGATACAATCATTCAGAAATCCAATTTGGCATATATATCAGAAGATTTTATAATTCTCTCCATAAACCCAATAAGTCCACTTGTAAGCATCTATTTTATGGAAAACACTGGAAATGTCATCAGAGACTCCTACGTAAGACGATGTGCTGCGGTGTTACTTATATGTTCCCCGAATGGAAACAGTGTGGAATCTTGACTCTAGATGTTCATCAAGAGTGTCGTGGCTCAATATATCACATTGTGTCCCCGTTATGAAATATGCAATCATATACAAATTGTGTTTTCAAAGAGTATCCATTGGCATGGGAACCTGAATGTGGTATAATGTCCGAACAATGGAGGCAATTTGTAAAACATAAATATTTTTATATAGGCACAAAGGCTGGAAGGAAATAGGTTAAAAGGTAGACAGTAATTACCTCTAGTTGGTGGTTTACAGATTATTTAAAATTTCTTCCGTGGGATCTCTATTTTCCTAACTTTCTTTTTGTATTGCCTTTCTGATTGAGATTAAACTGCTTTCTCTTAAAAAGAAAGCATGTAGCTTTGTATATCTCTTATGGAGTAATTCTCCTGCCATGATTTACAATTTGGGGGGTACTTGTTTCCATTTTATCAGGTAATAAATCCCTAAAGGACATACACTGTCTTTTTTTTTTTTTTTAGCTCACTTTTGGGGGCCCTAAAAGCCTAGTCCATCTTTGGATGTAGTAGGACCTTGTTAACCAGTTAAAGGAATTGGATTGGCTTCCCCTAAGGGCATTGGGGTCCCTGCATCTCAGAAGGATGCATGCAGGAATGTGCGGGCACAGGGGGCTGCCTCACAGAACACAAGTGGTCAGTAAGGGGCAAGTGCCGTTCGCGGGCACTCAATTCTGGTCATTCCATTGACTCATCTGGAAATGGTTCCATAAATTAAATAGTTGATTGCCGTACAAAATCTTTTTGTTCTTTAAGAACTTAACTCTTGTTTTTGCTTAACTATCAATTTTCATTTCTTGCTGTTTTTTTGGGTCTATTTATAGACTCTGCTCTGGAGATTAAACTTCTGCCTTTTTTTTTCTTTCTTTCCTTTTTTTTAATAAAACCTTCAAACCATCTCCCTCTTCCCTGCCTCTTTCATTTTTATATTTCTGCTAACCTGATGAAGATGGCTTTATCGTCTCAGAATCTGATGAAGTTTGAAATTGAACGTGCATAGGCAATCCTCACTTTATGATTAAGCCTTTTAAATAAATTTGCTATTAGGAAAATTTAAGATCCCCACGGACTTGAATAGTTCTCTGCCCTTTGCTCTCTTCTTGGCTCTGTACTCATGAGACGAATTCTTCATTTCAATTCACAGTTCTGAATCCCGGGCACAGTCATTTTCTTTTGCTCATTCTTCTAAATTCTGAAGAGAGCGAGCCACCAGTCTGCCCCGCCTTCTCCCACCTCTCCCTGGCAAAAGGACCCTACAGCTCATTAATTCCAGAGGCAAGAAAACACAGAGATCACTGATTTCTGGGTACGTGATCCACCCCCAGGCTGGAGAAAGAGGCCTATCCTGCCTCTGGGGAGGTGAAAGGCAATTATACCCTGAGTGTTAAGGTTGGGGATACATGGTAGATTTCCGTCCCTTCTGTGAGTGAGATGATAGGAGACTCTCTGTTCCTAACTGTAACCTCACCAGGGTTGATGCTCAGTGATCTCATTCATGCATTCATGGATTCGTTCATTCAGGAAATGTCTATGGAGCACTTAGTAGGTGCCAGGCGCTGCTATGGGCTTGGAGAAAAGTGATGAGCGGAGCTAAGCCGGCTCCTGTCCTCATGGAATGCACCGTCCCACGAGGGGTGACAGGGGTGGGGGCATTCATCAAAAATCATACAAATGATGTTTTCAACGGTGATAAGTACTTCCACAAGGGCCCAGTTTCCAAATTTAGTTCTGGGAGTGAGTTGGTCCCCCATCATCATGCCTCTGCAACCTCCTTCATAACCTAGGTTCAATGCCGGCTGCTTTCTGAGGCACCCTGGGTGCTCCAAGGATGGAAAAGGAAGCACACACAAAACAGAAGCATCTTCATAGAGTCGTTGCCCTTTACATCCCCCTCCCACCGCACTTGAAGACATCTGTGCTCCTGGCTGGGATCCCTCTGTGTGGGCTGCGGGCGGCTGACATGGGCCTGGGCGTGGAGCCCCAGCTCGGTGGGACTGTGACAGGGGACCTGTCTGGTGGTGGCAGAGCTCAGCCACCCTGCAACCAGGAGTCAGAGCCAGGAAGAACAGCCGGGCTGCGGGCGACGGCCCCTCCCAGCAGCCTCTGGAACCCTCAGCATCTCGAGGGTCACCTGCCTGGGGCTCCCCGATCTTCCCGCCTCTGGAGGGTCAGCAACCTCAGACCAGAGACCGAGAAAGGGAGGAGACAGAGCGTCTGCGTCCATGCTCAAGGCCACACAGTGATCAGAGCCAGATCTAAGATTAGATTAGGTAGGTTTTCTGGCTCCCAGATACACGGCAAAGCCCCAAACCCATGCTGTTTCTTGGCAAAGCCCCACCACGTTCCTTTAACCCAGACCCGCCCTAGTTTGTCTCTGGAAATACTGTAGCTGTCATAATCATTGTTCTAATAAAATACTCATCTGACGATCTATTAGTAAGGCATATTGTTGACAGGAAACGTGCATTTGCCATATTTCCCATTATATTGTCTATTTCCTGCCTCATTTTTCTTGGGAGGGCAGGAGTCACTGAAGATAATAGCATATTGACAGAAAGAGAAAGCAAGGGAAAGAGATCGTTGAAAGTGGGAGAGTTTAGCTCCGTTTGCCTGCAAAGGTTTCCAGCAGGAAATCCACGCTCATTTCCTGTCCGCTTGCTAAAACAGCATCTGCCCCTTCTTACTCCTTCTCCCCTTAAACAAGTTGTCTCCGGGCCCTGAGAGGCTGACTCCCTGGGCATATGACGGAGGCCCAGCCTGTTGTTTCTGGGGGAGGCGGTGGGTGAGGGAGCTGCTTTAAGAATCCTGAAGAGAATGTGAAATGAACTGTTTCCCTTGTACCACAATCAACAAGACCTAATGGAGGATGGTAGAACAGGAAGGCAGAAAGCACCTTGTTTTCTAGAAACTTCTTGCCCACCACATTTTCTATTTTGATATTAAGTTGCAAATAGTGCATCACCAGAAAAAAACCCAACACTCACTGCTTATGCAAAGGCCAGTGGCGTGACGGAAAATGTGGGTAAGGGGCCCCTTGCAGAGCGCCCACATCTGTGGATGGGAATGTTCCTGCTGAATGACCACCCCGCCCCGCCTGTGCTCCCACCGCCCCCCAGCCGGCACTTGGGAAGCTCGGGTGGGTCCCCGGGAGGGTGAGGGCTCAGACAGGGTGGCCGACTGAGCGCTCTCAGCAGCAGGGTGAGTGACAGGGGAGGCCAGAGACTCCCTCAGTCCCTGAAGAGCAGGTGTAGCCACCGCTGGGAATGGGGGTGCAGGGGAGGTGGGGAGTGATCCAGGGGGACCAACCGGCCCAGTGTGCCCGGGACTGGCCTGGCTTTACCATTGAAACCCCTCAGTCCCAGGAAAAGCAGGGCGTGTGTGTGTGTGTGTGTGTGTGTGTGTGTGTGTCGGGTTGGGGGGGGGGTGACCCCACAAATGAGAATATTAAGTCACTGCGATGCTTCCTAACTCCATGTTCTCTGAGCTGGCTCCCAGTGGTGAAGAAACAGGATTGGGAAGTTATGGAAACTCGATTTAAATAGTCGTGGGTAAACGGGAGAGTTCACCGTTTCAGGTAAGCCTCGGTGGAGGCCTCTCGCGGGTCTCGGGCTGGCCGGGTGAGGGTGGGGGGGCGGCCGGCTGCCCGCAGCCTCGGGCTGCTCGCATCCCTGCGAGGACAGCGCCCCCTGTGGCAGGAGGCCCTCTGCACCCTCCCGGCCTGGGTCCCTGACTCCCGCATCCTGGGGCGCAGCGGCTCCAGGAGGGCTGGCCACGCGGGCAGGGGCGCCCTCAGGGATCACTGGCGAAGTGAGGATGCGGGACAGGCACGGACCCCAGGGAACCCTGCCTTCTCTGCTCCCCCACCCCCATCCGGGTCCAACCCAGCCTGGGCCGGGCGCTCTCCTCTGCTTCCCTTTGAAGCATCTTCCTACGGAATTTTAATCGTTCCTCCCACCGTGTGAGCCCAGGAGGGCCTGGCGGATGGCAGGGACAGGCCTTCTAGTGGTGGCACTTCTCTCTCCTCCCAGAAAATTCTGAGTCCTGAGTTAGGAAGTTTGCTTGCGATGGTTGCTGTGTGTTATATTTGTATATCTATATATTTATCTGGCTTTTCAAGGCTAGAACTTGAAAATAGAAATCTTGAGAACTCTGAGGGCAACAGAGAAGTAAACAGAGGGTGAGAAACACTTCGGAGAGCCTACTGTGTCCTTGGAGCTGGGCCAGAGCTGGGGACCCTGGGTGAGAAGGATGCACGTGTGGCAGGTGCATATCTGAAACCATACTGGGGGCCCTTGAGCAAAGTGCTTGTTGTCTCCGCAGTGCTCCCAGGTCCATGCATGCTGAGGCCTCAGCAGGAAGCCTTCCCAGACATGAAGGCTGACTTGGGGCCCCTCCTACAGGCTTCCAGCCCTTAACCAGTATTGGCTTCTTTCCAACGAGGCCACATTGCCGGTCCTCTGGGACTGACCTGGCCTTGCCCTCCCCCAGCACTGTGAAGGTGGGGGCATCTCTGTCTTCTTCACTGTTGTGTTCCCAGAATTTACCATGGTGCTAGGCAGATAGTAGGCTCTTAATGCATACAATAATCACCACTATAAAAAAGCTTTAATTGTGTGACCACACTCTGTGGCAAGCACCTTACATATACTATTTGATTTATATTGACATTAACCCCAGAAGTTCAAGACTTCATTAAAAAATTTTTTTTTAAAAAATTTATTCAGGGGGGCACCTGGGTGGCTCAGTTGGTTAAGCGACTGCCTTCGGCTCAGGTCATGATCCTGGAGTCCCTGGATCGAGTCCCGCATCGGGCTCCCTGCTCGGCAGGGAGTCTGCTTCTCCCTCTGACCCTCCCCCCTCTCATGTGCTCTCTCTCATTCTCTCTCTCTCTCAAATAAATAAATAAAATCTTTAAAAAAAAAAAAAAAATTTATTCAGGGGCGCCTGGGTGGCTCAGTCGTTAAGCTTCTGCCTTCAGCTCAGGTCATGATCCCAGGGTCCTGGGATCGAGCCCCGCATCGGGCTCCCTGCTCAGCGGGAAGCCTGCTTCTCCCTCTCCCACTCCCCCTGCTTGTGTTCCCTCTCTAGCTGTCTCTCTCTGTCAAATAAATAAATAAATAAATAAATAAATAAATAAATCTTTAAAAAAATAAATTTATTTATTCATTTGAGAGAGAGAGTGTGCACGAGGGAGCTGGGGGATGGGCAGGGGGAGAGGGAGAAGGAGGAAGCAGACTCCCCCTGAGTGGGGTGTCCGACTTGGGGGTGAGGGACTGGATCCCACGACTCTGACATCATGACCTGAGCTGAATCAAGACTTGGAAGCTCAACCAATTGAGCCACCCAGGTGCCCTAAGAAGTTTAAGACTTTAAAAAACGGTTGGGTAAAATACACATAACATAAAATTTAGCATTTCAACCCTTTGAGTGGGTAGTTCAGTGGCATTAAATACATTCACATTGTTGTGCAACCATCACCACCATCCATTTTCAGAACTCTCTTTGTCCTCACAAACAGAAACTCTGTACTCATTAAGTAGTAACTCTCCATTTCTGGTCCCTAGCCCCTGACAACGACCATTCTACTCTCTGTCTCTATGAAGTTGACTCCTCTAGGGACCTCATATAAGCGGAATTATGCAATATTGTTCTTCTGTGTCTGGTTTATCTCAGTTAGCATAAATGTCCTCAAGGTTTTTCCATGATGTAGTATGTTTCAGAATTTCATCTTTTTTATGGCTGCATAATATTCTACTGTAGGAAAATATACCACATTTTGTTTATCCATTTACCTGTTTTTTTTAAATTTTATTTTTAAGTAATCTCTACACCCAACATGGGGCTTGAACCTACAATCCCAAGATCAAGAGTTGTATGCTCCACTGACTGAGTCAGCCAGGCGCCCCATATCCAATTACATGTTAGTGGACACTTAGGTTGCTTCCACTTTCTGGCTATTATGAATAAGGGTCAAGATTTTTTAAATCTTCATTTTACAAAAAAGGATATGATGGTTGAGAGAAAGTAAGCAATTTCCCCTAGGTACCTCAAGTCACAGAACTGCTCAGTGGCAGGAGCAGGTCTTAACTCCATGCCTGTTGGAACTGCCACACCATGGTTCCTCCCATCCGTTGGATGAATAAGACCCTTCGAAAGGGACTGAATTTTATCAGTAAGGACAACACTAGCTGCTGTCACAAACAGACTCTAAATTTCATTTGGCTTAGCAGCAAAATACAAGTTCACTTCTCATTTATGTAAAGGACAATGTGGGTGGCCCAAGGTTGGTTGGGGCCATTTCTTCATGGGGTGATCCAGAGGCTCAGGGTTCTCTGGTGTTGTAATTGCACTAGCCTTTAGGGCCTGGGAATCCTCTGCCTGCAGGCATTGGAAGGGGAGAGAGACCTTGGAAGAAGCACATCTGCTTCTTTTTTTTTCTTTTTTTAAAGATTTTATTTATTTATTTGAGGGAGAGAGAGAGAGAGAAAGTGAGAGAGAGCACGAGCAGGGAGGAGAGGGAGAAGCAGGCTCCCCACGAGCAGGGAGCCTAATGCGGGGCTTGATCCCAGGACCCTGGGATCACGACCTGAGCCTAAGGCAGACGCTTAACGACTGAGCCACCCAGGCGCCCCGAAGCACACTTGCTTCTAAAACATGGTGGCCTGGAAGCGACTCCCACACACTTCTACTCACATTTCATTGGTGGAAACCAGCCCCGTGGTCATGCCTGAGGCGAGGGGGGCCAGGAAATGGGGTTCCCAACTGGGCAGCTCTTCCCAGATACCTCTCTACTTTCTGGAAGGGGGGAGCATGAACTTTTTGTTGTGAATCTGTCACACCAACGAATGTCATAAAATTTCAAGAGAGGGATGCATAGAGAAAAGCTAGAACACTCGTGTTCCTGAGACTAAGGCATCAGGGTGAGCAGAAACATAATTTGGATGCAGCTGTGTCTCGGATGGTTAAAGTCACTTGTCAGTTCCCCCCAATGTCATGGGTTCTCCCGAAGGTTATTTCATGTACCCGCCTCAGTGTGGAAGCACATTTCCATAGACAGCAGGTAAAGATCTCTTAACCTTGTATTTTCCCGCATATCGTCATAAATAGCTTATGCAATGCCATTTCAGTGAGTCTGACAGTTTCTACAATGAGATCTGGATGCAGCAGCATATCCTCTTGTTATATATAAAAAAGAGTGACAGCATTCATCGTTTATGGTGACATCAATGAAGTCTGCTTCTAGAGGTTCCCAATCCATCCATTCATAATACCTTTTATGACTTTAGGCTTTTAAACACGGTGCTCTGGTCTATTTTTCAAATGCGCTACCATTATCAGCTCAGGGAGCCATTCTTCAATATTTCATTTTCCTTAGAATATCTAGAATATCTTAATTTTTATGAGGTTTCTCCGTGGGGCAAGCTGTCAGGTGTGACTTTAATGTGGAAACGGAGGCGGGGGTTGGGGAAGTCTGCGGCCGGATCATCCTCTCTTGTGATGTCTGAGGACGTGTTTCCCATTTTTTTCCTTTCCGCCACACTCCCCAGATAAAGAGCCCATGAGAGGTGTGGTTCCCGAGCCCAGCTCTCCACTCTTTATGGGGAAGTTGGGGTGAGAAAGAGGGCAGTAAGAAGACAGATTGGGTCATATTGCGGGTCAACCCTGACCTCAAACATAGCAGCTCTTTACAGTTCCTTTCAAGGCCAAGTGGAGGAGTTCTCCTGCCACCAAGAGTCAAGGCGATGGAACCTCCTTTCTGCTCCCCAGGGGACCCAACTGTGATTCGAAGAGCCCTCTTGTTCCCTATGGAAATGCCCATTCGGACACGGGTGGAGCATTCCAAGTGGCATTGCTTCCCAGCGTTTTGTCATTCGCCTGGTGTCACTGAGTCTGCTTCTGCCACCCGTGCCTGATTTCTTCCTGGCAGCAGAGCTTCTGCTAGGGTTCGGCAGGATCAATGTCCAGTCAATCTGATCTCACGGATTGGGAACCATCTCCCTCCATTGGTGGATCCCTCTGACAGGCTGAGGGCTGAGAAGACAATTCCAGAAGTGACTTGGAGAGGAAAAATGATGACGGATATTGATTTAGGGAAGGAAGGTGATGGGCAGCCTGAGCCCGCCCATGGCCAGCAATCCAGGGCACGTCACAAACACGCCAGACACTCCAAGGATGAGCATATTTGACCTAATTTAGCAACAACAAATCCTTTTCCTCACTCGCACTTCTCTAATTACAAACGAGATGCTGGTAGGCTCAGCAAGGGAAAATAAAATTGATTCTCTCCACATAGTATTGGATGATAAATGTGTTCAAGAACGGGCTTCAAAAGCCTGCTTGCTGATTAGAAAAGGCAAAATAATTGTGAGATAGTGAGTAATAGATGGGAGGGATCGAGGCAGGACTGGCCTCCTTGCAGAAATGTCACAGGTCTGATCGGTTCAAGATAATTACACTGAGATGTCTGTGTGTTTCATGTCTACCCTTCGGTCCGTGAGGGTGTTGCAGGGACCCCCAAATCAACTCTGCTCCACTGCTTCTGGCTTTCTCTTTGTTTAAAGCCTGTTGGGAAGCCCCTCTGTTAATGGGGGTGAGGGTGGCCCTTTCATTTGTCCCCTGGGGCCTGCCAGGGTCCCCGGCACAGAGGAGGTGGTCTGTGTCCCTCTATCAGCGGTACAGTTGCAAAGATGGGCCGTGACGTCATGGGTTTGCATTCTGGCTGCAGCCCATAGAGACTGTAACTTTTGGGAAATCACTTAGCCTCTCAGAGCCCATTTCCATATTTTTGGAGTGAGTTTCAATAGCACGTTTGCAGCTTGCAGGATGTTACATGCAGTAAATAGGAGAAAGCATTTAGTCTGACCTATAGAAAATTGCTGATATTTAACTATTTTTTAAACTTAATAAACAGCAATTTCATGTGGTTCCTCTTAATATATATTAGTTATTTATGACTGCATAATAAATTACCCCCACATTTAGCAACTGAGGACAACAAACATGTATGATCTCACAGTTTCTGTGAGTCGGGGACCCAGGTGTGGCTGAGCTAAGCTGTTGCCAGGGCTGCAGTTTCATCTGAGGACTCGACTGAGGGGAGCCCACCACTCTGCGGCCACACTGACTCTCTCCTGTGGCTGTTGGTAGGAGCTGATGGAATGAGGGCCCAATTCCTTACTGGCTGTTCGCTGGAGGCTGCCTTGAGTTCCCCACTATGTAGACTTCCCTACAAGGCTGCCTCATGACACAGGAGCTGTTGCCCCAGGCTGAGCAACCTGAGAGAGAGTCCAAGATGAAAGCCACAGTCTTTTTATGACCTAATACTGGAGGTGATGTTTCACGTCCCCTGCCATATCCTATTTGTTAGAAGCAAGCTTTCAAGTCCAGCCTACACTCAAGGGGAGGAGATTATTACATAAGGGTGTGAAAACTAGGAGGTGGGGGGCATTGGGGTCCATTGTAGGAGCTTCCTTCTATAACATGTTGCACCCAGTGCAGAGTCTAGTACACAAACCTCAAGAAATAGTTAAAAGAAGGGGCGCCTGGGTGGTTCAGTCAGTTGAGCTTCTGACTCTTGATTTCGGCTCAGGTCATGATCTCAGGGTCCTGAGATCGAGCCCTGTGTTGGGCTCCCTGCTCTCTGCTTAGGATTCTTTCCCTCTGCCCCTCCCCTGCTCGCATGCGCACTCTCTCTCTCTCTAATAAATAAATAAATCTTAAAAAAAAAATGGTAAAGAGAATTAATGAAGGGGAAGAGAAACAGCACTAGATATGTTTCCATTTGCATCTTAGTTTAATTGGAATATAATTTTTTCCCCTTGTGAAATGAAATGGATAGAATAATCTGGAATTAAATGCCCAGTGGCAGTAGCCCCAGAGAATCCCTTTCTTATGGAATGCCTTTGGCCTGCTCCACCTTGTAACCTGGGGTCTTGTTGTCAGTAGATTCTGATGGTTTGGCATTTTTTTAGCCATTAGGTATTGAGCACGTACTATGTACCAGGCCCTTCTCTAGAACAAGATCTCTTGTAGGCTCACAACAGCGGTAGAAAGTGCGCTGTTTTTTCCCTTTTACAGGTGAGGCTCAGAGTAATGAAGTAAATTGCCCAAGGTCACCGAGACTGAGGTTGCAAACCAAAGTCTGTCTGAGATGTGCAGGGAGGGCAGACTTTCAGCAGTGGTGACACTGAAGAAGTCAGCAGGGTGTCGTGTTGGCACCTGGACTCCCCTCCCCGGAAGGATCCTCTTTCCCGGCCACTTAAATTTGAGTTATCTTGTTGCTGATATCTCAGTCATAACCAACTTAATTTCTACCAGAGAGCACGGGCCAGGTGGAGCCATGTAGAGAGTGGGAATGTGAGGTGCTTGTGGAAACCGTGGGCCATCAGTGACGAGAGAACGGGGCTGGCAGCTGGAGGATCCAGGCTTGAATCTCAACTTTTCTTACTAACTGGGTGACCTGGGCAAGCCCCTAACCTTTCTGGCTTCGTCTTTCCTCAGTTCTCTAAAGGCAGTAGTCATACCCATTGGAAGGCTGATACTGATGGGTCTCATTGCCTGTGTAGACCACTGCAGATGGCGGCAGCCTCCTGGAGTCTTGTGTGGACGGACTAGGAGTTTGATCGGACACTCTGCTGGAGGGGTCTGGTCTTGACTAGTCATGTCTATGGCCGGTGAGGGAGGGTAGTGGGGGGTATGTGCCCCTTTGCTTCCGTCAACTCTGCGTGAAAGCTTCCTGTGAGGTTTAAATGTGATGATGCAGGTGAAGCTTCCTCATACCTAGTTGGTGCTCAATAAACATTTAATATATTGCTTTTGGTTCATCCTCATACAACTGATGGTCAAACTTGCACCTCAGTCGGAAAGCGCTGACCCGCTCATAGTAGATGCTCAGTAAATGTCCCTGGAGTGCTGACAGAATTAGAGGTGGATTCAGCTCTTTCTGAGCCCACATTGAGGCTCATCACGGATCCCTGGACCCACAGAGCTGCCTGAGGTAACCAATCCCGGACTCCAGGGCTGCCCAAGCAATGAACAGGGAAAGGCATCAAAACAGCAAAGGTATTAACTTGGTGTATTTACACCCCCAAGTGCTTCGCTGTCATCAGGAGCAGCCCCTTCATGAGATATAAGTAATTTGTGCAGGCTGATCCCAGTTTTCTCATTAATATGCAAATGAGGCATGCCAGTTGTTAGGTTAGAAGAAAGCTGTCATGTTTATTGTGACAGATTTAATGGATGTGTTTGGATTGTGCATTCAATGTGTTTTCAAGAGCATGTCTTATCTTTGTTTAGGCAGTAAATCAAAAATGTAAACAACAATTCATTAGCATCTGTCAGAAGCTCAAAGCCACATTGTTTCATTTGACAATCTTCCCAGAGGTGGGGGGAAAAAACCCCTATATCTGACTTATTGAAGATTAGTTAGAAATCGTGCTGGCTTTTTCCCTCTTTTTGCTCTGCAACATGTAAGCAGCAATAGAAGAACAGCAGCTCGGCTCGGAGAGCGGGAGGGTCATGGGGACGCAAGCAGGGCTCAGACAGCCCCGGCCCCGGTGCACCTTGCAGTAGCCTGGAAAGCTCAGGGCCTCGGCTCACTCCCCGGCCACCAGGGTTTCTGGGAGGGGTCCTGGTAAAAACAAAATCCCTTACAGGTACATTGCCCTGTTCCACAGTATATCTGAAGCAGCCGACTTGAAGGAAACAATGGAACATAGACACAAATTAAAAAATAAAAAAATGAAATTAGAGACCACAGAGAATTACAGGCAGAAGTGTGTGATAAGGCTAAGGCGGGGAAGATTTAATCTGCAGGCCTCATTCTTCCACATACTATTACTTTGTCCCACAGACTCAGTGCTGAGCTTCCTGGTGGCCAAAGCAAAAAGAGGGGCATTTTAAGTTTTAAAATTTACTCTGTCTCAAAAAAAGAAAAAAACAACAAAAAAAGGAGGGCATGCTCCTTTGCTACTTGGGAGAAACAAATCTCATGAGATTTGGTTCTTTAGCTTCATACAGCCGTGCTGAGGTTGTGGATCACTTGGGCATCTGGCATAAGATGAGGGTCTAACATAAAAGTGTGGCACACAGGGGCGCCTGGGGGGCCCAGTCAGTTAAGCGTCTGACTCTTGATTTTGGCTCAGGTCGTGATCTCAGGGTTGTGAGATCAAGCGCGTGTTGGGCTCCGTGCTCAGCTTGGAGTCAGCTTGAAATTCTCTCTCTCCCTCTGCCCCACCCCCTCTTGCTTGCTCTAAATCAATCAATCAATCAATCAATCAATTTTTTTAAAAAAAGAAAAAAGTGTGGCACATCTCTCTTCCACCATCTTTCTTCCTCCTCTCCTGGCTTATCGCCGGCGCCCACACCTGCCCTTCAACACACCAGAATCTTAATTTACTTTCAAAGGCAAGCTTCTGGAAATAGTTGTCTGCCCCCTGTTGTGATTCTGTGCACTCCCTCCCGCTGGAGACATTACCGTCTCGCGCAGCTCCTGGGTGCTGGGCACCATGTGCACCTCCTTTGTTCGTGGGGCCTGGGCCCCCTGCTAGTGCTCCTTCCTCCGGCAAACTTTTCCTTCCTTGACCTCCCTTCCCGGTTCCTCCTGTTCTCTGAGGGCCAGCTCTCCTTCCTTGGCCCTCTTGCCTCCACGCCCTATGCCTTTCCTGAGGGGTCACTGGTCACCTCTCTGCTGAAGGCCCCCAGCTGGGTGTCTCATGTCCAGTCCTCTCCTCTGAGTTTCAGCCCTGTGTGGCCGGGTGTCCACCGGGACCCGCTGAGCTGCTAGACCCTAGACAGCGTTGCTCTCTCCCTTGGGCGCACATACCTCCTCTGCAGCCCGAGGCCGCCTGTCGCCATTAAGACTGTAGCTGCTTACCTGGACCCTGACCCCAGCCCCCTCAGGTCCTGCTCCATCCTGGAGCCCCAGAGATCTTTCCAAGAAGTCCATCTGAGCAGACCCTTTCCCTGCTTACAATAGGGTGGTAGGCTTTTCAGCCCTAGGGGGACTCCGGGTCCCCGTCCTGCTCTGTGAACTCTGCAGAGCCAATCCCTTCTCCATGAGCCCCTGGTGCTCTCGCTACAACCTCCAACTTACTCTCCACCTGGTAGCAGACTGTCCCTTCTCTCTGCCTACCCCCAATCCCCCCGCCCACCTTGGCCTTGCACTGTCCTCATTGACCTTGAACCTCGGCTTGAATCTTGCCTCCTCTGAGAAGCCTTCCTGGACACCTCCTCAGGCTGACTTTCCCTGACCCAGGATCGCAGCTTCATGGGCCCTTCTTCCCTAGAGGGCCAAGGACTTTCTCACATCTTTCACTGCCCGAGCTGTAACACTGGGCCCACTGCCTGTTACTGTGGGAGCTGAGAATGATTTTCACATATGAACATATGCAATCAATATGATAGGGAACGCTAGCTATGAACCTCAATTTAGCAAAATGCTATCCTCCCAAAAAGAATTCCATTCTTCTCAGTTGTAGACCCGTGCTACAAAAATATACCAAACATTCATCAATAAAACATTTTGTGGAAATTTGTTTCTTTTCGTGTTATATATATCCATGTATAATAACCTTGATTTTGCCTCTTGGCCCATAAAGCCTAAAATATTTACTCTCTGGTCCTTCATAGAACAAGTTTGCTGACCCCTGGTCTACATGACATTTAAAGAATGTGCATTTGACTATGTCACCTAGCATCTTAAAACGCTTAGCTGGTTCCTTATGTTCTAAGGACAAAATCCAAACCTTAGCGGGTCCAGGCCCTTGCTCCCCACTCCAGCCTCATCACAGCTACCTTCTCCATCCCACTCTGCCGTCAGAACTTCTCCTAGGATGTCAAAACGCTGCCTGAGCCCTCCTCAAAGCCATGCCCCCCTGGCCAACATGCACTCTTTCCACCTTTGCTCATGCACCTGGTCTTCTGGGAGCTTCCTCTGAGCCCCTGGGTTGGAGGTGGGTGCCCCCTGTTTTTCCATGGCCTGCCTCCCTGTCACAGCACTGGGTTCTCTCTATGGTCCTGTTGACTTGGCTTTAGTCCCCAGCGGCAGCCCCCACACCCTGTGGGCTCTGTACAGGCACGAATGTGTCTGTCCCCTTCCCTGCTGCCCGGCACATGGGCGGAAATGACCAAATATTGGTTGAGTGAACGAATGAATGAAGGCAAGAAGGCAGAGTTCTGAGGGTGAGGATGACCCAGGCCAGCCAGGGGACTGGTGCAGCAGCCAATCTTTTGGGCAAATCACAGGTCAAGTTTCCTTTCAGTGGGGGTTCAATGATTGGTGACCGGGAGCCCTGAGAGTCAGCTGTCCTGATGCACCCTTAGAAACAGCTTGAATTGCTTCTATCTTCTCTCCAACACAACAACATGGCTTTTGCTCTCCTTGCTTTGGTCAAATAACTCTGGTCAAGGGTCACGATTGTCTCTTTTTTAAATTAATTTTTAAAAAATTGAAGTATAGTTGACATACACCATTATATTAGTTTCGGGTGTCAACATACTGATCTGACATTTATGTACATTATGACATGCTCCCCACAATAAGTGTAGTTACCATACGTTACCATGTAAAGCTACTGCAATGTTATTGACCACATTCCCTATGCTGTGCTTTATATCCCTGTGACTTATTTATTTAAATGCTGGAAGTTTGTACCTCTTACTCCCCTTCAGCTATTTCACCCATCCCCTCACCCCTTAGCCCTCTGGCAACCACCAGTGTGTTCTCTGTACTTATGAGTTTGTTTCTGTTTGTTTGTTTGTTCATTTGTTTTATTTTTTGGATTCCACATGTAAGTGAAATTATGTAGTATTTGTTATTCTCTGTCTGACTTATTTCACTTAACATAATATCCTCTAGATCCATCCATGTTGGCAAGATTTCATTCTTCTTTGTGGGCTGAGTGATATTCTATTGTATATATACCACATCTTTACCCACTCATCTATCCATCGACACCTAGGTTGCTTCCATATCTTGGCTATTACAAATAACACTGTAATAAATACAGGGGTGCCTATATCTTCCTGAATTAGTGTTTTCATTTTCTTAGGGTAAATACACAGAAGTGGAATTGCTGGGTCATATGATAATTCTGTTTTTAATTTTTGGAGGAACACCCATACTATGTTCCACAATGGCTGCACCAATTTATAATCCCACCAAACAGTGCATGAAGGTTCCCTTTTTCCACATCCTCACCTTGATGTTTTTTGTCTTTTTGATACTAGCTATTCTGGCCAGTGTAAGGTGCTAGCTCATTGTGGTTTTAATTTCCATTTCCCTGATGATGAGTGACATTCAGCATCTTTTCATGTTTTGTGCCAGTACCATACTGTTTTGATTACTACAGCTTTGTAGTACATCTTGAAATCTGGGATTATGATTCCTCCAGTTTTGTTCTTCTTTCTCAAGGTTGCTTTGGCTATTTGGAGTCTTTTCTAGTTCTAAACAAAAAATTTTTAAAAGATTTATTTATTTGTTTTAGAGAGAGATAGAGAGTGAGTGGGGGTGGTGGTGGTGGAGAATCTCAAGCCGACTCCCTGCTGAGCATAGAGCCTGATGTGGGGCTCGATCCCATGACCCTGAGATCATGACCTGAACCGAAACCAAAAGCCGGATGCTCAACTGACTGAGCCAGCCAGGTGCTCTTCCTTACAAATTTTAGTATTATCTGTTCTAGTTCTGTGAAAAATGCTGTTGGTATGTTGGCCATCTGTATGTCTTCTTTGGAAGAATGTCTAATCTGGTCCTCTGCCCATTTTTAATTGGATTGTTTGCTTTTTTATTGTTGAGTTGTATGAGTCATTTATATATTTTGGATATTAACATGCTATGCTCATGGATTGGAAGAATTAATATTTTTTTAAAGATTTTATTTATTTATTTGACAGAGAGAGACACAGCGAGAGAGAGAACACAAGCAGGGGGAGTGGGAGAGGGAGAAGCAGGCTTCCTGTGGAGCAGGGAGCCCGATGCGGGGCTCGATCCCAGGACCCTGGGATCATGACCTGAGCTGAAGACTGACACTTAACAACTGAGCCACCCAGGCGTCCCTGGAAGAATTAATATTGTTAAAATGTCCACACTACCCAAAGCAATCTAATTCCATGCAATCCTTGTCAGCATTTTTCACGGAACTAGAACAGGTAATGCTGAAATATGTATGGAACCACAAAAGAGTCCAAATAGCCAAAGCAAACTTGAGAAAGAAGAACAATACTGGAGGAATCACAATCCCAGATTTCAAGATATACTACAAAGCTGTAGTCATCAAAAGAGCATGGTACTAGCACAAAAATAGACACATCGATCAATGGAACAGAATAGAGAGCCCAGAAATGAACCCACAGTTATATGGTCAATTAATCTACAATGAAGGAGGCAAGGATATATAATGGGGAAAAGACAGTCTCTTCAACAAATGGTGTTGAGAAAACTGGATGGCCACATGCAGAAGAATGAAACTGAACCAGTTTCTTACACCATAAACAAAAATAAACTCAAAATGGATTAAAGACCTAAATGTGAGACCTGAAACTATAAAACTCCTGAAAGAAAACGTGGGCAGTAAGCTCCTTGACATCAGTCTTAGCAAAGGATTTATGGATCTGCCTCCCTGGGCAAGGGCAACAAAAGCAAAAACGAACAACTGGGACTACATTACACCAAAAAGCTTTTGCACAGCGAAGGAAATCAACAAAATGAAGAGATAACCTGCTGAATGGGAGAGATATTTGTGAATGATGTCCGCTCTTGCCTCATAATTGCTGAACCCAAGGGCACTCTTCCATTCTTGTGTCCCTTGACCTGTCTGTGCCATTTCAGGCCTGCAGCCTTCTAGTGTTCCTTCTCCTTGGCTTCTGCCCTCCCTCCCCCAGGCTGCCCGCCTCCGTGGCTGCCCCTTCCCAGGCTCCCCTCCCAGGCTGGCCCTTTAAAGTTGGGCCCCTTGTGCCTCTGTCCTGAATCCTTCTTCTAGCTCCCTCTGCTTAGTCCCTTGGGAGGACCTCCTCCACGCAGATGAGCCCAAGTCCAGGGTCCAACCATCTCTTCTGGGATCCGGCGGGCCCCCCGCCCCCCCCCCCCCCCCCCCCCCCCGACTCCACAGACTTGGCACCCTCCTGTCTGAGTCAGCATCCCACTGGCAGTGTCTAAAAGGCTCTGATGCATCCCCCTGCCATCCTGCACTCCCCTTCAACCCTTAGCTCAGGGTCACCATCTCCAGAAGCCCCCCCGAACCCTACATTGGAGTCCTGTATTTACCTCTGCCTGAACGCTGCTCTTACTCTCAGGGGTCCCATGACCATCTCACCCTTCCAGCCCCACTGCAGCAGGGCACGTGGTAGGCCCTCAGTAACAGGATGGTTGGGGGCTTCCAGCTTCACTCCTCTGCATGCTGCAGTGTCTTCCCCCTCTCCAGCTGTCTAAGATTTCCGGGTTTCAGCCCAGGGGATGGAGGTGCAGGTGGGGCAGAGAAGGTTGTCAGGTAGGCTTGGGAGAGCAGGGGAGGGCTAGGAGCTGGGCAGGTGGTATGTACCACTCAATGTAGATGGTGTGGGCAGAACACCATCTGCACAGGGTGGAGGGCTGGGGACACTAAATGCAAGGCTGCCACATGTCCTGAGCCCCTGGGCAGAGGTTGAAGCTGCACGAGATGTCCCAAAGGTAAAGAGGTTCCACAGCACCGCCTTCTCCCTGACTGCCCCTGAGGCTGGCCTGCCCTCCCTGGGGAATTAGGGAGCCATGCCGGCTTGGGCCCTGGGCCTGGCAGTGGGCTAAAGCAGAGGAAGGGTGAGAACCTTTACTTCCAACCCCCATCAAGATTTAAAGCAAGGTAAAAGGGTGCATTGACCTTCCGGCACCACTGGAAACCCAGCTCCACATTTACTGGGAATTAAAGTAATTGATGAACTTGTACTTGAGACATACGTTCACATAAATAAAGAGCTATGAGCTCTAAAATCAGTTTTTTGTTTTGTTTTTTTTTTAAATTAGGTAAAGATCAACACGCAACACACCCCAAGAGGCTCCATGTCAAGCAATTAGGAAGCTGGAGGGAACGGGGAAATGAAAATGTTTATTAAAAAAATCAATATATTTATCCTAAAAGGGGTTACAGAACCACATGAGTAAAGTCTCATCCTCCAGCAGCCCCCAGAGTCACTCTACGGCAAGGTGGGATCCGGGCAGTGAGGGGTTAAGGTATGGATTTCAACTCAGAGTTGAAGGAAGACCCCTGGGTGAGCTTTTCATTGTGTCGACTAAAAATGTTTTAAAAATCAATATAACGGTGTATAAAAGGATCTTCTAAAGATTGAGTCAGCCCCATCCATAGCCAAGTGGGCTGCAGTAAGCAACAGAAGAGGAGAATGTTTAATCCTCTCTGGCGTGCAGCTAATGAGGCGGGAGTATTTGGGTGATTCCTGATGCACGTGGAAAAACCGTTTCTAAAGAGTTCTAATTGCCTGTGCAGGAGCAGATCATAAAAAGCTGGACCTTCCCATCAGCTGAGACAGTAATCGCGCACTTTCCCTGACCCCACACAGGTCCAGTCTGTACATTATTCAGTAATACAGAAACTACAGTAACGAAGATTCATTCAACAAACGTGTGGGCCTTGTGCCGTGAGTGAGTCAGGGGCTGGGCCCTGTGCTACCTGGATGGACAGAAAGCTGACGAGGAAGGAGCTTTGCCCTCAGGGAGCTCAGACTCTGATGTGGTGGCTTTCAAACTTTTTAACTGTGCCCCTCAGAAGAAACACATACTACATGTGACCCAGCGCACATTCATGTACTGTCTGGAAAAAAATTCATGAAGCAATATTCACTTTCACTTTGTGTGATGTGCTTTATTTTCTATTCTAGACTATTTTATTGAAAAAGAGTAAGTGCTGGTTGCTACCCTCAAAATTGATTTCATGACCCACTACTAATGCACAGTGAACTGAAGTTTGAAAATTCTGATCTAAGACGAGGGCAGAAGTGAGAAGTGATTGAAGAGAAAGAAAGTGCCATGTGTGGGGGAGGAGGGCAGGGCTCTTCTGGCTGGGCAATCAAGGAGGGCCCCAAGGTGGAGGTGGCATTCATGCTGGGCCCTGAATAACGGATGGTGCTTGCAATTTAGACAAAGCTGAGTTGGAAAGAGTAATTACATTTGTAATAGTGTATAAATTATATTATTAATGTAGTAAACAGCATTCTTCTCAAGGGGCTTTTCCAAACCTATAGCTTTATTGGATCATCCTAGCAAACCCTTGACCAAGTTAGATATCAGCTGTTTTTTTTTTTTTTAAGATTTTATTTATTTTTTTAATTGACAGGGAGAGAGAGAGAGAGACAGCATGAGAGGGAACACAAGCAGGGGGAGTGGGAGAGGAAGAAGCAGGCTTCCGGCTGAGCAGAGAGCCCGATGTGGGGCTCGATCCCCGGACCCTGGGATCATGACCGGAGCTGAAGGCAGTCGCTTAACCAACTGAGCCACCCAGGTGCCCCATAGCTGCTTTTTATCGATAGGGAAAACAGAGTCAGAGAGGTAAAGGATTTTGCCCGGGGACACACAGCTCCTAGACTTCAGCAGAGCCCAGTCTGAGCTTGAGTCTGGCTGGATTGCAGCCCCCTTGGGCCCCTGGCTGGAAGCACCAGGCTGGGCTCTGTTTCACTTCTGGTTGATGGGGTGAGGGGCCAGCACCAATCTTACACGGCTCTTTTCCTCTGCTTTTCCTCTCTAGCTCTTTCTTCCCTTCCCCAGTTCTCCTTCTGGTGCCTCTCTGGCCGATGCTCTGGGCACCTTGGGGGGCATGTGAGCCCCTCCAAGAGATCTCACCTGGCTTTCCTGTATCACAGCAAGATGACCCCTCTTTTGGGCATCTCCATCAGGAGAAATGAACTTGGTGACCTCAAGCGTCCCACCCAGACTCGGGGATAACCGTTCTCCCACCCCACCCTGAAACTTCCCTTGCTCTCTGTGGACCTGACCTCCCGGTCCGGAGGCCAGAGCATCTTTCTGTTCTCCAAGAACCAGATCTGCTCTCACCCGGGCACTAGGCTGAATCCCCAGCTTCATCTGTTTGACTTCCTTTCTCTCAAGGAACTTACAATTTAATCAGGAGTCCCTAATAGTACACGCATTCTAAATTGCAATCATTTATTGCATCTAGCCTGGGGCTTTTCTGTCTGTTAGAAATATCAGGGTTATTTCCTTCTTTTAAGAGTTTACATTAAAAAAAAAAAACAAAACCAAACTTTACAAATAATGTTTGCTGTTTAATGTTCTCCCCTGAAATATCAATCTGCAAAAATAGAAATCCTTTTTTACAATTCATCTTAAGGATAGAGTTCCAGTTTCTTATAATGTAATGAATGTACTGCAGATAATGGTCCAATAGTGCAAATGAAAGGCGCATATAATCAAAACGATAATAGCGCGTATTGTATGGCTTGTATAATAAAATCCATACCAATATGGAAATCATATCTCAAGGCAACATTCCTCTCTTTGATTTTTGTAATAATTGTACATGTAAGAGCAGGGCAGCGAGGAGTGGGGAGAACAAAGGCCTTTATTGCTTCATTAGGCAGCTGGCGTTCTGATGGTCCGGCCTGTCAACAGCCGTCCCTTAATTTCCAAGGGAAGCTTCTCCCCTTTCTGCAGAAAAGATTTACTGTGCACGTCAGCGCCCGCCTCAGCCCCCCCTCTTCTCTGTGAAGACTCACAATTAGGCTAAATGAGCTGTGATAGCGATTTTGATCGGCACCTCCTGCCTTCTGGGCCACCGGGTCTTGGGGTTTGGGTCAGATGGGAGCCGGGCCCCTGGAAGCTTTGGTGGGAAGGGAGAAGAGGCTGGTGGGGCGGGGCTTATGGAGCCTTGGGATGGGACAACTTCTGTGGCCGGCTGGGCCCCATTCTGTCCTGTCTCCGCATTCTTGTTTTCGGGCATAGGTCATCCTGCCTCTGTTTACCAAGGAACTGTGGGCACACGGCTGTGTCTGAGGGAGTCCGAGAGGAGTGGGCCCAGGCCCCACAGTGCAAGGGGTTAGCGCACACGAGGGAGCCTGCGTGGCCTGTTGTGCAATCTGAGGGAAGATGTCCATTCTGGGGTCCACCCTGGGTGGATCTTGGTATATGCACCAACTTGAGTGTGACCTTGGCATTGGCCTTGACATTTCTAGCTCAGAGATGGCCCAGGACAGAGCTGGCCTGCAGACCCAGGTCCTCAAGGCCACACCCACTGCTTTTTCCATGGTTCCCCTGGCTTGGCTTTGCCATGGGCGCAGTCTGGGTCGAAAGAGGTAGAGCTGAGGGTGGGGAGTCTAGGTGGGAAGGTCAGAATGGCACCCTTCAGAGGTTGGGCGCCAACAGGGTCTCAGTGACTGGTGGACCTCCCTCAGTGTCTGTCCTGGCCCCAGCTCCAGAACCTCCTCAGCGGTCCCTCTTCTCTGGCTCCTCAGCTGGCCCAGGTCTGATCATCTGGGCTTCTCCTCCCCAGGCTTCGGCACATTCGTGACTGCACAGCTGATAACTGAATGTATAGACGTATAATTCTTCTTATATCTTGTTGGGCTTAATTTGCTAATACATATTTTTGGGGACTTTTTTGCTTCTACATTCATGGGAGGTATTGGTCTGTAGTTTTCTTTTGTTATGTCTTTGATTTGGTATTAGGATGATGTTGGCCTCACAGAATGAGCTACAAAGTATTCCCTCTGCTTCTAACTTCTGAAAGAGATTGTAGAGTATTTATATAATTTCTTCCTTAACTGTTTGATAGAATTCATCACTGAACCCATCTAGGCCTAGTACTTTCTGTTTCTGAAGTTTAATTACTGATTCAATGTCTTTAATAGATATAGGTCTATTCAGATTACCTATTTCTTCTTATGTGAGTTTTGGCAGATTATGTCTTTCAAGGAATTGGTCCATTTCATCTAGGTTATCAAATTTGTGGGCATAGAGTTGTTAATAGTATTTCTTTATTATCCTTTTAATGTCCATGGAATCTGTAGTGATGTCCCTTCTTTCATTTCTGATATTAGTAATTTGTGTCCTTAGTCATTTTTTTCTTGGTTAGCCTAGCTAAAGGCTTATCAATTATATTGATCTTTTTTAAAGAATAAGCTTTTGTTTTCATTGATTTTCTCCATTGATTTCTTATTTTCAATTTCATTGATTTCTGCTCTAGTTTTTATTATTTCTTTTCTTTTACTTACTTTGGGTTTAATTTGCTTTTTCTAGTTTCCTAGGTAGAAGCTTGATTGATTTTAGATCTTTCTTCTTGCCAAAGTATATGCATTCAATGCTATAAATTTCCCTCTTAAGTACTGCTTTCCCTGCATTCCACAAATATTGATTAGTTGTGTTTTCCTTTCTATCTAGTTAAAACTATTTTAAATTTCTCTTGAAATTTCTTTTTTGACCCATGTGTTATTTATAAGTATGTTTTTAAATCTCTACGCATTTTGGGATTTTCCAGTCATTCTGTTACTGATTTCTAGTTTGATTCAATTGTGGTCTGAGAGCAGGTATTATATAATCTCTATACATTTAAATTTGTTAAAGTGTGTTTCATGGCCCAGAATGCAATCTGTCTTGGTGAATCATCCATGTGAGCTTGAGAAGAATGTGTATTCTGGGGGTGCCTGGGTGGCTCAGTCAGTTAAGCATTCAACTCTTGATTTTGGCTTCGGTCATGATCTCAGGGTCATGAGATTGAGCCCTGTGTCAGGCTCTGCACTGAATGTGGAGCCTGCTTAAGATTCTCTCTCTCTCTCTCTCTCCCTCTGCCCCTCCCTGCTCTTGCTCTCTCTCTCTTAAAAAAACCAAAAAACTCCAAAAGAAAATGTATTCTGCTGTTGTTGAATGAAATAGTATAGTCAATAGATATTTATTTATTTATTTATTTTTTAAAAAGATTTTATTTATTTATTTGACAGAGACACAACGAGAGAGGGAACACAAGCAGTGTGAGTGGGAGAGGGACAAGCAGGCTTCCTACTGTGCAGGGAGCCCGATGTGGGACTTGATCCCAGGACCCTGGGATCATGATCTGAGCCGAAGACAGACGCTTAATGACTGAGCCACCCAGGTGATCCTCAATAGACATTTATTATATCCAGTTGATTGATGGTGTTGTTGAGTTCAACTATGTCTTTATTAATTTTCTACCTGTGGGATTTATTCATTTGTGATAGAGGGGCATTGAAGTCTCCAACTATAACAGTGGATTAATCTATTTCTTCTTGCAGTCCTATCTGTTTTTGCCTCACATAGTTTGATGCTCTGTTGTTAGGAGCATACACATTAAGGATTGTTAGGTCCTGGATATTTGACTCCTTTATCATTATGTAATGCTCTTGTTATCCCTGATAACTTTCCTTGCTTTGAAGTCTTCTCTGTCTGAAATTACTGTAGCTACTCCAGCTTCCTTTTGATTACCAAATAGTAGATATATGGTAATAGATATATTAGATATATACATAAGGATATATAATTGAATACATTGTTGCTACCGTTATTTTGAACAAACCGGTATTTGTTAGGTCAATCAAGAATAAGAAAATATGTTTTAATTATACCTTCACTTATTCCTTTTTTGATGCTCTTCCTTTCTTAATGTAGATCTGAGTTTCTGATATATTATTTTCCTTCTCACTAAAAAACTTCTTTTAACATTTCTTGCAAGGCAGGTATTCCCTCAATTTTTGTTTGTCTGCAAAAGTCTTATTTCTCCTTCACTTTTGAAGGATAATTTCAGAGGGTACAGAATTCTAGGTTGGTGTTTTTTTTCTCTCTCATTTCTCTCACTTAAATATTTCACTCCATTCTTTCTGGCGTGCATGGTTCTGAGGAGATGTTGGATACAATTCTTAACTTTTCTTGTCAGTAGGCAAGGTTTTCTTACTCCTAGTTTCTTTTGGGGTCTTTTCTTTATATTCAATTTTCTGTGATTTGAAAATGATATGTCTAGGTGTAGTTTTTTGGCATTTTTCCTGCTCAGTGTTCTCTGAGCTTCCTGCATCTGTGGTTTGGTGTCTATTGTTAATTTGGAGGAAATTCTCAGTGATTATTGCTTCAAATATCCCTTCTGTTCCTATCTCTTTCTCTTCTCCTTTTGTTGTTCCCACTGTGCATGTGTTACACCTTTGTAGTTGTCCTGTAGGTTTTGGATCATTCTGTTCTGTTTTCAGTCTTTTTCTGTCTTTGATTTTCAGTTTTGGGAGTTTCTGTTGTCATAGCCTCAAGATCAGGGATTCTTTTCTCAGCCATGTTAAATCTCTTAAGTCTATCAAAAGCACTCTTCATTTCTCTTGCAGTGTTTTTGATCTCTAGCATTTGTTTTTGGTTCTTTTTAGGATTTCCATCTCTCCGCTTAGATTGCCCACCTGCTCTTGCATGCTGTCTACCTTATCCATTATGGCCCTTAGTATATTAATCATAGCTGTTTTAAATTTTCTGTCTGATAATCCCTGCCATGTCTGGTTTTATCGTTTGCTCTGTCTCTTCAAACTGTGTTTTTTGTCTTTTAGTATGCCTTATAATTTTTAAATTGATATTCTGATGTGATGTACTGGGTAAAAGGAATTGCTGTAAATAGGTCTTTAGTAATGTGGTGGTGGTGGGGGGGGGAGGGCCCTTTAATGAGCCCGTGTTTCTGGGCTGTGAACTTCACAGTGTTTCTCGGTTCGTTTTCTCCTCCTTGCTTAGGTGAGCGAGGATGTCTAGAATGGACTGGAGTTGAGTATTTCCCTTCCTCTAGGTCAGTTCGCCTCTGATAAACCCCAGCAAGTTAAGTTCTGGTTAGCTAGTTTCTCCTGCAGGCAGGCCTTGTTAAGAGTGCTCTGGCGTATTTCAAAAAACTTCATCTTCCCCTCCCCCCACCAGAAACACGAGGGGATTTTTCTCTGATATTTACGGTGAGAACCTGACAGAGCTCCTGGACATAAAACTCATGAAAGTGTGGGGTCCTTCCTATGATTGGGCCCTTCTGAACTTTTAAACTCTGGGTCCTGTTCCCACTGAGCCTCCGGCCGTTTGTCGAGGACAGTTCCTGTTTCCCTACCTGCCCTGGGTTCTGTGGCAGTTTCTGCTACATTCAGTTGAGATTCTCCGCATCCACCTGTCTGTCTCTCCAATTTTGGGGGGCAGCAGTTTGCTCTATGACCTCACTTCTCTTACAGAGCTGAGAAGAGTTGTGGATCATTCAATTTGTTCATCTTTTTTGCTGGTTGTGAGGATGGAGTGGCAACTTCCAAGCTCCTTACATATGGCACTGGGGATCTTTTAGGTATTTGTTTTTATAGAATGTCTTTTTTTTTTAATTGGTAAAGTATCCATAACTAAAATTTACCACTTTTCAGTGTAGGCTTTAGTGGCATTACGGACACTCACACTGTCGTGCAACCACCACCACCACCCAAATCCATAACTCTTTTCATCCTGCAAACCTGAAACTCTGGACGCGTTCAACACAACCCTCCATGACCCCTATCCCTTGCCTCTGGCCAGCACCACTCTACTTTCTGTCTCTCTGAATTGGACTATTCTAGGGTCCTTCATATAAGTGGAATCTACAATATTTGTCCTTCTGTGACTGGCTTATTTCACACAGTGTAATGGCCTCGAGGGTCATCCATGTTCTAGCCTGTGCCAGAATGTCATTCCTTTTTAAGGCCGAATAATATTCCGTTGTACGTAGATGTCATATTTTGTTTATTTTTGACCTGTCAGTGAACATTTGGGTTGTTTCACCTTTTGGTTATTGTGAATAATGCTGCTATGAACATGGATGCGCAAACATCTGTTTGAGACCCTGTTTTCAATTCTTTTGGGAACGAACTCAAAAGTGGAATTGCTGGATCATATGATAATTCTATGTTTTCCACAGGGGTGGCACCAGTTTGCATCCCCACCAGCAGTGCACAAGGGCTCCAATTTCTCCACATCCTCACCGATTCTTGTTTTCTTCCTTCTCCTCCTCTTCTTCCTCCCCTTCCTCTTCTCCTTCTCCTCTTTTCTTCTACTTTCAGAATAGCAATCCTAATGGGTGCAAAGCAAAATCTCACCGTGGGCACTTTTGGTATTTTCAAACACATTCTTGAAGCCCAGTTCCTCCATCTGGGCTGGGCCTGAGAGTCTGCATCACTGACAAGCTCCCAGGAGATGATGCTGTTGCTGGTTGCTGGCCCACCTTTGAGTCATGAGGGCTTGGATAATCTCTGAGGGACTACCTCATCCCCAAACTCCTCCTCAGTCCCTTGGGACCTCACCCTGTACTCATCTCCAAAGTTCTTTCTGAGGATCATTTCCTGCATCCCTGACAAACAACTTGGTATTGTGGTTTCTGCTGCTGTCGACACTCACAGGCTAAGGACATTTTTGTTTCGTTGCCTTACGCTTTTCTCCCCAAGGATGGGGAATGCACCTCACCTGATCCTTTGCATCCCCCAGAGTACCTAGCACAGTGCAGAGTGAGTGATATGTTCTCAATGCTATTTGTTGAAGAAATGATAACAACAGCCCTTCAGCTGTGTGAAGATTTTGTGGTTCACAAGCACCTCCACATGCTTAATTCAAGACCCACCATTTCTCTTCCCACGGAACCAACAGTTCAGTTGGGCCTACATATTAGGCATGAATTTTCACGTGTCATCTTTATAGCAATCTGTGAGTTATGCAGGGCAACAATTTTATGAGTTACCTGCCTGCAAAGAAGGGGAAACTGTTGTTTAGAAAAGTGTTAAGTGTGTCACCCATGTGGCAAGACTGGGATCTGTCCGCACTTCCATGGAAGACATGGGACCAGTAGCAGGAATAGGGGCTTGATCCTTCTCACTGGGCTAGCCAGTTTCTCAACTGCAGTCTTTGAGGGCCTCCCTGCCAGCCATCCTGCCTAGACCAGTCCCCAGTGGCACAGATGACCCCTACATGGCTTCTTTCCTGTTCTTTGCATCAAAGGCCCTTACACAGTGGGGAACAGCTCACAGGACCTGATTTCTGGCCTTGGCTCCATCACTTCTGACCATGGGACCATATGCCCGGCACTGACCTACCGAGCCTTGGTTTCCTTTTTTCTGTAAAATGGGGGCAATGCTGTCTGCCCAGCTAGGCCCATGGGGCTGTGGTGAGCCCACACCAACAGCTCTATGTGAAAATGCTCTGTGCATTGTGAAGAGACATACACGCTACACTGTATGTACATTGTGTACATTGTAAAATGGGATTGCTATTTTATTCTTAAAATTCGGGTATTTACCTAGAAGCACTCTCATATGCACGATCATTTCAGTGGCTCATTTATTTGTCTTGCTGTGTTAAAAAAAATAAGATATGAACCCCCATGGAAGCTACCCGCACTCTCCTCATAGTTCTGAAACTTGAATTCCATTGTCACCCTTACATTTCCCAAGGGTTAGCTGGGGTGGGGGGGGGTCATCCAACATCAGGATGGCAGCTCCGAGTTAAAAGTAAATTCTTCTTCTTTATTGTATCAAGGACACTCAATCTTTAGTGATTTACTCTTCTTTGTAATTATAGATGTGGTGGTTAGAATGTCTTGTATACTACATTACAGATTTTCTTTTATACAATTTATCCCTATTACTGATTTAAAGCTCTTCCTTTATAAGTTTTTATTCCTGTTTCTGCGACAGTGTTTAGGGACTCTGGCCGGGCCCAGTGCTTCTATGGGGGCTATTAGAGTTGCTGTGTACATATATAATTAAGGAATTTCAAAACACAAATTACTGCCTTTGGGGCCAATAGCCAGCGCAGTTACCATCTATCATGCCAGCTCCTGAGACAGCTCCGTGTGCGTTTGGTAAAGTAAATTAACACACAACAACTTTGCTTAAAATAATGCTCAAATTTAAGATGCAGCAAGAAGCAGGAAAAACAAATAAAGGGATCCAGGGAGAGTCAAAATCACATATTTAAATGAGGAGAAAATTCCCGCCTGGTGCCTTTCATCACCTGTGGGTTCCTGCACAAAGCTGTCTAGATAGTCTGAGTCCCTCTCCACTTTCTCTGGTTTTCTGGCCAAACTTCTCTGGGGTTTGCATCACCTCGGAGCAGACTGTGGGCTTGGAAGGGACCTTTGGAGCCTCATCTAGGTCACATATTTTATCCTTTGGAAATGTATTATTGTAGAGACAATGGAACTGTATTTCAGAGTATGGAAAACAGGAGGGAAATCACCCATCACTCTAGCAGCTGAAGACAAGCTGTCTCAAATACTAGCCCGATGGGAGGCCTGCCTCTGGCTTTTATGTCCAAGCTGGGACTCTTGGCCTCAAAAGCCTGCTTCTGGTCTTGGAAGTTGGTCCCTTCCCAACATTATAGCATTACTTTTTTTTTTTTGCTGCCAATAAAACCACGTTCAAGGCTAATATTAATGCTTTAAAAAATACAATTGTGCTTAGGAGCCCAGTTAACAGAAGCAGATTCTTTAAAACAGATGTGTCTGTGGTCCAGTGAAGTGATTGGGGCACTGGCTATTCGGATGGGTGTAGAAGTTTCCCTGTCCCCTAAGAAGGAAATGAAATGATAGTTCTTTGTATACAAAACCCTAAAGTCAACCATTGCTATGCTTCGCAGCAATAACCAGCAGTAATATTTTGGTGTGTTTTTTTAGACCAGCTCAACGTGTATTTTATACATAAAGATTAATCCTTTAAAAAGCAAACTAGACTTTATTGCTTTTTGGCCCTTTTCTCACTTACTCTACTTTGAACACTTGCCCAGGTCAGCAACTATCTCAGCATGTGACTTTTAGTGGCTGCAAAAGATTCTATCACTCAGCTGAGACCACCATTTCTGTAGTCTTTTCACTACTGATGAAAATTTAGGCTCTTTGCCTGTTTTCTTTCTGCTATTAAGGATGAGGCTTCAGTGAACATCCTTGTACATGCATCTTTGCCCACATCTACTATAATTTCCTTAAGATAAATTCTTAGATATGGTGATACTGTGTTAAAGGTTATGCACATAGACATTATCATTCATTCCTCTTAAAAATAGCATTTTCCTTGGTAAAAGAAGCAAATTGCTTTGAGACAAATCTGCTGCACTTGTAATATTCGTGTAGAACATCTTCTTGGTAAGAAGGGCTAAAGGTGAGTGCGGGCACCAGCCCCATCCCAGGAGCAGGAACAGAAAATGACCAAAGGACCCTGGAGTCACAGCTCCCTGAGGAGGAAACTGCCAATCCTCCCCAGACCACAGCCAATGCTCAGTGGGGAGGGCAGACAGCCAAGACTCTTTATCTGTTGAAGTTGATTCAGTCAAGATAGAGTAATAGGCTTCGGAGCTTTATGAAAGAAACAGCTGTTGTACAGAGCTGGTTGTAGTGGCCTTGGGGCAGCATCATGATCATAGAAGGTTCCAGAAGCTTTACTCAGTCAGGCAGTTTACAGAGTGTTGGGTTTTCACTGAGTGGAATTCTGTGGGATACCAGCCCTAGAAAGTGAGCAGTAGGTTGGCTGCAAAGGTGTTTCTTTTCAATTCACTAGAGAACAGCTGTGTCCCCAGGTGTAACTCACGAACTGGTTTTGACAATGTATTTCTTTCTGGGCTCTCACCTCAACAGGAGTCTGTGGTTTCTGCCTTCTCGGCATGCATACGTTGTAATATAATGTAATGTAATGTAATATCATATAAATTAGATATAATATATATATAAGTATATAAATATGTACATTTGTAAAAGCCAGTTTGATTTGGGTTTCTGCCACTTAGATACATGATTCCTAACTACTACGTGATACTAAATTTCAACTCAATTTAGAGATCTAAATGAGATCTAATATTAATGCTTTTTTAATCTAATATTAAAAATCTAATAAAAATGCTATTTTTAAGAGGAATGAATGATAATGTCTATGTGCATAACCTTTAACACAGTATCACCATATCTAAGAATTTATCTTAAGGAAATTATAGTAGATGTGGGCAAAGATGCATGTACAAGGATGTTCACTGAAGCCTCATCCTTAATAGCAGAAAGAAAACAGGCAAAGAGCCTAAATTTTCATCAGTAGTGAAAAGACTACAGAAATGGTGGTCTCAGCTGAGTGATAGAATCTTTTGCAGCCACTAAAAGTCACATGCTGAGATAGTTGCTGACCTGGGCAAGTGTTCAAAGTAGAGTAAGTGAGAAAAGGGCCAAAAAGCAATAAAGTCTAGTTTGCTTTTTAAAGGATTAATCTTTATGTATAAAATACACGTTGAGCTGGTCTAAAAAAACACACCAAAATATTACTGCTGGTTATTGCTGCGAAGCATAGCAATGGTTGACTTTAGGGTTTTGTATACAAAGAACTATCATTTCATTTCCTTCTCTAGCCATTGAGTCTACGTGAATGGGCTAAGTCCCCTGCTTAGCACTGACTGCAGGTGGGTAAATGAGTCCCAGTCCTTCCCTCAAGGAACTTGTAGTCTAGGGTAGGATCTCAGTGTCCCACAGACAACGCAGTGGCAGGATGGATGTCAGGGAAGGAAAAGATCACATTTAACTGGCAGGATAAGGACAGGATTCATAGAGGAAGTGACATTTCTGTTTTCTTAAAGATTTTATTTATTTATTTATTTGAGAGAGAGCGCGTGTGAGTAGGGGGAGAGCAGAAAGGGAGGGAGAGGCTGGGGAAAAGAATCCCAAGGAGACTCCACACTGAGCACGAAGCCCTATGTGGGGCTCGATCTCATGACCCTGAGGTAAAACCAAGAGTCAGATGCCGAGGAAGTGACATTTCTGACAAGTCTTGGAACATGACCAAGAATTTGACAGGTGGAATTGGCAAGTGATAGCATTTCTGATAAAGAACACAGCAGGACCAAGTGCTGAGAGGGAAAGTAGAGTGCTTTCACATTTTGGGAGAAGCTAGGAGATAAAACTAGAAGGAAGAGTGGGGGCCTTGGATGGTTGTTTGGATCCTGAATTCCAGGCTGAAATAAAAACAAGATTTCTCCTTCTGTGTTTGTTGGAGTTGCTTTTATCAGACCAAAAGACCCATGGGAACAACTAGAAAAACAACACAAAATTAAAAAAAAAAAAAAAGAGCCCCCAAAGCATCTGTTTGAAGGCATCATAAAGCTATGAAGGCAGCCAGGATTGAGGGGAAAGGTCTCAGGATGAAGGGATCATTGAGGGCAGGTCAACATTCTTTTCCTTTCGGGTGCTTTGTTGATATTTGGTTGTGACAAGAGGCTGAGATGCTTGCTAAAAGGCCCTTGCTGAGAGGCAGAGAAGCCAGCAGAAATTTTGGCAATCCTGCAGGGCTGGGGAAGCAAACATTAGAGGTTGAGATTGCTTAGGCAGCTGGCACTGAAGGAGTCAAGATCACAAAGAGAAGAGAAGAGAAGTGAACAGAAGTGTGCCCAATACTTGATGGTTCTCACCTTTAGGCATTTACACAGGGCGCAGTTAAATAGAGCAAGATGCTAAGAATCAAAGATGAAGTGGCTGAAAAAATAGCCAGTTATTGGCAGTTTTATGGTACTAGGGTGGGAAACGTTTGTATTCAGGAAACATGCAGGAGGAGGGGCCCTAGTAAATACTCCAGACTCTGAACTGGACACCTGGAAGGCGACACCCTTAGCTAGGGGAAACCAGAGATTTACAAAGACGATAATTTAGCCTCAGGTCAGCAGAAATTAATAAGATAGAAAACAAACACAGAATAAAGCCATATGTTCACTCTTCAAAAAGGCTAATAAAATTGACAACCCTCTAGCAATACTGAGAGCACAAGGTACCAAAATCTTGACTGAAAAAAAACCACTATAGATCCTACAGATATTAATGGTAATATTATGAACTTTATTCCCATATATTTGAAAATCAGCAAAACAACACTTAACTACAAATTACTCAAAAACAAATAGAGAATCTGAATAGTCCTATGTCTATCAGAGAAACTTATTCTGTAATTGAATTCTTCCCACAGAGAAAGCTCCAGATTCAGGTGGCTTCACTGGTGGATTCTTTCAAGCATTCAAGGAAGATATAGCCAACCAGTTGTACCAAAATTTAGAAAAAGAATCCCTCCCCAACTTGCTTTAGGAGGCTAGCATAATCTCACAAAAACTTGATAGAGACATTACAAAAAAGGAAAATTATGGCTTAATTTCTCTTGTGAACATAAAAATCTTAAACGAAATATTCTAAATAGAATACAACGATATATAAAAGCTATGTTGGGTTTATCCAGGAATGCAAAGTCAATATAAAATTAATCACTGTAATCACCACATTAAGAGAATAAAGGAGAAAAACAAAATGCAATAAAAGCATGTGACAAAAAGTAAAAATCGAGAATAAGAACAGAACTTCTTACATTGAATAAAAATCCTATAGTAAAGCATCATATTTAATGGTAAAATATAAACATCTTTCTCTCTGAAATAGTCTAAGTGACAAGGATGTCCACTACCACAAGTTCTGCATTTTACTGGTTGGTCCTGACTAGCATAATAAGGTAAGAAAAAGAAAAAAAGGCAAAAAAACCCCACACAAAATTATTTTTATTTATAGACAACATAATAGTGTAGAAAACACAAAATAATATATAAATTATTAGAATTAATAAATTAGCCTAGCAAGATCTGGATACAGAGGCTATATATAAAAATAAATTGTAATATTTTACAGCAGCAACAACAAAAAAATCACAAAATAAAATAAAATAATCACTTCCAGTAGCACCAGCCCCTTTCACCACCCCCCACCTCATACAATGAAAAAACCCACATTGAATTTCTAGGAATTAATCTAATGAAAGATATGTGATTCTTCAACACCGAAAAGCACAAGATATTACTGAAGGGAATTAAAAATGACAAATAATGAAGGTATATACCATGTTCATGGATTAGAAAATTCACTACTATAAAGATACTAAATCTTCCTCAAATTAAAATATAGATTCAACACAATTTGAATCCAATCCTAGAAAGATTTTTGTGGAAATTGCAGTCTGATCCTCATACTTATATGGAAGAGCCCAGAAAAGCTAAGATAATCTTAAAGAAGAGCAAAGTTAGAAGACTTATATTATTAGATATCAAAACTCACTGTATAGCTACAATAATTAAGAGAGCATGGCATTGGTGTAAGGATAAAAAATTGTCTAATGAAAGAGAGTAGAGTTCAGAAATAGACCCATACATTTAAGGTTAGTGGTTTATGTCAAAGGTGAATGCATTGCAGTACACTAGGGGAAAAATGTCTTTTCAACAAGAGATACTAAATCAACTGGGTATCCATATGAAAAAGAAACCTGACTCCTATCTCATACTGTACACAGAAACAATTCCATAGATAGGATTATACATCTAAATATGAAAAATAAATTAATAAATCTTCTAGAAGAAATTTTAGGGATATCTTTATGACCTTTGCCTTAGGAAAGATTTCTAAAACATGAAACCAATAGGACTAATTATAAAGAACAGGGTTAAAAAGTTGGACTACATTAAAATTTAAGAATTTATGGTCACCAAAAGACACTAATAAAGGTTAAAAAGTCATGTCTCAGAGCAGGAGAAGATATCTACCATATAGATATCTGACTAAGGACTCATACTAGAATATATTTTTAAAAACCTCACAAACCAATAAGAACCCAATAGAAAAATGAGCAAAAAGACTTGAATAAATGTTTTACAAAAAAGCAATAAATATCAAAGTGACCAATAGATATCTAAAAAGTTGCTCAACTGTGTTAATCACCAGGGAAATACATTTTAAAGCTATGGTGAAATAACAATTTGAAGAGTTAAAATTAAAAAGACCGATCCTGGGGCACCTGGGTGGCTCAGTCGTTAAGCGGCTGCCTTCAGCTCAGGTCATGATCCCAGGGTCCTGGGATCCAGCCCCGCATCGGGCTCCCTGCTCAGCGGGAAGCCTGCTTCTCCCTCTCCTACTCCCCCTGCTTGTGTTCCCTCTCTCGCTGTGTCTCTCTCTGTCAAATAAATAAATAAAATCTTAAAAAAAAAAAAAAAAAGACCGATACTACCATGTGTTAGAGAATATGTGAAGCAATTGGAATTCTTATTTATTGTTGGTGGGAATGTAAATTGGGGCGTCCACTTTTTTTGGCATTATCTACTAAATTTGAACATATATATAGACCATAACCCAGTGCTTCGATACCTTACGTATATGCTCAAAACAGTTAAGTACACTTATTTATCAAAAGACATGCATGAGAAAGTTCACAGGAGAACAATCTGTTATAGCCCAAACTGGAAATAACTCAATGTCTATCAACAATAGAACAGAAAATTAAATTGTGGCATATTCATACCATGGAGTACTCTACAGTGATGAGAAAGAACAAATTATAATTATATATAACAGTATGGTTGACTCTCCCAAACATGATTTTGAGGAAAGAATCCAGACACGAAAGGGCACATATTATTTGATTCCATTGATATAAAGCTTCAAAAACAAGCTAAGCTAATTAGAGTGATAGCCATCAGGATAGTGTTTTTTTTTCCCCCCGGTTGGGGTGACTGCCAGGGGGTGTCAGGAAGACTCTGGGATGCTCAGAGTGTGCTATGCATTGATTTCGCTGGTGTGCTTGTTTTGTGAACATTTACTGAGCTGTGTACTTTTTGGCATGTGTGTCCTTCTTCATTAAAAAGCTTACTTTAAGAAACTTAATAAATGACCTCATGTCATTGGGGTCCATGACCATGGAAGAGGGGAGTCCGAGGATGGGGGATGGTGCTGGGAGGGACCATGGGGGGAGACTGGGGGCAGCCTGGAGCAGCTTCACTAGTACTGCCCCAGGGACACCAGATCTGAATTTTTGCCTTATTTCTGCCCTTGGCTGCAAGATCTTGGCCAGTTGTGATGGTTTTCTGGGTCTCTCTTGGACTGGATCATGGGTTTTCAACCATGGGGCTCCACGATTGGGCTTTGTAGGTCTGGAGACCCCTTGAAACTGTAAGCCTGTGTGTATGTGTGCTTTTGGGGAGAAGGCCAGAGCTTTGTTTTACCAAATTCTTTAAGGCATCTGGAACCCAAAAAAGGTCAAGAGTTACTGAAAAGATGATCCCCAAGGCTCCTATAGCTTTGCCTGTCAGGATTTTCTGGGTCACAGGCAATCTGGTGGAGGGCGTATTTTATACTGGGTGGCACTGAGCTGAAAGCCAGGGTGGAGTTAAAGTTGTCTCTGTGTCGGGGGGGGGGGGGGGGGGGGCATTGGAAGGCAAGATGGGACTACTTGTCTATCTGTAATCACTGGGTTATGTCATATCCGGGAATGAGCACAGAGAGGCGGGTGTGGGCTTTCTGCACCAGAGATGAGTCAGTCACTCTTAGGCAAAACTGTTACAACTCTGATGTCTTTTTCCTGACAGCATCTACTCAATTTGCAGTAAGAATTCTTAGTGTCTGTAATGTGTAGCTTTGGGGGCACCAAGAAGTTGTCACAAAGAATCAAGTCATCTATGAGCACTAGGGACAACCAGAACTGTAAGACTCCATCCCAAAAGGGCATCTTTTCTCTTAGGAAACAGGTCACACTAACCATTAACATCAGGAAGAATTAGAAGCAAGTTTCTGAGGCTGGAACTTGGCCTGAGGATTGGCTGAACCCTTTCTCTTTGCTTGAGACATGAAGTGATGTGATTTTTTGGTGGGGAAAATCTCGTTGTGGGTGAGAGATAAACACATTTTACTAACATTGATTCATGGCACCATTTTAGAAGGTTTTCCACTGCATGTTTAATGTGGTAATTTCTAATTGGAAACAGGTCTACTGGGGGGAGAGCTGGGGAGAACTATGGCCCACCCTTTGCAGTGTGTTGGGAGAGGTGGCCCACACGAGACATCGGACTGTGGCCATGTTGATCTCTCTCTGTTGGGGAAACTTTCATTCAGACTCTTCTCTTTCGGTACTGCGAGGGGCTCTTGAGTTTTATAAGGAAAAAAGTTTCAGAGTTTGACTCCATAGCTCACCACACCCTCTTAATAACTGTGTGAACGAGAACATAACATTGACATTCTCTAACTCTTGACTTCCTCATCTGTAACATGACACGGATGATTCAGCAGCTCAGGGCTGTTGTGACAACATGGTAGTTGGCCACCAGGAGAGAGATCCCCAAATGGTGGCTGGCTGTTTGCACCATGATAAAAGGCATAAGGAAACAGGATCCTCAATAGAAAGGACTGTGTGGGTCCAGGAGGGAGTGAGTCACTTCTACAGTGGAACCAGTGAAGGCTTTGGGCACAGGACATTCGAGATGGACTTTGAAGGGTAGACAGGATTTTAATGGAAGAGAGAGAGAAAGTGGTCAGGCAGAAGGGAAAATCTTGAAAAGGGATGTGGAAATATGGGGATGCACTGGATGTTTTGGGGAAAAGGAGCTGCCTGGTGTGGCCAGAGCTGAGGGTGTGTGGAACGAAGCAACGGACATGTGGGGGTGTTAGGGTCAGACCATAGAGGCTGGGCTAAGCGGGCCTCCAGGCAAGGTCCCAAGCGTCCCATTCACTCACCGTGACTATCCTGTCTTGGCGACCCGCCAGCAATGCCTGGAGACGGGAAGGCCGATTCCTGTGGCGCCCCCTGGAGGTACCCACTGCTCTGCTCCGTTGGCTAAGTTTATCCTAATGCAAAAGCAAAGGCTCAATTAGACTGTGAAGGTAAATAGAAGCAGAGAAAGCCACAAAATTATAAGGGTGGGATTGAGCTGTTAATCATATTGCAGCATTTCACAAAGAATAGGGTGAGTTTTCCAATGAAACGATGGCTCCAGCATATAAATTAATCTTTTGTATAGGAAAAAATGAAAGTCATTAAATGTCATTGTCTTATTTTAAAAGCAGCAATATTCTGCCTGATTGCAAGTGCTTCGAGGAGGATGATTAAACAGAAACCTTATCTTCACTGCTCCAAGGAGAAAATTGGAGAAAAGTTATCCAATTATGGATGATAAAGCAGAGAAAAAAAATCAGAGAAGAGGCAAACATGGGTCGGCAGGTTATAAAGAACGCGTTCCCCCATTGGTACCAGGATCTGCTCATGGTCAACACCCAGAAACATGTACAGCCATGAAAATTACTGTGTCTCTTTAACCAAAGATCCCTGTCGAGTCTTGCTGTCGTTAATCCATTTCCAGGTTCCTATGATTGGTAAACAATTGCTATTTTGTTATCTATCCCTGTAGAGTAAACCATGAATTTCCGAACTTGCCATGGGAATGTGGGCATATTATTATTATTATTTAAAGATGTATTTATTTATTAGAGAGAGAACACGAGCACACAAGCGGACAGGGCAGAGGGAGAGGGGAGAGAGAATCTTAAGCAGACTCCACATTTGATCTCAGACCCTGAGATCACGACCTGAGCCAAAACCAAGAGTTGGAAGCTTAACCAACTGTGTCACCCAGGCGCCCCTTATTGTCCTTGAAACTCAGTGTCCTTATCTGTTGGCTGGGCCTGTTGGGGACCGTTGGTGGGTCTGTGCAGGAGTTACACGACACAGGGAGGCCGGGTTTCTCACCTTTGCACAACTGACACTGTGGGCTGGATCATTCCGGGTTGTGGGGGGCTGTCCTGTGCACTGCAGGAGATTTGGCAGCACCCCTGGCCTGTACCCACTAGCACACCCTCTACCTCCGACCTGCAGTTGTGACATCCAAACATGTCACTAGACATTGCTGAAGATCCCTTGCGGGGCAGAGTCCCTCCCGACTGTGAACCCTTATGTAGGTAGAGGATTCAGTGTTGTACTTTGAGGAGCCCGTACTCAACCAGTAGTGGCTACAATTCTGTCTCTGGTTACTGCGGTCAGAATCTTCTAACAGTTGCTTTCAAGCTTAATGCTATTGCTAAATGTACCTAATGCATGATGACTTGGGAATTATCCCAGATTTCTTCTCTCTCTCTCTCTTTTTTTTTTTTTCCAAATCAAAGTATTTAATTTTGAACTTGGAAATCATGGTTCTGGTAAAATGGGATTATTTTCCTCTAGAGGAATACGTATTTTCTCTAAGTTTTAAATTAAAATTTTGGCTTCTCTATGTTCCTGGTGAATAAGGGGAGGGGGCAGGTACCTTTTCCGAAGTGACTGTCACTTGAACCATATCTGGTAGAATACAGAACTATTGAATAATTACCACATACAAGGTACCATGTGGCGTGGTAGTACTCTATTAAGAATGTATGCTTTATTAGATACAATCACACCAATGTACATTTCAAATAAGTGTCAGGCTGATTGTGCACACATGGAAAGGGACCAAGGCTGTAGGGAACATCCAGCAAAGACAGGAACAGAACCATCTTTTCCAAATGTTTACATCTGTCTAGCTAGTTGGGATTTTAGTTCTTGGAGGAAGAAGGAATTTGATCACAATTACCATTTTACTTGGATAATTTCCATTTCCTTTAGACAGACATTTTATCACCAAAGGAGGAAGCAGGGGAGGAGGAAAGAGGTTTTTTATTTGAGTCAACTTACAGAAAGTACAGAAAGTATCTGTACGAGCTTCCTAGGGCTACTGCGTCAAATACGACAAACTGGGCGGCTCAAAACAGCAGAAATTTATTCTTTCATGATTCTGGAGACCAAACCTCTGAAGTCAAGGTGTCGGCAGAGCTGCGCTCCTTCCAAAGTGGGGAATCCTCCCTCGCCTCTTCCAGCTTCTGGTGGCCCCAGGCATTCCTGGGCTATGGCGCATGGCTCCATCTCTGACTCCCTGTTCCCGCGGGCTGCTCCCCTGTGTCTCTGTGTCTCCTTTTCTGTCTCTGAAGAGGACACTCAATGGATTTAAGGCCCACCCCAATCCAGGATGATCTAATCAGGAGATCCTTACCTTAATTACATCTGCAAAGACACTTATTCCAAATACAATCACAATACAATCACATTCTGAGGATCTGTGGACATATCTTTTGGGGGGGTTGCACAATTCAATCCACTAAAGCATAAGTTCCCAGATAGAGCTTTTGAAGGTTATTATGGATGGCTGATCACTATTAACACTTTGTTAAATGCCAAATCTTAGCAAATGGGGGTCTTTCCCCTCTCTCGGAGCCTTCCTATTTCCTCTCAAGACCGAGGAACAAAGGGCAAAATAATCAGAGAAGAGTATTCAAGCACCCTAGCACCTTTGGTTCACCTCTTCATGGAGCTGTGGGTGTGAATGAGGAACCCTCTGCTGTTGGTTACAACTCCATTAGAAATGTCAACACAAGACACTTCCTGCTGCTCCTAAGGCCCTGCTATGTCATGGTAGGCTAGAGAGAGAAAACATTCTTCTTGAAATTCAAGCATTTCTAAATTTGCTAATGGTGGTTAATGAACTCATCAAGATGGAAACTTTAAAAATAAACAGCAAACCGTGAATCCAGGAATATAAACAGAACTTGTAGCTTGTTCTCCCTGCTCTGAATATCAGCTGATATTATCTGTGGCTGTGGAGGCCTCTCTGTAAGCACTTCTTCCTTTGTGGGTAGTTCTGTATTGGAAATTCTCTATTATATGAAGATCTCAGTATTTTCGTGTATAAAAATGGAGGAATGTGAGCTACATGGTTTTGTAGGACCTTTCCAGCTAAGATATTTTTTGGCATTACACAAGTCAAATTAAAATGGCATGTTAGTCAGTGCTTTCAATTTCTCTTCAGTTCTAAATTGGCCACCACTGTTTCATCTACACCTCTCTCCCTTCCATCCACCCACCCACCCAGCACCTATCCACCCATCTGTCCACCCAACCATCCGTCCACCCATTCCTCCATGCAGCCATTCATCCACCCACCCACCCATTCACCCATATGTCCATGAAGCCATCCATTCATCTGTCCACCCACCCATCCATTCATCCATCCACCCACCCACCCATCTGTCCACCTATCCATCCATTTATCCATCCATCCATCTACCCATCCACCATCCATCCATCCACTCACCCACCCATCCATCCATCCATCCACCCACCCACCCATCCATCCATCTACCCATCCATCCATCTACCCACCCACCCATCCACCCATCTACCCATCTGCCTACCTCTGCATCCATTCATCCATCTATCCACCCACCCATCCATCCAACTGTCCATGCAGCCAAGCTTCCTATCATCTATCCTTTCCTCCTTCCCACTCTACCTCTCTCCTTTCTTCATCCATCTTTTTAACCATGTTTCCTCCCTTCCATCCATCTGTCCATCTCTCCTTCCATCTGTCCTTTCCTTCCTCTTTCCATCCAACCATCTATGGTTCATTCATGCCTCCTTCCTCCCTCTCTTCCTCTATCCAACTATCTATCCATTCATGTTCTTTCCTTCCATCTACGTACCCCTTTAGCACACAGATTTAAGTCACCTGTTGTGTACCATGCACAGTGGTAGTAGGTTCTGAGAATACAGTGGTGAATAAGGTGGTTGAGCAGAAGAGGCCCCAGGTTTACATGATCCAAAGCTCAGGCAATTTGGGGGTCCCTCTTTAAAAGAATACACACTCACAAATACAAAATTGCTAGGGCTTTCCCACTGCCTCTGAATGGGCCTATGTGAGTGAGAGGCCCTGAAGCTAAGCTTTGTTGGCTTCTTGGCAAATCCCCCTTCGGAGATGTGGCCCCTGCTCTCTGGAGCTCAGATTCTGGTGTCACCTGATGAGGGCTGGGCCTCTCCATCAGGCAGGAATTTAGGTAAACCTGGCTTGAACCCCTAAGACCATACCGGTGAGAATGTGGCATCTTCTCCTTAGCTTCCTTCATGTGCTCCTGTGTGAACTGGCACATTGCATTTTATTTCTTTCCCTATCACCTATATGCAAAGCTCAATCTCCTTTGTTGGTTTCTGTTAAAGATTCATTTGCACCAAGCACTTGATGAATATGGCAACTTCAGAAGTTACTAGAACACCCCGTTGTGCTTTGCATAGCCTTTTGCCCCCTTCTTGCCTGCCTACCCTGTCCTGCCTCTTCTTTCTCTGCCCCTCCAACAACCACCCTTGCAGGGAAGCTTCACACCCCTCAGGTTCCTGGGACCTTTGCTTCTGTTCCAATTGGATTTGTCAATTAATTTATCGCAGGAGACTATTTTCTCCACCTCGTTATACTGGGTTAACACCAAGGTCATTCTGTCAAGGCAAGATGGGGAGAGGAAAGGGGCTCTCTTGTGTGGGCTCACCTCAGTTTTCCCATCCCTAAGAATGGGAACAAGACAAATGAAGCTCTGAATGAGAACCTTGGGGTATGTGAGGTCCCTCATGGGCTCCACGGGTGCAGCCTCAAGAGCAACAAAGGGCTTCTCATTTCAGATGCTTCCCACGCCTTGCTGTCCAGGGAATGAATGCTCTTCGGACCAGCTTCTGGACTGCCTGAAGCTGTGTAATCCCTCAATTGCCTGCTGATTTCCAGTCATCATGCTCAGAAAAGTCTGATTCATCCGCACTCCATTTTGTTCGTGTTTTGTTTCATTTTGTTTTTGCTATTGTGTTGGAATCTTCCAACTCTGCTGGGGCAGGACTTGCTCTTTGTTTGAAGCTCACCATCATCCACAGGGCTGCGTAGTATTGTCTGTGTGGCATTATATAAATAACAGCAGAAATAACCATAGAAACTCAGCTCCTAAGTAGCTCTTTTCATCATCAAAGCATTTTGAAAATATGAACTAATTAATAAACAAGACAGAATGCCATAGTCAATAAGTATACTTTGAGCAAAGCAGCCACAGTGCTTTAGGGTGGGAGCCCTTGGCGAGTTTGCAGATGCTGTTGGGTGGGTCTGTTCCAGTGGACACTTAACTAGCTCTGGGAGTAAGGCAGGAGCAGGGCCTGGCTGCCACTGGGCATGTTCGGTGACTCTCTCCACTTGTGCCCAAGATGGCACCCCTACACCTATCTGCCCCGGCCGCTAGAGCACAATTTTTTCATCTCCTGCAGCAAAAGCTTCGAGGTCCCAACTGGGGCCCCAAGGTCTGGACGTGAGTGTGGCTGCCTCCAGGTTGCTCCCAAAGCATACAAATCCCCAGCCCGAAACTCGCCCAAGGTGCCTCTCAACCTGACCAGACCCCAGGAAGGCTGAGCCCAGGGCAGACCTGTTTCTTTTCACCTTGATTTACCTGACATCCAGTCCCATTATCTTTCTGACATGTAATCTGGATCAAGCTCAAACATCTTCCAGTTGTCTGGAGTGATTGTTACTGAGAGACACGTGCATGGCTTCTGAGATGACACGTGAGGGTCACTGCGAGCATCTCTACAACCCGGGAGGAGACACATGGCTGATGGTTGCATAGCCAGGACATGGGGGAGGTTCTCTCTGTGATGCCCGAGTCCAGTGCTTCCCCTTCCATAATGAACCTGTGATTCTTATATTAATACCTCATCCCCACCCCATCTGGATTTTTAAAAAATAGCATAATTTGATTATAAAACAAACAAAAAACCCCCAAATGCTGCATACTAAAACTCCCCAAGCTTACTATGGATGCTGATTTTCAGGCGTTTGCTGTGCTGCCATATACAAGTCGAGAAATAAAAGGGACCATCAAAATATTTAGAAACATGCAACATCAGAATCTCTAAGATCTATTTGTAGTAACCCTCAAGAAGCTACAACCTGCATTTTAAAAAAGCATTATCTCTGCAAAGAATCTTATCAGCTAGACACAAATCTGTACAGTTTGTGTACTGGAGCTATTGATCGAGGTTGAACTTCACATCTGCCTCTCCAGGTGTGTCTTTCACTCCCCCGCCCCCACCCACGAACACACTCCAGTGCAGCGAAACATGGTCCGTCTGTCTGGACCGTCCCTATGCAGAGTCCCGTGCTTCCCTCAGTGCCTAACTGAGAGTCCACATCCTTGAGAAAGGCTTCCCTGCGCTCCTCAGTCAGGGTCACCGCTCCTGCCTCTGACCACCCCCCCCCATTCTGCTCCCCCTGTCCCGGCACTGGCCACACCTCCTTGAGTGGGGTGACTTGGACTCACTCCAGGGGCTCTTGCTGGATTGGGAGCCTCCTGAGGGCTGAGCCCCAGTCTCCATTATGGTCACCCCGGCTCCAGGGCCTCACACAGGGGCTCAGGACGGATGCGTCCCCGTGGGTGCTGTGGGCCGCATTGTTCCTACCCGGGTTTCTGCCTCCCTTCACCCTCACCCACC
Organism: Phoca vitulina; assembly: GCF_004348235.1. NCBI lineage: Eukaryota > Metazoa > Chordata > Mammalia > Carnivora > Phocidae > Phoca > Phoca vitulina. Next base: position 20,653,661 of record NW_022589731.1, read on the forward strand.
CAGCTGGTCGTTCAGATGCTTGGGGCCACTTTGTCTCACTGGTCCAGAGGGTGAGCTGCCGTTTCCTTGACAACCCTTCACACGTGGGTATTTGAGGTCATGCCTGCACAAAGGACGGAGTGAGCCTGCATGCAACACTGCCACGTATGTTTTCTGCGTCGGCAACATGTTTTGTTGCCATAACATCCGAAAGTGTATTTGCTGGTGTTCCAGCTCCAGCAACTTCGGTGTCTTCGGACCTCTAAATGCAGTTTGAGAGAGGCTATTTATAACAATTTCTCATGTCTATCTAGAAAACTAAAGCTTGGTCCTTTTTTTTTTTTTTTTTTTTTTTAGGATTCAGAAAAGTGAAAATAGGATGATACCTCCCTGCCTTAGTGAGGTGACCAAATGAAATAGAATCCTTCTAAATGATGCTCCCGGTTTTCACAGAGAGGGCCTATTTCTGAGAGGAGCTGGGATGAAGGGGGGGCTCTCTGTTGTTGCTGAAGAAAACGGGCTTTCCCCGTAACCTCCTGTATTGACCCTGTGCACCTCTGACCCCTGGCTTCTCACCTCCCTGCCAAAGGCATGTTCTCATCCCCTTTCGTCTTTGCCAATTTATTAAAAAGTGACACCTGCATAGCTTTACAAGTGTGTCTATGTAAAACAAACACTTTCTGAAACCGTGGTTGCAGTGATAAGCTCTGAAAATTACTTTTTCCAGCCAGTGCATGAGGTTCTTACTTCTCCTTGACTGTGGGTTATGGGTTAGCAATTTCTGCCTATTGGTTTTCTTCAAAAGAGGAGAATTCATGGCTGTATCTATAAACTTAAATGGTGGTTCTCAAAAGGACATAAATTACGCAAATCTCCTAAAAGTCTTCTGATCTGAAAGTCAACTTGGGTTCTTCCCTGTTACTCCCCTCCTATCTCTCTGTGGTCCTTGCTCCGGCAGCCGAACCCCCCTTCTCCCTGTGAACATATCAGTCTCCTTCCTGCCCAAGGGGCTCTTTCTCCCCTCAGTTCTCAGAACAGGACTTGGCAGAGAGTAGATATTCAGAAGCTATTTGCTAAGTGATGAGTAGACTTCACAGAACCCAGAGAAGCCCTTGGGGGGTAGGTGAGCATGTGTGCTTAGTTGCCAAGACCTGTGTTTAAGTCCTGACCCCAGCTCCTCCTAGCAAAGTTCTTGGCCAAAGTTCTTCACGCAACATCAAGTAGGTCAGCCTTCCCCATCTGGAAAGTAGGGATATTAGTACCAGGTCTGAGGTGAAGCATGATGGGATCATTGGGGAATGGATGTGCGGGTGTTGTGGAATCCGCAAAATGCCAGGCAAAGGGGGAGGCATATTACTCTCATATAACTGAGTCGTAAACCATAGTAAGATCCCTGGGGGGAAATGATGAACTACTGCCTAGCAGGTTATATGTCATTTCAGAATTTTGTAAAAAGTAGCTTTTGGGATCAGTGACAGAAAGAAAGTGCCACTCCTTGATCTTTGCTATGTAGCAAGGTTGGGCTGGCTGAGGACAAGAAGGGTTTGTTGTGTGGTCTGGGGGTGGTCTTGGCCAGTTGTGGCCATAGGAGGGGCAGGGGGACCCGGCATCTCCATGTGGCCTGGCCAGCATGGGGCAAGTGAGCTCCATCCAGCCTCCACGGAGTGTCACTTAACTTTGTGCCAGGCACTGTGCTGGGGACAGAGAGGTAGGCCTGACCCTCGCCCTGCCTGGGCCTCACTGGGGGAGGTACCCAGAAGCATGGTTAGCATGCTGCCGGTGCACCTCCATCTGGCATATCTGCCTGTGTCTGTCCTATTTGTCCACGCTGGTGTCATAAGCACTGTTGAAGATGTTGGATATCTCCCCACATGTAGGTAATGCCACATTCTAATAGTGTCAGGTACTCAGTGGAAACGGGGGGCATGCTGGGCTCAGGGAACAGCGGGTGTAGACTGGGCAGGGTGGGAGGGGCCTCCTGAGGACAGTACAGTGAAAGGGATGAAAATAGACACTATTGACCAACAGCCAATGAGAAGGAAGGGAGCACCATAATAAAAATGTACATAAAGGACCATGCCTTCGTCCACCCACCTGTTTGTCTGCCCGTTCTTTGTCTATGCAGCAAACATGGGCCGAATGTCTACTCCGTGCCAGGCACCATGTCCAATGTTGATGCCAAAAAAACCAAGACTGTCCTCATGCTCAAGACCTCACAGCTCAGGGGATGGAGACAGTCACTCACTCACTCAATCTTTGTGAAAATACTATCAGAGCTCAAAGTCAGGGGAGATGTGTGTTTGTTGGTGCATGTGTTATGTGGGGGCCAGGGAAGGATTTGGGGCACTGGTGTCTTGAAAGCTGAGGATGGGCAGGATTCAGGTCGGTGGAAGATGGGGGAGGAGGAAGGGAAGACAGTTCAGAGGAAGGCATGCATGAGCAAAGGCAGGAAGGTGGGACCTTCTGGGCACATTTGGGGATGGGATGGGGGTGAAGTTTGCCCGGAGAGCAGGGTACTAGGAGGAGGAGTGGGAGACCCTGGCTAACACTCAAGTGGGGCATCCCATGTACTAAGCCCTTTGTATCCATTACTACACTTAACCCTTGCTCCAGCCCCAGGAGGGGAGCCATTTAACCCCCCCTCCCCCACTTTACAGTGAGAACACTGAGGCACCTGCTCAAGGTCAAACAGCTGGTGAGATCCCAAGGACTCTGATATTTAAATCCAGGTGCTATGGACTGAATTGTCCCCCCCAAATTCATATGGTGAAGGCCTAGCCCTCAACCTGTTGGTATTTGGACATAGGGCTTTGGGGAGGTAATTTGGGTTAAATGAGGTCATGAGGGTGGGACCGCCATGATAGAATTCGTGCCCTTATAAGAAGAGCAAAGAGAGAGAGATTGCTCTCTCTCCACCATGTGGGAACACGGTGAGAAGGCAAGCCAGGAAGAGGGAAGACAGGAACAGAATTGGGTGTGTGTGTGGGGGGGATACCACGATCTTGGGCTTCTTAGCCTCCAAAACTGTGAGAAATAAATATCTATTGTTTAAACCCCACAGTCTGTGGTATTTTGTTATAGAAGCCTGAGCTAATACACTAGATTTGTCTGGGCCTGCTGACTCCTCTCGGCCAATCTGGGGCCACCCCAGGTGTGGGCCCTTGACAGGTGTCCCCAGGCTCCTTCACTGATGACCGCCATAAAAAGTTCCATTCATCCTCTTCCTTGGGATGCACCTGGCCTTGGGGTTCCTCTGAGCTCTTTGTGGCAGAGCTAGGAGGCCAACCCCAGGCTGTGAAGTCCAGCTCCTCTCCTGGGCTGGTTCCCCCTCAGGGAACACACCACTCTTTAAGAAGGCTTTCTCCTTGTTACTCTCATGCCAAGGTTATCTGCTCAAGTATGTATGGAGTAAATGAGGTTGTTTGGCTTATGGATACAAATAGATACTGCTTTTTTGACTTGCAAAATGAATTCCACCGTGACTGGCTCAAACTTAAGTATGCTAATGCTCAATGAACCAGTTGTCTATTTATTTCTGTTTGTGCCTGCAGACCCATTAGCAACTTTTTCTTGTTTTCTTTTAGAATATTAAACGGTACCAACATATTCTAAAAATTAGTTGATTAGCTTGTTAGGGCATATTTTAACTGCTAGCTCCGCTGAACCAAAGGAGAAAATGAAGGTAATTTTGTTTGCAAGGAATGTATGATTCGGAGCTGACTGTTGAAAGATGTGCCATGTCAACGTAATGAGGGAGTGTAATATCTTAGTTTGCATCAATATGGAAATAACCGCACGCTTTGACAGACCTGATGCTGAAGGCATCACCCGCCTGCTCATTATGCATTCTGGCTCTGATTATGAAAAATAGTGTGTTTTCTTTTAAAGAGGAATCCACATTATCAATCAAACCACACCAATTATTTCTGAACGGGATCACGGTGAAATAGACACGGGGGCTTTTCAGCTAGAACAGCGCCTGATAGGCAGGCATATCTTAAAGGGTGTGATATTTTTATTTCCTGACAGTTGTTAGTATTAATTAGGAACACTAACGAAGTATTTTGTGCCATGGCACCCAGACAACCTGCTTTCCTTGCTATCATCTGGATCTTTATTATTTTGTTTTAATGAGCCCTGTCTTAAATAATATCAATGCACTTCTAATGATACCTCTCATCCACCCTGATATTCCAATGCTTTTCTAAGAGGGTTGTCATAGCAGGGAAATAAAGAAAGGAAGGGAGAGGGAAAAAAAAAAGACAACAGGAAAATCCTAGCCTGTGACGACTGAAACCAAAACAGAGGCATGAAAACAAAATGATGCTCATTGCATTTCCTTGAGTGTGTGTGTGTGCACACGAGATCTCTCTGTGTGGGTGACATGTGGGTTTATTCACTAACTATTGCTAGGAGATCATTCACTCCTATTTTTATTCCAATCTTGCAGAGAGGTTAGAAGAAAAGTCCAGGGGTCAGACCAATGGCGTGTGGGCTGCTGGAGGAGGGGGCAGGTCTTGCTCATGTGTATCCCCAGCAGGCTATTCCTGGGACCTCATGTGAGGATGTGCTTGCCAAACGGATCATGGAAAGAAAGGAGCTTTCTCCTTTGAGTTTAAAACCTGCATCTAGATACACTTGGAGAGCACATCGAAGCACACATTTTTCTTATACGAAACACAATGAGAGACTAATAAGAGGCATGGTGGACACTGAGTAAGCATGTGGGAATCAGGTAGACCTGGACATACTTTCGATGTGGCCTTGGGCACACTGCATCGTTTTCAATCAGCAGTTTTCTATAGAATAAGCGGGGGTGTGAATCGCCATCATACAGGGAAGGTGTGGGCGTAGGATGGCATTCCATCCCTGGTGGGTAATTGCTCAGTAAATACTTGTTGAATGAATGAATTGGGGAAAGATCGACACATCTCCTGGTGATCTTCCCCTTGGATTCCCCAGTACAGGGGCACATTGACTGCAGTGGTTGGGATGGTTGTGTTGTTCTAGCAGTGGAACTGCTGGGTGGTCTGGGGTGTGGGTGTGGATTTGCATGGACCTGCGTGTGCATTCCATCGACGCTCCAGAACGGGTACCAGAGACAGCCCAGAGTGCTCATTTTCACCAGGAGATGCATGCATTTACCAAGTGCAACCCAAGGCCTCTCTGTCCGTGGGCGCCGAACCCTCTCCAGGGCTCCCACAAGTGCTGCTCTCCACCCCCATCACTCACCCTCCCACTCCCGCTGCGTCTCACCCAGGACTTTTGGGGTTGAGGGAGCTGTGACCTGTGAATCAGGTGGTGATACCCCCCTCAAACACAGATGCTCTTCTCCCCTGAGTGGATCATATGTGTAAGGATTCCCTGTTCCCAGAGTACTGCTGCTGCCTGTGGCCGGGACACGGGCCAGGGCAGATCAAAAACACTAGGAGGTGAAGCCAGAAGGTCTGGAATCCCAGCCAGCCTGGGGGGAGAAGTAGTGATTTGTTTGGGGAAAACTGGGGCGGAGAGCTTGAGCCTTGACGTCCTTGCACAACGTATCCTATGGGTCCCAGAGACCTAGGCCAATTGTCTGTACTTATTCACATTTTCACAGATGCATTTGTTCAAAATATGGGGTACCCACAATCTGCACAGAATGCATAGGATAAGACTTAGTTTCTGCTCTTTCTGGAACTTGCAGTCCAGTGGGAGGAATAAGACACACTCTGTAATCCAAGTCAGAAATGATCACTGAATTAGAGAGGCCTGCTCCAGTGCTGCCTGGGTTCTGAGAATGGAGGGATCATAAGACAGTTGGGAGAAATCAAAGAGGGCTTCTTGGAAGAGGTGGCTTTGTATTCATTCAACAACAAGCATTTCTTGAGCATGTCTCCTAAGTTTCCCTACTTGCCATAAGGCCTGGGCTAGAAGGTCCCTGCTCTTATGGAGCTTACATAATAGTGGAGGTGAGGCACAGAGGCAGATGATGAACAAGCCAACGAGTAAACAGAAAGACACTTTGCAGAGAGTGGTAAGTTCAGAGAATGGAGATGTCCTGGGCCATGATGAATGTGTAGAACTGGGTCCTTGGAGAAAAGGATGGTGGGCACTCCAGGCAGAGTGTCATGAGGGAACAGCACTGGAAGATGATGGGGGCATGAAAGAGTGAGAGAAGACAGCAGGTGGGCAGTGGGGCTAGAGTGAGCTTGAGTGCCAGGCTCAGGAATGTACATCTTATCTAGTGGGCAGTGGGGAGCCAAGGCAGGTTGTTGAGCAGAGGAGTGCATGATGAGAGCAAGCTGTGCTTCAGGGAGCACAGCAGAGCAGCAGTGGTGGGATAGAAAAATCAGGCTGAGGCATAAGGGAAAGACCCCCCAGGAGGGTGCTGAGATGCCCAGAGATGAAGGTGTGACGGGGATGAGAGGGATGACCACTGGGAGCAGCATGGGGTCTTTCGAATGGGAGGGCATGGTGGCTTCCACATGGCTAAGGACTGGGCAAATGAGGCAGTGGGGGGTGGCGGTGACAAAGGGGTCCAGGGAAGGTGGCTAAGGATGGAGCACTTTAGCAGCAGGACCTGTCCACCCTTCCATAGCATCTTTCCTATTCTGATCCAACCAAGGCTTGGTGACCCCCAAAGGGACAGGCTATGAATGGATGGCAAGTATTTCTCAATGGACTTAGGCTCCAGGGTGGAATTTCCCAGCACCCTTGCCTCCTCTGGGGCCACATCTGCACTGTGGTTGAAATAATAGCTTTTTGATAGGGTTGCCAGATTCAGCAGAGAAAAGTACAGGATGCTCAATTACATTCGATTTTCAGGAAAAAAAAAAAAAAAGGTTAATTTTGTAGTATAAGTATATCCCACACAATATTTGGGATACACTTAGACTAAAAATTATTTGTTGCTTGTGTGAAATTCAAATTTACTCAATGTTCTATTATTTTACCTGGCAATCCTAATCTTTGGTAACAATTGATATGAAGAAGCTGCTAGTCATGTCCTAAGAAATAATGTTTCTGTGAGGGGGTGTGTGTGTGTGTGAGAGAGAGAGAGAGAATGACAGAGAAAGAGAGAGGTAGGTCATATCTTAGTTTTTGGAATGGAAGCAACAATTCTGAACGAGTTGAACTTGAAGCTGTCTTGACAGAAGGGACACGGAGCTGCTCTCTCCATGGCCAGCCTGGCCGGCTGGAACAATCCCGCTCACTGGACAGTGTGTGGGCTTACAGGACTCCTCTGTCCCATGAGCTGTTGTCACGTGCACTGTTCTAACTACAAGAACCCAGATGCCGATGAACGCCTGGCTCCCCTGTTCCAGCTGCCTCATTTGTCCCTGTTGGCATCCAGAGGAAGAGTCAGCAATCTTGGGGATCCCACATAATGTCTCCCGTGGGCAGGCGTGTGTAATTTGTATGAGTGGGAGCAGAATCCTGCTGGGTAGTCGGCAGTGTGTTGGCGTCCTGGCAAAGCTGGCCCTGGGGCACATCCAGATGTTCCCAGGACCTGCCTGGCTTCATCCTCCCTGAGGCGATGCAGGCAAAACAGCTTCTGGAAGCTTTGAGTCAAACGTGTTTCAGCATGTTCCACTGCAGAGGAGAGTAGGAAGGCCAACCTTGCAGCAGGTCCCTCCCATTGCGGGCGCTGCAGTCTGTGAAGTCTCTGGCAGGGGTTGCTGAGGGTGGACGTCTCCTGGACCGGGGAGCTCGACTTCGTGTCCCAGGGATGCCTGGGTGCCCGTTCCTGGAGAAGGCTTTCCTTCTGTGAGAAAAAAGCCTCCTTCCATCCTGCTCTGGAAAGTTCCACAGTGCTTTCAATTATCCAGATTGGTCTTCACCCCCTGCCTGATCTCCTTTGGCCCATCTTGTACCAAAAGCTGCTTGGAGTTGGCGGTGGGAGCACAGAGGTGGGAAAGTCTCCTGGAGCTCTGCTAAGCTGGGGCATGCATTCCTAAACTGGGGGGGATTTCTTTGAAAAAAAAAAAAAGTGGATTGGCATGATCATTTCTTCCCTCAAAATTCACAAAGGCAACCCTTGAGGGCCTGACGCTGGGTAGAGTCAGAGATGGTCTTAGCCCTGGTGGAGAAGTGGGCAGGGAAGAAGGTGTACTTGAGAGCTAGCCAGGCCTGTGAGCCCCCTTACTCTTCATCTTTGGGGCATGCATGTGATCTCTGCGTGCCTCAGTGACCTCCTCTCTCCAGCCCAAGAGAACCGACCGAGAGCATGTAGGTGAGACAAGTGGCTCTCAGGGGCGCCCAGGAGCCAGAGAACACTGCCGTGTATAGCAGCTGTTTAAGTGCTTTGTCCATATCAGCTCATTTAATTCTTGCAGCAATGCTGGGGCTGTGATTCCTCCCTTTTTGCAGGTGAGGAACCTGTGATCTGGCAGGAGACACCACCAGTCCCATAAACACAGCAGGCTGGTAAGCACCATCAAAGGGCTACAAAAGGTACTGGAAGAAAGGGGGGCAGGACTCGCTTAGATAAGCAGTGGTGGGGAGGCTTTGTGGCAGTGGTGGGTTTCAACAGGGGACCTTGAAAAACCAGAGGAATGCTGCTGGGTGGAGATGGGAAGAAGGTGTCTCAGATGGAGCATAGGCAGTGGTGGAGGGCGGACAGCTAGGACGCGTGGGAGGGATGGGGTCCTGCTGAGCTGCAGCTGGGCGCCGGCTCCCCGTGTGTGCCCACGTGCGTGCGTGCATGTGCGCACGTGTCTGTGTGTGCGTGCACCAGAGGGGCCAGGGAGGGGGGCGCTGAAAGCTCAGCTGAGCCCTTTTGAGTTTTATTATGTGGAAAGTGGTGCTATCTCCCAGGTGCAGGCTCTGAACCTGAATCACCTTTTAACTCTATTATTGAATCTGTCCATCTTTTCAATAAGATGTTTTTAATGGCAGTGAAAGCCTGCCCTTTCTGATCAAGATGGACCACTGACTTGACATTTAATGGAAAACCAAGTCCAGGTCTGTAAGAGAAGTTGAGCAAGATGGGCACATGTTCTTAACAGAGACATCCTGGAACTGGAGTGGATGGGTCTGGCCTCTGTTTCAGGGACTCTGTCGGTGCCTGGCTGAGTCTATCTGTAGATGCGGCCAAATGACTATACCAACACGGCCGGCAGCAGCACAAAGCTGGGGAGATCCTGGCTTCTCCGATAGCTCGCTGACACATCACTCCTGCTGGGGAGTTGAAGGGACATCTCTGGACACAGCTGTAACAGAAGGTCAAACGCGCTAAGTGCCCCGAGAGGTGTATGTAAAGGGCTGTGCAGGGGCAGTTGTGTCCCTTTGGGGTCAAAGGGAACGGCTCTGTGGGGCATGTGTCCCACATCATCTGGGGTGGTCATTCTAGTTGGTGAGTACAGCTTGAGCAAGATTTACTGGCCAGACCAGTGACCATCAACCAGCAGAGGGGGCTGCTGATGAGACAGGGGAGAAGAGGGAGGGTTAGTAAAGTTTGGAGGTCCAGAAGGCTCCTAAGGAGTCCTTGTCTAGGGCGATGGGACCCTGCAGTTCTGATCCAGGGGAAAAAGGCTTTATCACAGCCTTTCCCTGGCTCAGGATTTCTCAGCAGCCTCTGAGGGCCTTGAGAAAAGGGAGGAAAAAGTGGGTCAGCCTGGGTGCCCAGGCTGCAAGGAACAGAAACTAACTCTGGACTTATGGAGAATTTATTGGAAAAGTATCCAGAATCAATGGGAAGACTGGAGACCTGGTTCAGAAATAGGCAGAAACCAAGGACATTTGTTGGAGGGGTGGGAGGATGGAAGCAGAACTGTGGCAATGGGCAGGAATGCTGGGAAGCTCTCCATTCCTGGACAACTGGTCTACCTGCTCAAGATCTGCACTCAGCAAGGCCTCAGCCTCAGAGCCTAGCATGAGCCACCTGTCTTCCCCTTGGCTCAGGGAAGGCAAGGCCTTCCTACAGTCCCACAAGTAGAGGAAGTTCCCACAAGAAGACTGGAATGCTATTAGGAGAGGGAATGGGGGTGGGTGGCCCTGAGCCACACCAGAGCCCGCTAGAGACGCATACTTGCCTGGAGAATTTGTGGCCCATGCCTGATTGTCTAGACTGTTGTCCTTTGCCCTTCAATGTGACCCTCAGAGTGTCCATGTGCCTCATACTGGCTGATGGCACTGGGCTCTAGGCAAGGCTGTTCAAGTGCCCCGACGCTACAGAAAGCTCATGTCCTAGCCACAGTAGATTCACATCGGGGGGAAAGATCTGTTCCCAATTTGCAGGAGCAAAGGCAGTACGAAGTTGCAGCAGCTTTTAAAAAGACTTTCCCAGCGTAAGTCATTATTCTACCAGGAATACATGTGCTTCATGAAAACTGCAATAAAAGCTGGGAAAATATGACAAGTTATGATAGACTGAGCCATGCAAAAATGACAAGCCATGTGACAAGATGGTATTTTGGGGTTGGAGATAGAGTTAGAAATAATTACAGTATAACTGAGCATAGCTTTCCCACCCCTCTTGCTGTGCTGCTGGGGTCTTGTGTGTATAGATTGAAGAGAAGGGGGAATCATTTGACTCTAATTTCAAGCCTTGTTCCTCTAATGGTTCCTTGTGGAACGACGTTAAATAATGATAATTATTACAGAGCCCTGTGCTTTGAGCTACTCTTGTCAACTGCAGCTGAGGCCTGTGGGGTTTGCCATTTCTCTCTGAGATTAGTTTGTAAGGCCAGTCTACAGATGCTTGCAGATTATTTCCTCTTAAACTTTGTAACTGTAGTTTGGGTAGGTGTCCCCAGATGAACATAGATATCTTGCGTGTGGCACGTAAGGTCCAGCAGGTTAGGCTTTTCATAGCCGTGGAGACTAATGCACACTCAAGGCCAAGATAACAGTCCATGAAAATGCTGTTTATTCCTTCACTCTATCTGATCAACTCTGTTCCATTCAAAGACTTGTGATGGCCATTTAGTGAAGCCCTATTCAGTGTCAGGTACCTGGCCTGGGGCCAAGGACACAGAGGGAAACGGGACATGCTTCCCCCCTTTGGGAGTTTGTAGAAAATAAAACCATTGGTCATAACAATGTGCAAGGCATTCTGATAAAGATGTGCCCACGGGGCTTAGGAACTAGAGAGCGGATTCACAGGCCAGCTTGCAATGGACAGGAATCTAAGAGAGGATGGCGCTTGAAGGGTAAGTAGGAGTCAGTCAGAAGGCAAGTGTCTGTTCTAGGCAGGAGGGCTGAGGCACCACCTGGAGACACGCGAGCAGATTACAAATTGAGGGCGAGAAAGGGCTGAAACGAAGCAGGACCCTATTTTAATTTTAAAACAATTAAGCTTTTCTGATTATAGCAATAATAAATGTTTAAAGAGAACTGTGGTTAAAATTATGGTATTCCTGTATTTTCTCCTTTTCCGTGTCCTCCTCCCTCCCCCCTCTTCAGTGGGCGGGGCGGGGGGCTTCTTTCTGTTCATTTATCTCCCTCTCCAGAATTGGGATGAAATTGAACATATAGTTTTATATCCTTCTAGCACTTACTGATTATGTTATGAACATTTCCCCTATCATTAAATAGTTTTCATAGATACTATTTTTTTTTTAAAGATTTTATTTATTTATTTGAGAGAGAGAGAGAGTGAGAGAGAGAGCACAAGAGGGGGGGAGCGGGAGAGGGAGAAGCAGACTCCCTGCTGAGCAGGTAGCCCGATGCGGGACTCGATCCCAGGACTCCAGGATCATGACCTGCGCCGAAGGCAGTCACTTAACCAACTGAGCCACCCAGGCGCCCCATAGATACTATTTTTAATGACTTTTTACTATTTCGTCATATGGATGGACCATCGGTTTCCATACTCTCTCTTGAGGGACATTTAGTTTGTTTTCCATGTTTGGCCTTATAAATAAATAATATTGCAATGAACATCAAGATAAATACTTTTGTTCATATTTCTGATGATTTCTTCAGGACAAATGCCTAGAAGTAAAAAAATAGAATGAAAAGGTATGAACATGTCTAAGGTTCTTGGTGTCCATCATTCATTGCTTTCTTTAAAAGAGAGTTTAAACCAACTTCCAGGTAAGGATGGCAGATGAAAGACACTAATTTTGCCCCCCCCCTTTGCCCCCACTACAGTAAGATATTTTTTAAAAGGCATAAACTTGCAAGAACATGAGAGGAGCACAGCAGCACAATCTGGGAATCTGGGAAACAGATGGACAAGTGGTAGCTGCTTTAGCAGATTTGGGAAGACTGAATCTGCAGCCGGTGGTGGAGAAAGCAGAAAAGCCATTCGGTGCATATGCAGCCGGATCCTCAAAACATGCAAGAGTAGGTGGCACCAAGTGAGTCTCAGGGAAGCTGAAAGTTGTTCCAGAAGCAGTTAGAACCTTAGATTTCCTCCCGTGCTCTGTTGGTGGGGCATGGAGTGAGTCCCACACTGCCCTACACCTTGCATGCATTTGGACATTATTCTCTAGAGAAGGTAAAGCTGAGCAACTGTGCATCAGGCCATTAGATCCAGGTAGGATGGGGTGTTTATCACACATAATAGTCTAAGTGAACCTATGCAGGGTGGCTTCTGGGGCCCTCCCCAGACTCCTGGGACATGGACAGCCAAGCAGGGACCTCCAGGCTGGAGACTGAAGGAATTTTCTTTAGGGAGTTTGTCCAGCACGGGAGGTAAGACTATAAAGATACTACTGTGCAGAACTTCTAGATCAACTTCCAGGATGTTTGTATTTGACATTCCCTACCTTCACACTCAGAATTTCTAAGCAGATTTTTAGGTCCTCATGTTTAAGCATGTAAAGGTAACCAAGGATTACCAGACGTCTAAAAAAAGTCTCCAACATGGCAGAAAGAGGCCAAAGCAAACTACAGAAATGTTGGCCCCTACCTCACATCATACATAAACCAATTTCAGTTGGACCATAATTCTAAATATAAAAGGAACAATGAATAATAAAGCTTCCAGAAGATAACACAGGGGAACTGTCATGACTTTGAAGTAGGCAAAGATTTTTTAAACAGCCTGGGTGGCTCAGTCAGTTAAGCGTCTGACTCTTGGTTTCACCTCAGGTCGTGATCTCAGGGTCATGGGATTGAGCCCCACATTGGGCTCTGTGCTCAGCAGGGAATCTGCTTGAGATTCTCTCTTTCCCTCTCTCTTTGCCCCTCCTCCCCCTTCAAATAAATAAATCTTTTTAAAAGATTTTATTTATTTATTTGACAGAGACAGACACAGTGAGAGAGGGAACACAAGCAGGGGGAGTGGGAGAGGGAGAAGCAGGCTTCCCGATGACCCTGGGATCATGACCTGAGCCAAAGGCAGAAGCTTAATGACTGAGCCACCCAGGTGCCCCCAAATAAATAAATCTTAAAAAAATAAACAAACAGGACATACACATATAGAACCCACTAATTAAAAAATAAAAGATTAATTAATTTGAAAGGACATCATTTATTTATTTAAAGATTATTTAGAGAGAGTGTATGAGCAGGGGGAGGGGCAGAGGGAGAGGGCGACAAGCAGACTCTCTGTTGAGTGTGGAACCTGACATGGGGCTTGATCCCAAGACCCTGAGATCACGACCTGAGCTGAAATCAAGAATTAGATGCTCAACTGACTGAGCCACTCAGGCGCTCCAAAGGACACCATTTAGAGAATGGAAAAGTAAGTCGCAGAATGGGACAAGATATTTGCAAATATCCACCTTTACACAAAGGGCTTCTATTCAGATTATATAGAGAACTCCTACAAATGAATAATTAAAAACCCAGCCAATAAAAAAAGATTGTTTGAAGACTAAAAGCCTTCTAGAAATGAAAAACCCAGAATAGGGATCTAAAGTTGAGGAAACTCACAAAAATAAAGAGAAAAGATCACAGGATGGAAAATAAGAAAGATTAGAAAATTAGTAGACCAGTTCAGAGAGTAGGAAGAGGGAAAATAGAAAAAAATAACAAGTGAACTGATCCAATAAAAAATTTCAAAATGAAAGGACATAGATTTCAGGTTGAAAGGGCTCACAAATTTACCATGAATCATGATAGAGCCACATCATGAAATTTCAAGGCACTGAGGACAAACTATGAGCCACCACAGAGAAAAGAAATAAAATAAACCCAATACAAGAGAATAAGTCATATTCACAGGGATGGGTGTCAGACTGGCTTTGGATTTCTTAGCTTAGAAGCAACCTGGAAGCTCAAAGACAATGAGCAATGCTTTCATAATATAGAAGGATGACTTTCAACCCCAAATTCTACCCAGCTGACCTATCAATCAAATCTGAGAAAATAAATATTTTCATGCTTGCAAAGTCTTAGAAAATTTACATCCCATACACACATTTCTCAGAAAGTTCTCATAGTTTGTATGTTACCAAAATAACAAAGTTAGCATAAAAGAAGATTGAGAGACAAGAAACTGGACGAGCAACGAGAGGAGAGGTGAAGGGGTCCTCTAAGACGGGGGTGGAGGGTGAACCCCGGCTAAGTACTGAATGTGGAGGACCACAGATCAGAGCAGTGGGAGCTGAGACAGGAGTGCAGGGTTGTCGCCACCAAGATGCCTTGTGCTCTTTCACTACCTTTTTATTTTCTGCATTAAAAAATATTTTAAAAATTGTGGCAAAATATATATAGGATAAAATTTGCCATTGTAACCATTTTTAGATGTATAATTCAGTGGCACAATTAAGTATACTTTCACAATGCGGTGCCACCATCCCTACTGTTTCCAGAATTTGTCACCACTGTAAACAGAAACTTTGTTTTTTAGTCTTATTTATTTGAGAGGGGGGCGGGGGGGAGGAGAGGAAGAAGCAGACTCCCTGCTAAGTGCAGAGCCCGATGTGGGGCTCGAACCCAGAACCCTGGGATTATGACCTGAGCTGAATTCAGACCCTTAACTGACTGAGCCACCCCAGAGTCCCTGTGAACAGAAACTCTGTACCCTTTGAGCAGTCATTCTGCATTCTCACCTCCCCCCAGTCCCTGGCTACCTCCATTCTACTTTTTATGAATTTGAGTATTCTAGGTAACCTCATATAAGTGGAGGCATGCAATATTCATTTCTTTTACATCTGGCTTATTTCATTTAGCATACTGTCATCAAGTTTCACCATGTTGTAGCATGTGTCAGACTTCATTCCCTTTTTTGGCTGAGTAATATTCCATTTGTTCCCTATTTTGTGGATCCCTTCATTTGTGGATCCTTATCCTTGTAAATCTGATGATGCCTGCATGAGTCTTTCCTGTGTTTGGCTCCTTGGGTCATGGGCTGATGAGGTCTCTGCTCCCTGCATCAGCTCTGAGTATTCGTTGCACTTCATGGCTCAGAATATTCAATTCACTTCACAGAGGTATTCTTTGACCTGTCCCTGATGGCTAGGGGTGAGTTATGGTGAGCTCTATGGCAGAAAAGAGAGGGCAGTCCACTCCCCCAGGCTCATTCTTGCTGGACCCATAATATGTGCCCACACCACACTCTGATACCCCGACTGGGGTGAGTCCTACTCCCATGAAGCATTCATGGCTTCTCCCACTGACATCCCCAAAGAGGCTCTAACTGGTTCTCAGGGACGCTGGAGCTGGACTATAACCAGAGCCTTGGTCATTTCACCATCTCTTGGGGACCTGCATAGAATGTGAGAGTATTACCTTTCTGGTACACAGTGAGTTTATGCTACTTTGTGCTACTCATTTTTCCTTCTTTTCTTTTTTAAAAATTTAATTTATTTGAGTGAGAGCATGAGCAAGGGGAGGGGCAGAGGGAGAGGGAGAAGCAGAATCCCCACTGGGCAGGGAGCCAGACATGGGTCTTGATCCAGGGCCTCCAGGATCATGACCTGAGCCAAAGGCAGACGCTTAACTGACTGAGCCATCCAGGCGCCCCTATGCTACTCATTTTTCATATGAATTGCCACTCACGCTCATTTATATGTATGTAGTTGGTGATAAATAAGAATATTTGAGAAAAAAAGAAAGATTAAACTAGCCTAAGTCTGGTCTAAGTATCCATTTCACGACACAATATACATTGTTAGTATTTACTAGTCTGATGTGACAGTATTACTGTAATAAAGATATTACTGTTTTCTTTTTTTTTTTTAAAGATTTTTATTTATTTATTTGACAGAGTGAGCGAGCGCGCACACAAGCAGGGGGAGCAGCAGAGGGAGAGGGAGAAGCAGGCTCTCTGCTGAGCAGGGAGCCCGACACAGGGCTCGATCCCAGGACCCTGAGATCATGTGACCTGAGCTGAAGGCAGATGCTTAACCAACCGAGCCACCCAGGCATCCCTCTTTGTTTTGATTATTAGTGAGACTGGCCATTTTTTTTTATGTTTGTCATTTGTATTAAACTTCTGTTCTTCAGCCCATGCATTTTTTATTTTTCACATTAAAAGCAATGCTGAGTGGGTAGGAACAACCTTCCAGAAGAACGATTTGCACTTCCTTAGGCGCTCCTGCCCCACCCATTAGCACACTTCTGGAGGAGAGGAAGGCTGTCAAACACCAGTTATGCACTTGAACCCAATGACTGTCATCAAAAGTACAGTGCTGGTTCTCTGGAAAGTCAAAGTTGCCAAAGAAGTTAATAAGCAGAAATGAGGAATTGCTGCAGAACCAGATGGAGTGTTTTCTTTTAATTGCATCCATAGGAAGCACGTGGTCTCATGAAAGCACAGTCCCTACTGCTCTGGTGGCTGCACTGTGTTAAAGTGCCATGTGGGACTCCCCGGGCGGGATTTAACCTACTGGCCTATAGCACCGGGCCCCCAAGAATTTGACAATACTCTGCTGAAAAGTGCCCAAGATGGCATCCCATTGGTGGACAGGATAAAGACCAACTTCTACCCTTGTTTGACTGTTTGCCAAGCACTCAGCATCTCTAGATGTTCCTTTTTTGCCCCCCCAAAATAAATTCTCCAATTATCATCAGATGTGATTAAAGCAAGGACATTATAGATATATGGACGCATGCCAACATTTGTGCCACGTTGTTAATAACCGAATGTAACTTGTGTGTCCAGTGGGGAAAGGGTTACGCTATGTCCCAACCACTTGAAGGAATATCATACACTTACTAAAATTAGGTTTACTAGGAGTTCGTAATAAGATAGAAACATGCTTATAGTGTGTTGGCCAATGAAAACCGTATTAGTGCAACCACATAAAAGAAATAAGCTATGCACAGAAAAAAATCCTGGAAGGAATTTCGATGAAATGTTATACTGGTTGTTCCTAGGGAGTGGGACTACGGGTGAGAACCCATGCCCCCATTCCTTTTATGTCCTTAATTTTCTCTAATGAGAAGATTACTACTTTTATGTTGGAGAAAATTTATTAGAAATAAGAAATGGGTGGATGCTCATTATCCTGCCTTCAGTAAAACTGCCTCAACCGCCCAGCCCAGTTCTGCCTTCCCACCCCCGTTGTGCAGACCTATCTGAGAGCAGACTTCAGTTCCCTTCCTTTCTGTTCCCTGCTCAGACACCAATCAATCTGCAACACGTGGAGCACGTTATCACTCTTAATGAGGAACCACACCCTTGGTGGTGGCATTTGAAACACTAGGAGTGTTTTCAGAAATGAAAATTACTCTTGAGAAGCACCAGCAAGCCAACTAAGGGTTCTTGCACTCTGTAAAAAAGAGGCAGATCTTACATTGCGACTTGCTTCTGTGCTTAAAAACCAGACCAGGTTAGGGCGTCAGATGCACGGATTCTCTCTCTGCTGGTAGGAGTGTGAATTAGCACCATCTTTCTAGAGGACGATTCAAGAAAAGCCTTGAGTCTATATATCCTTTGATGGCATGATTCTGCAAATTGGGATTTCTTCTAAGGAAATAATTCTGAATATTTGTAAAAATAGAGTTGTAAGCGTGTCCATCATTGTAGAGCTTATAATAACGAATAATTGAAAACAACAAAAAGGAGGCTGGCTCAAAAAATTATGGTACATTTATGTAATGGCATATTATGTTTTTGAAGAACATTGAATGAAATGAATTATTCAAAATACGTTGTTATATAAAGTAATTGATGATAGAGTGGTATATAATTTTGCACTGAAATACACGTGCTAATTAAAAATAATGGAAAAATAGGGACACCTGGGGGGCTCAGTCGGTTAAGCACCTGACTCTTGATCTCAGCTTAGGTCTTCAGCCCGTGGTCATGAGTTCAAGCCCTGTGTTGGGCTCCCCACTGGGCGTGGAGCCTACTTAAAAAATAATGGAAAATTATGCACAAAATTGGTAACTATAACTCTGTTTCTGGATGGCAGAATTAGAATTAGGGGTGATTTATTTACATTTTCACCAAGAGATTCCTTCATTTATCCAACAAGTGCATCTCACCTATCTTGCTCTGTGAAGCAGCATGTAGTCAGCAAGGTGTGGCCTGGGTGTCGCATGTTCTAAATGAGGTCTGTTGTGCTACCTGTGAGCTGCTCAGAGCAGGGGCCCCAGGCACACTGAGAATCCCTCAGAGCCCCAAAGTGAATGAGCCAGACCTCAGGGAACAAGTGCTACACTAGACTGGCCAAAGCCAGGGGGAATTTTAGGTGGATCACTGCTTACTCTAAAGGGATTAGAGAGAAGGAAGTCCTTGTTCTGGCCTTCCTAAAGATAGTGTGCGCTGAAAACTTTTAAGTCACATTTTTTCCGTCCCATCCCTCCACCCATCCAAACATCCATTCACCCACCTACCCATCCCTCCATCTATCTATCCATCCCTCCACCCATCCAAACATCCATTCACCCACCTACCCATCCCTCCATCTATCTATCCAACTGCTCATTCATATACTTATCTACCCATCCACCCACCCCCACATCCATGGACCCATCTACCAGCCCATACATCTGTTCATCCATCCAAATTTATTTGCTCACGTACCTATCCATCTGCCCATCCATTCACTCGCATAAACACTTATCCATCCATCCAGCCATTCACCATCCACCTTGCCATCTACTCATCCACACGTGCACTCATCCATCCTCCATCTCTCTCTCCATCCATCCTTTTATTTCTTCATTCCACAAACATGGACTGGGGATCTACAACTTCTAGACCCTGCACTTGAATGGTGCCACGAAAAGGGCACAGCCCCCCCTAGGGAGTTCACAGTCTAGGTTGCCTCCATCGCTCACACAAATAAGGACTGTTGGTAGCTTTGGTGTGGCCTAGTAACCACATGGCAACCTGGGGTCCTCCACCCAGGTTTTTCTGGGATGTGGGGAGGGCCCTGGTTGAGAGATTCTGTAGGAACATGGGAAAGAAACTTCCTGGGAGGTAAAAGCATTTGGGAGCATCCTCTGACACTTGGAGGGCAGAAGGGTTTGTGCTGGGACCTGGACCCTTCCCTCCGACGGCTGTGGGTATGCCTGGGGAGGCCATATAAAGCCCTTGTGCCCAAGCAGAGAAGCAGAGGAGCTTCTGTCCTCCTGGGCCATGATCTGCACCGTGGAGACCAACATGGTCTGGAGACCAGATGATTAGTCTAGGAATGTTCTGGATCATGCTAGACCTCTAGTGCCCTTGGTGACTCTAGGAAGGGTGTGAAACTCCCAAAACAACTGGAATTGAATCACGGGCCAACTTGATCCACGGGGCGCTGACAAAATTAGATTTCACTCAGAAAAATAAAAGATTGACATTTCTCGAGTTTTGTTCTATGGACTAAACTTCTAGTGCCTACACTTGTTTTTCAGACATCTTTCTTGATCTCAGGGAATGATTCAAATAGAGACCTCGGTCAAAATGTGTGGATGTTCAACATTTTAGTAGACCTGCAAGATTCCTTTCCAAAGAGGTAGCAGTTCACACTCCCACCAGCCTCCCTAAGCCCTTGTCGGCACTGGTGCTACCGACATTTTTAAGTTTTGACTCTGGGATGGGTTAAAACTCATTATTTTAATGCGTATTTCTCTGAACACTGATGAGCATCTTTTCATGTTTATTGCTCATTTACACCTTTTCTTTTGTGACTTGATTGTTATAATTGCAAATATTTGCCTACAGACTCTCTCCTTTTTTTTGTATGTCTCTGGGAAGTCTTTCTCAGTCATGACTTTTGGAATTAGATGCCTGGTCCCTTGGTACCTGCAGTTAGCTGAGGCCTCTATCAGAACATTTATTTTGTTTGGTTTTGTATATGGGAAACTCATGAATTTGTTCATTTCACTTCCTGCTTCCTTCCTCAGAAGACTGCGGGCTGCATCATATGTGGTGTTTATCTCTGTCTTCTGCAAGACTGAACTTAATGGCAGAGATTGTGATCTATTTAACTTACGCTTATTCCTTCCAGTATTTAACCAAGAACTCTGAATGGTGGTCTCAAAGAATTTTCCCACACATTATTTTTCATAAAGGTTGTTTAGAAGTACCTTTTACGGTAGAGAAATTTGGCAGACAGTGCCTTAACCAAGTGATCAGAGCCAACGTCACCAACAGGGGGATGAACACGTGTGTCTAGGAGAGTTGTCACTCGTATGGCAGTTTTGCTCAATATGCATGGCCTGAATCTAACAACACATCCAACAAATTTCAATCGGGGAACACA
Organism: Phoca vitulina; assembly: GCF_004348235.1. Taxonomy (NCBI): domain Eukaryota; kingdom Metazoa; phylum Chordata; class Mammalia; order Carnivora; family Phocidae; genus Phoca; species Phoca vitulina. The sequence goes on from NW_022589731.1 coordinate 20,674,159, forward strand.
CTACAAGACAACTGGCCTGTTGTCTTCAAAGCTGTCAGCGTCCCAGAAGGCAGACAGGCTGCAGATGCGGTCCAGGTTAATGGAAACCAGAGCCAAGATAGCTAATGCAACACGTGCCTGTGGGTTGGATCTTGGGTTAGAAACACATTGCTCTAAAAGACATTTTTGGGACGATCGGGAATTTGGGTATGGATTCTATGATGGCAGCGCTGTGTCAGGGTAAACTTCTCTGAATTTGATAATTATACTGCGGTTACAGAAGACGATGTCTTTGTTCTTATGAAATCTATGCAGAAATACTTAAGGGTGACAGGTCATGGTTCTGCAACTTATTCTCAATTAGTTCAGCAAAAAAAAATTTCCATAGCACATGAGACGGGGAGAGAGAGAACGGGAGAGCATGCACGTGCATGCAAATGTGGCTAAGATGATGAATACAGGTGTGCAGGTAAAGGGTGAACGAGTGCTTATCACGGCGTTCTTGCAACTTCTTTAAAAAAACAGGTTTGGCATTTCCAAAATATTATTTCTTATGTTGGGCAAGACGACCAACATCCTCTCAGGTTGTATTGAAATCAGGTGTCTTTTCTGGAGTGGCCCCAGGGTTGGGGGACAGGATTTAGCATGTGCCGGGGTATTGTCTGTGACATTAATGGAGGTTCCTAGTAACTTCCCTGCGTCAACTTTCATGAGCTTCATAGGGAAATGGGGTTTAGAATGCTTTCTAATTCTTCTTTAATATCATCTCATTTACTCAACCCAGCATTGATTTATCTAAAACCAAACTCAACCACGGAGCTGCTGTTTAAAGAGAAGTAGACATCTGGCCATTTTCCAGGAGATCTGATGAGCTCAGGAGGCCATTCCAGAAGACACTGTCCCAACACTTAGATTTGTGTCACGTACTGGGTCGGTTTTCAGTCACTCACAGCTGTAGCTCACAGTAACTCAGGGTTACTTATAGATGCCTCTGCTGATCAAATTAACGGACTAATTCCTCTCTTCTTCACCCCAAGTTTTATAGATATGCTCCACAGAAAGCTTTCTGCCTGCCAGACGTGGAATTGAGATGAATGGAAGACGTGTGGTTTACAGTGGCACTGTAGCACTGGGTGACCGGCAGCTGACAGGTGACAGGTGACAGATGAAGCAGCAGAAAATCCAGAATCCACATGTATGTGACCTCCGCATAAATTGGATACTTGCTGGGGACATAGCACGTTCACTGCAAACGTGCATAGCACATTTTCTTGGGTTCGTAGGGCTGTTTTTAAAACTGAGATACTGTATCTGCATCCTAAGAACTTGGGAGGAAACTGCCCTGAAAAACAGAATTGAATTGAAGACCGCATCTCCTCACAGCCAGGATGGCTGGGGATACTGGGTGGAGAGAAGAGCAGAACGGAGGGGCACAGCTCGGTGGGGCTGGGGCTGCCGGTCTCCTGGTTGAGAAGGGGCCGTTCAGGAGGCTGAGTTGGCACGAGGCCAGCAAGGACCTGGGGGTGATGGTGAGGACAACGGGAGGTGGCAGGGAAGGAGCGGGACAACTGGCCAGCCGGGTACCCAGGCAGCACTGCCTCGTGGTGCCTGTGCTGGGCTCAGCTCTGTGGGTGTTCTAGTTCTGGGGGGCTGATGGAGAGGAAAAGCCAAAGATGAATACAGGGGAAAGGCTAGTCAATAAGGAGCGGGGTAATTGGTCCCGGGCATGGAATTACTTAGTCTGTAGAAGAGCTGAGTGTGGGATTTGGTTGGATAAACTGCTACTGTGAGCCATGCCTAGGAGAACAAAAGTGAACATCATGGGGACAGAGAGGGGGGCACAGATGAAGTCTCTCCCACATCAAGGGCAGACCTGATTAGTGGCTCCAGACATGGATTTCACAGGCTGGTGTGATCAGGGACACAGAATGTGAGGCCCTGACCTTGAGCTGACAATTATTTATTCGAGTCAGGAAGACATTTACAAATCACAAACTCACCTTCTCCAGTCCCCATCCTTTCAGAAAACAGGGGCGTTTCCACCACTGTGCAACAGGAAGGACTGAACCTCAGAAGGGAGGATAATGCTTTATGCCAAATATATTTAGTTTGGTGGGAGCACACTTCTGTTTCTCTTCCTGCTTCAAACCAATGCAACTTCACCCAGTGTGGCAGATGCCCTGGCCTCGTGGCCACCTTGGCTCACAGCCTGGGAGCCCATGGCTTCAAATGGGGCAATTAACCAGAGGGCCCCAAGTCTCTCACCTGTTAGACTCTGTAGCCACAGAGAGCCCTGGCCTTCTTAATTAACAGGAACAGGGACGCCTTTGTCACAAGCTAACAAAGGGACTGAGGTGATTGGAGGCAGGTGACTCCTGCACTTAATGTGGTGATTTGATTTGTGACCTTTAGTCTCCATTTTAAGCAGAAGAATGAACAACTGTAATTGTGTACTGTGTTATTTTTTTTTTTCTTTCTGTATTTAACCTTCAACATTACCTCCAGGCGAATGCCTGATCTTCCCTGGCCCCAGGAGAGGGCTACCTTGTTTACACATTTAATTCTCCCTTCTCCTCTCCCTCCCTGAGCTGACATTTTCAGCTGAAATGGAAGAAGGGACCTAATGGCAGGTAAATTGTGAAGTTCCTGGTTTTTGACTCTGAGCTGAAGACTTTCTCTCCTGTCTCAGAGGATTAGAGCTATCTAGCTGGAACGATTTCAAAATTCTGGCCCCATATCCTTTAAGCAAATGTTAGGGGCACATTGGGGCTGACTACCCCCTCCCCCCCTCCCATGCACACCAGCCCCTCGCTCCATGCAACAGCAAGCCGTGTCAGGAACTGACCCAGATCAAGGGTGGCCGACACCCACCGAAAGGTAATCCGTTCCCCACCTTGAAGACTCCATTCTGGCCACTGAGACTTGAGTTTTTCTGATAGCTCCTGAGAAAGTTCTTCCCTTGGAAGAGAGCCAGGACTTTTTCCCTTGGAAGGTGAACAAAGAAGTTGCTTACAATCATGAGTGAGCCAGCTTGAGGAGGAAACCCACGATGAAGATGTGGACACAGAGATGGGAAGACACTGGATCTTGGTGGCATGGGGCTGCCTGGTCAACCAGGCCTGATGTACTAGTTACCTTGATTCTGGTGTCTTATGACCCAGTGACTTCAGTTTGTGAAGGGGTCTTGGTTTTTTGCAGCCAAAAGCCTCCTAATTGATACCACACCCACCTGACTTCTTTCCACTGGTTTAGCTTGAACAGGCATTCTGCTGCTCACAAATTCCTCCACATCTTTTCTGGCCTTCTCTGGGGACTTGTGTATCTGCCCAGAACTGTTGAAAAAAATTGATGAGGGAATCATCCCTTTTCCTTCCTGGGTGTCCCAATTTCTTCTCCCCTATTCAGATCGTCTGAGCTCCATATCCTCCTAGACCCGGTCAAATATCATTTCTCTGAAGAGGCTTCCTGAATCCCAAGAGGAGGGTCGTTCACACCCTCCTTGATGTCTCCATTGTGCAGGGATTAAGGGGGCCACAAGCCAGGCAGCTTCCAAGAGGTCAGCGTTACTAGGACATGCTTCCAGCTCTGTGTGACAAAGACCTAACACCAGTGGCTTAACCAAGACAGGTATTTATTCTCATGTATGTCAAGGTCTGAGCAGGAATGCAGCTCTGCTCCATGGAGTCATTAGGGTATGAGCTCTTTCTCTCCGGTGGTTCCACAGCCCCTGGGGTGCGTTGCCCTTGTCTCCATGGTCGAGATAGTTGACCACCATGTCCTTATTTTGGCCAGTAGAGGGGACAAAGGCAAAGTGGAGGGCCTGTCCCTTCCCTTTAAGGGTACAACTTTACTTCTAATCACATTCTGTTGACTAGAACTTAAATAGCCTCAGGTAGCTACAGAGGAGTCTGGGAAGTGTAGTTTTTATTTTCTCAGTGGTTGTGTGTCCAGGGAAAAGTCTGATGACAGTGGAAGGAGGAGGGATTCGGTATAGGGGTGACTCCCAGTTTCTATAAAATATCATTGGCATCAATCACAGATCAGTGCTAGTTAGTTATAAGACTCCTTACCCAACAGGTGAAATATAACTTGGTTCCATTTTCACTAAAAGAGAAACCCAGTGCAATGGAAAAATTCTTGCTTGTGCCAACCCACTGAGTGATTTCTGCACCTGGCCCAAGCAAGGCCCAGAGCAACCTTAGGCCACACCCTCTACGTGAGGCCCACCTGTGACAGCTACCTAGACCTGGAAGTCTTAGGACACCAACATTCTGAATCCATAATAGTGTGTGGCGTGGCTCCATTCACCGTGAATGAGGGATCTCTCCCATTATCTACATCTCACACAGTCTAATATGACCCCACTCCCTCAATACTACTTGCCCAGTTAGGTAAATCGCAGAACCAAACTAAAGTGCAAATAGGCACTACAGCAATGTAAGAAAGAACAAGAACTTTCCAGTCCGTGTTGAATGAGACTCCTTGGCTACCTCCATGCAGAACACCTCTATGCTTAGTACACATGAGGGACTAATGTTCTCCAGCTTGGGGTCTCAAAAACCTGCTGAAGGAAAGACCGAGCCAAATAGACTCTAACATTATGCTCAGTACATGCAATGAGTTGCTTATTTCAACCATAAAGAAAGGCTATCCTCTTCCTATTAATAGAAAAAGAATTTCTTCCATCTCTCCAACTGTTAAATATTTAAAATGTGTTGTTTTGAAGGAGAGGCCAAATAACGAAGTAGCCTGCACCAAGTAAGCCACGTGTCTTTATTGGATCCTGATAGACTCTGGGTTTTCATTATTTGTTAATAAACACCCCCTCCCCCCTGGACTTTAAGATCCTTGAGGCCAAGAATGCCTTAACTTTCAATATCCCCAGATATTGGGGGACATATGTAAAGCTCTGAACAGGCAGAACACTGGTCTAGGCAGATCAGCTTTAGGATCTGGAAGAAGATTTCTGTTGGAGAATGACAGTCATCTTATGGAAATTCATAGTCCACATTTGAATTCCAGAGGCCCTGAGAAAGCTTGCTGTAAATAACTCAATTTAACTTTGTTCACTCCGGTGTGTCCCAAACATACACAATCATCCCTCTTTGGAGTTATATTTAAAAATGATTACTGTGATGCATTTCAAGCACACGTTAAGCATAGAGTCCGGCAGAAGCACGCTGGTGCCTATCACCCCGCGTTCAGTCTTAACATTTTGTCATACTATTTCAGAGTTTTAAAAAAAATTCAGCATCTCTTTTCATGTAACACTTTTGAGGTCATAAGGAACCTACAGTGGGAAATGCTGGCCCAACAAGTGGGCTCCCCCAGAGTCATGCTCCACACCACTGCTAACGAGCCCTCCTGGAGCACGCCATGACAACGCCATCCTTCCTCTCAGCACCTTCATCGGCTCCCCATACTTCCCAAGGGAAGTCTCCACTTCCATTCAGCCAGGGTCTTCATTCTCCGACCTCAAGAGGCACCTTCTGAGCTGGGGAGTGCTTTTCGTGGATGGTGCATGTTGTTGCTCAGGAAGCACACAGTTCACAGCATTCCTTTTGCCTCTCCCTGGCCCTTCTTTCTTGCCTCTAGAAAGTCTGCCCTTTAGTAGTAGTTTCCTACAACTTTACCTTCTGTGGCTCTTGGTACATGGTGTGGTCTTAATAGAGGGTGGTTGAATGAATGGGTGAGGGAACAAGTCAATAAAATAGGGATCCCCTTGGGATGGTCTTGAGGGTTAGAATTTGGAGCACGGGGTGGGAAAAAACCCAGAATGACCACAAAAGCAGTGGTTCAGGAAAATTTGGCTCCCGCAGGGGTTTCAGCCTAGGAAACTGGAGGAATGGTGGCCCCTGCTGGCAAGAGGACCACCAGCAGGAGCACGGCCTGGCTGGGGCAGAGGGTGCAAGGCCAACCCTGGACTCATCACTGTGCAGTGACAATAGTGAGCCGGAGAGGGAAGGGTTAATTTGGAGGGGGATGCCCTGAACAAAGTGGCAACTAGAGCCTTCTGAACCAGCCCATGCTGTGCCAGTGGGCTCAGTTTGGGGGTTCCCATTTTGGATGAGGCCAGCAGCTAGCAGTCACAGCTTTACTGATCTCCCCGGAAGTGCTGACGTGCCCCACACCTCCCCAGGCAGACCTAAGTGACCAGAGCAGGGTTGCAAAAGTTAAGTATAGAATTGTTATATGACTCCACAATTCCACTCCTAGGTATATACCCCAAAGAATGGAAAACAGGTTTCAAAAGAAAATTTGCACACCATGTTCACAGCAGCACTATCAAGCTAGTCCAAAGGTAGAAACAGCCCAAACGTCCATCGACGGATGGATAAAAAAATGTGATCTATCCACACATTGGAATATAATGCAGCCATTAAAAAGGACCAAAGTCCTGACAAACGCTACAACATGGATGAACCTTGGAAACATTATGCCAAGTGAAATAAACTAGACACAAAAGACCACATGTATGATTCCATTTATATGATGTATTCCAGATTGGTAAACCCATAGAAACACAAAGTAGATTAGTGGTTGCCAGGGGCAAGGGAGAGGACAGGATGGAGAATGACTGCCTACTGAGCACTGAATCTCCTTTGGGGATGATGAAAATGTTCTGGTAGAGGTAGAAGGGGTAGGTGTACAGCCCTGTTAATATACTAAATGCCACTGAACTGTATACTTTGAAATAGTTCCTTTTATGTTCTGTGAATTTCACCTCAATAAAAAAAAATAAAAATCAGTGAGAAGGAGGTGGAGTTTGGGAATCCTGGCCTGGGGATGATGATGGCTCCTGTCAAGAGAACACTGGGGAAGAGAAGTGGTCAGAGATCTGGAAAGATCAGGGGAACCCGAATGGGAAGCCCAGGATTGGCCAGAGACGTAGAAGAATGCTGAGGTTCAGGGCCCCAGGAGCCAGGGAATGGGTTATCAGTGGGACACAGGTGGCCAGCAGCGCTCAGCCAGGTAGAACAGGTGAAGAAAGAGAAGTTGTAGAAAGGTCACTTGGCTGAATTATCCGACATATATTTACCGAGCTCCTGTGGTCTGCCAGGCTCCGTACTGGTTACGGGGATTTCAGTGTTTTTTGAGGAAGTGGTTTTAGTGGAGTGCTGGGGAGGGAAGCCAGGTCTTAGGTGTTTCGGGTGGGGATGTGTGGAGAGGAAATGGAAGCACCGGATACAGAGGGACAAGAGACTAGAGGTGGAACTGGGCAGGGCCTCGGGATCAAGTGAGAATGTCCACGCTAAGAAGGTGGATTGAGGGGATCATTGACGATGGAGGGGAAAGAGCCCCAAAGAGGAGGAGAATGAAGGAGCCAGAGAGGGAAGGGTTAATTTGGAGGCAGATGCCTTGAATGAAGTGGCAACTAGAGCTTTCTGAATCCAGGCCATGCTGTACCAGTGGGCTCATTTTGGGGGTTACCATTTTGGATGAGGCCAACAGCTAGCAGTCACAGCTTTACTGATCTCCGGCCCAAAGACGAGGTGGCCCTGAGGATGTGTTGGGCATCAAATGCTCTCAACTGCTCTAAGCACCTTTGGGGTGTCCCATTACTGTGTGCCAGTCATGCATTCTCTCCCTGAGTTATCCAACCAAGGGGCACCTGGCAACTTGGGACCATTTCTCTCAGATCACTGAGGCTCACATTAAGCCCAAAGGTTTGAAGAATGTCATGATAGTTTTGATGTCTCCCTGCTACCACTCTGCTGGCCAACAAGCATTGGCATCTGTGACTCCATTCTGTCCAAAACTAATTCAGTGCTTAAGAACATGAGCGCTTTCCAAAGACCATCTGTTTACTCTTCTGCTTAAGGAACTCCACTCTCCCACAGCCTCCTAGGATTGGATTCAATAAATTCTGACACGGAGGGATATTTTTTTGGCAGGCCTAGAAACTGAATGTTTTCCAAATGGTACATTACTGATATTAAAGCCGATTTGTGCATCGCCAGCCATCAAAGAAATGTACTAAATAATATCTCCAGGAATGAAAAGGAAATTGAAAAGCCCGTCCACACACATTTATCAGCAAAAACACTAGCCTACACCATAAAACTCAGCAAGAGAGAAATCTATGGATCCCTACACACAAACAAAAGCTCCTTAGGTATATTCAAACTTAAATCCACTGCAATCCACCTAGAAACACCTGACCTGAGACAAGCTGTCCCAGGCAGCCTTGGCTCTGCTCCCCTCTCCCAGCACGTGGCCACCACGGGATGCACAAGGCACAGATCTGGAGTGACGGAACCTTGCATCTGAATCCCAGTCTCCACCTCCCACCTCCCAGAAGTTGTGGTGTGATCCTGCGCAAGTTATTCAAACTCTCCAAAACCTCAGTTTCCTCCTGAGTAAAAGAGCCTTCTCGTAAGATTGGGTGACTAGTACATCTCACTTTCATCTCCTTTTCTACTGCTCTTTGCCCCCCAGCATATGTGCGGGCACTGAGAACGACACCAGACCAGCACCCTGTCCTTCTGTTCATCCTGCTTTCCCTGGGGTTGGTTTGCTCGCTGCCTGTTTGCTATTTCAAAGAATGTGATTTTCTAATAGAGAAGCACTAAACAGAGTAGGAGATATTTAATCAACGTTTGGTTGAATGCATAAGGATTGCATACAGGATAATTCAGTGAGTAACTTAAGTAAAGCAATGGCATAAATATTTAAAGACTCCTTGAGAATGCAGCTGTAAATCGGTATTGATTGCTGCTGCATGGTTTATTGAATGTTATAAATTTATGTACATCATCACAATGAAGAAAGACAGATCTCCCCATGATTAGAAGGCAGGCATGATTTCCATTGGTCATGGAGAGTGGAGTGTAATATCTGCTTTGTCATCAAAAGGGATTTTCCGGCTGGTCAAGGGGCTTTTGGTGAGCTTCCAAGGGTGGATGACTGCAGCAGATTTCTTTTGAATTTTATACAACTTAAATATCAGGCAGTGGTTTTAAGCTAGAATCACCAATGGTGTATCAAGTATTTGACTTAAAATTTACGTCTAGAATAGATTAGTGACAAGTTTTATAGGGCTTTAATTTAAAACCCATCACGTCCACACAAATGTGCAATAGTCCAATTTTAACTAGGTGGGGCTACCAGCTCAGTCACACAGGATGAGCCTGGAATAAGGTTTCTGGGATCATTCCTGTGGATAGGTATAAACTTCTAATAAATGTGTTTTCTGTAAGGGAGACTATAGCTATACACTGGCCTTTTTCTGAATCACACAACCCATATGTTGTACCCAATGAAAGGCTAGGCAAATTCAAGTGCATCTACCTGATACATGTTCCTAGACTACAAAATTAGTCAAATGGGCAGTTACAGTTTATATTATGATAATGCTGTCTTATGGTGGTTTTGGAACTAGTGAATTTTAAGTGTTTACTGTCTGACCCATGTTTGACAAAACATGGAGGTAGTTGAAAAGATAGAACAATGTATTATCTAAGGAAAACAGAGGAGAATAGCTTCATGATCATGGGTTAGACAAAAATATCTTAGGATACACACACTCTCACAAATGCTATCCACAAAAGAAAAGCTTGCCAAATTTGACTTCATTAAAATTAAGAACTTAAAAAAACTGAGATGTAATTAAAATTAAGAACTGTTGCTCATCAAAATATGCTATTAAGTGAGTGAAAAGGCAAAACAAAGATTGGAGAAGATACTTGCAACATATATATCTGACAAAGAATCTGTATCCAGAATATATAAAGAGCCCCTACAAGTCAATAAGGGAAGGACTTGAACAATTACCTCACAAAAAATACTGTTCAGATGGCAAATAAACATATAAAAAGATGCTCGACTCACCAGGAAATGCAAATTAAAATCATAATAAGACATCACCGTACACTCTCTAGAATGACTAAGACTAAAAAGGTCGTTAATCCTGTTGGTGAGGATAAGGACCCTCACACATTGCTCGTGGAGAGTTCATTGCTATAATCTCTTTGGAAAGCTATTTGACATAATCTACTGAAGTTGTGCGAGCATATCTCCTGTGACTAGGGACATACCCAAAGGCATAAGTTTATCTATCTCCCAAAAGAATGTACAAAAATGTTCATACCAGCTTTATTTAAAAACTGGAAACAATCTAGGATACAATTTAATATACAGAAATCTGTTGCATTTCTGTGCACTAATAGTAAAGTAGCAGAAAGAGAAATTAAGAAAAAATCCCATTTACATTTGCACCAAAAATAATAAAATACCTAGGAATAAACTTAACCAAGGAGGTAAAAGATCTATACTATGAAAACTATAAAACACTGATCAAAGAACTTGAAGAGGACACAAACAAATGGAAAGATATTCCGTGCTTATGGATTGGAAGAACAAATATTGTTAAAATGTCCATACTACCCAAAGCAATCTACAGATTTAATGCAATCCCTATCAAAATACCAACAGCATTTTTCACAAAACTAGGATAATCCTAAAATTTGTATGGAACCATAAAAGACCCCAAATAGCCAAAGCAATCTTAAGAAAGAACAAACAGGAAGTATCACAATCCCAAATTCAAGATACACTACAAAACTGTAGTAATCAAAACAGTATGGTACTGGCATAAAAATAGACACATAGATCAATAGAACACAATAGAGAGCCCAGAAATAAACCCAGGCTTATATGGTCAATTAACCTTTGACAAAGGAGTCAAGAATATACAATGGGGAAAAATCAGCCTCTTCCACAAATGGCGCTGGGAAAACTGGACAGCTACACGCAAAAGAATGAAACTGGACCACTTTCTTACACCATACATAAAAATAAACTCAAAATGAGTTAAATAGCTAAATATAAATCCTGAAACCATAAAATTCTAGAAGAAAACACAGGCAGTAGTTTCTCTGACATCAGCTGTAGAAACATTTTCTACACCTGTTACCTGAGGCAAGGGAAACAAAAGCAAAATTAAACTATTGGGACTACATCAAAATAAGAAGCCTTTGCACAGCAAAGGAAACCAGCAACAAAACAAACAAGGTGACCTACTGAATGGGAAGATATTTGCAAATGATGCATCTGATAAGGAATTAGTATCCAAAATATACAAAGAACTTATACAACACCAAAAAAACCCCATTAATTAAAATCTGATTAAAAATGGGCAGAGCACCCGAATAGACATTTTTCGAAAGATGACATACAGATGGACGACAGACACACGAGAAGATGTTCTACATCACTCATCATCAGGGAAATGCAAATCAAAACACATCTGTCTCAGAATGTCTAGAATCAAAAACACAAGAAACAACAAGTGTGGGAGTGTTCTAGGGTGTTGTAGGCATTCTATTTCTTGATCAGAATGATGGTTACTTAGGTGCATATATAGTAAAAATCCATCCATCAAGAGAATCCTTAAGATTTGCGTACTGTGTTGTATGTATGTAACACTGTAATAAAAATGTAAAAGAAACAGGAGCCAGCAGCGTGCTAGCAAATGTTTAACAACCAATTCCATAGGGAAAAACAAATCCCCGCCTTGATTTCTAGTGTTTGCTAATTTCCCTGGTGTAAATATTCTCACCATAGTCAATTCCAAGCTGTACTGATTTAAGAATTGGCAACAAAATTCCGCAAAATTTAACACTCAGCTCTCACCGGTTTAAACTTTCCACCACTGTGGGGATGATTGTATTATACTTTTGATGGTTCTCAAAACTGACCTCCTCCTCTTTCAAGCTTTTGAAATTAGGGGACCAGCCTGAGGTGTTTATGTAACCTGCTTAAAAGTATTACCATTTGTAGCTACTTAACTGTTTGACTCAGGATTCTCTTGATATTAAGAACCCAAAATAAAGAAATCGATTGATTGCTGTTATTGATACTGCAATCTTCATCTATAGCTCCTGGCTTTAATTTCTGTGTGATTATAAAAGTCTTGCTGTTTGTATTTCAAAAGAAATATTATAGGGGCACCTGGGTGGCTCAGTCATTAAGCGTCTGCCTTCGGCTCAGGTCATGGTCCCAGGGTCCTGGGATCAAGCCCCGCATAGGGCTCCCTGCTCCGCGGGAAGTCTGCTTCTCCCTCTCCCACTCCCCCTGCTTCTGTTCCCTCTCTCGCTGGGTCTCTCTCTGTCAAATAAATAAAAAAATCTTAAAAAAATATTATAAAAATTGAATTTATAAAGTATTATATATATATATATATATATATATATCAGGACTCTTTGGGCTGCAAGCCATAAAACACAACTAAAAAAGGGGGGGCAATATATTTACATTTGTAACTGGGAAATCTTGGGGGAAATCAGGAATGGCTGGATCCAGGAGTTCAAATAAAGGTATTAGAGTTCTGTCACTTTTTCTCCCTCTCACTTGTTTGCCTATAGCTGCTTTTATTCCCAAGCGTGTTCTTTCCATGTAGTGAATGGCAGCTGGCCGCTGAACTTACATTCTCCTTACAGCTCCTGATCCCAAAGACAGAAAAGTTTGGGAAAGACTCTAATTGGCCTGACTTAGATGAAGTGTCCATCTTTGAACCAACCATAGTGGCTAGGGATATGGGGTTCTCCCACTGGCCTCAGCGCACTTGTCTTGGGTCTCTGGTGGGTGTGAGGGAACAAGAGCTGCCCCTGGGACCACATGGATTGTGCAGGCTATCTATGGGGGGACAGAAAGATGGCTCTGCAGAGGGAGCAATGGGATGCAGATAGAGATTAAGCACCACGCGGCATGTAAAATGTCATTCAAAGAGAAATTTTGGCCACTACAAAGACATTTGGAAGGTGAAACTCACAGGCAGGGAGAAAGAAAAACTCAAGTCAGAAGAAGTCATGTGACTAAACACATGGAAAGGGAAGAAAGTTTAAGAATAGGGTGAGGGGTTGGGTGTCAGGGATCATAAACCGTGCAAGGACCTGAGTGCAGCAGGTGGAGTGGGTGCCTGCCTATGACCAGGACAGAGCACTGTATTTTGTCCTGTACCTCTGGCAGACCCACTGTGGGGGCAGGGCTTGCTAACCCTGACCTCATCAACGCAAGCCTTGAATGCCAGGACAAGTATACTCGATTCAGCAGACAGTGTAGACTCAGGGAACAGACGTACGAAACACTAGTGGAGTGACTTGGTTAGGGGGAGCGCTCTAACCTCTCTGAGCCTCTGATTCTTCAGCTGTAAATTGAGAATTATATCCACTTTGAAGGGTTCTTGAAAGGACTAGAGCTAATCTACCACTTATTAGCCAGGTGACCATGAACAAGTTACTTAAACTTCTCCGAGGCTCTTTTCCTGAGTCTATAGAACAGGACGAGTAATAGCACCACCTCACAGAGCTGGAAAGATTAACTGAGAAAATCCACATAAACCGTACAAACAAGGCCCAGGACACTGCATATAATGATAATAGTAACAACAGTTATTCCAACCAGAAGCAATCGGTAGTTTTATTCAGACAGAAGGCATCATGCCTCCTCTGAAGGCACTTTCCACATCGTGGGAGAGGTGTGCGGTCCGTGTCTGACCTCCTGTCCCATCCTGACCTCCTGTCCCATCCTCTGAGCTCTATTAAGGAAGAGACTGCATCTTCCTATCCCCATGGTGCTTTATGCCTAGCAGGTGCACCGTAAGTGTGTGCAGAAGAAATGAATGAATGGAAGCTCATTATGATGAATAGAACCAGAACATACCTAGAAGGCAAGTTAGCAATGGAAATTTTTATCTTGAAAAAGCAAACCCTGAGCAAGATCTATATCCATTCACATGGATGAACCTCACAAGATAGAACTGCAGTAAAAAAAATTAAGTTGGAGAATGAGGACTATTCCATGACATCATTTATGTAAAATTTTAAAGGTACAAAATGTTTTCTATAGAGGGACAGGTCGGTAAGAGTATTACTACCTAGGAGTACAACGCTGAGCACCACCCGCAGGAGCTTCTCTCCTGGTGAGGCACGAGGGCGTGTCTGGATGTGTTGAAGGTCAAAGGAGTTTAGCTTTATCTGGGATGGTTTAATTTTTTTAAAAAGGACAATGGGTTCATATGAATTGTATAATCTTTAACAATAATAAACAGGCAAAAACCAGGGAGCAAATATGGCAAAATATAAATAAGTGGTTAATTCTGGGTGCTGGGGATCTGGGGTGATAATTATTTTTATTATTGATCATGTTAGATTTAGTTTTTATGTTATTTATTTTTATATTTTAAAATTTACTCTAAATTTATAAATTTACTTAAATTATATCTTATTAACCAAATGATTATTTTATGCCAGGTGAAATGGCACACTATACAAACTCAAAGCTACAAACAGTTATACAAGGGAAGATCCTCCCCACCCCCACCCAGATTCTCCCCCTACAGTCAACAACTGTTAGCAGTTTCTTAGGAATTTTTCCAGGGATAGAGTCTAAGTTTACACAGTGTGTTTTTTGCACAAATGGTAGCATTCTACACACATTATAACTTACTCTTTTAAACTTCACAGAGCATCTTAAAGATAGTTCTATGTACATACAGAGATTCTGCACTTTTTTTTAAAATAAAAGGTTAACAGTATTTCATTTTATGAATGTACCATAATTTTTTTAAGCAGGCTCCTATTGATGGTCATGGAGTTTGCTTCCAATTATTTGCTATTACAAACAGTGTCTCAGCAAATACCATTGTCCATACATCTTTGGGCATGTCTGTGAGTCGATCTGTGGGAGCAATCATTACAGGCAGAACCGCTGGGTCAGAGGGTGTGTGCATTTACATTTTTGACTGATAGCACCAAATTGTCTTCTATAGAGATCATTCCAACTTATCCCCCACCATCAGGGTATGAGAAACTGTATTCATTATCAGTATGATAGGTGCAAAAGTTTGTGTTATTTAAAGCATTAAAACAGAACAAAACTCAAACAATCCGTAAGTTTTGAGTCCTAGGAACTGCAGAGACCTGTAGGAATCACGCGTATCTGCTTTCAGAATTGGCAGGCATTGACAGCAGAAGATGGGGCACGTTTTAGGTAAATATTATGGCTAATGAATTTTGTTCTTGCTGGGCTTCAGTCCACATTAAGTACCCGCAGTGTTAAAATTTAAAGTATTTTAAAATCACTTTATGTAGCATAACATAAGCATTCTATTACCTACTCCAGTCTCCACTGGTTTATTTTGAAAGTGCCCCCCCAATAACTGCCTTAATATACCATGTATTTTAATTATCCGATTTACAGAGTTTGGGAAAACCTAAACAAATTGGCATGTGTCAGAACATTAACAACTTATTTAGCGGTATTTTTTTTTTAAACCAAAGGCCAAGAAGATAACTATCAATTATATATTACACATAAGATTTCTTTAGAGTGTTTATTTCTGCTCCATTTCAAATATCCCCAGTGTCTAAATGATGGATTTTTATTTTAATTAGTCTTAAATTCCAGGAGAGTGATCCTAATGTATAAGAAGATGTTGGCAGTTGACTGATAATAAACTACAAGCCCACCTCCCTCAGTGAAGCTGACAACCACACAATGGCCTTTGGGGACTGAGTTTTGGTCCCAGACTTTGTTGTACCAAATCAAGGCCAATAAAACTTCCTGCTTTGAAAAGAAATGGGAAGTCTGGCACTTTCTTTGAAAGTGTGTTTTGTTTTGTTTTTTAAACATGAAAAGGATGTAAGTAAAGGCAAAAAACATGACTGATGCAGAGAGAACTTTCCAGTTGCAATGGATGTCAAAATCCCACCAAGCTGTTCTGTGGATAGCAACGAACCGATTCTAAAATTTACATGGAGGCAAGAGACCCAGAATAACCAACACAATATTGAAGGAGAAGAACAAAGCTGGAAGACTGACACTACTTGACTTCAAGACTTACTATAAAGCTGTAGACAGTGTGATATTGGGGAAAGAATAAACAAATGGATCAACGGAACAGACTAGAGAGAAATACACCTACATAACTAGTCAACTGATCTTTGAAAAAGGAGCAAAGGCAAGAGAATGGAGGAAAGATGGTCTTTTCAACCAATGGTGCTACAGCAGCTGGACATCCTCATGCAATTAAAATAAAAAAGAATCCAGACATTTGCAGTGGACAGAACCAGATTTTTAGGTGTGAGGGGGAGGAAATGTTAGATGAAATGCCAGAGTGGGGCTACCGAGCAGGAGTAAGGACTTCTTTCTTTCTTTTTTTTTTTTTTTTTAAGATTTTATTTATTTATTCATAAGAGACAGAGAGAGAGAGAGAGAGGCAGGCTCCCCGCTGAGCAGGGAGTCTGATGCGGGACTCGATCCCAGGACCCTGGGATCATGACCTGAGCCGAAGGCAGACGCTTAACCATCTGAGTCACCCAGGCACCCAGGACTTCTTTCTTAAAATCTCTCAGAATAAACAATCCTGCCTAATTGGGAAGGTCAGCAGGGCCTGCTAAGGTTGCTGGAATTCTACAGTATTTTTCACCCTCTGACTAGGCTGTCTCCGCTGCCCTTTCTTTACCGTGCCCAGGGGTGATACAGAGCAATCAAAATGTGTTGAGGCTTATTACACCCAACCAGGGGCTTCTGCTCCAAGCAAATCGGAGTGCAAAATAAATACTCATTGGCTTTGTCCAGGCTTATCCAAACAGCCTCGTTAATGGGCGCTTCCAAAAAATATATTTTGCCTCTTTGAGTAGAGGAAAATCAATAATAATATTAGGTTTATGTGAAGGTCAGCTGGTTCAGCACTTAGTTTCTCTCATCCTCAGATTTTAAAGGGAAGGATGAAGGAGCATTATTTCTGACAACCCTGCATGGAAAATGGTCTTGACTGAGATTCTTGGACTTAATAAAAGATTTATGGTGGAAATTCTGCAAGTAATATCTTGTTAAAATAACTTCTGTGCTAACCTCAAGTGACAAGTGATTGCTCCAACTTGTTCCTACAGTTCCTGGGCCTTCTCTTTAATCTTTTATTAGCTCTGTTCTTCAAACTTGAAATACAAGGGACGACAATTGTTTGGGTCCATTATCTTTGATATGAGTGTCTCTTTGCTGTATTTGGAGATGTGTTTTCTTTTTCCGAATTACAAATGAAGTAAATGTCACTGTTTGATGATAATGGATGGCATTTAAATACACACTGATGTTGCATTGCTTAAAAGTCAAGACCCTCGTGAGCAGTGGTAAGTGATAGGCAGAGGGTGGTTTCTGGGCTAGAGAAGACAGTGGGAAGAGTTCACAGCTCTGGTGGAGAAAGCCAGAAACACTGCCTGCCCCTCAAGATCTTTATTGTTATAAAATGAAAACAAAGAAAAGCACAAGTGTGTGTATACATAAAGACTATTTCAGAGAAGAACCATAGCCAGAATCGTCTCCCACAATCTGGTAACTGGGCAGGTGATCCTGGTTGTCCATGATTATGGACTAAATTGTGTCTCCTCCTCCTCCAGTCAGATATTGAAGCCCTAACCCCTCCCCCCCCATATGATTGTATTTGGAAATGGAGACTTTAAGAAGACAATTAAGGTTAAATGAAGTCGAAACGGTAGGGCCCGAATCCAATATGACTAATGTCTTTATAAGAAGAGACCAGGAGTGCATATGCACAGAGAAAAGCTTGTGTGAGGACAAGGTGGGATGATGGCCATCTGCAAGCCAGGAAGGGAGCTCTCACCAGAAACCAACCCTGCTGGCACCTTGGTCTTGGACTTCCAGCCCCCGGAACTGTGAGAAAATAAATTTCAGTTGCATAAGCCCCCCCAGGCTATGCTATTTTGTAATGGCAGCCCCAGAAGACTACTATATCTGTCCATCCACAGATGCCAACTCATCCTCTGCAGCTTGGGCATGGGTATGTGACCCATGCCAGTCAATGAGAGATAAAGGAGAGTCTGCTGGGGGCTTCTGGAAAAGACTTTCCTTCTGATAGGAGAGAGAGACATGTTAGAAGAAACTCTCACCTCCTTTTTGCTTTTGAATGTTGTCATGTGAGGATGTGAAGCCTGGAGCTGCTGCAGCCATCTTAAGACTCTTTGGAGAAGGCCAAGAGGATTGCCAGGGTCTGGCCCCAGAGCCTTGGAAAACTGCTTATCCCTACACTCTTTGGGATGGGGAAAAATAAACCCCATATCTGAGTTACTCTTACCTGAATATGCATCCTTGGGTTGAAAATATCTAAATAATGCAGTGATTAAAAAGCACACAAAGGAAGTCTACCGAAAAGCCTGTCATTTTACATGATACGATATCAGACAGAGGAGCTGTCTCATTCTAGAGAATTCTAATTAACTCAGGCCATTAGAAAATTGAATCCTAAACATAGAGGTTTCTCAGTGTTGACATTACCTATTGACTGTGAATGATCACAATGACTGTGTGTGACTCCAACACCACTAGCATAGGATGACATTCAACAGTTTCTAGTTTTTTCAGATATTCCCCCTGAAGACCACTAGAATTTATCTCCTTTCCCTCATCTCTGGCATGAGCACCCCGATCCATTGTCTTGCTCCTACACAGCTCCCATGGCTTCCCTCCTGGTCTATGTGCACATACTTGTTTATCTTTTACTTAAGAAAATTCAAATTGAGGTAACACATGTACAAGGGCAGAAAATAAAGCTGCACAGAGGGATCAAGTGCCTCGCCACCTGCATCCCAGTCCTGCTCCTCACAGGCAATCCCTTTAACCATGAAGTCATTGTTTAGTAGCTTTATGGTCCCCCCTCCCATAATTATATTATTTTTAGTTTTTTTTATAGTTTGTATCTATACACATATACTTACTTATCTACAGTTTGGAGGTTTCTTCAAAAGTTAAACATGTCCCAAGAAGAACAAACACATATGTCCACACAAAGACTTGCACGAGAACATTCATAGAAGCGCTATCTATAATCACCAAAAGGTGGAAAGGACCTATATGTATATTCACTTATGAATGGATAAAGCATGCTATATTCAGACAAAAATATTATTCACCAATAAAAAGGAAGTACTGACGCACGCTACCACACGGATGAGCCTTGAAAATATGCCATGTGAAAGAAGCCAGACATAAAAGACCACATACCGTATAATTCCCCAGATGCAAAATGCCCAGAAAAGGCAAATGACTAGAGACAGGAATATGAGTGGTTTCCAGGAGCTGGAGGGTGGGAATGGGGAGCACCTGCAAATGGGCATGAAGGCTTCTCCTGAGCTGAGAGAAATGTTGCACAGATCTGTCAATTTACTAATAATCATTGAATTGTGCACTTAAGAGTGAATTTTATGGTATGTAAATTATACCTCAAGAGGGCTGCTAAATATATAAATATATAAATAAATAAAATGACAGAACTCTCTATTTCTTGTTCTATCAGCTAGAAACAGTGCTGTCCACTCCCTTCTTTGTGGGATGAGATGGTTACCTCATCTCCCACTGCTCCGGCTTCCTTCTATTTTCCAACTTCTCTGAGTTGTAGATTTCCTTTTGTTTTGCAAAAAACGCTAACATTTTACACACATAAACTTATAGGATTGAAATCTGTAAACGGCATTTAAGTTAACATGACGATGCAAATGTTTTTCATGAGAGAACCAAGTCTGGTACAAGGATTGTATTTCCCTCTCTATAGCTCCACCATCATTTTTCCTGGACCACTCAAAGGGAAAAGGGAATATTCAAATGGATTCCCCATTTTTGCCTTCTGTCAATTCCTTAAAATTGTGTTACATTTGATTTTTCTTCATATCTGAGCAACGCCTTTCTTATACATTTGCACCCTTCTCCTGCCCCTGGATTAAACAAATAACTTTTCTATTTTAGAATAGTTTTGGATTTATAGAAAAATTGAGAGTACAGAGAGTTTCCATATACCCCACATGCTGTTTCTTCTGTAATTAACATTTTACATTAGTGTGGTATATTTGTCACTATAAATGAACAGATATTGATACATCATTATTAACTAAAGCCCATACTTTATTCAGATTTCCTTAGTTTTAAGGTAATGTCCTTTTTCTGATTCCATTCTGGAAACCACAATACATTTAGTTATCATATCTCCTCAGGCTCCTCTTGGCTGGGACAGTTTCTCAGACTTTCTTTGTTTTTAATGAACCTTGACAGTTTTGAGGAGGACCGGTCAGGTGTTCTGTAGGGTGTTGCTCTACTGGAATTTGTCTGATGTTTTTCTCACGACTGGATAGGGTTATGGGTTTTGGGGAGGAAGATTACAGAGGTAAAGCGTCACTCTGATTATAATATGGCAAGGGTATATAAATGAAAGTGGAGCCTCTGCATAAATTATCTGGACTTCTGCCTAGAAGCTTTGTCTATTCTTCCCCAACTATTCATTGATCCATTCATTTTTATTAGTATGGACTCATGAATACATGAGTTTATCAATTTCTCTAAGTCTATGTGAAAACAGAGAGAAACTATATAGCAAAACCCCAAATCCATGGACAACATTTACAACAAAACTAGGCAATATTAAATCATTTCTATCTACCCCAAAATAAACCTGAGTGGGAGAAACACCAAGAACTATAAGACTTGCTTGTCATCAGTTCACAGGAAGAAGGAGGAGGAAAAGATGGAGTAGCATTTAATGAATCTAAGTACAGGACAAACCCCAAATGCCAGGAAGTACCCACTGGAAAGAAGGTGGGAAAACTGGAGAGCAACAGTTGATACCAGGAGGGGGTCTGCCCTCTCTAAAGAGGTAAGCGTAAGAGGCCTGTGGTAAGAAGAACTGAAGGGGTCCCACACGAGGGAGAAAAGGCTGGGAATTTAAAGATTGAGCAGGAAAGGAACAAGAGAAAGGAATGAAAGAAAGATCCAGGTCAAAGCAGGACAGAGGAACATAGGCAGCAAAGCCCAGAAAATGAGACACGGTACTTTTGGGCACCTTGCAAAAAACAAAAGAGGGAACTCTGTGAAGTCAGGAAAACTTTTTTGAACCCCTTTGTCGTTCTTAAAGTTCAGAACTAATTTCCCATAAAAATAAATAACAGAAAAGCATTAAGGCCAAACCCCATACAAAAATATTGGGGAAAAAAAAAAAAAAAAAAAAGAGAGAGAGAGAGAGAATAAAGAGCAGAACAATACCCGATGGAAATCTTCAAGAAAGACATGCCCATGAAACAGATGGAACCTGCAATCCAAGGAAAGAAAATATGAGCCAAGGATTTTATATCCAGCAAAACTAACTTTCAAGTGTAAGGATCATGGATAAATTGTACTATTGATCCCACGAGCCCTTCCTGAGAACCTACTAGAAAGCAAACTTCAGACACCTCAAATAATGGGAGGTTCACCAGGTAAGCATTAAATATAATTACCCACAAGATGTAGACCCACTGAGGGGAAAGAGAGAACACATTCAGTGCATAATGGTCAGATGCTCTGACAATATAGTCAAACTACCATGATGGCGGGGGGAGGGGGGGGGGGGGGTGGGAGAGGATATAAAAATATTTAATGTTTTTAGTAAGCCTAATAATACTACTATTCTGGGGTTGTTGTACATATAACACAGGATAAAATAAATGATTAATTATAGGCCATTCTAATTCTAACATCCCTTATGACTTTGAAAACCAGGGATTTCAGTGGGGAAGGAGGGAGATAGAAATGGAATAGAGAAAAGGAAATAAAATGTGTGTGTATTTGCTTTTTTATTTTCTAGCTCTGTCTGCTGAAAAGGTCTAGATATAATGACCAACTGTATTAGTCTGCTAGGGCTACCACAGCAAAGGGTCACAGTCTGAGTGGCTTAAACAAGAGAAATTTATTTTCTCACAGTTCTGGAGACTGGAATTCTGAGATCAAGGTGTTGGTTCCTTCTGAAGCCTCTCCCCTTGGCCTGTGGATGGTTGCCTTCTCCTGTGTCTTCACATGATCTTTCTTCTGTTTGTATCCTAATCTCTTTTTCTTAAAAGGACACTGGCCATATTGGATTAGGGTCAACCCTAATGACCTCATTTTAACTTAATTATCCTTTTAAAGACCCTATATCCAAATACAGTTACATTTTGAGGTACTGGGGATTAGGACTTCAACATATGAATTTTGTGGGGAACACAATTCAGCCCCTAACACCAACCTAGTTCAATAGTAATGTGCAACTCTACTGCCCAATGTCTGGTCCTTTACACTAAAAGAAATAGGCCTTTTGGAGAGACTTGTGGGGTAGTTTTTGACTGAGGTGGTGGTTACAAGGTGTTCACTTGTATAAATTCATTGTCATATACTCATTTTATGTAATTTTTGGTATGTGTTTCATTTTATACTAATACTATAGATTGAATGTCTATATCCCTTCAAAATTCATATATAGAAATCCTAATCCCCAAGGTGATGATATTATGAAGTGGGGCCTTTGGGAGGTGATTAGGTCACGAAGGTGAAGCCTCACAGTTGAGATTAGTGCCCTAATAAAAGAGACCCCAGAGACCTAGCTTGCTCCATCTTCCATGTGAGGACATAATGAAAAGACAGCCATCTATAAACTCAGAAGCAGGCTCTCACCAGACACTGAAGTGTTGGTACCTTGATCTTGGACTTTCCAGCCTCCAGAACCATGAGAAATAAATTTCTGTTATTTATAAGCCACCCAGTTCATGGTATTTTGTTATAGCAGCCCAAGTTGACAATGGCAAATAAAAAAGTTGAAACAATTTTAAGAGGAAAGATGAAATGCCTAGCAACTTGATCAAACATGCAAAAATAAGAAAAATGTACAGGACGACCAACACTTTAAATAATAAAGACAGAAGGAATAATATCAAGTATATCAGTCATTATATTAAATATGAATGAACTAAATCCTACCACTAAAGACAGAGGTTGTCATATTCGGTGTTTAAAACCAAACTCAGCTAGTATAAAGAAAATGTGGTTTATATATACAATGGAATATAAGTCAGCTGTATAAAAAAGAATGAAATCTTGCCATTCGCAACAACGTGGGTGGAGCTAGAGAGTACAATGCTGAGTGACATAAGTCAATCAGAGAAAGACAAATACCATATGATTTTACTCATATGTGGAATTTAAAAAAACAACAACAAAAAACAAGAAACAAGCCAAAACAAAAAACAACAACAAAAAAAACCAGACTCTTAAGTATAGAGAACAAACTGATGATTATCAAAGGGGTGGTGGGTTGGGGGGGATGAGTGAAATAGATAAAGAGGATCAAGAGTACACTTATCATGATGAGTACTGAGGAATGTATAGAATTGTCGAATCACTGTATTGTATACCTGAAACTAATATAACTCTGTATGTTAACTATATGGGAATTTTTAAAAATGGAAAAAAAACCCAATAAAGCCAGCTAAATACAAGGTATACATATTTAAAGATAAATGGCAAAAAACGGTTGAAAGCAATGGGTTGGTAAAGCAATACTAAGCAGATACAACCAAAAGGAAACCTGTATGTATATGTGTAGCACATTTTCTTTAGGCATTCATCCATCAATGAGTACTTAGCTTGTTTCCAGATCTTGGCTATTGTAAATAATCCTGTAATGAACGTGGGGGTGCAGATATCTCTTTGAGACAGTGATTTCATTTCCTTCAGATAAATACACAGAAGTGGGCTTGCTGGATCATACCGTAGTTCTGTTTAATTTTTTTGAGGAACCTCCATATTGTTTTCCATAGTGTCTATATGAATTCATATTCTCACCTACAGTGTCCAAGGATTCCTTTTGGTCCATGTCCTTGGAAGTACTTATCTTTTGTCTTTTTTGGAACAGCCATTCTTATTTATTTATTTGACACAGAGAGAGAGACACAGCAAGAGAGGGAACACAAGCAGGGGGAGTGGGAGAGGGAGAAGCAGGCTTTCCGCCGAGCAGAGAGCCTGATGCGGGGCTTGATCCCAGGACCCTAGGATCATGACCTGAACCGAAGGCAGATGCTTAACGACTGAGCCACCCAGGTGCCCCTAGAATAGCCATTCTAACAGGGTCAGGGTAATATCTCACTGTGGTTTTAATTTGCATTTTCCCAATGATTAGTAATATTGAGCACCTGTTCATGTACCTGTTGGCCATTTGAATATCTTCTTTGGAAGAATCTCTATTCAGGTCCTTTGCCCATTTTTAAATTGGATTATTTGTTTTTTCATTCTGTTTCTGCTGTTGAGTTATATAAATTCCTTATATATTTTAGATACTAACCCCTTTTCAGATGTATGGTTTGCAAATATTTTCTCCCATTCTGTAGATTGCCTTTTCATTTTGTTGATGATTTCCCTGCTGTGCAGGAGCTCCCACTTATTTATTTTTGGTGCTTGTGCTTTTAGGGGCATATCTATAAAATCATTGCCAAAACTAACGTCAAGGATATTTTCCCTGTATTTTCTTCTAGGAGTTTTATGGTTGTACATTTAAGTCTTTAATTCATTTCAAGTTAATTTTTGTGAGTGGTGTAAGATAGGGGTCCACTTTTTTTTTTTTATGTGTGAATCTCCACTTTTCCCAGCAACATTTATTGAAGACACTATCTTTCCTTCATTGAATATTCTTGGCTCCCTTGTCAAATATTAGTTGGCCATAGATGTGAGGGTTTATTTTTGGGCTCTTGATTTTCTTCCATTGCTCTTTGTGCCTGTTTTTATGGCAATACTGCATTGATTTGATTACTACAGCTTTGTAATATAGTTTGAAATCAGGAGGTATGATGCTTCTAGCTTTGTGCTTTCTTAGGATTTCTTTGACTGTTCAGGGTCTTTTGTGGCTTCAAATGATTTTAAGATTGTTTTTCTATTTCTATAAAAAAAATGCCATTGGAATTTTTATAGTGACAAAAATAATCCAAAAAATTCTATGAACGAATAAATCCTAGATGATAGTCAAGAATGTGTAAAAAGAGAAGCTTAATGAGGGGAAATTTGTCTTATCTGGTGGTAGACCACACAATAAGGGTACTGCAGTGAAAATAATATGGTTATTTGTTTCAGAACAGGCAAATAGATAAGTGAATCAGAATAGTGAATCTGAAATTAGAGCCAGAAGAGAACTTAAATATGACAACAGTGGTGGTTAATTTTTGGGAAAGGACAAGATTATTTAATAAATATTGCTGGCACAATTCACCCAACATCTAGAAGAAAATAAAAGTGAATCCCTGTCTTATATTTTATTTAATAACAAATTACAGCTGTATTATAGAATAAATACAAGAAGCAAAACCTAGCAAACTCTGTGGATAATCTAGGAGTGCGGAGACTTTCTTTACCAGACTGACAATTCAAAAACTTTAAAAGAAAAAGATAGACATATTTGAATATATAAAAATTAAAAACCTTTGTATGGTGAATGATTTATAAACAAAGTCAACAAACAATAGTTTTGAAAAAAATATTCAATAGAGATGACAAAAGTTATTTCTATCTATTACATAAAAAGAGCTCTTATAAATTGACAATAAAAAGCTGATAGAAGCAATCCCAATAGAGAAGTGAGTAGGGCGTTCATGAGAGTGCAAATCAGAAAGACCAGCAAACAGGAAAAGGGCCTTAAGTTTACCAGTGGTAAGGAAATTTCAAATTAAAGTAGCGATATAATATCATTTAAACCCACAAGAATGTTTAAGAGGAAAATAACACCATGTGCGTGAAATAAAGTGTAAAACCTCTTACATGTGTATATATGCAAATGTGTACTTACATGTGCATTTTTTGGTCTGTATATGATTTTATGAGCATGGAAAATTAAGAAAGGCTTTACTGTAGATTGCTAATATAAGTTACTAATGTTGGTGCTGGAGGGAAGTGGGAAGGAAAAGGAGAGGGAGAAAAGTAAGTCAAATGAGAAAGGAAAGCAAAAAATAAGACAGTATTTTTAAAAATCATTGATAATGGGGCAGCTGGGTGGCTCAGTTGGTTAAATGTTCGACTCTTGATTTTGGCTCAGTTCGTGATCTCAGGGTCCTGGGATCGAGCCCCACATCGGGCTCCCTGCTCAGTGGGGAACCTGCTTGAGACGCTCTCTCCTTCTGCCTCTGCCCCCCACAACCCTGCTTTCACATGCACTCTAAATAAAGAAATCCTTTTTAAAAAAGCACTGATGATATATTTATGTATTTGTGTGAAGTTATATGTGTATGTACATATGTAGGCTTTTCTTTTTTACAAAGAAAACATTTCTTCAGATTCTTGAACCCATCAGTCTACTGCCTCCCCATCCCCATTTTATTATAAATTTTAAAAAATAGAAAAATTGAAATAGCACAATAAACATTTGGATATCCTTTACCTAGATTCAACTGCTGATAACAGGTTAATCTATTTGTTTTATCTCTAAGGGTGTGTGCCTGTGTGTATAATGTATATATCTGTGTTATGTACACACATTTATTTTCAGAATTATTTGAAGGCAAGTTGCAGCATAATGTCACTTCATCCTTAACCACTTCAGCGTGTATCTCCTAAAAGTAAGGACATTTCCCCAACATATCCACAATACTATTATCATAACTAAAAAAATGTACACAAATTTCATAATGTCATCTAATATCCATTGCATATTCAGTTTCCCCCAGCTATCCCAATGGCATATATATGTTCACTCTCTTTCATTTTTTGAACCAGGATCCAATGAAGTTTTATGCATTGCATTGTCATTTCTTTTTGTGTTCTTTAAATCTAGACTTTTCCCTCTGATAGTGACCTTTGGAAGAGTCCTGGCTAGCTGTTTTGTTGAATGTCCTCATATACCATGGATTAATCCTCCCTGGTCTCATTTGACCACATGTTTATCTTGAGTTGCCTGGAGTAGAGTGCTGACCCATGGCCAAAGCTACAGACTGCACTAAATGGCCCCCATCTCCACCACCCTTTTGGTCTACTTCTCTGTCCCACCTTCCATCAGGCACAGTGTTTCTTATTCTTGAGCATCCAGGGTCCCTGGGGATAGACCAGTCCTCCTCCACAGGGTTCCTGGGGATAGACCAGTCCTCCTCCACAGGGTTCCTGGGGATAGACCAGTCCTCCTCCACAGGGTTCCGACCCCTGTGCTATGCTCTCTGCTAAGCTCTGTCAGCTGGGCCTCAGCAGCTACCTCATCACCATCTATTCACCAGCCTCCATAAATTCTGTCCTAGTCCAGGCTGAGAGAGGCAAAGGCTAATGAGCTACCACTTTACTAGAAAGTGGAACTCCAGGTACAGGGGAGGGACATCAGAGGAGGGAGAACCCACACGAGGATGTGCCGGCCCATTGAGTACAGCGGACAGATCTTGCGGGACCAGACTGTGAGGGGTCCAACGGCCCCATCTCTCTCATTAGTCAAAGGTTTACCTTATGAGGCTTGAACGCCCCACACTTGCAGGTTGCCAGGGTCTAGAAGCCCAGGAGCGCCTGCGGTACCCCGTGCCTCAGGGAAGACTGGGGAGGAGGTAAGACTTTGTCAGGTGCTGCGGGCTGGAAGTTGGCTAAAGCCCTCCCGGCTCTGGCTTGGTGCTGTTGTGGCTAGGACAAGGAGTTTTGAAGTGGTGCTGGAGAGGTATCCCATGCACCACTCTGGCCAGTGGTCTGCCTCTTCTGTCATTGACTTACACCTTTTCTTGGTTGTTGTTTACCATGATTTAGGAGGGGTGACAGGAAACAGGAAAGATAAATGCACACAGTCAACTCTTCACCATAGAGAGTATTTTCTTCATTTGTTTTATGTGCTTTCTGAAATATGAAGACGTGAACTCAGTGGTATGCTGGGGAATGCGGAATAACTGGCTCTCACGGGGGAAAAAGCCCTGATTTGTAGCATTTGCTGATTTTCATGGTGCAAATATGGCCACCATGGCCAATTTCAGGCTCCCAATGTAATGTCACTGAATGCAGAGTTGGGAAGAGACACAGACAATTAGCTCCCATGAGCTGGTACACGCCAGTTGCCACACATCCCTGTGTGTGAACTGAATAATAAGCAATGAAGGACGCAGCAAGTGTGGGAGGCCTGCTCCATGGTCAAGTTGAGAGAAGCAGAAAAAGCAACAATTAAAAACGAAAGGGCAGTCCTCCATTTGCTGACCCTTTATATACAACAAAGCACCAACTCACAAATGAAATATTAGAAAATACCTTGTTCCTGACATGGGAACTGCTTGTATTTCTCAGCTATGCCTGATTTTTTGGGTTCTATACCAGTCCACATAAAATATCAAGGACAGAAACAACAGCAACAAAATAGAGACAGTTTGAGGAGGATGCAAGGAAGAAGTGTATCCTACCTGTTGAGCCCGTCGGCTTTGCAAGCAAATAGACCCAAGATCTGATCTCCATTCCTACCCAAACAACTATAGGAATTCCATAGGACCCAGCTCTCCCAGTAACACTTAACCTCAGTGTACCTGGGCCCACATGCTTAACTCACACAACCTATTTCCTAGCAAAGGGATTTTCTTTTGTGAAGCCCATCAATATCACCTAGTGAGCTTTGTCCAGCCGCCCCCCACCCCCAACTAATAAAAGTTTCCATCTGATTCAATTGTGCCTCCAGGGTTGAGAATCACTGTACTGGTAGGTGTACAAACACAAAATGACTTCATGGCCATGCGTGAGACACACCTTTTGGCGAGTCCTCAAGGGGCATCACTGGAAAATCAAAGTTACCTGTCTAAGAAAATGTTTCTAATGGCTTCAGTGTTCAGTAGAAGGCCCTTGAGGAAATGGCTTTGGGGTTGGTCCGTGTCTGTACACTCACTGGATCCTGAATGGTGCAGAATAGTTAGTGGTCTAATGACAATGGCCTGGCACTTGCCCACCTTATTCCAGTTCTGCAGAATTTAATAATGCATAGCTCCTGTATTGTAGATGATGTTACCCAGGTGCTTATAGAACAGTGGGCAGGGAAATTTATTGCTCTTCTAAGTCCTGGCTGGATGGCAACAGTCTTAAGTCCTGAGAGGTCTTAGTGATTCAGCTAGACTGTCTCCCCAGAGCTCAGGCCACTAATGCAGGGCCTCACATTTATGCTTTTGTTGCTCCAACATTTCAGAATGTGGCATCCAAGTCCACCCCGATCTTATCAATGATATTTATCCTTAGTGGATTTTGATAATACTTACTCCGAGATTTTGCCTGTCTAGACCAAAGAGGCCCCAAGCCTGCAGCCCATTCTCCTCAGCAGCCTCAGCATGACTTCCGTGGTCCTTCCATGGGCGGCCTGCCTAGGCCCCAGAGGCACAGTTTTACAAACATGTAGATAGGTAAATGCTGTCCAGTCTTTTTTCATTACTTACATCAATTGGAGGCCAGTTGGTGGGAAAGAACTCCAAGTAGGAGTGACTTAAACAAAAGAGTATTTATTACCGCATGTACCAAGAATTCTGGAGGTAGACTGGTTCAGGCTGGGTTAATTAAGCAGCTCAGATATTATCAGAGACCCAGGTGCTTTCTATTTTTCCACTCTGTCATAGCCCTCATGTTGTCTATTGTTCTCAGGCTTGTTCCCTGATGTTAGAGATCGGAGCCCCAGTGCCCAGCTCCCTGGGCAGACATAGCGACGTGAGCAGCAGGGAAGAGGAGTTGTCTTCTCCTGTGTGTTCCCTTTTATCAGGAAGGAAGAGCTTGCTCTGAAGTTTTCTAGAAGTTTCCCCAATATCTCACAGGCCAGAATTTCATCATACACCCACCCCTAACTGATCAGTGGCAAAGAGAATGCATTTACTACAAATGGTTCAGACTAATATTTAATCTGAGCCATCTTGTATTGAAGAAAATTGGGGTTAATTAGCAAAAGGAGGAGAAATGGTTGTAGGACAAGCAACTAACCGTGTCTGTAGCCCCACATTTTGGTTACAACAGCGTACCTGAGATACATGACTATCCGGATTTCCAGGAAACTTTCTGGAGATCTTCATTTTACACAGGATACATTGTGGACTCCTTGCATACGCAGAGGTACCTTTACTTGCCCCTACATTTCACTGTGGGTTTGGCTGCGTCTACACCGCCAAATCAAAAGCACTTTCCCACAGGACTTTGAGGTACTGTTCCAGCACCTTCCAGCTCTCGATGTGTCTGCAGAGAAGTCTGAGGTAAGCCCGACTCTCAGGCCGAGCCTGATAAAATGTTTTGTTCTCTCTGGAACAGTTCTGAATTTCCTCTTTAATGTTGGAGGTCTGAAACTGCACCCCAAATATCTAGGTGTGGACCTTCTCTTGTTCATCCCCCTGGGCACTCGGTGGGCACTGGTAGTCTGAATATTAAACCTTTACTTCCATGTTTATTGCCTCTTTTTTTTTTTTTTTTCCCCCCCTCTGCTTCTGGAAGTCTAACAGAACTAATATTTTACCTCCTGGGTCTATCATTCTTGTTTTTTCACCTTTTCTAAATTTTCCGCTTGTGTCTGCTCTAAATGATAGGGGGTTTCCTCGGCTGATCTTCGAGACCAGGGACTGGCGAGTTACAGCTAACGTGGCAAATCTTGTCCACTACCTGTTTTTGTATGGCTTACGAGCTAGATTTTTACATGCAGCTCCGCCCATTCATTTACATATTGTCCGTGGTCGCTTCGGGCTGTAATGACAGTCACACCGCTGTGGTGGAGACTATGGTTCGCAATGCCTCAAATATTAACTGTCTGGCCCTTCACAGAGAAAGTTTGCTGAGTCCTGTTAGAGGATACCAGTGGGGGTTTTAACCATGCTCATTCTATTGTTCAGGTGGTCCACTGAATGTTTTCATCAATAATGATATTTTAAATTTCTTTTTTAAAGATTTGAGAGAGAGAGGGCATGCATGCGCGACAGCACAAGTGGGGGTGGGAGGGGCAGAGGGAGAAGCAGGCTCCCCGCTGAGCAGAGAGCCTGATGCGGGGCTCGAACCCAGGACTCTGGGATCAGGACCTGAGCTGAAGACAGACGCCTAACCCACTGAGCCACCCAGGCGCCCTGAATTTCTAAGAACTTTATTTCTCTGGTTATTCTTTTCATCAGATGGATCAGCTATTTTGTTATGGATTTAATAATCGTTTTTAAGTAAGCTTTTTAGACAAGTACAAAAAGGGGCACAAATCATAAGCGTAAAATTCACTAAATGTTCACAAAGGGAACATGTCCATGTAACCAACCAAAAGAAAAATAAAATGACCAGCACCCCAAAACCCCCTTTGTACTTCCATAGATTACCAACCAAAAGGTAACCACTACTTTGACTTCTAATTTTGAGCTTTATCAGAATGGAGCCATTCAGTGTCTTTTTGTGTCTAATTTCTTTCACTGAATATTATGCTTGCGTGTAGTAATCAGTGGTTCATTTGCGTTTCTAAATATTATTCCTTTACACGAATATACCACAACTTATTTAATAATTCATCAAAGCTGTTTCCAACTTTTATAGCACTGCTATACACATTCTTACACATTTTAAAGAACATATTGTGTACATAACCATTAACGGGGAATAAATTTCTGAGCCAGAGAATATGTTCAGCCACGGCTGATACCGATGAACCCCCACCAGCAGCGTATGAGAGGTCAGTTCAACATCCTCACCAGCACTTGGTAAGATCAGTCTTTTAAACTGTAGTCATGCTAGTGGATACGTGTTAGTGTTCATTGTGGTTTTAATCTCTACTTCCCTAATGACTAATGAGTCTGGGAAATTTCCATATGTTTTGGGCCATTTGGTAGCCTCTTTGGTGAAACATCTGCTCAAGTATCTTGCTCAGTTTTCTACCAGATTGTGTCTTTTTCTTATTGATTCATAGGAATTCTTTATGTATTTTGGAAATGACTCCCTTGTCACTCTTCATGGCTTGCCTTTTTTTACACTCTGAATGGTGGGTTTTTTTTGGTTTTTGTCTTTTTTGATGACCAGAAGTTCTTAATTTGTAGTGGTCT
This sequence comes from Phoca vitulina, assembly GCF_004348235.1. Classification (NCBI taxonomy): domain Eukaryota; kingdom Metazoa; phylum Chordata; class Mammalia; order Carnivora; family Phocidae; genus Phoca; species Phoca vitulina. The sequence goes on from NW_022589731.1 coordinate 20,705,934, forward strand.
AACTTTATTTTTTAAGTTAAAAATTTTCCTCTTTAAATTTAAAAAAATTCTAATTTTGGGGGGTACCTGGGTAGCTCAGTCGATTAAGAGTCTGACTCTTGATTTCCACTCAGGTCATGATCTCAGGGTCACAAGATTGAGTCCTACATTGGGCTCTGTGCTCAGGGCAGAGTCGGCTGGAGATTCTCTTCCCCCCGCCCCCTGCTTGAGCTCTCGCTCCCAAATAAATAAAATCTTAAAAACAATTCTAATTTTTTTCCTTCATGGTTAATGCTTTTAACGTTATGTTTAAGAACTCTCTGCCTACTTTGTAGCCGTGAAGATATTTCTCCTGTACTTTTTTTTCTAAAAGCTTTTTTGGTTTTTCCTTTCACAAGCTGATCTCCAATTAATCTGGAATTCATTTTTGTTAATGGCTAGGATTCGCTTTTCCTGCATGGATATCCTATTGACTCTGTTTCATTTATTGAAAGGGGTATCTTTTCTTATTGCACGGATGTGTCACCTTCGTTATGAATATAGTGACTCCATACGTGTGGATCTCTTTCTGGATCCTGTGTTCCACTCCACTGCTCTGTTTGCCTGTAAGTGCACCAATACCATGCTGCTTTGGTTACTATGGCTTTGTAATAAATCTTGACATCTGGTCTTGTAAGACCTCTAGCTTTGTGCTTCTTTAAGATTGTCTGGGTTGTTCTTGGTCTTCATCATTTCCCCATAAACTTGAAAATCAACTTGTCAGTTCAGACACACACATTAAAAAAAAAAAAAAACTTCTGAATTTTTATTGGGACTGCATTGAATCCATAATTCAGTTTGGGAATATCTTTATAATATTGACTATTCAAATTCATGAATGTGTCCTTCCTTCCTTGCCTCCCTCAGGTCTTTTAAAGTTTCCATTGATACTGTTTTGCATTTTGTTGTGTGTATAGATTTCACAACATCTTTTGTTAGATTTATTCCTGGACATGTTGTTTTCTGATGCTATTGTAAATGATATCATTTTTGAATTTAATTTTCTATGTGTATGTGGCTGGTACAATAGATTTCTGTATATTGACCTTATATCTAGTGACCTTGAATTCATTTAGCTGTAAATCTTTTCAGTTGCTAATATTCAAACATGTTGTTTGTGACTAATGTCAGTTTTTTACTTTCTTTCTTTATCCTTTTTTTCCCTTACTTTATTGCACTAGCAAAGACCTCTAGCACAATGTCGTATAAAGGGAATAGTGGGCAGTCTTGTCTCATTCCTAATCTCAAGGGGGGGGAAAGATTTCAATATTTCACCACTAAATTATGATGTTTGTTCTGTTTCTTTTTTTGGCATTTTTTCTCAGTTTAAAGAAGTTCCCTACTATTCATACTTTTGTTATGAATGGGTATTGAATTTTATTAAATGCTTTTCCTGCATCTACTGAGATGATTGCAGAATTTGATAATGTAGTACATTATTTTGATTGAATTTAGAAGGTTGAACAACTTTCCATTCTTAGAATAAATGCAACTTAATAATGATGCATTACCCTTTTTATCTATCACTGAATTTGATATAGGTAGATTATTATCTACCATTAGATATTAGGGTTTTCTAGTCTCCATTTGTTACCCTTGTTCTTTGTTCCTATTTTTGTCTTCCACTCTTTTTTTCCTGCCTTTTGTTGTTTGGATTGAGCATTTTACAGGATTCCATTTTCTCTGCTTTCTTAGCAGATCAGGTATACTTTTCCTTTTACATTTTTTAGTGGTTGCCCTAGAGTTTGCAATATATACTTATAATGTATCCAAATCCACTTGCAAATAACACCGTGCCACTTCCTGGGTTGTGTGACTGCCTTATAGTAATGAAATAATTGTCCTCCCTGCCATCCCTTATATCATTGCTGTCATTCATTTTACTTATATATTAACATATACTAGTCTATATGTATATACTAATATAGTATACATATATATGATATACACGAAACCAAACATGATTGGATACATTGTAGCTATTATTATTTTGAACAAACTGTTATCTGTTAGATCAATTAAGAAAAATAAAGTTTTTATTTAACCTTCACTTCTTTCTTCTTTGATGCTCTTCCTTTCTTTTATGTAGATCCAAGTTTTGGATCAATATTTTTTTCCTTCTAAGGAACTTCTTTTAACATTTCTTGCAAGGCAGAACTACTATAAAAAATTGTCCTCGACTTTTGTTTGTCTGAAAAGTATTTCTCCCTCACTTTTGAAGGATAATTTCACAGGGCACAGAATTCTAGGTTGGTGGTTTTTTCTCTCAACGCTAAATATTCCACTCCATTCTCTTTTTGGTCATGTGGTTCTGAGGGGGAGTCAGATGTAGTTCTTAGTTTTGTTCCTCTCTAGGGAAGCTGTTTCTCGCCGCCCCCCCCCCCCCGGCTTCTTTCAGAGTTTTTTTTTATCTTTGATTTTCTGTAGTTTAAAGAAAATATGCCTAGGTGTAGGTTTTTTGGACATTTACTCCACTGGATTTTCTTTGTGTTTTCTGTATCTGTGGTTTAGGATCTGACATTAATTGGGGGAAATTCTCAGTCGTTATTCTTTCAAATATTTCTTCTGTTCCTTCCTCTCTTCTTCTTCTAGAATTCCCATTGTGCATATGCTACACTTTTTGTAGCTGTCCCAGAGTTCTTGGATATTCTGTGTTTGTTCTCTCTGCTTTTCAGTGTTTGAGGATTCAATTGATCTCTCCTCTGGCTCAGAAATTCTTTCCTCAGCTCTGTCCAGTCTACTGCTAAGTCCATCAAAGCCACTCTTCATTTCTCTTACAATGTTTTTGATCTCTAGTATTTCTTTTTGGTTCTTTTTAGGATTTCCAGCTCTCTGCTTAGATTACCCATCTGCTCTTGCATGCTGTCTACTTTATCCATTAGAGCCCTTAGCATATTAATCATGGTTGTTTTAAATTCCAGGCCCGATGATTCCAACATCCCTGCCACGTCTGGTTCTGATGCTTGCTCTGTCTCTTCAGATTGTGGTTCTTGCCTTGTAGTATGCCTTATAATTTAAATTGATATTCAGACATGATATGCTGGTACCAGGAATGTACCAGGTGAATAGGCCTTTAGTAATGTGAGGTGAGGTGTAGGGTGAAGGGAAGGATTCTATGGTCCCAGGACTAGGTCTCAGTTTTCTAGTGAGGCTCTGCCTCTGGGCTGTGAATTTCACAAGTATTTCTCAGTTTTTTTTTCTCTCCTTTAAGTGGGACACCAGGGCTAGAATGGAATTGGGTATTTCCCTCCCCTCAAGTCAGTCAGGTTCTAGGTAACTAGTTTCCCTTGAGGGCAGGGAAGAACAGGGTTCTCTGACATATGTAGATGGGGCTCCTTTTCCACTCCCCCTGCCGGAAGCCTGAGGGGATATTTTTCCCTCTGATATTTACTGTGGGAATGCGGTTGAGCTCCTGGAAGTCAATCTCAATATTTTGGAGGCTCTCTTAGGACTGAATCCCCCTGGAGTTTTCAACTTCATACTTGTCCACACTGAGCCTCCAGCCATCTGTCAAGTAGAGCTCAGAATTTCCTCCCTGGCCCTGGTTGCTTCTGTGGTTTCTGCTTGTGAGTCTCGGCTCTGGTTAGCTGTGACTCGCTGTATCTGCCTTTTCCTCCAGCCTTGGGAGAAAGTGGAATGTGTTCTCCCCTCTCTTACGGACTCAAGAAGAGCTGTTCATTTTTCACTCTATTTAGCTTTTTACCTGTTGGGATGGAGTGGCCCCTTCTAAGCCCCTGATACGGGGAACTAGAAGCTGAAAGTTATCACTGAATTTGATTTGCTCATACTTGTTTAGGTCTTTTCATCTATGTTTATGAAGAATATTGGCCTGTAATTTTCCTTTCTTGCTAACTGCAGAATTGAATATAGCCTGCTACCCACATGCTACATGGTGCTTCTTACAGAAGCCCCACGGATGGGAATCTGGAGACACCTCTTGGGGGAGCACCTACACATTCTAGAAGACTGGTTGGTATGGGTGTTTGAGGCTTTCAGTGAATTGAGTCACCATGCCGTGGTACATCAGGCACAAGACCATATTCACCACGGATTCCTCCCTTTACCTCACCCTTGGCATCCAATATATTAGCAATTCCTGTTGGTGGTACCTTCATACAAAATCAAAATTCAAAGAACTTCTTGCGTTTTTGTTGCCCTACCCTTGTCCCAGACATGCTCTCCATTTGCCTGGACTACTGTAACTGCCCAACTCATCTCCCTGCCTCCCCTCTTGCCCTGTGCTCTCACAACCCATCCTACGCTCAGAAACCAGAGAGGTCTTGAAAAACATCTGTAGCTAGTCGTGTCACTTCTCTGCTTTTATCCATCCACTATGTTCCCATTGCAGCTAGAATAAAATCCAACCTGCTTACAGGGTTTCAAACAGAATCCAGTCCTTGTATACCTTATAAATCTCATGTCCTACTCCTTTTGTTACTAGGTTCCAATCTTCTAAATATGCTATCAAATTACCAGGTGTTATTTTCTTTATAGCACTTCTCTGTATAAAGTAGACTTGTTCCCTATTTTCTGCCAACCTTCCCCACACTCCTTGAGAGTTGGACATTCACTGACTGCCATCCCCAGCCCTGAGAACAGTGCCTCATCATAGAAGGTATTGGATACATGCATGAACGCTCTCTCTTAGTTCTTCAAACAAGACTAAAGTTTGCTATTGGACTTTTAGCGGCCCTACCTGGTGTACATTTGAGCCTTCCCTTGGAGAACACCCATCTTTCCCTTCTCTCAGGCATCTACTCTCCTCCAAAACCTGTCTGCTCTGGGTTGTTCTCCAGTGCCTTTAGGCAGTTATATTTTTATATTTTATCATCTGCACAAGAGTCTATTTGATTGGAACTTCTCCCAATAACCAGGACTGGATATATTTTTGAAGTTAGAATGTGGAGCTTAAGAGAATTTTGGTTTCTAAGGAGTTTTCATTGGAAACTTGTAAAGACAGAGTTAGCACCAACTGAACTGGGGAAGACTGAGGATGGTGCAAATTTTGGGGGGAGGGTAGACCAGAAGTGCAGTTTTGGACATGTTGAGTTTGAGATGTTTGCTGAGTAGGTCACTGATATGCAAAGAGCTACATCTTGGCAACAAACATACAAATTTTATTTAAAGCCATGAGACTAGGGGAGATAGTTGGGAGCGTGGACACCGAGGAGAAAACCAAAGACTGTGCCCTGCACGCTCCAAAATGAAGCTGGGAGAAGAAGAACCAGCAAAAGAGCAAGAGCAGTAGTCAGTAAGGGGGGGGGCACCAAGAGTGGTACCCTGAAAGCCATATTGAGAAAATGGATCACGAGGGAGGGAATGTTCCCGACAGGGCCGCAAGGTGGGACCTGAGAATGGGCAATCCTGAATGCTGGTGCTGAGAACCTGGCTGGGTGGTGGGGTTTGAGAGAGAACTGGGGGTGGGGACTGGGGATACAGAGGGGTTTATTTAGAAGTGGCTTCTCGGCAAGGTGGTGTAAGGATCAGGATGAGGGCATCATCAAGGCGGTGCTCAAAAGTGCATGATGCCAAGAATTTCTTGGGATGAAAGGGAAGCCAGAAAGAAACTCACAGAAAAAATCTCGATTGGCTGCAAGGTCCCTGAACCAGGGAAGAGCCTGTGAGGTGGGAGGAAGGAGTGAGAAGGTCAGAGAGGGCCCCTGATGTTTGCTGTTTCCTCCGTGGAGCCATTCTTCGCGATGAAGAGGCTCAGGAGGAGCCGTGGGGAGTCTGGCAAGGTGGGTGGAGCCCGGTGGAAGAATAAGGAGCTTTAAGGCCTAAGCGGGATGGAGCACACAGGCAGATGATGGACTCGTGGAAAGGTCTGGGGTGCAGAGAAAGACTGGACCGCTGGATCCAGCTGTCAGCGCAGGACGAAAGTGGGGCAGTGAGTGGGGAAGGAGCTGATGGTGAGGACACGTGCCGGAGGCTGGTACAGCCGGATGTTGAGGGCTCCACAAGAACGGGGTGACCTGAAGGTAAAGGGGAGATGGTTCTGAAGTCCTACTCCCACCACCCTCGTCCCTGGGGTGTGGGCACATGCAGAACGAACACCCTCAAGAGATCAGGGCTTTGGGGGAGAGCAAAGCTTCAGCTCTATTACTCTTAAAAACATCAGGGGGATTATTTCTGCCCCATCACTCAAGCCTTCAATAAGAATAGTCAATACCAAATACTTCTCAGTCCCAGAGCTATTACTCCTTGGCATTCTGTGCTCATAATGTACTTGCAAATTGATTGTTTGATGCTTTGTTTTACTTTTCAGGGTTAGTGGTAAACCAATGACTAAGTGTGCTCCCTCCACAAGCCTTCTCACGCCCTCTCAGTTCAAAGTATCACTACCTCTCAGCTCCTCCCCTGCCCCTCAGCTCCTCCCTTACACCCCGCCTCCCCCTTCCTCCCCTGCCCCTCAGCTCCTCCCCTGCCCCCCTCCCCCCCCCTTCCTCCCCTGCCCCCCCAGGTCCTTCCCGGCCCCTCAGCTCCTTCCCTGGCTCCCAGCTCCCTTCAGTCCTTAGTCCTTCTCAGCATTCAGATCTCATCTTAATGTCACCTCCAAGAGATAGACCTTTTGTCATCATTCTGGATAAGGTCACTGCCCCTCCTCCCCAATCTGTTATTTCCACACCCTTTTCCTTTCCTTCATAGAACTTAGTCCCATTTATATATTTCCTTTTTAAACAATCTATTTCTCACAGAATAAAATTGCACTAGGAGTCAGGTCAACTGCCCCGTTCACCATCGTATTTCCAGTACCTGCCGGAGCGTTCGGCACATAGCGGGCATTTAATAGATATTTGTTGGGCAAGTATTTGTATCTCCATTTTATAAATGACAAGAATGAGACTCAGCGAAAGTGACAAAGCCTGGCTTCCGACCAGGGTCATCCAACCTTCCTCTTTCTATAATCCCTCTTGAAATTAGGAAATGGTTTATTCTAATTCTTCATGGTGGGTCAGAACGGCCGCAACGTCTTTATCACGTTCTCTGTGGAGAGGTGGTGCGTCCCTGGCCCTCCTCGGCTCTGGGCTGCTCCTGAGACCGCATCCCCCAAAAGGAGGCTGTGCTAGTTCCAGGCTCGGCCTCGAAGAGGACTGGCAACTTCGCCTTCCTCCCTCTGAGAGCATTTACTGTCAGGACGCCTGACCGCCCCGTGAGACGGACTGTCCGTCTGGAGAGACCACGTGCACCATACGCAGCTGCAGGTGCATTCTGGCAGGACCTCCAGGTGACTCCCGCCCCGGCTGCCAATCAGCTGCGACCTCAGGAGATCCCGAGACCCCGCCCGGGTGAGACCAGCAGCCCTGCCCAGCTGAGCCCTTTCAACCCGCAGGACCACGAGGCTTGTTGAAATGGTTGTTTTAAGCAGGGTGGGGACTAGGATGAGGCAAGAAGGCACCTAGGGCACATGATGTAAGGAGGCGCTCTGCTCTCAGGGACCCAGCTTGTCCTTGCTTGACCTTGAGAGTGAATACCTCCCTAGGCCTTGTGCCCTGGGGGGGCCTCACTTTTCTCCACCCAGACCTGGATTTTCAGCCATTAGGTTTGGGTAGTTTTACCCAGCTCTAGAGAACCGAAGCACTCGTGGTGACTTGCACAGAGCAGGTGAAGTTACTCATGCTTAACTGAATCAATTAAGGTACCATTCCAACTTCCAAACAAGGTGCTTTCATAGGAATCCCTGGCCCTGACCCTGACCCTGACAGAGTACATCACACTTTCTTCAACACATCAGTCCTGCAGATTTCTCGCATGTCTTTTCCTATGGTTCTAAACTCTCATTGTCTCCACCTCAGCAAACATTCTTGAGCATCTACCTTGGGCTCAGCGCTGTCCCGGCGCTCAGAGATGGTGGGGAGAGGGCAGGGGAGACAAATGAAGAAGTGGGTCCTGCCTCCAAGCGCCGACCACGGACCCAAGCAGCCGATGTGGTTGGCTGAGACTCAGGGAGCCAGTGCCATAGGGCGTGGGGGCTGCCCAAGGGGCTGGAGGCCGTGACGCCTGAACTGGGGAGACAGCGGAAGACTGGGAGGGGGCAGGTTTGTGCCGAGCCCCAAGGGTGAGGATGGCTCTGACCAGCAGCGGCGAGGGGACAGGACACCTGTGCCCAGCTGTCACTGAGGGCCCAGGCTGCTCACATTGCCCTTTTGTTCTCTTTTTCCATCCCCTTCCCCACCCCCTTCGGAAGGATCAAGGGAAAAGGGTGTTTCCAGAGGTCTCTCCGGCTCTTACCTCAGTGGTGGCTCAGACTGACGCCAGAGCTGGTGCCTTTCAGGGCAGGGCAGCGACGCGTTCCTGGTCAGTGGCCGGTCACAAAGCCACAAAGTCTCTGTTGCCCTAGCCCTGCTCCATTGTCCCCTAATAAAATGACCTAAAGGGACTGGACCCCATTGCTCCTCTTTGCAGATGTTCTATAAAACCCGACTCGTTGGAAGTAAATATGGGAAAGCTGGTGAAGCGCCTCCCGCACTGCCTCGCTGGCTCCCTGTCAGGTGCTCCCGCAGGCCCCAGGGTCAGGTGGGGCCCATTTTCATGTAATTCTTTACAATTAGCACGAGGCTTGTCTGCAGAAAAGGGTAGCCAAGTGTTTTCAAATAGTTATCTTCTCCGCAGGTTAAACATTTACTTTCTGCTCTGCTAACACAGTTGATTTGCAGAGCGAACACCCTTTCCTCTGAACTTCTAACAAATGCAACCCAAATTCTCCAGGTCCCACACCAGCTACGATGGTGGGATGGGGGGTGGGGCGCAGGTGTGCTAGTGCGAACTTGGGCAGAATCTGGTGGAGGAGGCAACTGGTTCCAGCTGGCGAGGGAAGCGGGGGAAATGGACAGAACCTCTCTGTGACAACCTGTGTGGGGCCAGGAAAAAGGCTGAAAAAAACCCTCTTAAGCCTTGTGGCCCGTTGGGGATATCAGCGTTCTCTAGGAAAGAATCCCCATATTCTGGGACCCATGGCTTCAGGCCTCGTGGAAATCCCAGGGACAATAAGTATTGTTCATAATATAATCATAAACATGTCCGTTGTACTTCTTGATTTTTATGTTTACATAACCATTCTTCTCTTAGGGTCGAATGTCTCACTGAGGTTTGGCCACGAGAGTGAAGGGGGGGCCTGACTACTGGCCCTCCTCCGTCGTGGATGTGGGGGCTTGCAGACTCAGACTTGAGGGGCCCGGCAGGTGACAGGAATAAACAGCACGTGGGGGGCAGGCCGGTGGCCATGTGAGGCCCTTGGCTCGCCTGGAAGGAAAGCATGACTGCACATTCCTGCTTGTGAGAAACAGTGGCCCCGTGGTCCTGTGTGGCCAGATCTTAATAAGAGAAGATGGCTATCTGTACTTTTCCTTGAAATTGGCAGCAAAACATTGCCAGACCAAACGAAACGTGTGTGTGGTCTGCGCTGGGCAGCCGGGGGAGGGCAGGGTGTGCAGGGGAGGGAGGGAGGGAGTGAAGTCAGACCTCTGGATGCTGGTTCTCTGCAGTCACTGGCTGTGTGACATTGGCCAAGTCACGTCCCTTCTTGGGCCTCATCTTCCTCATCCGGAGAGTCACGGGTCTGGAAGTTTCCATCTTTATTTTGTTTTTTATTTTTTATTTTCTTAGAGGGGACGAGGAGCAGAGGGAGAGGGAGAGAGAGAACCTCAAGCAGGCCCCATGCCCAGCGCAGAGCCCGATGCGGGGCTCGATCCCACGACCCTGAGATCACGACCTGAGCTGAAATCACGAGTCAGACACTCGACCGACTGAACCCCCAGGAGCCCCTGGAAGATCCCGTCTTTAAAATGTTGTTCAGCCTCAGGATTCTGAACCCCCAACACACGGTGTAATATCTGTGCTCAGCTAGGTGGCCAAAAAATTGATGTTAAATTAATAAAAGAACGAATTACTCACCTGGACTTTTTGCAAAGATAATCAGCCTCAGAAGAAAAGTCTTAGACAAGTCCCTGCTTTTCCCTGACAAATTCCCCATTGTTTTCTAAATCTCACCTGGATGCTATTTGCCCCTGAGATTTCAGTTTCCGTTTCCCACGAAACCCCAGCTTTTGGAAAAGCAGACCCGCAGACTCCTCTGCACAGCTCTGGTACGGGAGCCTGGGTGGGCTGGCTGCCCTCCCCTTGGCAAGCTGCGCAGGTGGTCCTGACATGCGCCCGTGGTCAAGAGCCACCGACGTGAGCACTACACGCCTTCCACATGAGATGGGAGTACATCTGAGAGCGCTGATGCCCCTGAAGGAGGACACCAGGTTCCGTGGGCTGCCGTCAGTGGCTCAGCAGCCACGAGAGTAAGGGCGGGTGTGGTGCACTTGTGGGGACAGAAGGAAAGGTGATTTGCCCAAGCGTAGCCCGTCCGGCTGATAGCCTGGCACCTGCACCTTCTTACGGGATCCCTTACCTGTGCAAATGAAATCAGCCTTAACAGGATAGGATCCCAAAGATGTTATAGATGAAGACAGGGTTTTCCAGGATTTGCAGAAGTTTTAAACTGAAGGGACCCCAGGAGAGAGGATGTCTGGGAAGAGCGGCTGGCCTACTGTGTGCCGTCCACTCTCTGGAGAGCTTGGATCTCACTTGGATCAAATGATGCGTTATTATACGATCTTACCAGTGGCAGAATGAAGGTCAGGTGAGGGAGGAAAGTTCCCCAAGATCATGTCACTTGTAGGTGTGGATCCAGGACCCAAACTCGCAATGATCTGGCTCCAATGTCCTCATTCCTCCAGTGAGGAATCGAGACACAGTTTACCAGATTGGTCTCCTTCACTGGACAGGTGAACAGAGGTCGCCCCCAGAGCTTACTGGCTTCATCAAGGTTAGAGCGAGTGTGTCAAACAGCTGCTTTCCATGTGGAAAGGGGGTGGTCTTTTGGTGCTGTGTTCGGCTCCGGGTGACACCAGGCTGGTGGAGGCAGGTCCCCAACACCAGGAATAGAAACCTCTTGCCATTGCTCCCTCTTCATGACATCCTCAACTCAAGAGTCACTTTGGATTGGACCAGGCCAAGGTCACCTTCTGAAAGAAGCCACTGAGACGGTCATCGAAGGCCGCCATGAATGTGGCTTGGGGACACAAGAGTCCAGATATGGGGGCACCACCCACGGAACCCCTCCTCTCCCCACAGGCCCTGGTCTTCTTGTCCCGCCTTGGGGCTGGCTCCTCTGTTGCTGGTAGGCTTGCGGTCCGGGGATTTCACTCAGGGCCATACCATGGCAGCAGTGATAAGGGTGACCCAGTTCCCTGTTCCCGGCCTCTCCACTTCCCCGTCTGAGTTGGCCTGGGAGGTTTCCGTGAGCTTCATAATCCCCAGCAGCCAGCCAGTCCTCGGATTCGTTTCAGCCCGGTAAGTTCTCCTGCCGCTGAGCCACCTGTCAGGCAAGGCCTCCCACACCAGATGGCCGTCCCTCCTGCCCCTCCGCGGCAGTCCAGCCAAACCCAGGCCCGGCATGGACAGAAGAGGACCCGAGTGGCCGTGGCCAAGGTCAGAGTGTCCATCTGGACACAGGTATGAGCAGAGCCGAGGCATGCCACAGAAACAGCTTTGGCAAGGGAGGTGTTCGCAGGCTCTGGGCTCTTGGTTCCCTTGCAGTCTGGTTTCAAGCTCAAAAGCCACTCGGAGGCACAGCTTCTCCCATGGGTAGTGGACTTCCTGAAGAACCGCCTCCCCCAGGCTCCCAGTCATGGCACCTGCTTTCTGTCACCCCGTAACCCCGAGGGCGAATGATCTCGAATCTTTGTCAGAGAGGAGTTTGGCTATAGATGACCCCCCTCGGCTTTTCCAGGGCCTATGTGGCCTGGTGCTCAAGGTCCATGGTCAGCAAGCCTTGCCCTGTCCCCTCCCTCTCTCTCTCCTCATGGCAGAGCCTTGAATGCTGAACTTTTTCCAGTGTCATCCTCCCTTCCTTGTAGCTCTTCAATTTGACCTCACGCTGTGGCAGTCAGATGAAAATACGAGGCAATATTATTGTACCAAATTGTTTACCAAACAGACAACTGGAGAGGAAATGCTGTTTTATTTTCTGAACAGTGAGAAATCTAAGCAGACCTACTTATTTTCCATTCTCTGATTTTTCCATGTGTACAGAAAAGGGCCATTAAGATGGCCTTGCAGGAAGCTCGTTTTGGCTGCGAAGCAGACCCGCCTCCTCCAGTCACATCCCATTGGTAAGTAATAGACTCTGAATAAAAAAAATATCCCACTGCATTCTGAGTTTCCAAACCAGCACAACCCATTTCTTATTCTAAACAAGGGAGCCAACCAACATTTATCTTCAGGGCCGAGATGTCAGTGTTAAAAAAATGTTTTAGAACAGAAAATGTAACACCCATGTCCAAGCCTGGCAAGGATGACTACATGCATTAAGCTGGTAATTGCAGAGTATTCATGCTTCTTCCATAGAGCTTTTATTTTTTTCCCAAGTGGTAGCTTCAGGAAGGCATCTTTGTTTTCATTCCAGTGTGGCTTACGTTGGATTCAGTTTTTCAAAATGGCACCAGAAACATCAATTTCCCCAGGACCTGGTGAGATGGAACCATAAGACTGATCATGTTCCTTTATGAGACACACGTTTGAACAGGGCAATCCTATCGCTACTCGGGCCTGTCTGGGAGGCTGGGTGGATCTGGTGTAAGTAAAGGAAATGATGGACTGGTAGTCCTTTGGGCTTCAGAATAACACTGTGCTGATGAGCCTGATCTGCCTGCCCTCCTCAGATCACTGTTCAGCCACCAGCATCCCAAGTCCTGTAGTCTTTTCCATTTGCTTCTTTATGGATGGGCAGGTCACCTGACAGCTGCCGCCTGGACGGAGCTGGCCTTGCGGTTCTGCCATTCTCCCTTGGCTGTCCTCTGATGCCAGCCAACCACTTGCCAGCCTCACTTGCGCATTGCCGATACTGGGGAGGGAGTCACATCTCATTTGAGCACCGTTTTATCTGCTATTTTACACCCAGATGTGAGTACCTTTCTCTCTACATTATATAAGTATTTAAGCTTTCATTCCAACTGTCTCCAGTACTTACTACAACAGACAGGCAGATAGACAACCCCCACGGTGCCGGAAATACCTCTCCGCGTACCTTGCTCTTCAAAGGCTGTCATAAATAGAATGTACTGAAGTAAAGCAAGACTGATGGGGGTTCCAATAAAGTCACCCCAACTGTCTCTCCGAACTATGTCATATATTCTGGAAGTGTGCTGGCAGTGGTGGGGGAACACGTCTTCTCTGTTCCCAGTTTGGGCTCCTCCAAATGAAATATTAATAGTATTACCATAGCTGCAATTGGGCAAGATGAAGAAGCTTCCGGTAATAAGTCGTGCTTACAGAAATGTTTGTATTCATTTCAGGTTAGCAGAACCACGACTGATGTAGTGTGCTAGGTGTGTATTCCCCAGGCACATAAACTGTTCAGGGAGTTCCTGAAACCCTGGAGGATAATTCAATCTCCCAAATGAAGGTTCCCTGGGAAAAGTGAATACAGTGCTGTGTCAGCAAAGGCTTGCCCCTGTCCATTAGGACTCGGTGATTCATCCCAGAGGCAAATGGCTCACTGTTAGTGTCCATGCGCATAAATAATGCCATTTTATAAGTGCAAAGACTGCGTGTCTGAGTGCGCACAGTTTTAGTCTGGCTGATGTCTGTGGTGGTTCTGGTGGGCTTTGTGGAGTGGATTGCCAGGTGGTGCCAGAGCTTACAGGCAGGAGGCAAACCCCAGCAAGGTGGGAATGTGGAGTCAGCTCAGCTGCTAGAACAGCCTAGCCTGGCGGAGCTTACAAAGCACACATTTGTTTCTCATGGTTCTGGAGCCTGATGTCCAACATCAGGAGGTCCGCGTGGTTGGCGTCTGGTTAGGGTGCCCTTCTCGGCCCATAGGGAGCCTCTCTCTTGTATCCTCACATGGCAGAGGGAGAGATCATCTCCCTCCCATCTCTTCTTGTAAGGGCACTAGTCCCAGTCAGGAGGGCTCCACCATCATGACTGAATGACCTCTCCAAAGCCCCCCCTCCAGACGCCATCACGCCGGTGGGTAGGGCTTCAACATGTGAATTTTAGGGGGACACAAACATTCAGTCCAGAGCACGAAGTGCTGAGTGTAGGTGTCCCTTTGGGAGGGAGATGAAGAGGATGGCTCTGGAAGACCAGCAGGGAGGTGAGGCGTGCAGGGGCAGCCGCTCCGATGGGCTATGTACACTGGCCATGAGCAGTGAGAAGCCTCACCTCAGCCTGCCACAGTGAGGGTATTTGGAAATGTAAACTGCACTCCATGTCCCCCAGCTTGCTGTACGCTCAAGTTAAATAGCTAAGCTGAAGTTTGTGGTTTCAGGTTCAAAACTGAGGGGAAAATATGATTCATGGTTGAGCTTAAACCCTGAAGAGAATCTTGGAGGAGAGAGTTCCGGTGAACAGAGGGTATGCAGGAGGGTAGGACTTCTGCCTCACCACTCCGCGTGACTGGAGAACTTTGGAAAATGGAAGCTCTTTGGGTAGACCCAACCTCAGGCACCTCTTCACCACACAAGTCACCCGGATTAATGAGATGAGAAACCTCTGTAAGCTCCTCAGATAAAACTTCTATTCACTGATGGCGTCGTTACCCTCATCTATGCGTGAGGTGTCCTGATGAGGGAGTTTCCTTCTGCATGAGAACACTTGCTTCTTCAGGATCATTTGGGGTTTGTGCAGAGGTCATTCACAAACTGGAATTATGGGCTCAGAAATTGTTTCCCATCTAGGTGCTGCTTAGGTACTGAGATTCAGTAGCTCTTGGTCCCTGGCTCCCTATTATCTCCCTGGCTCCCAGTCCCCCAACCAGAGGGATCAGCAAACTTTTCCTGGAAAGGGCCAAATAGCAAATAGTTTCAGTTTCGTGGGCCCTATAGTCTCATCATCCCTGCTCAACTCTGCTGTTATTGCACGAAGTAGCCATATGTAAACTAATGGTGGCTGTGTTTCTATAAAACTTTATTTACAAGAACAGAAGGATGGCGGGATTTGGCTCCTCGTTGTAGTTTGCTGATTCCTGCCCTAGATGACGTTGGTTGGTCAGCTGGCTCAGGCAATAAATCATTCACGTATTTAACAAAAGTTCACTGCGCATCTGCTCTGTACTCTAAACTGTCCACAGTTCTAGCTATTTGGGATATATCAGTGAACAACACAGACAGCAGTCCATAGAGCTCTGTGCTCTTAGAGCTTACATTTTTTTTTTTAAAGATTTTATTTATTTAACAGAGAGAGACACAGCAAGAGAGGGAACACAAGCAGGGGGAGTGGGAGAGGGAGAAGCAGGCTTCCCGCGGAGAAGGGATCCCATGACCCGGGGATCATGACCTGAGCCGAAGGCAGACGCTTAACGACTGAGCCACCCAGGCGCCCCTAGAGCTTACATTTTTATCAGGGAGACAGACAACAAGTCAATGGGATGGATTTCCTTCTTTACCTCTATTCTCCCCCTTCTCACTTCACCCCAGAGAGGCTCTGTGCCCATGGTGGTCCAGGGGGACAGCATCAATACACTCTCTTGTGTCCAACTTCCTCCCATTGGGTCCGGCCCATGAGAGGTAGAGGCAAGAAGGGATTTTATTCCTCCTGCTCCTGAGAGATCTGGTCCATACTACCTGTTGGGGTGTACATCTGTGTACAGATACCCTTAGCTGCATCTGTCTGTTTGCTTCTAAGCCATTTAATGTTCTCCAGAGAGCATACTGGAGGCCTCATAACAGTGGTTGAGAATATGAAGTCAGACAGATGTGGGTGTTACTTTAAGTTAAGAGGATGGAGTCAGACAGATTGGGGCAACTTCTTGGAGCTTCTGTTTTCTCATGTGTAAAGAGAAAATAATAAGAAAAGTGCCAACCCCATAGGGTTGCCATGAGTATCAAATGTGATAGTGCAGGTGAAGTGCTTGGTACAGGGCCTGGCACACAGAACAGTTTCAATAAATGGTAGCACTGATCAATATATGTGGCATATTGCAGCTCAGGTTGGCAAGTTACTTTAAATATGGTGCCTATTATGAACATATCTTTTTGTGTCATGAGCACTGTAGGCCTGAGGGCAGGTGCATGGAGAGAGATCCAGTTGGCTGCAGTTTTCAAGTCTGGAGCCTCTCTGGCTACTTCTGGGCTGAATGGCCCCCGCCCCCGCCCCATGCCCACCACTCAAATCCAGCTTCTGTCTCCCTCTGCTCTATTTCACAGCCTAGATTCACCCATCACCTTTACATTATTTAGGAACTGATGGCTCCCTTTGGTTTCCTTCATTGTTGTGAGATCCTACATTTTTTTGTTCCTTCAATATTATTTTAATGGAGTCTCAGGAGAAAAGAGAATGCTGGGGCTCAGTTTTCACCTGGAAGGCTACCATTGAGGCTTTCTGGGTTTTTAAAAAAGCTTGATTCTCTAAAAATTAATGTTTAATTGTGGTAAAATATATATAACATAAAATTTACCATCTTAACCATTTTAAAGGTATAGCTCCGTAGTGTTAAGTACATTGATATTGTCGGGCAACCACCACCACCATCCATCTCCAGAGCTCTTTTCATCTTGTAAATTGCAATTCTGTCTCCATTAAACAGTGGTTCTCCCATCCTGCCTTTCACTCACCACCATTCCACTCTTTGTCTTCATGAATTTGGTTACTCCAGGGACCTCACATAAGTGGGATCATACAGTATTTGTCCTTTTGTGACTGGCATGTTTCCCTTAGCACAATGTCCCCAAGCTTTATCCATGTTGTAGCCTTACAATATTCCATTGTATATATAGACCATATTTTGTTTATCCATTTATCCATCAATGGACACTTGGGTTGCTTCCACCTTTTGGCTATTGTGAATCATGCTGCTGTGAAGATGGTTGTACAAACATTGTTGAGTTTTAAAAGGGCTGCCATGCAAGAGACCCCGGCCACTCACCCCCAAATCAGATGTATCTGTGTGTACATTCCTCATTGCATTGAGATGAAATCATCATCACCATCATCATCATCATCATCACCATCACATTGTCATCCATATAATGCCCCAGGGTGAAGAGTTTTACTTGATACACTTCTTCTAGGTCCATTATCATAATCCAAGAGGTAGCTCAAAGAGTTTGAACTCCAGAGAGATTCAGTGACTTCCCTAAGCTAGTGAGAGGTACAATTAAAATTACAGAATAGTTCTATCAGCCTGAAAGACATTGTTGAACTCTTTTGTTTGCATAGACACTATTGTGGGTTGATTAGGTAGAGATGGCCATTGAATGATTATCTCTAATCTGGTAACTTTAATGCAACTTTTCCTGATGAGACAGACTGATACTATAAGTTTCATGTAAAAAAAAAAAAAAGAAATCTGAGACTCTGCCAGCTAAGATAAGACAGAATATCAGATAAGATTCAACTATTAAAATGATAGAAATTCATTCCTCTTTATTTTCATGGAGGGGAACAAGGTAAGCTTTCTTGGGTTGTTGGCACTTTTCCTCCCATTTGTATATTCCTTCTAAACATGAGCATTATGTTGTTTATTCATCTGTTAATGACAGCTGATTATCAAACCGTAAATATACATGTTGGATCTAATGGTTTGTGAATGTTAAGCATCAGACAGTAATATTTGTGGATATTTAGTGAACTCTACAGCTTCATCCCAATCACTATCTAGCTTGTCAGTTTTCTGTAGAATTATCTGATTCTTTGTGCTGTCAGCCGAATCATGTGTTCGGCAGAAAGCAGAATTTTTTCCTCCCATTATTGCTATTTTTTTCTTCCTGTCAGTAAACAGATTTAAAAAAAGAAAGAAGGAAACACAACTCTCTTGTGTAATCTAGGCTACAGATATCACATTTTCTCTATGTCTTTTGGAAAATAGTAAATGTGATTTCTTAAGGCTTTTCATTTTCAAATCATTTCAGGCACGTTAGCAGATCCACATGCACTCGGTACTTTTGCACCGTATATCGGAGAGAGTAACAGATATGCAGATGGCTGAAGTTCAAATCAAAGGACTTCATCCTTCGGCCCGGAAGTCCCATGGTACTTATTTAAAATTAAAAAATATTTGGCCACTAGCGGTTTGCTCCCTGAATGCCAAGATCCATTTATTTATTTTCTTAGCAGAGCCAGAGTAGCCTGGTGTTTAAGCTTTGACAGTATGCTAATATGTGCTGAAGAAAGACACACTGGTCTCCAGGGTACAGCCAGGAGCCTCTGAGAACTTTTCTTAAAATGTCTTCATTCTTGATTCACCCAGAAAACAGTGAATAAGCACCTACTAGTGCCAGGTCTGCGCTCAGCTCTGGGGGAATGGGAGGTTCTAAGATAGAATGGGAGGCAACATGGCAGAGCAGAAAGGCCATGGTCAGAACCCCAGCCTTAACCTCCCCAACCCTTCCTCTTTGACCAGGATGGAGACACCTATCCCAGGGAGCTGGAAGATGAACTGCATGGCCTGTCACTAGCTCATGGTGCAGTGCTGCGACCCTCAGGCTTATTTCCTCAAACAATAAGATGGCTTACATTTCCTGTGTGCTGCCCGCCCCCCTCCCCTTCCCATCTCCTACATCCTACCAGCAAGGTCCAAGAGATCGCCTCAGTCCACATTCTGTCCAACACTTCTATGTCAGGCTTCTTCATTTTTGTCAGTTGAATGGGAATAAAAATTGCATCTTATTGTGATTTTGATTTGCATTTTCTCAGTTCTAATAAAATTGAATATCTTTTCATACTTTTATAGGCTATATTTTTTTCCTCCTCTGAATTTATAGGCTTATGTCTTACCCATTTTTCAACTAGGTTGTTTGTTTTTGTTATATTGATTTGTAGGAATAAGACAAGGATGTCCTTTAATGCCCCTCCTATTCAATACTGTCCTTGAGGTCCTTGTCAAAGAATAATAAAGACATGAAAAAGAAATTAAAGACATTAGGATTGGAAAGAAATACATGACTATTATTATTTGCAGATGACATTACTGAGTAATGGAAAACTCCAAATAATCTAAAAATTTTTGTACTTACAGGAGACCTTAGCAAGGTGGTTGGATATGGAACCAATAGACAAATGCTAGTGACATTTCTATTCACCATCTATAAACAGTTAGAAAATGTAATATTAAGAAGGTCATTATTTATAATAGCCAAACAACATTACCCAATAGCTACAATTAACCCTATAAAGAGGTATGCAAGGCAAAAACTTAAAAATATAAAATTCTTTAATAAGTCATATTCAGAAGACCTAGATAAACTGAGAGAAATTTTATGCTCATGGATAGGATTTCAATTCTCTCCTGCCACTCCCCCACTAGATCTATAGAGTCAGCACGATTCTATTCTGTGGAATTTGACAGTTTAATTCTAGAATGTACATGGAGCAGTAGGAGGGCCAAGAGCAATTAGTAACTGTTAGGACAGTTGCCCTGTCAGACCTAAGTCTTATTTTAAACATTTAATAATGAAGATAGTAGAATCAGTGCTTGGATAGGCAAATCGTGAGTGGAACCAAGACAGAGCAGGAAGAAATCCCTGTGTATGTGGAACTGTGAAATATAACACAGGTGTCATGAGTGATCACTGGGGAGAGATGGAGCACTCAATAAATGAAGCTGAAAAGTTGATTCTCCATATGGAAAACCGAATTGGGTCCCTATCAACTCCAAGTGGATTGAAGTTTTGACTGTCAAAATGACACTTTAAAATAGAGGTGAATATCATTCTCATCTTGAGAATGGATGTGTCTTTAATTTCTTTTTCATGTCTTTATTATTCTTTGACAAGGACCTCAAGGACAGTATTGAATAGGAGGGGCATTAGAGGACATCCTTACTTATTCCTACAAATCAATATAACAAAAACAAACAACCTAGTTGAAAAATGGAAAAGACATAAGCCTATAAATTCAGAGGAGGAAAAAAATATAGCCTATAAATGTATGAAAAGATTCAATTTTATTAGAACTGAGAAAATGCAAATCAAGATCACAACTTTTTCATCACTTTTTCAACAAAACTCAAACAAGTGGAGCACAACAGGGAAGAATGCTAATTCTGACTAAATGAAAATGAAAGGCTTCCTCCTCCTCCTCTTCTTCCTATTCTTCTTCTTCTTTAATCAAAAACCATTTAAAAAAGAACAACCATTTTTTAAAAAGTGAAATGGAAAGCCACAAACTGGAAGATATCAGTAGTAGAGATAAGTGACAAAGGATGATTGTCAAGAAAATATGAAAAATCCCTTAGAACTCCTTAAAAAAAGATAATCAACCTAATAGAAACGTGTTATTTTTGTATTTTCACAGTAAAACTGTACTATATACACTAAAAATGTACATTCCAAAGACATTACAAAATTAAAAGAGAAAATGAAGAGAGAAGTTGTTTTATCCATAAACACATGCTTTCTCTCCATTTGAGTCTTCTTTAATGTCTCTCTTTAAAAGCCTTTATAATTTCTTATGTTTAGATTTTGTTTATTTCTAATGGATTTCCCTGAAAAAATATAAAGTAAAAAGAGACCAAGTGTTAAAATAATTAATATATAGTTCTTACTACCCAGTAAGAAAAGTGCTCAACATGATAGAAAAATAGGCTAAGGGTAAGAAATCAATGAAAGAAAAGTACAAATGGAGAATAAACATAAAAATGTTTTACTTTACTAGCCATCAAATAAATGAAAATAAAAACAGCAATGAAATTCCATGTCTTCCATTTCCAAAGATTGTAAGAATGAGTGAGATAGTCATTCTCATCTACTGAAGTTGGGTGTATAGACTGATTCCACAGTTCTGGGAAGTAATTTGATAGCCTGTTTCTTTCTTTCTTTCTTTTTTTTTTTTAAGATTTTATTTATTTATTTGACAGTGAGAGAGATTCCACAAGCAGGGGGAGTGGGAGAGGGAGAAGCAGGCTTCCCAACGAGCAGGGAGCCCAACACGGGGCTCCATCCCAGGACACTGGGATCATGACCTGAGCCGAAGGCAGACGCTTAACGACTGAGCCACCCAGGCGTCCCTTTGTTAGGCTGTTTCAAGAGCCTTTAAAATGTTCCTATTTTTTGACCAAGTAATTCAACTTTTAAAATCTATGCTAAAAATGATTAGAGACACAAAGTTTGTAAATAAGAATGATTATCATTATTGATAGTAGCACAAGCCTAGAGGCAAAAATAAAATATAAAAGGTAAAAAAAAGGGGGGCTCTATCCATTCATGGACTATTATAGAGACTAACGTTTTTTTCATGCTCAAAATTAAGGTCATTTAAATAAAATATCCATGTGATACCAATTTTTACCTATGAGATTAAGAAAATCGGTGATTCTAAGTGGTGGGAAAGATAACGCAACAGGCAGCATCACACACCTCGGGGGTGCATTTTACTATTAGCATAGTTTTTTTGGAGGGAAATCAGGCAGCACTAATAAAAATGTTAAATGCATATACCCAGCACTTTTACTTTTGTAAGTTTCCCGATAGATATATCTGTTTGAGTGGAAAGACTTTTGTAAAACAATTTCATCACGTTGTAATTTGAAACTCTCTAAATATCTATCAGTAGATGACTTGTTAAATTACAGTAGATGCATATGATGAAATACAACATCAATCTCTCTCACAAAATGAGATAGAACACAGGTGCTGAGATGAAAAGATATCAAAAGCATACAATTAAGGAAAAAGGATATGTCTTAGTGTGGGTTTCCTTGGAAGCAGAGCCTGAGACAGGGGTGTGGTGCAGGTAGTTTCTTTGGGAAGAGATCCCAGGAAGAAGGAGTGAGGAGGCAGGGGGAGTGAGTCAGGGAAGAGGAAACAGCAAAATCATCACATAATGGGGGAATCAAGAGCTTGATCCACCTGGAACCTCCTGAGAAGAGTATAGAAGGGCTCCAGAAGTGTCCCCTGATTGCAAGACAGGAGACAGAGTGTCTGGACAGAAGATGAAAAGGTGGACAGTATGTAAGAGAGGATGTGGTGCTCACCCAGAACTGCTTGCCCCACTTGGGGCTGAAATTAGGGGTGGTCCAGGGGATGTGACCTGGGTACCAGAGGAGTCCACTACAGACTGATTCAACTTAGTTAAAAAATAGTTTACATATATACATAGGGATATGCACAAGAAGTCCTCTTCACTGTGATTGATTAACTGATGCCCTTCAAGCCCTTGATGAAACATGGTCCACACTTGTGTAGAAAGTACGGGACTAGCAGGTTACTCTCTAGAGCAGTGGTTCTCGAATGTTAGGGAACATCAGAATCACTTGGAGGGCTTGTTAAAACATAGATTTCTGGGCTCTACCCCTGCAGTTTCTAATTCACTAGGTCTGGATTGGGCTGGAGAATTTGCATTTTTCACAAGTTCTCAGGGATGCTGATGTTGCTGGTCTAGAGATCACTTGCTCAGAACATCTATGCATTTTCCCCACCAGCTGGATTGTGTGATTACCCGGAGTCCAATGTGTTAGTTCCCAAAACTGTTTATGTCAGTTGTCCTTGTTATTGTAACTGGGTAATCTAATTAAACGTTGAATGAACTCATGAAATGTGAGGGGGCAAGGAAAAAAGACCTGTATCTATAAAATATGAGTTGAGTGCTATTGAACAGACACGATATAGATGAGTCATTGAAAAATTGCTATAGAGTTAGGAGTGATCAAGGCAATGGTAAAAAATCACAATAACTAAAAATTGAAGAGCCACAATAAGCTAGAAAATTAAGAGATTATTTGGAAATGTCCAAGTTCTTGCTTCATTATAAAGTATCTCAAAACAAAAATGTGTGCCAGTGTATTAATAGTATAAAAGATTAATATATAAATAATACATTTGAAATGCACTTGAATACTTAACACTGAAAGAAGAGGTCTTGCACCTACATTAGAATATTGTCAAATCCGTGTAAATTTATTTGTTTTAATTTAAATATAAAGTTTAAAGTACTTATTTTTTTTTTCTGATTTTCTGCTTGAACCATTTTGATCAATGACTGGTCCTGATCCAATTGAAGGAGAGACCCTCTTTGTTTTTTTAAGATTTATTTCTTTATTTTAGAGAAAGAGAGAGAACTTGGGTAGGTGGAGGAGGCAGAGGGAGGGGGAAAGAGAGAATCTCAAGCAGACTCCCTGCTGAGTGTGGAGCTCCATGCGGGGTTCGATGCACGGCTTGATCCCAGTACCCTGAGATAATGACCTGAGCCAAAGTCAAAAGGCCGATGCTTAACTGACTGAGCCACCCAGGTGCCCCTGAAGGAGAGAACTTCTATTGTCTCCACTATTGAATCTTTCTGTCCTCAAGCAGTTATTTTTCCAGGCATAAAGCTGGAAACTAGGAATTCTGATGAGGATCCCCTCAATGCCCCTAACAATAGTGTTTTGTTATTAGGGAATGTTAATTTAGCATTTAAATTGTACAAAATTGTACATTTTATACATTGTTGCCAATCTCTTTGAGTCATGACCCTGTCCCCAAGTACACACAGAATAAAATCTAAATCCTCGGTGTGGCATTCAGGGATCTCTCTGATTTGATCAACATCTGTCTGTCACTCCCTGTCATTTCTCACTTCCTCCCTTTGTGTACCTTGAACCACACATAAATTATCATTTTTTGCACCTTGTGCCTTTTTAATGAGCTCTTGCCTTTGTTCATCTGTCTAGAGAGCTATTTATCCTTCAAAGTTGAGCCCAAATATCCCATCTCTGGGAAGCCTTCTCCAATTCCCTCCCTTATTCCAATAGCGATTTGTGTATAGTCTTTGATAGTACTTGTCAGATTGCTTTGAATTTTTTTGCTTTGGTTTCAGTGGAACCTATGAAATCTTAGCTTTCAATGTCTAGAATATTTATAATCTTTTACCGCATTTTACCTTATCACTTTACCTGAGCTTTGTTCCAGTCCTGACACTCAGTAGGGGCTCGGTAACATTGTTGGAAAATATGAATGAATGAATGAATGAATGAACGGACACTCATGACCTTTTACATGTTTATGCTTCTAAACCACCTGTAGACATAAAAACTCACTGGAATTTAAATGACGACTTAAGTGTAATACATATTGTCTTGAATTACTCACATCACTCACTCTCTTTTAATGCTCACCAATTTCTTCTTGTATTCATAAATAAAACCCATCCCTGTTCTAAAAACTGTTTTAAAAACACAGGAGTGACACCCAAATTGCTGAATAGATAAATAGCTTTATTAAATATGATAGCTTCAGCATTTTACAATTCATCAGTGAAAATTCCCCTCTGGGAGAACATGATGCTTCTCTCATCATTTTACAGTCTCATCAGCTGTAAAATGGGGGTTATGGGCAGTAATTAGAGAGATAATTTATGTAAGGTATCTGAGCACAGCGGGGAACCAAGAAATTAACCGGTTACACTTAACCGTGGATTTAACTGACCACGTTTTTGTTGAATTGAGTTTGCATAGCTGTAGAGACCAGTGCTAACCATTTGCATATCTTTAAAAATTTTTTATTGTTATGTTAATCACCATACATTACATCATTAGTTTTTGATGTAGTGTTCCATGATTCATTGTTTGTGCATAACACCCAGTGCTCCATGCAGAACGTGCCCTCTTTAATACCCATCACCAGGCTAACCCATCCTCCCACCCCCGTCCCCTCTAGAACCCTCAGTTTGTTTAGCAGCCATCAAAAGGAATGAGATCTTGCCATTTGCAACGAAGTGGATGGAACTGGAGGGTGTTATGCTGAGGGAAATAAGTCAATCAGAGAAAGACATGTATCATATGACCTCACTGATATGAGGAATTCTTAATCTCAGGACACAAACTGAGGGTTGCTGGAGTGGGGGGTGGGGTGGGAGGGATGGGGTGGCTGGGTGATAGACCGTTTGCATATCTTAATGCAGGACTCCTACACTGAGGTATTTACCCAGTAAAGCTCACATAGATGCATCAAAAGACATCACAAGAATGTTGATAGCATCGGTGCTCATAATGGTCCCAAATTGGAAACAATGTGAATGTCAGCATGAGAATGGTTAAATGCATCATATTACATTCACACAACCATCCACACAGCAACAAGAACAAAGGAAGAACTACACGTTTGACTCTCATTGGCTCAATGCAAGAGAAAAGTCAGAGGCAAAAGAGTAAATGTTTTAAAGTGATACACACTTTAACAGCAAGCAGACCAACCTGTGGTGACAGAAATCCCGAGCCATTACCCTTGGTTGGTGGGGGAGACACTGGGAGGGAGTACAG
The DNA here is from genome assembly GCF_004348235.1 of Phoca vitulina. Classification (NCBI taxonomy): domain Eukaryota; kingdom Metazoa; phylum Chordata; class Mammalia; order Carnivora; family Phocidae; genus Phoca; species Phoca vitulina. Next base: position 20,731,171 of record NW_022589731.1, read on the forward strand.
AGGGATTCTGGGGTGCTGTGATGTCCTAGATCTCCAGCGGGGTGGTTCTCTGCGTGTGTTCACTTTGTGAAACTTCATAAAGCTATTTATGACCCGTTTGCCTTTCTTTATGGGTGCCATATTTCAATAAAAAGCTTACTTTAAAAGACAAAAGGGAAAAAATGGCTGGGTGACTGGAAGGATGGACCTGACAAACATAATGACTAGGAATTCCCAGGATTTGAATAGTGGTAGAGAGGCAGGGAACCAGCTAAGAGAATGAAGGCATCAGGAAGAGATCCTCGAGTCTCTATGTGTATGGATGAAAACCAAAACCTCTGACAGTAATGACTTGTTTTTTTTCCTGGGTGATGCAGCAAAAATGCTTGTCACCTGATGAGACAGGAGAGTAGCCATCTGGAAAAGTAAATATATGATCTAAACTCTACACTGTACATCAGGATAAATTCTAAATGAGTCAAAGATTTATATGTAAAACAGGAAACCATAAATTTACCAGAAGAAAAATGGGAGAATTCCTCTTTAACTTTGGAGTGGAGAAGCTCTTTCTAACTGTGACATAAAAGCAAGAAAATACCGATAAATTTGACTACACAATAATAAAAGCCTCCCGTATGGCAAAACAACCATGACCACATCACACAATAAAATAAACAGAAATCCTAGGAAGCAAAGCCAAAGCACAAATGAAAGCCGAACAGATAAATTGTAATTCATACCGTTCACACTGTAGCAAAGGACTAACCTTCTGAATATGTAAAGAGCTCCTAGAAACTGATAAGAATAAAACAGAACCCAAAAACTCAATAGCAAAATAGGCAAATGATACAGTTTAAAATAAAGGAAATATAAGTTCCTCTTAAACCTATGAAAAGGTGCTTAGCCTCCCTCATAATTAGAGCAATGCAAATAGAAACGGAGCCTCCATTTTTCATTTATTAGATTGGAAGAAAAACATGTTTGATAATATTCTGTTGGTGAAGGTGTGGGGAAAAAGGCGTACGTATGCATGGCTGCTGAGTGAGTGGATTGGTGCAAACCTTCTCGAGGCTGTTTGGCAATACCTATCAAAATTTAAAAGGTCTATCCCGGTGACCCTGATTTTCAGTTCTGGGAATTTGTGTGTAAGTCTTCAAGCCCACAAGCCAGTATGGAGTATGTGTCAGATTATTCACTGCAGTACTGTCATCGGGAAAGACTGGAGACAATCCAAGTCCATCAACAGATGGCTGGTTAAATGGATGATGCATCCACACAGTCTCTATTTAGGTAAAGAAAGATCTCCAAGATACACCGTTGGGTGGAAAAAACCAAGGGAGAACAGTATATATAGTATGCTACTTTTTACATAAAGGTGTGTGTGGTGGGTGCGGCCAGGAGAAGACTCTATATCCGTACTTGTTTGGTTTGCATAAAGAAACGTGGAGGACTACATTAAGAATCTCAAAACAGAGGTAATCTGTGTAGAGAGGTGGGGGGTGATGGCAAATTGAGTGGGGAGCAGACTTTTCCCTGATTACCTTTTTATATAAAAGATGTTTGATCTTTGTGAATATGTTAGCCATTCAAATGATTTAAAACAAATTATTACATGGCAGTCTGCACTGGTATAGTTTTGGGTAGAATGCCCTGCCTCCTTCTTAAGCTGGTGACTTGGCAAAGTAAGATGAGAGAGAGAGAATTTGTGAATTTGTGATCTTTTGTGGCTTTAGTTTTTTCATTAATAAGAGAGCAAATACAAGTCACGTACTACTTCAGAATCATATTTTTACGACGGCTTTAGGGATTGTCTAAGTAAAGGGATTTAAATGTGTTGCTCACATTTTGAGACTCATCATAAAGGACAGAGTTCTGGAAGTCTACCATGGAGCAGAGAGGCCCAATGTGGGAAATGTGTTGGAATTGCTCACTTGTAACCTCCCAGGTAGAGACGAAGGTGAGTAAAGAGAGGGGGCTCGCTGCAGGGTTTGGTGAGAAATTGAGCACACTCCAGTTTTACTCAATTACCTGAATATTTTAAACAGAAGTAGCTTTTGGGTAAACAATCATTCCGGACAAGTGTCAGTGCTTTCTGATTTTATTGGGTGCAGTCGGACAGAGAAGTGACTCAGAACCCACCGCCCATCCCTGTCTAAATCGCACGGACCCTGTCTTAAGGGCAGGGCGTGTGTCGTGCTTACCCAGGCAACGACTTCCTGAGTGAATGGGGGGATGAAACAATTCTTTGTGTTTCTGGCGTTTGGGTGCAGCCCGCAGAGTAGGAAGGAAATTAACATGCGCGGTGCATGTGGCCGCCGGACCCGCTTGGTGAGTGGCTCTCGATTAATTAAAGCGAACGTGAGGTGAAGTCGTTCTGTGCAAGTTACAGACTTTGAGAAATTGTCTCAATAAAGGAGAACTTCATTTGGCCTTAGGTAAAAGCCAATCAATAAATTAGTTGGCTGAGGGCAGAGACGTGAAGGGAGAAAGAATAAGGGTCAGGACAGCGATCTGTGTAAAAACAGGACGGCAGCAAGAGTCAAGGAGGCGGGGAGGGGGGCAAAGCAATTGATGAAGGGCAACAAAATAAAATGAGATGAAAAGCTGCTCCAGCCCCAGCGCGCCATTTCCCGGTGATGTATACGCGAGCTGAAGCTTCGTTAGCGGTGTAGCCTTGCGAGCGGCGGAGAGGGCGCAAGGGGGCGGGGGGTGGATGGCCCCCGTCTCTCCCCGCCCCAGTCATCTGTTTTCCCCTGGTAGTGGTCTCCATTAGGGTAGAGGGGCGATCCATCAGAAGCCAGCGGCTCGGGGACGTCCCGGGCGGGTAATTGCGCAGAGAGGCCGCGGCGAGCCGGCCGGGCGGTGCGCTCAGTCCCCGCAGGTGCCAGGGGCGGCGGCCCGGGCCCCGCTGGCCCCGCTGGCCTCGCGCACCTTGAGTCATGGCGACAGAAGTCTTCCCGTCGGCGTTTACGCCGCACCTCCCCGGCTACGCTGTTATTTAGCATCCGCCTGCCATCCATAAAGCACCTCATCGCCGTTTGTTTGTTATTTCTGACTCTCCTGAGGTTCGCTGTTCTCATTCCCAGTCTGGAGCGGAGAGGAAGAGGGAGGGAGGGAGGGAGACAGAGGTGGGCGGGGGGGGGGGGGGGGGGGGAGGGGGGGGGGCCCGGCCCCCCCCCCCCCCCCGGGCCCCCCCCCCGCCGGCAAGCCTGGCTCCCCACCCCCCCAAGGGCCCTGTCCCCCTCGGCGGCAGCACCTGTCGGGTGAGGGCGGCGGGGCTGGAAATACGGGGACTCGCATCTGGTCCTCTCTCCCCCGCTGTTCCGTTTTATGACCGTGGGCAAATCTTTCAGTGTCTTTTGTGTGTCCTGAGCTATAAAAGGACAAATTATGGTGGCCCCTCCCCGCCGCCCCCCACCCCCGCGAAGTCCTGCCGGATCTTTTGTTTTTCCCTACTGTAATAAATCTGAGAGACCAAATATGATGCTCAAGAAGAAAATCCACCGAGTTCTGAGAAAGGGCACTTTTCTACACTCTCCTGCTCGCCGGCGTCCTTGCTGGAAAGGCCGTCCTCTGGGGAGGAGTCCCCAACCCCTCTCCCCTTCCACTTCCGCGCTTCATTTCCCGTCTGTGCCTCCTCAGTTCGAGGCCTTCCAACGGCCCCTACCTCCCGGGAGTCAAAGTGGCTCCCCGGAGTGGCCTCCCGGGATTGGCCCCCTCCCCGACTGTAACCGCCGGGCCTCCTCCCCGCTCCGGGCGCGGCTCGCTGGACTCCAGCCACGCCGGCCTTGCAGCTCCCCCTGCACACCTGCCTCGCCTCTGCTTCTCCTCCGCGCTGGCCGGTTCACAAGTTCCCGATCCTGGTCACCTCCGGGGCTCCGCTCTGGTGACACCTGCTCAGGGAGGGCTTCCCTGACCGTCCTTGGCACCCCCTGCCTTATTTTCCTCATAGCACTTGCCACCAGCTGACATGCTTGGCACCCTCCTTGTGCGTTTGCTCGTGTCCACCTCCCCAGACCCGACCCTCTGCAGGGCGGGGATTTTGCGGCTTTGTTCCCTTCTCTATGTTGAGTAGCTTCACTGGTTTCTGACTCTTGGTAGACAGTAAACATTTACCGAATAAGTGAATATAGCTCTACTGTAGCAATTAATAGTGAGAATGCTAAACATTTGCACTACAATTTGCAAAGCACTCGGAATGCAAAGCAAGACAGCATTCATGTATTTTCATATCTTGTAGGTACGTTTGCTGGTCACAAACGTGGATATGCAAAGAGGATCACTTTATGTCTACTGGGAGTGAACTTGTTTCCAAATGCCTGATTCATGGAGGGCAGAAGAGTTCCTCCTGCCCATAGGAGGCTACTCTAATTTTCACCCCCTCCCCTCTCCCTGGACAGGCTCTAGGGCACCAGCCCCTGCTGTGCTGGGTCCTCTCTGGCTGGCCTCAGTGGAGAACTGGCACGCTCTGACATGCCTCACCCCGACCCCGTTTTTCTGGGGTGCTCATCCTGGGAAGGGCCCACATCCTCCTGCCCTGCCAGGCTGGGGAGCCCACTGGCAGCCTTGCCCTGGAGCCCCAGCCAGGGAACAAGCAGACTGCAGGTCCTCTTGCACTCCACTCAGGCTCGAGGAGACTTCGGACTCCAGAGCCCTGAGGAATCATGGGTTCTTCCTTCTGCTCAGGGTTGTGAGCTCATTATGCCCTGAGACTCCTTCGTCTCAGAGTGCCAGTGGGGAACCACTTTGTGTTATCTAACGTTGAGTCTCCGGACCCATCCCGGGAATCTCAGATGACACTTGGGGCATTGTGTGAGAAGAGGACCTTCACCAGCATTTAGATCCCAGCCTCCTCCCCCAGTTCTTTTAGCCTGTCCCATGCCACCCAGGGAGCAGGGGAACCATCCTGCTGGAAAACATCTTTCTCTCTACTGTGGTTCACACCCCAGTCTACCAGATTTCAGGTTTGTTTTTTTTTTTTTTTAAGATTTATTTATTTATTTTAGAGAGAAAGAGCACCAGTGGAGAGGCGCAGAGGGAGAGGGAGAGATCTCAAAGTAGACTCCTGGCTGAGGGCTGAGCTCAACTCAGGGCTTGATCTCATGACCCTGAGATCATGACCTGAGCCAAAATCACCAGTCGGGCAATTAACCGACTGAGCCTCCCAAGCACCCCCACCGGATTTCAGTTCTGATGGGCCAGTCATGTTTTTAGAAATCCCCAGAGCCGTGTCTCTCTCCAGAACCTGGTGCTTGCAAACCAAAGGCAAGGCTGGAGGTCGAACAATGGTGTGCATGGACTTTCAACAGTCTGCATTGAAACTCAAATGGAAAACACAGGAATGACCCAGAAGGAAAGTACGATGAGTAATATTTCAAAATATTGTCTGCATGCATATACATTGCCAATTTACAGTTTACCAGATGTTTTCACCTACATAAGTGTTATAGTCCCGTTGTAGAGACAAAACAGAGACTTCCTAGGGAATAAGGGCACTTCCGTCCTGACATCCAGTCTTTTGGTTCTAAAATTTTTTTTCCTACGTTAACTTTGCATCTTCGGGCTCTAAGTGGTGGTAAGTATTTGATGACCTGTCACATTAGCCTAGAGACCATATCTGATTGAATCCCATGTCCCACACTTGAGAGACCTGACATGTGTGGGTTGAGAATTTCTACTCTCCAAATGCAGCTATCCTCGAGGGGCTTATAATAGGAATCACTTCCCTTTATCTCTTTGCCTATTTCCCTTTTTCTGGTGTTTGCTGCTCTTTTCGATGTCTGTAGTGTTATCTTGCTTTGTCATTTGTTTGGTATATTTCCTTGCCCACTGTCAGACTAACAGCTGCTTTATTATACTTTCAAGTAACAGTTGAAAACAACCAAATGTTCAACAACTGGGGACATGTTTGTTCAGTGAAATATTACATAGGCCCTAAAAATGAAATTAATAGATGTACAGGGAAAATTTTAAAAAATATCTTTATGTTAAAATAATGAATAAAAAATGGTCTGTACACCATGCTACATTTTACCTGTGTAAAAATGAATCCCTGTTGATAAGAACTAGAAGGAAATATGTGAAAAAAGAAAAACAACTTTGGGGTTATGGTGATTATATTAGTTAAGGTGAAGCAGGTGTTATAAAAGAGAAACTCTGAATCTCAGTGGTTTCATGAACTAGAAGTGAATTTTTGCTCACAGCAAGTCCAGTGCAGGTAATCAGGGACCCAGGCTCCTTCCAGCTGGTGGTGATTCCCTCCTCTAGGGCTTTGGCATCCTCTCCATTCAGTGGTGGATAGAGACTCATGTTCTAACCCACTAGCCTAGAGGTGAGTCTATTTCCGCTCACATTTGATTGGCCTGAGGGAGTCACATGGCTCCATCTGGCTTCAAGGAAAGCTGGGAAATGTAGTCCCAGCTGGGCTGCTGCTTCCTAATCACAAGTGCACACTATGCAAGGGAGCATAGTACTTCAGTATAGGTAAGTATTTTAGTACTTTAAATGTTTAATACTTTAGTACTCATCTGTGTCTCTCCCAGTGATGTTTTTCTTCCTTTAAAGTTTTCTTTAATTTCATTAGATGTATTTTAAAATAAATATAGGTAATTAAAATTCTTCTGTATATCCTTTTATTTCAGAACAGTGAAACAAGGACACATAAACTCAGAAAACCAAGATGACCTGGGAGTAGAAACGGGTAGGTAAAGCAGAAAGCATAAATCAAAGTCACGTCTTAGTGCATGTCAGTGTTCCCTCTCATTTCCAAACTTTTGTTCAATTATTACCTGTTATGGACTGAATTGGATCCTTCCCAAATTCAAACGTTGAAGCTACAACTCCCAATGTGACTGTATTTGGAGATAGGGACTTGGAAAAGTAATTGAGGTTAAATGAGGTCATAAGAGTGGGTCCTTGATCCAAAAGAACTGGTGTTCTTAAAAGAAGAGGAAGAGACACCAGGAGTGTGTGTGTACAAAGGAAAGGCCTTGTGAGGACACAGGAAGCTGGCTGGGTGGAAGCCAGGAAGAGAGTCTTCAGGAGAAACCAAGCTGCTGTTCCTTGATCTTGGACTTCTAGCCTCCAGGAATGTGAGAAAGTAAATTTGTGTCGTTTAAGCCACCGAGTCTGTGATATTTTGTTATGGCAGCCTGAACAGGCTAACACATGACCACTCTCCCACCAATTCATTGCAAGACTCTTTGTCCCTTAAAGCTCAGGTAGGATGCTGCTTCTTCTGGAAAGCCTGCCTCTATCCCAAGCTTCATTTAATGTCTCTCCCTTGGACTTTCCCAGCATCCTGGTGTTACTCTGCCCACATTGTTCATGAAACCCAGCTATAATGCCATCTCCTTATCTAGAGTGTAAGCCCCACAACAGGAAGGACTCTATCATGTATCTCCAGGTACCCAGCACAGTGTTTGGTGTACAGTGAGTACTCACAAGGTGATGTATAACAGTTGGGAAAAATAATGTACAAACAAAAGATTTAAAAGAAAAATCTAGGAAATCAGAGGTCCCCAGGGAGCTTTGGAAATCTCTGATATATTGTTAGGAATCTGGAAGGCCATGCGCATATTTAGGGATGTACACATGTCCAGGGCTATGCATATGTTCAGGAAAGACCTGAGAAAGCTCTAAGCTCTCAACTTTGAAGAACTTTGAGGCTCTGCACAAGCAGAAAGTGAGGCTAAGACAGAGTTGTAAACCACCTGGCTGTGGGTTGAAGGAGTGCTCAACATGCACACAGAGCCCCTCATCAAAGACTGGGAGATTTATCATTTCTAGACATTGAAGGAAATCTCTACCCTGTGATTAGCTGACCACTAAGCTAACTGTGCAGAGTTCAGTTACATATCAAAGAATAAGACTTTACAGAATTGGTTCAGAAAAGTCAATAAAAAGCCAACAGCAACCATAATAAACAGCAACAACAATAAATCCTGTGGAGGGGGGAGGATCTGATTTCCAGAGTTGGCCACTTTATATTATTTTAAATGTCTAATTTTCAGAAACAAACAAAGAAACAAAAACACAAGGCTTGCAGATAAACAAGAAAGTGTGGTCCAAATATAGGGGGACAAAAGTCAATAGAAACTGTCTCTGAGGAAGCCCAGACATTGGATTCACTGGACAAAGACTTTAAATTATTTATTTAAAATATGTTAAAAAACTAAGGTGCCTGGGTGGCCCAGTCAGTTAAGCATCTGCCTTTGTCTCAGGTCGTGATCCCTGGGTCCTGGGATCAAACCCTGCATCAGGCTCCCTGCTCGCTGGGTAGCCTGCCTTTCCCTCTCCCTCTGCTTGCCACTCCCCCTGCTTGTGCACTCTCTCTCTCTAATAAATAAATAAAATCTTTAAGAAAAAAACTAAAAAAAAATGTCATGTATAAAGAACGAAATGAAAGTACATGAATGATGTCTTGCCAAACAGAGAATATCAGGTAGGGACAGAAATTGTGAGAAAGAGCCAAATAGAAGTTTTGGATTTGAAAAGTGTAATAATTGAAATGAAAAATATAGTAGAGGGGCTCAATTACAGATTTGAGTAGGCAGAGGGAAGAATCAGAAAACTTGAAGATAGGTCAACTGAAATCTTCCAGTCTGAGGACAGAAAAAAAAAAAAAAAGAAAGAAAAGAAGAGAAAAGAATGAAGAAAAATAAGCAGAGATCTGTAGGACTCCATGCAACATACCAACATACGCCTACTGAAAATCCCAGAAGGAGAGCAGAGAAAAAGGGGCAGAAAGACTATTTGAAGAAACAATGGCCAAAAACTTCCCAAGTTTGATGAAAAACATTAATCTACACATTCAAGAAGCTCAATGAATTTCAAATAGGATACACTCAGAGAGTCATAGCTAACCACATCATAATCAAACCATTGAAATTCAAAAACAAAGAGAGAATCTTAAAAGCAGCAAAAAGAAGCAACTCATCACATACAGAGGATCTTCAATAAGATTAACACCTGAGTTCTCATTAGAAATGATGGAGTCCAGAAGACAATGGGATGACATATTCAAAGTGCCAAAAGAAAAGCTACCAAGGGGGCACCTGGATGGCTTAGTTGGTTGAGCGTCTGACTCTTGGTTTCAGCTCAGGTCGTGATCTCAGGGTCATGATCTCACGGTCAATGGGATCGAGCCCTGCATCAGGCTCTATGCTGGGCATGGAGCCTGCTTGGGATTCTTTCTCTCCCTCTCCATCTGCCCCTCCCCCCACTCACGAGCTCTCTCTCTCTAAAAACAAAATAATAAACTATGTTTAAAAAAAAAAGACCATGAAGCAAAAATTAAATCTAGCAAATTATCCTTTGAAATAATAGAGAAGTTAAAAATATTCCCAGAAAAACAAGAACTGAGTCATTTGTTTCCAATAGACCTGCTCCACAAGAAATAGTAAAAGGAGTCCTCAAGTCTAAAATGAAAAGACTCTAGGCAGCAACTTGAATCCATATGAAGAAATAAAGAATACTGGCAAAGAATACTGGCAAAGGTAATTATAAAAGAGAAGTATTAATGTACTTTTAAGTCTTCTTTTCTCCTATTTGTTATAAAAGACAACTGCATAAAGCAATACTTATAAATTTGTGTTAATTGACATACAATGTATAAAAATGTTATTTGTATACTAGTAACAGCATAAAGAATGAGGGAGAGAACAGAACTATATAAGAGCATAGTTTTTGTATAATACTGAAATTAAGTTGGTATTAATCCAAATTTTTGTAATTTAAGTTGTAAATTAAGATGTTAATTTTGATCCCTAGGGCAACCAGTAAGAAAATAACTACATTTTAAAAAATGCTAAAGTAATGACAATGGAATTAAAATGGTACATGAGAAAATATTTAACATACAAAAGGTGATAATGGAGGAATAGAGGAACAAAAGAGAAAGAAGACATAGATAAGGCAAATAGAAAAATGGCAGACATAAATCCTATCCTATCAGTAATTATATTAAATGTAAATAGATTAAAACTCTAATTAAAAGGCAGATATTGGTAAAATGGATTAAAAAAATATTCCACTGCATGCTGTCTATAAGAGACATGTTTTAGGTTTAAAGACAAAAGTAGATTGAAAATCAAGGGATGGAAAAGATATATAATGCCAACAGTAATCAAAAAAGAGCTGGAATGGCTATACTAATATCAGAAAAAATAGACTTTATGTCCCAAATTGTTACTAGAGACAAAGAAGGAGATTTTATAATGATAAAAGTTCAAGAAATCAAGAGGATATAACAACAATAAACATTTATGCACCTAATAGAGTTCCAAAATGCATGAATCCAAAACAGAATTGAAGAGAGAAATAGACAATTCAACAATGATAGTTGGTGACTTCAATGCCTCCCTTTCTTTTTTTTTTAAAGATTTTATTTATTTATTTGAGAGAGAGAGAGTGAGAGAGATAGAGTGCATGAGAGGGGGTAAGGTCAGAGGGAGAGGCAGACTTCCCACTGAGGAGGGAGCCTGATGCGGGACTCGATCCTGAGACTCCAGGATCATGACCTGAGCCGAAGGCAGTCGCTTAACCAACTGAGCCACCCAGGTGCCCCAATGCCTCACTGTCAATAACAGAGACAACCAGGCAGAAGATAACCAAGGAAATAGAAGCCCTGAACAATGCTGTAAACCAAGTCGACCTAACAGACATCTACAGGACGTTCCACCTGGCAGCAGAACACACATTCCTCTCAAGTACAAAATTGAATAGACCCCAAGATAGACAATATGTAAGGTCATAAAACAAGACTCAATAAATTTACAAGGCTTGAAATCATACAAAGATGGGATGAAATTGGAAATCAATGACAGAAGAAAATTTGGGAAATTTATACATATGTGGAAATTCTTTTTTTTTTTTTTTAAAGATTTTATTTACTTATCTGACAGAGAGAGAGAGACAGTGAGAGAGAGAACACAAGCAGGGGGAGTGAGAGAGGGAGAAACAGGCTTCCCGCTGAGCAGGGAGCCTGATGCAGGGCTCAATCCCAGGACCCTGGGACCATGACCTGAGCCGAAGGCAGACGCTTAACAACTGAGCCACCCAGGCGCCCCTACATATGTGGAAATTACACAACACATTCCAAATAACCAATGGATCAAACCAGAAATCACAAGTGAAATCAGAAAAATCCTTTGAATGACTGAAAACAAAAACACAACATACCAAAACCTATGGCACACAGCAATGATAGTGCTTAGATGACACAAAATACCTATATTAGAAAAGAAAAAAATATCCTGAATCGATAACCTAAACTTCCCCCTCAAGAAACTATAAAAAGAAGAGCAAACTAAATCCAAAGCTAGGAGAAGAAAAGAAATAATAAAGATTGGAGTTGACATAAATGAAATAGAAAATAGAAAAACAATTGAGAAGATCAATGAAGACCAAAAAGATAAAGAAATGGAAAAATCTTTAGACTGACCAAAAAAAAAAGACTCAAATTACTGAAAACAAGATTGAAAGAGGAGACATTACCACTAAGAGAAAGGACAATGCGGTAGTACTATGAATAACTGTACACCAAAAAAATTCAGATAACTTAGGTGAAGTGGACAAATTCCCAGAAGGACAGAAGTTACTAAAACTAACTTAAAAAGAAATAGAAAATGTGAATATAAGGAGATTGAATTAGTAATAAAAAACTTCGCAAGAAGAAAAGCCCAGAACCAGGTGGCTTCACTGGTAATTTTCACCAAACCTTAAGGAAGAATTAATTAATTCTTTAGTTTAATTAATTAGTTTAATTAACTAATTAATTAATTAGTTAATTCTTCAACACCTGTTCTTCCCTAAGTCTTCCAAACGTAGAGGAATGGAGACCACTTCCCAAATCATTCTGGAGGCCAGTATTACCTTGATATCAAAACCAGACAAAGATATCACAAGAAAACTACAAACCAATATCTCCTATGAATATAGGTACAAAAATTCTCAACAAAATACCAATAAACTGAACCCAGCCACATATGAAAAAGCTTATAGACCATGACCAGGTGGGACTTATCCTGGGAATGAATGCAAGGTTGGTTCAACACCTGAAAATCAATCCATATAATGCACCATATTAATGGAATAAAAGACAAAACCCACATGATCATCTCAATAGATACGGAGAGACCTTGTGTCCAAATTCTGCCTCTGCCACTCCCCGACTTTGTCACCTTGAGCAAATGTCTTGACATCTCTGAGCCTTAGTTTCCTCAGTGGTAAAGGATTAAATGAGTCACTAGAGCTAATACAATCAATATGTGCTAGTAATTCTTAGTAGAGAACACGAGAAATTCCGATGCAGTAGATCAGAAGTAGGTTCAGGTATGTGTATGTGCAATTAACTAACAAGTTTTCATTGAAAGTAAAATATATGTGTTAATCTAAAAAAAATTGTATGGACATACACGATAAAAAGCTTCTCCCCAGTGGTGAACGGTTTCAGACATTTTCTGTGGTGTGTACGTTTTCCCACGGCCCCCTTGGATGCGTGCCACGGGGTGCCACTGGGTGCCTACACTGAGACTCGTTGAATGTGTGGACCATGTGGGCACATACCAGGTGTTCAACGAATTTCGTTTCCTCCTATCTTCTCCTGAGACATTTCTTGTGCCTCTGGTATGATTTTTATGGAGCTCATTCTTATTCAGTGTTACGAACTCTATGCTTTGTCTTCTGAACTAGCTCACGAACTCATTTGGCGGGAGGGGGGCTCTATCTTTTGCTCCTTTTATGCTCACCACAGGGTTAGGTGTACGGCAGTTGGGTAGATTTGCTTTTGAAAAATACCTTGTTGAGGGGCACCTGGGTGGCTCAGTCAGTTAGGCGTCTGCCTTCAGCCCAGGTCATGATCCCCGGTTCCTGGGATCGAGCCCCACATCGAGCTCCCTGAAGGGAGCCTGCCAGGGAGCCTGCTTCCCCTCTCCCTCTGCTGCTCCCCCTGATTGTGCTCTCTGTCTCTCTCTGTGTCTCTGTCTCTATCAAATAAATAAAATCTTAAAAAAAAAGAAAAGAAAAGAAAAATACGTTGTTGAGAACATATTAGAATTGATAAGCCAAATGAAATAAGTATTTGTGCTTTTATTTTAATTCGTAAACTCATTTGGAAATGTTATAATGTAGCGACAGTGCACTAGATATAGTAGATACACTATTATTTCCTCCCTCATAGCACTTAATTTCCCGTAATGGTCGTGCCTGGGCACTGCGGACTGCAGTCACATCTACCAACATCGCACCGAGAGCAAATAGGAGATACTGAAGCAACTGTTGAATTCACTGAATGGTAGTGAAATATGGGCTCACTGTTATTGATGAGAGAACAAAGAAAAACACAGAACCTGTTTAAGACATGAAAGATGTTAGTGTCAGGATGAGCAATGAGTTCGTACCTCTACCAAATGTGCAAAGCAGGTTTTTGGAGACAAAAACAAAAGGTTATTTTGAAGGCAATCAATTTTGTTTAATTTTAACATGGCCACATTTGTGCCAAGCGATTAACATTTTCTCGTCAGCCTAGCAACTGTGATATGGCTAAAATATTTGGCAAAATGCTGATTTTAGAAGTCAGGTGTTGTGCCAACCTTGCTAAATGATCTAGATATAATTTTTAAACCACCCAACCACTTCTCAATGATTTAAATGGGCCATGATAGCTTTTCATCGAAAGAAAGATATTTTTCTTGGTGGAAAGAAAGATATTTAAAGTACCGAAGATAATGCTGAATATTAGAAGAAAAGGAACACATTGGAGGTGTTTGAAAGGTAGAGATATTGGATATTAAAGAAAAATCACTCCCCAGAGGAATCTGCCACTACCGTTTTCACAAGGCCAAGAGATACGGAGAGATCCTGGCGTGCTACTCTCCCCCACCCTGCTCTGGGGGATTGCAGTGAGAATGAAGAGTCCGGACTGCACACGTTGAAATTCATTTTTATTTTGACTTTGCCTTTTCATGTCAATTAGAGACTCTTTGTTAAAATGATGACATAATTTTCACAGAACTATGTTATTGTAGGCTGGAGGATATAAAGCCGCTTAAATGTGACTAATGTACTCACAAATTCCTGCCCAGAGCACCATTTCTCAAGGGGGCCTTCTGCATAGCATCTTTTTAAAGTGCAGTAGAGAGAGATGTAAATGCCCAAGAGATCCAAGCAAGGCTTTTGGCGGAGATGGGGGATAAGCTCCTTGTTCCACAGCCGACAGAGGTTGCAGGGAACCAGAGCGTCCTTTGCCTTGGACTTGTCTCCACGCTCCCTTCCTGTCTTGTGATAAGGTTACACTGAATGGGGCTGGCATCCTTCAAGGTCACTGTTCCAGAAAATATTTGCAAATAATTTGACGTGCTGTCAGCTAGCAGGCTGCAGTGAATTCTTATAATTCAACATACTAATGTAGTTTTTCATGCCTTAAGCTATAAATAAGTTGGATATGCAAAAGTTTCTATAATGTTTATTTAATAACAATATTTTAAAAATAAATCTTGATTATCCCGTCGCGCTCCAGTGGAAATCTTCCACTCTGATGGTTGTCTGTGACCTCAGGCGGTTTCTTCTTGCCTTTGTCTCATTTGATATCACAGAAGAAACACGCTTGTTTTTCTTTTCAAGCTTTTGGAAGTAGCACTCTGTCGCTTCTGCCTACATGCTCCTCATCCAGGTCTCTGCTTGTTAAATGACTGAACTCAATTCAAGTCGAATAACCCCAGGGGGATGGAGCCTCCACGGGTCGGGGGGCCCTGGGCTGGGGCCACGAGAAGATGAAGCAGGTGTCCCCAGACCCTGACTCATAAAAGACCAATCGTACCACAAAGTGACTGCCCTCGCTTTTAAGAGAACACAGACGGGATTACTGACCAGTTCTTGGAGAAGTGGCCCTGAGTGGGACCTGCAAAGAGGTATTTAAAATGCCATCAGGCTGCGGGCAGGGCGAGCTGCCTATACGGACAGGGAGGTGGGAAGAGTGTGGCTCAATAAGGCAAGGCAAATCGTAGTGGCAATTTTTCTACCGGTCAGTTTCTGGAATGAGGTCATTTAAACTTTAGATCTGCCGAGTTCATCTGCATGGCCCTGGGCATGCCTGGCGGGAGGCCTCCAGGAACTTCTTGGAGCTGGGTACAAGGCAAGAGCACCGGGGCTGGTGTCACAAGGAATTGGGTCCGCTGTACTGACGGGCATCTCTCCCTTCCGAGTGTCCAGGCTACGTGTCCTTCCTCTGGGGTTGCTGTCACTGATCCTAAAGGAGCCTGGTGTCTGACAATGAAAGGACACGAAAGGGATGATCATGCTGTGTTTGCCCCACACTTTCAACAAGGTTGGAACGGGACCCTGCGGAGGGGGGCTGAGGGAGGGAACAGCATCGTGGCTTCACGTGGTTCCTGGGGATGTCCCCAGAACCAGGGCTGGTCCTGCCTTTGGGGAATGTAGCCATGTGCACCGAGGTGGCCAGTGTGCAGGGGATGGCTGGGAAAGAGTAGGTCAGCATCCATCCCCCAGGGCAGCAGGTGTGGCTTCTCCAGTCACTCTGTCTAGTTTTATAATTGAAATATAATCCACCCACCATACAATTTGCCCATTTAAAATGTACGATTCAGTGGTTTTATATTCAGAGTTGTGTATCTACCACCACAATCAATTTTAAACATTTTTATTAGAACCCCACCTAGCTTACCTGTTTCCATCCCCCATTCCTCTCTCCTTCCACCACCCACCCCACCCCCCCAGGCCCCCACTCATCTGCTTTCTGTCTCTATAGATTTGCCGTTCTGGACATTTCGTAGGAGTGGAATCATATAATATGCGGTCTTGCCTGCTGGCTTCTTTCACTTAGCATGTTTTCTAGGTTCATCCATGTTGGAGCTAGACTATAAGCTCCTTAAGCAGCCGGCACACAGTAGGTGCTAAAATATGTGTTGGATGAAATAGTGTGCAAGTGGGAGTAGCCGTGGTGCGGCCATGACCGTGGCCTGCCACCCGAACACCTGGTGCCTTCCTCCCAGTTCGGCCCCTCCTGCCTTCCTTTAGTTCCACTAGGAACACGGGCTCTGGTTCATGGAGACTTGGACCACTGAGACTGTAAATGAGTTTTGGAGATCATAATGTGCTGTCTAAATTTAGGGAAATATTATGAACAGGGCAGTTAAAGGACACAAAACAGGTTCACCCTCTGGGGCAGTGCTAGCTTAGCAAGGGCCAATTGCTTAGCGGTACGGGTAATAATTTTATGAAGACTTTCCCCCCCTTTATCGTCCCCCACAATAAAATATGCAGGTAAGGGTTAAGCCAGGCTTGAAAATATTTTTGTTGCTTTTTGAGCATACACAATTTTGGGGAAAAGAATTTACTCATTGTAGTTATACCCTACTGAGCAGAAATATATCTACAACTATGATGTCTTTTTATATTTTAAATAAGTAGACTGGCTTTTTTTTTTTCTCAAGCAAAGTCATAATTGTATTTATTTTAAATTTATATCCTGTCTGCTTCAAAAAGGAATTTGAGGCAGCCAGGAAAATCATAAGCTATAAAATGAGCAAGCTCCATTTTATACTAATAAAATAAAAGTTAGGATCTCATCAGTGAAACAACTTCTCTTTGTGCTGTACTGTGTGCAAATATTTGGATTACTAAAGTGAATTTATGAAGCAATTACTTTTAATGCTATAAGAGGAAATTAAGTACTCATTGATTCTTGATTTATAAACTAGAGCTAAAGATCATGAAAAAGCAAATATAACTTAATTAAATGTCCCTTGGCTTTGCTACTATTGAGGTCTTCACTCATAAAGTTGGTAAAACAAACCATTCCTAGAACATAAACGTATATTGGTTCTTCCAGTTGGGAAGGCAAATAATTTACTGGTTAAATATATTCAGCAAAGTTAACCCAAGTGAGAGATTTTCCTAGTGTCCTCTGGGGCTTGAAGAGATAAAAGCTATCATAGTTTTAGGGAAACCATTGTCCTGGGAATGATAGGCACTAACTTGCTGTAAAAAGGAGTAAACAAAAGGGCATCTCATTTTTTTTCTATTAGAAAATATATTTTAATATGCTCACAAAATAGACTATAGATCTGTGAAAGAAATAGAGCTTTATAGTCTATTCATTGGCTATGTACTTGTGGTTATTCATTGCTGACAGTGAACGCATTAACCTGGGATAATTTAATTGAGTCTTCTAGTAATGTTGCTATTTTTCTACTCT
Organism: Phoca vitulina; assembly: GCF_004348235.1. Lineage (NCBI taxonomy): Eukaryota > Metazoa > Chordata > Mammalia > Carnivora > Phocidae > Phoca > Phoca vitulina. The sequence goes on from NW_022589731.1 coordinate 20,748,365, forward strand.
GAAGTGTAAATGATTTTTAAAAATTGGGTTCTAAAATGTAACACTTCAAATGATGTATACAGCAAATCAAGGAGCCAGTGCAAGTCCCCTTTTGTGCTCCATGAGTTACTGATTAGAAAAGAAAGAATAAAGAAAGGAAAAATAAAAGAAAAAAACATAGCAGCAAAAGGGTGGGAAATGGAAATTTGACCCATTGGACAAGGAGTGTCAGGAACGTCCACCTGCATCTCTCTTCCCTGCAATTGTTGGTCTTTCGTGAAGATGAGTGGGGTCAGGGTTTGGGTCTCCTATCTGGTTGGGTAATGGGAGGATTTATTCAAATAAACTGTAAGTGAGCATGCCCAGCCAGAGTTTCAAAGTTTCTCCTAGCTAATGTAGGTTTTGACAAATTCTCTTCTCCATCACTAGGATAGATTGGAATCTCATCTTCAAGGGCATATCATGCTGGTTTGAGGAGGAAGTAGCAAGAGAATCAGCTTTTAGATTCTAACCAGGAAGTGTTAGGATAACCATTATGAAAAACAGAATATGCTCACTTCAAGAGGATGAAATCACCATCAGTGGGATTTGGACTTCATGGACATTTTTTAGGAAGTATTGATAGGCTAACAGACTCCCTCTTGGGTTGGCCTTGTGCTAGGCAAACATTTTTATCTAGTGGTTGCTTTGGCATTAGGGACATTCTGTGGTGACAGAGATGTGTTTTCCATCTTGTGACTGAGTCCATGACTTTGGCCTCACTGGCAATATGTTCTAAACACAGGTACTAACTGGACCTGGTTTGTAAACTGGGTAGACTAAGAGTACACTAAGAATATAAGAAAATCAAAGTGAAGAGACATATTAATTTGCTAGGGCTGCCATAAGTACCACAGACTAGGGGCCTAAACCACAGGCATTTATTTTCTTACAGTTCTGGGGTCTGGGAGTCTGAGATCAAGGTGTCTGCGGAGTTGGTGTCTTCAGAGTCCTCTGTTCTTGGCTTGCAGATGGTCCTCTTCTGCTTCTCCCTGTGTCTTCACATGGTCCTTCTCTGTGTGTCTGTGTCTTAATTTCTTTTTTTGTAAGGACACCAGTCATAATGGATTAGGCATTATCTACTTACTTACTGAGAGCAGAGAGCATTTGATGAACAGGATAACCTTGAACTTTGATTTTCATAACTCCTTGGGAATGGAAGGCAAAGCTCCAGATCTATATGAGGATGGAGTCTAAAAGGAGAATCCCTGCTGGTACTCTAAAGCAGTAGTTCTTTCCTAACTGGGGCTGATTTGGCCTACCAGGTTACATGGGGCAATGTCTGGAGACATTTTTGGTTGTCATGGCTGGAGAGGTCTACTGGCATTTTCTGGATCAAGGCCAGCGATGCTGCTAAATACCCTACAACGTACAGGACAACCTCCCACAGCAGAGAATTATCTGGTTTGAGGTTGAGAAACCCTGCTCTAAAAGGTTACATTGTTAGTATAAGAGTGAACTAGAAATTAAGCCACTTTTCTCCCATCCCCCAAAGTGCAAGTAAAATTATGTTTCTAAAACATGGTGCTGGGGAAGGTGTGCCTCCATGAGAGTCTATAAGCACAAGATTTACACCTCAAATTTATTCTGAGGCTATTTTATCTCAGGCAAATTTAAAGGGGTTCCAGGCTGATCATCCTCCTACGTGCTTGGCAGAAGCAAATTATCTCTCTTCTCTCTGGGCAAGTCCACCTTCAACTTGTGTCTCAACTAACCCACACATATAAACTTCTGAGAAATACACACATAGCAAAAGCCACAAGAAAATAAGCAAGAGTGAAAGCCAGCAGAGAGAGGAGGATCAGATTCCCAAATAAGTCAGTTGTTGAAATTAACACATAGAGAATATACAATAAAGAGAGTTAAATGTTTAAAGAAATAAAATGAGTACATGAAACGATGATTAAAGAATAAGAGACTATACATAATGACTGAGCAGATTTGAAAAATAAACATATAGAATTAAAAAAATGAAAACCGGAATGATTAATATTGAAAACTCCATGGAAGGCAATTAGACACAGCTGACAAGAGTCAGTAAACTAAAAGGCAGGTGTAAAAACGTTCCCAGGGAAGCACAGAGAGATTAAGACATGGACAAGTAGAAAGAGTGACAAGGAGATGTGCAGGATGGAATGAGACGGTCCAGCGTATGTCTGATTGGAGTTTCTGAAAGAGAATAGAGAGAAAATGGCATACAGTCACTGACTAAAGAGATAATCGTCGGTCATTTTCCACAACTCATGAAAGATGCCAATGTATAGAGTGAGAAAGCCCAGGGAAGCCCAAGCAAGACGGACAAAGAAGAAGAAATCCTGCACATAAGCTCATCATAGTGAAACTGAAGACCACTAGGGACAGAGACAAGCTTAAAAAATATCCCGAGGAAATTCAGTTACCTTAAAATGAATGGCCATTAACTGACCACTGATTTCTCAGTAGGAACAACAGAAGCCCAAGCAGAATAGAATGCTATCGCCATCACCCTAAGAGAAAATAACTATCAACCTAGAGTAATGTACCCAATAAAATTTATTTCTAGAAAACTGAGAGACTTTGCTATCTGTAGACCTCTAAGCACAGTAAATTCTAAAAGAGGGACGTTAGGCAGTAGGAATGCGATCAGGATGGAAGGTCTGAGATGCGAGAAGAAACCAAGAGTGAAGGAAGTATGCACCCAAACAAACATGGGCTGAAGAAAACAGTATCAGCAATTCTCCTGGTTGAAAAAAAAAAAAAGAACTCTTATAAAAGAGCGCTAATGTCTGGAGGGGGTGCTCAGAATTAAAGTGTTCTAAGGCCTTGTATTGTTTCAGAGGAGAGTAAAGATAGTCATTAGTTATACATTTTGGAAAATTCAATGTGTGTGTGAAAATCCCTATGTAGCTATTAAAATAATGAAAATGAGATGCATTATTTCTAAACTAATAGTGGAAAAAGGGAAGGACCCATGTACAAAAGTTTGAAAACAAAACTAAAATAAATATCGTTAAGGCATACAAACACATAATAAAACTATAAAGAAAAATGAGAGTGATACACACAGAAGTCAGGATCATGGTGACTTGGCAGGGGGTGGAAGGAATCAGAAGATCTGGGAGGGACACCCAGGGCTTTGACTTCAAAGGCAACTGACAGTTTTTTCCCTACACTGGGTGATGGGTCCATGATCATTGACTTGTTATTATTTACATCTCAAATTTAATTCATAGTCTTTTGTGTTTAGTCAACATTTGATTATAAAAACAACAGATTTTCAAAAGAAAAGGATAAAAAAACCTCTCATGAAACACTTTCTGTTTTCTGTAACACTAATAACACTCTCAGAGTCAGAGAGATTTCTATAAGGGGCCCATTGCCCTCTCCTTCTACGGCTTCTGGGGCAGACACAATGCATCTCAATTCTCACATCTTCGTTGGCACCTCACTTAGCAGGGTGGACAGAGAAGGTTTTCAACACATGCTGTTGTGTTTAACTGAGTTTATATAAAAGAAGCTATGACTATCAGTAAGACGACTGTGCTTAGAAATTAAAGGAACACGCGCCATTATTTGTCAAATAATTTAAATAAACACAGTTTTTCAGGGCAAAGGTTAAAATAGTGGCCTTCACCTCTTCAGGGGGCTGTCTTGATTTGGGTTCCCCTGGAAGCAGATCCTGAGATAAGGATTCAAGGTAGTTTATTTGTAAGGTGATCCCAGGAGCTGAGACAGGGAAGGCAAGGAAGCCAAAAAAGGATGACTTATGGAGCCAGTCACTGGGGTGGGCTCCATCCCTCTGGGGCCTCCAGCAGGAAGTCAACCCAACCGTGTGCTGAGGCAGCTGGGTATCTGTCACCACTTCCCTGGCGTAGGTGACGCCTCCCAGGCAATCCCTCTTCAAACGGCTGGCTTGTCCTGTGTCCCCAGCTGGAGACAAAGCCCATGGGCAGAGCTGCACTGTGTGTAGTAAGGAAGCCTCCTTTGGCTCGTAGAGGCAAAAACTGGGGGACATGGGCAGGACAACTTACAGCGTGTGCAGGGGCCCTGGCAGCCTTCTGGGTAGGACACTGGGATTCGTGAGCTCGGGCAGGAGTGTGGCACTTAGCCTCGAGGAACCAAGCAAGAGAAAGGAGATGTGAGATCGTAAAAGGGGTTGAAAATACAGGGGCAGCCACACTGAGTGCCATGGTCCCAGTGGCAGAAAGCGGGCAGAGGTGCAGGGACTCCCCGGACCGTGACAGCTGTGACAGTAATTGGGGCTTCTCTGAACCTGGAGGTACAGAATTAGGGGCACCACAAGCATAAACATTCCACAGATGGCAAGGCTGAAAAGATCACCAGCGAGCGTTGAAGTTATCATGGGGAAGGTTAACTTTTCCATGTAGAGTAGATGTACAAAGGGGTAGTTTGGACATATCACTCAAAAGGGTGAATCAATGATGTGGTTTCATTTCTAAAGGATGTAAATAGATACACATACAGAAACATACTATATAGGATAGGCAAATATAGGGCAAAAGAATGAGAAAAACAGATTACAGTATGAATATCCCATAAAGAAGAATTCAAGGAAAGAGGCATTGAATGAGACAATTGCTATGAAGGTAGTGAATAAGCATTTGTTGACTGCTTTTCCAGAACCTATTTCCCCAACATTGTTCTGATTTCCCTTGAGGGGAAATCCCCTTGAGAACTTTATCCTTCTTCCATTATTAGCCATGTGTCTTGAGCTGGGGATCACCCACTTTCAGCTTTGGGATGGGACCGCAAAAGAACATAGATACTCCAAAAGACAGAATGGAAAGAGGCAGAGAAATCAAGATCTTGGTGGCATCAAATAGGGCTGCTGGATCAAACCTCACCTAAAGCTTGCCTTGTTAGTTACAGGAACCAGTACATTTCATGTATTATCCAAAAAATCTTGAGTCCGGTTCCTATCATTTGCAATGTAAAGAGCTTTTACTAACACAAGGGGTATAGTACACAATCAAGATAAAATTGTCATAATCTTTATCAATTAAATAAAATCTATCATTGAAATATATAAAGAAAAAAAACCTCAAGAAATGCAGGAGAAAAAAAAATAGAAATAAAATTTTAATGGAAGACTTTAAAACTCTTTAGGGACCAAATAGGAAACAAAAGTGAACATGTAGAAATGTGAATAATGTAATTTAACAAGGCAGATCTAATCGATATATCAACTTTATGCCATCTACTATTTCAAGTGCCAGTGGTACATTTACACATTTCCATAGTTGAACCATGACAAAAACTGAATGTGTTCCCTAAAGAAGAACAAGTATGGCGGTCTCTGCCGAATATTCTGGGAGCTAACAACAAAGGTGGAAAAGAAACTCAAAAAGCCTCCAAACCAATCTCCCTTTTAACCCATTTTTTAAATAAAAAAGGAAATAAAACCTGTAACTATATATAGAATATCTAGGAAATACTGACAATAAAAATACAATTTTAAAGTCGATCAGAGAAAGATAATTATCATATGATCTCACTGATATGTGGAATTTAAGAAATAAGGCAGAAGATCAAAGTGGAAGAGAGGAAAAAATGAAACAAGATGAAACCAGAGAGGGAGACAAACCATAAGAGACTCTTAATCATAGGAAACAAACAGGGTTGCTGGAGGGAAGAGGGGGGATGGGGTAACTGGGTGATAGACGCTGGGGAGGGTATGTGTTGTAAAGAGCACTGGGTATTATATAAGACTGATGAATCACAGACCTGTACCCCTGAAACAAATAATACATTATATGTTAATTAATTGAATTCAAATAAAAAAATACAATTTTAAAAACAAGATATAGCTGAAATTGGACTTTATGGGCATTTTCTATGTAGTACTTTATTAAATAAAAAGGAAAAATATGTAACTCAAGTATTCAATTCAGATAATAAGAATCTACTTTCTGCTCCATTTTCCTGTGAACCTAAAACTACTTTAAAAAATTAAAATCTGTTTTGAAAGAGAGCTCACTGGGGCACCTGGATGGCTCAGTAGATTAAGCGTCCCCCTCTTGATTTCTGCTCAGGTCATGATCTCAGGGTTATGCGATCAAGCCCCAAGTTGGGTTATGCACTGCGCATGCATGGAGCCTGCTTAAGATTCTCTCCCTCTCTATAAATAAATAAATAAATAAATAAATAAATAAATAAAAGAGAGTTCACAAATTTTAAGAAAACAGAAGTAAAAACAGACATAAAATTACATATTAATAAATTAGAAAATGGTATAACTAAGAAATACAAGAGAGTTCTTTGGGAGGTTGGGGGATAATTAATGTCTTGTATTAGTTTACTAACTAGCTTAGTCAAGATCTGGGAGAGAAAGCCCAAATACACAAAACTCGGATTCACCCAGAGAAACTAAGTACAGACGTTGATCAAATTTGAAGGATGCTAAGACAGTACTTCGCTTAATTCTATGCTAATCAACTTAAACAAAGGGATGAGGTAGATAATTTTCAAGGAAAATAAGATCATAATCAACTGAAAGGTAACTAGAAAATTTAAGTGGGCTAATAACCAAGGAATGGGCTGGAAGAAGTTAAGAAGTCAGTGTGTATTACCCTGAGGGTTTCATGGCCAGTTCATTCAAACCTTCAAGGAACAGATAATTCCTATGCTTTGTTAGCTCTTGGAGAGCACAGACAAATAAGGAAAGCCTCTAAAAATCTTGTTTGAATGCCCAAATTTGTAAAATAGAGCATGCACCAAACCAGTGAACATATTGACAGAAAAACAGCAGGACAACCTCACTCAAAACCCAGGTAAAAATTAGAATCCTCTATTGAAATATAGAGTCTATGGGATATTAAAGGAATTATACCAAGAGGTATACCAAGACCGAGAGGAGTTCTTAGTAGAAGAGTAAAGATGATTTAATAGTAAGAAATCTACTAATATATTCCATTAAATATTATCAATAGATATCAAAAATGTATTTAATAAGTTTCAATATCTACTCATTTTTATTTATTTATTTTTTTAAAGATTTTATTGTTAAGTAATCTCTACACCCAATGTGGAGCTCGAACTTAAAACCTCGAGATCAAGAGTCACATGCTCTACTGACTGAGCCAGCCAGGTGCCCCAGAATATCTGCTCCTTATTTTTAGAAAGCCCATGGTTAAACAGAAATAAGCAGATACTTCTAGATACAATTTTAAGTGTGCGTATGGTATGTGTGTAAATTATGTTACACAAAACAGTAGCCAATTTCTGCTTAATAATAAAACACTAGCAGCAAGGCCCATTAAAGTCAATAAAAGACAAGAGTGCTGGTTATTATTACTATTATCACAATCTGAGAGTTACCACCAGATTTCCCTGCTACAGATTTTAACGATTTATTCTCCTCTCAACTGAATATGAAAGCACCTGTTACCCTAAACTTTGGCTTACACTATGTCTTATCACTCTTTGCAATCTCTGCCAACTTGATACAGGAAAATGATATTTTACAGTAGTTTTAATTTTCATTTCTTCAAGTGTTAGTGAGCTGAATTTTTACACGTTTAAACACCACGTGTACTTTTGTGAATAACGTGTTCAAGTTCTGTACCCATTTTTCTTTTTGGTATTCCATGTGTGTTATCGTTGTATTTGCAAATTAATGATGTTAACCCTTTGCCATGTATCTTGCAAATATTTTCTCAGCTTCTAGTGTGTCTTTAATCTTGATGGTATCTTTTGACATGAAGACATTTAAATGTTTTCATATCATAAAATATTTTATCTTATCTCTAAAGTTTTCTGGCCTGGGTGAAACTTCCTATACAGGGGAAGTTTCTTTTTTTTTTTTTTTTTAAGATTTTATTTATTTATTTGACAGAGAGCACAAGCAGGGGGAGCGGCAGAGGGAGAGGGAGAAGCAGACTCCCCGCGGAGCAGGGAGCCCAATGTGGGCTTGATCCCAGGACCCTGGAATCATGACCTGAGCTGAAGGCAGATGCTTAACCGACTGAGCCACCCAGGTGCCCCATATATAGGGGAAGTTTCTATTGCAAGAGCATAACAATCTTCCCCACTGTTTTATTCTAACAGTTTTAGAGTGACAATTACAATTTTACATTGAACCCTTTGATCCAACTATAATTTATTTAGGTATAGGGACTAAGGTGGGGCTACACACAGTTGGTATGTTTTTCCATATTCATATCCGCTATTAAATAATTCATCTCTCACTCATCGATTGTAGGCATCGTCCCTAAATGCTATTTCTTCCCTAAGCTCAGGTTTGCTTGTGTGCACTCGGTTCTATTTCACTTGCAGTGCCAGGATGCACACTGTTCCAGAAACCAGCATTATTGGTTCTGGTATTGGCCAGGGCGAGCACTCCATAATGATTCTTCTATTTTAGGATTTTTCTTCTTCTCACAAGTTAGTTCTTCCAGAGAATCTCCAGAAGCTTCAAGTTCCAAAGCAATCTCATTAAAACAACCATGTAAAGGTGAATTAAGGGACGGCAGTTTCCTGCGTCTCCCCCCGGAGCGCTCTGTCTAAATGTACCACGCTGCTGCGGTTCTCGGCGTGGCCAGGACCTAAACTGACCTGGCCACTATCTGTGCAGACACCGAAGCTCAGCCGTGGACTTCGCCGCCATGCATCCTGACGGATGGCTCACAGCATGCTTTTAGCATATTACATCACACTCTTCGGCTTCGGGACGATTATTCTGTAATAAATGAAAGGATCGCATCCTCTCATGAAGAATAGGCAGCAATGGTAGATCAATTTCTTAAAAAGATTTTCTCTTTATTACTGTCAAGGGGTTAGATCTAGGATAGTGTAGCATACAGATAATAAAGGTGAAATACAGGATACTTTGCAGATAACTACTATCCACTTTCTTTTTTCTGACAGTTATGGAGGGAAAAGAAAACCACAGATGTCTGATAAGACCCAGAGACGTCCTTTCATTATGTGTCTTAAGAGATAGGAGCAAGAGAGAATAGAGTAGAAAGAGACATCAGAAAAAATTAGGAGGGGAGAGGAAAAAACGGAACAGTCCTGTATTATATGGGTGGTTTCTGATTACTGCACATCTGTGGACAATATTTGAGATTTATTTCCTTTCTCTGGGGATTCCTTTGCCGGGCTAACGTTGGCGTCTGGAGCTCTGCAGAGCTTCTGTGGAAGGGTCCCTTGGCAGATTCAATTCCATGGTTTTGTCTTCATTCATAATCCATACTTTATACATCTCTGCAAATAACCACTGGAATTTAAACTAGAAAGCGACAAAATGGTCCTGGCTGTGGGCCTAAACAAAATCGGAACATTTGACTCTTTTGAAGTCATCTCTGATCGCTGTCCCTTTAACACTAGGCTAATCTTCTCCCATTGAAATTGTTCTTCCTCGCTTTTAGGATTACCAACAGTGAAGAATGAAAACAAAGACATCACAGCACAATTTCTCAAAATAAGTCTCTAGGCTGACAACGTCCATATGAAAATAGGAAGAAAATCACCATAAACATTTAAAAGAGAAAAGAAGAAGGAAAACAATCAGACTGCTCGCCACTCCCCCTCCACACCAGCCCAGCCTTGAGAACACAGTAAAAGTCCATTTATGAGTGACCACAAGTCACCATGGGCAGCTTCCAATTTTTAACGGAATTTATTTCGAGGTATAACCCATAGGTCCCTGTTAGCACGATCCCAGATCCCAGAGTAGTCCAAAGATGTTCGTTCACCCACGTGAGCAGGAGAACCCACACACAGCCTTCACTATTGGGGTCACTGAGACACAGGTATGCCATGCTTAGGTACCGAAGGTGGGGCTCAAACTGACCAACTTTTCGGTCAGTCTGGAGATCTGGGAAATATCTAGATACACTTTAATTTCAGGTAAAAATTTGTTCTTTTTCTGTATTTATAAGGGATCAAATTCTATCTGAGATAAAGAGAAATGAGAATATAGATTACAAAGAAATTATGAAACAGAGCCCATGAAAATAAATATATAGAAATGTAAATGTAACCAAGTAAATAGAAAAACAAAAACAAGGATCCATAATCAAACCATCCTAATACTACTATATTTAGCATTTTAATTCTTTCCCTTCTGATCTTTTTTCCTGTGTATATGTATGTAAACATTTTTTTAAAAAAATGGTCATATTCTTATTGTGATAAAATGTGTATCTTGTTTTTTTTTTAATTAAGCATGATATTGTAAGCATTGACAAAGTTCCTACACAATCTTAATAATCTATTTAGTGGATTTACCATCATTGATTATTCCCTTCTGATTACGAATGCATGTGGTGTCTAAATGTTATGTGTGTGTGTGTGTGTGTGTGTGTGTGTGTGTGTATAGGATGCTTTTATGCATTCTGCTTTCCCTTTTTTTCTTCCTCGCTCCTGCTTTTTCATCTTTATTTCCTTTTACCCCAAATCTCCATTATTATTCCTCTCCCCGCCGTAGAGAGCAATTCTAATTCAATGAGTTTGTTTTTGTTTGTCAGGGTTTTTCCAAAATGAGCAGTGCTGTTTGTGTGTGTGCATTTATATTTTCCATAAATGGTATTTGGTTATGTATCTCATTCTGTTTCTTACTTTCTTCACTGAGCACTAAGATGAAGATCCATCCGCATTGCTAAAGGTCCGTGTCCTTGCTTCCCTCTGCAGTAAACATTCCATGGCGTGTAATCACCACACGCCTAGTAAACTATCCACTCCCCCCCCCCCCCCCCCCCCCCCCCCGCTGCCCCCGCCACCCGCCCATTGTTACTGATAACTCTGTGCTTGGATACGTTCTTTTTGGGAACATACTTGTATGTGTCCCTTTTTGGATCTGCTGGGGAATTTCTTGGGAATGCATATCCAGGGTGAGATTGCTGGATCATAGGGCCTATAATACTTCTTTGACTAAAAAGAGCCAAAATTGTTCTCAGAATGGCTGTAACTTTTTACATTCTTACCGGTAGTTCATGAAAATTTCACATCTCCACATCCCTTCCAACACTTGGAGTCATCCCACTTCCTAAATTTTTGCCAGTCTTATAGATGTGAAGTGTATCTCTTCACTGGTTTAATTGTTACTCTCTGATTACTAACACATTTGAGTGTCTTTTAATTTGCCTGCTAGGTTTTTGGGCTTCCTCTTCTGTAAGTTGCTCATTCGTATTCCCCACCCCCATTTTTCTATTGGGGCTGTCCTTTTCTTTTGGTTTATGGGACTTCCTTGAATATTCCAGCTTTATCTCTTGTGTATTCTCTATTTGTTGGACTTTTGTCTATTGGTCCGTCAATTACTGAGAGTGGAATGTTAAAATCATTAACTATGCTTTTTATCCTCAACTTTTCGCTCTAGCAATTTATTTTTTAATGCGTTTCTATGCTCTGTAATTGGGTGCAAGCACATTTAGAATTGTTGTCTTTCTGATGAGTGGACCCTTTTATTACTAAAAATCTCTCTCTTTATCTCTTGCAGTTCTCTTTGCCCTTAATCCTATGTCTGATATTAATAGAACCACTGCAGTTTTCCTATAATTTATACCTCTAGTAAAGATTATGGTTTATCGTTTCTATCCTTTTACTGTTAACCTATCAGTGCCTCTACAGCCTTTATATTTTATAGGAAACTTTTGCAAAGAGGAAATCGGTCTTGCTGTTGTTTTTGTTTTTCAAATCCAGTGGAATTAGGCTAAGAAGAGTCAATTCAGAATAAAGAATTCATTACACCATGTTGGGTCCAGGAAACTAGCAGGGAAGTGGGAATTGTTTTAGTGACCAAGACGGTGTCTGGGTAATTTGGAAGGAAGAACATTTTAAATTTAATTATCCAGGTGGCTTGAATTTACTAAGGTTTTTCTTGACCTCCAGCATCATGTTTTCTTGACAGTCCTGATTCAAGAATATATTACAGGAGGGAGGAAGGCACTTAATTTTAACCTCTCAGCGGAAAAAACAACAAGCAAAAAATCAAACCAGAAATTTTTGATTGTTTCTCTTTAGAACTCTGCCCATTACTGAAGATGTGCTCACCGGATAATTAAGTACCCTCGTGATAATCAGGGGTGTTAAGATGCTGGAACAGAAAGAAGAGATTTCATTATTTTCCAATAACCTGTAGTCTTTAGGCTGTGATGCTCCTAAGATCAATATTTTTATCTCTGTGAGGGCAGTGTACATTCATTTTGTTACACATCCAGCATTTCCAAAGAGGCCATTGTTTCAGGCAAATGGAGTCGGCCCAGTGCTCTGTTGTTATAATGAATTCTCCTCCAAGACGCATAAAGTACTTGGAAAATTGCAAACTCCTGTTTTAACCAGCATGATTTCCAGCAGTTTTAATGAATGTTTTTTAGAGAAAAAAAAATCACCCTGACAACTAACGGTTGTGTTTATCATCTCTGCCACAAAATAGTAAAGATCTGACTGTTCTTCAGGTAATCAATTTCCGGGAATTGCTAATAACAGACTTAGTAAGTCTCCCAGGCTCTGCAACTCAACAGTTGTGTGTAAGCTGTAATTTGCATTAAAAATAGTCATCTCATGACACAAATCCTGAGATCATACTAACAGCCAACTTTCATGCAAGGGATACGGTTTGTTATATACACGACATGGGGTGTGCTGTAAGGCACCTAATTGCACAATTAAGGTTTATCACAGAATTCTTATATATCGACCATTTTACTTTAACCCCCAAGTTTCATTTTTTAGCTCTCGAACTAATGTGGAAATAAGGTTTTAAAAATTCACGGTTGTAACATGTCACGCCGTGGCCGACTGACCTTTTTGAAAGAGTTTGCTAAATGATTAGAAGAATACTAATTAAAATTCAGGCTTCAAGAAACGTATCGGATCATAAGTCGAAATGCTGTTTACAAAACTTTCCCTGACTCGTGTTAAGGTTTTGTAGATGAAATAGGTTCTCTGCTGTGCTATCTTTGAAATCTGAAAGAGGAAAATTTAGTTGTGAGGGAGGTTGTCTTCTAACTGCATTTTTACATTGCCTCTGACTTTGGTTCACTCTACTCTGTGAATCTGAACAACGAAAAGGCCACATTAATGTGACGCTTGCTAGGACAATGGCTGAGGTCCCTCTTGGTAGCTGAAAATCTAGATCATGAATCTTGATGGAGAAAGATGTCATTCCATAAATATGTAAGATGTCCTTAAGCCAAGAGATCTATCATTTTGGCCCTATTTGTCAGATGCTGGGAAACAACGCCATTCTCCTGAGACTCTGGGGGGTCCCAGCAGGGGGCCCTGTTCTGGAAAGAAGACTTTCACAGGAAGCTGACTGAGGACTGTTTACTTCCTGGTTATGTTGCCAAAAGGACATCCAGCAAAAATGAAAGACCATTATTTAAACTATACAAAGAGAAAACCCCAGCAATGGATACCGGCTACAACCCTGATCATTTTGATGGGCTAGGCCAAGAAATTTGGGTAGAAGATGGATGTAGGTAAGTGTTTAGTTTAGGAGCAAACCACGCTCTTTTATCTACCGTGTGAATTGTCACCTTTTGCCATTAGGTATGATTACAAACTGGAAGTCAGACGCAGAAATTTGGGCTTTGAATAATTTCTCCCTTGGTCTTATGTAATGCCTGACTCCCAAACATTTAAGCATGTTGAGATAACAGGTAGGAAACGTGTAGCAGAAATTTTTACTGCCCGCCTTCTATGAAAATGATTGCACATGCTACCAAGTAACTACAGTTTACGGTTCTCTGGGAAAACAGGAGGAATCAAATTATTTATGAAGTCAGATTTTGGATGGTTACCAATGGCCTGGAGGAGACTAACTGACGGGTAAAAATGTTACCCTTCAGCACCAAGTAGATGATGTGACCCCACGCTCCTTTATACTCTATATACCTCCAGCGTCAGAGACTGTCCCGTACACTCTACAGTCGGAAGGCCATGAGAATATGCAATGCCCACAACTTAGCTTTATTTAGGGAAATAATACTCTTTGCCGCCATTTGTGTTTTTGAATATGTCAAGGAATATTCATCAAAGAAGTGGGGATTGGGTGAGGGGAACTTTCTGGAAATGTAAACTGTAGAGACAAAAAAGTTAAAAAATGAAAAGATAGACAATCTTTCTGGAGAAAGATTGTATCTGTTTTGCTTCTTTAATGAATGTTGGCTATAACAGTTTAAACAAACTTTCAACAAATATTTTTATGTCTGTCAATCTCAGAGTCTTAAAATCAAGCAGGGAGGGAGGGATCACTTAAGTTATGTAGCTCAGCGTTCCCCTCAAGGCAGGAATTTCTTTCTTTTTTTCTTAAAGATTTTATTTATTTATTTGAGAGAGAGCACGAGAGAGAGAGAAAGAGAGAGAGAGCACACAAGTAGGGGGAGCAGGAGAGGGAGAAGCAGGCTTCCCGCAGGGCAGGGAGCCCGATGTGGGGCTCAATCCCAGGACCCCGAGATCGTGACCTGAGCCGAAGGCAGACGCTTAACCAACTGAGCCACCCAGGCGCCCCAAGGTAGGGATTTCTTACAGAATACCCCGACAAACAGTTGTCTAGTTGCTACTAGAACCTTCTGTGAAACCAACACTTCTGTCCCTCATGAGGCAGCTTGCACTACTTTTACTGGTAGAAAAGTCTTCCTTGTTTGCAACAGAAGCTCCCTCTCTGTGACATGCATTCCTCCATGCCACCACAGCATCTTTAAAGATTTTATTTATTTATTTATTTGAGAGCGAAAGAGAGAGAGCGGGGGCGGGGGGGAGGATTGGTGCAGAGGGAGAGGGAGAATCTTCAAGCAGACTCCACGCTGAGCACAGGGCCCAAAGTGGGGCTCGAACTCACGACCCTGAGATCATGACGTGAGTTGAAACGAAGAGTCGATGCTCAACCAAGCCACCGAGGTGCCCCGCCACCACATCATCTTTAATGACAGAGAACAGCTTTTCATGGGATGACCTTTCAGCCCTGGGAGAGTTCACAGGATGACCTTTCCACTTTGGGAGAGGGGATTCCAGAGTCTTCAAACCTCCCCTTCTCTGGGCTAAAGAGTGTTCCCTTCCATTACCCTTGGAAAGCGTAGCAAAGTGGTTCTTAACTTTGTTTAAGTCATTGTTCCTTGGAAAATCAGACGCAAGCTAGGAACATTCTTCCTGAAGAAAGCAGACATCTGCTTCGGGAGGGATAGGAACATTTGTTTTTATTTTGATTCTTTTCAATCAAGCAATTGACATCAGGGTGTTCCGCTTGAAAAATGGAATGCAGGCGAATTCCGGTTCCCTGAGGGTTGTGGGTATGCTGAGGACCCCGTGGGGACGCACGTGCACTTCAGTGCCCCACTTTCCTGGGGAGAGCCGGCATAGCCAGCCTCTCATGGTCACGAGCAGGGACCCAGTGACTGCGAATTCTCTCCCTTCCTGGGACCGCCTGCGGCAGGTACATGCTCATCGTTGGCGGGGCCATCAATCGCTCCTCGCACAACGTCCTATACTTTGGAGTTAACTGGAGTGATGCATGAGCCCCACCACGACCCGCGAGAGACCATTTTATTCTTATTTTGCAGTTGGGGCAACAGAGCCTCTGAGAAGATAAATGACTTCCCTGAGGTCACAGGGGTGGCCGTGTGCCGGGCCCAGCCGGCCAGGCTCCCTGGTACCCCACCCAGCGCCCCTGCATCCACACGAAGCCGACTCCCACTTACTAACCCAGTAAGCCGAACCATAATCTCATTAAAGTAGAAGAGCAAGAGCCACATCCCGGCCTTCCCAATTAGTGGCCTAATGCCGTGTCTTCACACACAGGTGGGCTGGAAGCTCCAGGAGCGAGTCCTTTACTGCTGGTCCCAGAGGAACCGGGGCTGACGGCGAGCAGCAGCCTTTGCAAGGGGAGGTGATGCTGTCCCCTGGGGGGGCCGAGCTTGGCTCTCAACTTTAGGGGAACAGGTGGCCTTCCCTGAGATTTTGTTCAGGATCTAAGAATAGAAACTCCTCTAGAGCCCTTACGCTGGGGGACAGATCATCTCTAACAGGAAATGAATGGTTTTAAGAAACCACGTTTTGCCCGTGGCCCCACCCAAAAAAGCGCGAGGGTGCCAGCCAGCTCCAGAGAATGCTCCAGAGGAAAACCCCGCAGGAGGAGACGCATTCGGCTGGCAACGGGCTGGGTGGCGCTTGTCTCGGCTTCTGTCGCCTCCAGTGTCTATGCGGCCGCAGCAGTGCCCCCGCCGTCTCTATGCTCCCCACTCTCCCTTCTGACCTTGAGAACGCGTGGACGCTGCTCAGCCGCCGGGCAGGGCTTCCGCGGTACAGTTCGTTCACGGCGAGGCGGCGGGGAGGCCGTTCACGCTTTCTGCTGGAAGGCTCTGTGGCAAATCCAATCCCCTCCCTGTCGGAGATGTGAGGCCCCGGACGCTGGCCAGATGGTGGAGGCAAATGCCCCCCGGGCTGCCTTCTGCGCTCTCCAAACAGCTGCAGGCAATCCGACCGTCGGGCCACGCAGGCAGGGTGTGTGGCTCAAGCAGAAACCACAACAGCCGGGGCCTGGCGGACACACTCCGCGGCCACGCCGTGTTCTGCACAGATCTAAGCGGGTTGCGGTGGGTTCCAGGACGGGACGGTGCTCAGGGCCAGTGTGTGGCCTCGGGGGGGGCGAGTGTCGCCGGCGGCCCGACGTGCACACAGTGCACACAGCCCCTCCTCTGACTACGCGTCCCTTCTAGACTCCGGCTGAGGCTCGCACGGGGCGCTGGCTAATCTTTTGTGTCGACTGGAGTGGGCCACAGGGGGCCTAGACTGACCATGATTTCTGGGTGTGTCTGTGAGGGTGTTTCTGGACGACACTAGCATTTGAATAATCCGTGGGCTCCGTAGAAGAGATTGCCCTCCGGTCCACTGAGGTGCTGACCGGAACCAAAAGGAAGAGGAGGAGAAATTTGCCCTTTTTGCTTTCTGCCTCACTGATTGGACTGGGAGATCCATCTTCTCCTGCCCTTGGACCAGGATGCACACCTGAGGCTCCTCTGGTTCTCAGGCCTTCAGACTCAGATGGAGTTCCCCCACCAGTCTTCCCGGTCTCCTGCTTGCAGATGGCAGACTGCGGCCCTCCTCGGCCGCCCTAACCACGTAAGCCAACTCCTCGTCATCAATATCTACCTGCCTGCCTACCTGCTTATCATCCATCTACCTATCTCCTATTGGTTCTGTTTCTCTGGAGAACCATGACCAGCACAGAAGGAGACAGCCGGAGCAGCACATATTCTAGAATCAGGACTCAGACCTGCGTCAAAGACACACAAAGCCAGCGCTCTTCTGACGGCCATGCTGCCCGAGAGCCAGTAAGATGGCGGCACTCACGACGGGACGGTGTCCACACCTGTTCACGGGGTTCTAGAGAGGTGGCTGAGCCTCATGGGCAGAGGCACCCAGATGATTTGGGGGGCACAGGGCTAGGCAGTTGCCGACGGAGTCATCCAGTGACAAAGTTATTCTCTTTCCAGTCCCCTTTGAACCATTCTGGGTCCAGCCAGGAACAAAGTCCCATTGGGCGTTCGTCTTAACGCCTTTCCGATGCCAGCCCAGGCTCAGAGCCTTCTGCAGACAACAGCTTTAAGCCAGCTGTTAATAACATTGTTTTGTGTTTATTGCATCTGTTTTTCTAGTTATTTTTTCTCCATTTGTGAAAGGGGAGACTTACTTTCCATTTTCAGAAGTGACGCGAAATTTTAAAATCAATGTGTTGTTTCATGAAAGGTAATCAATTTAAAGAAAACAAATGAGAGGACAAGTGGTGTACAAATTTCACAAAGTTTGGAAAGCATTAGCACATGACCTAGGATGCAGGCTTGACTCTGCCATTCCCGAATCATGTAACCATGTGTGGATCACTTAATTATTGCTAATTCGATGAGATAATGGAAAGGGCAATTCTCCTTGAGGTGTAAAATAATAATCAATTATTACTTATTGTGACTGCTGTTGAATTGTTATGTTAAAAATATCACATCCCAGTCCTGCCAGTAGTTGTCATTTGTTGCTATGACCACCGTGGGGGGCAGGGGTGCGCAGAGAGCCACGGTGCCCTGATGCGGTAGGTTGCCCGGTGAGGAGTTTGGATGCCAAGGAGCAGGAATTGCAGACTATTCATCTGATGAATGGTTCCTATAGTGTCACAAGGACAACAGGATATTTGTCAGCTGTGCCAGGGACACAAGCTCCTGGTCACCCAGGGAAGGGGTCGGGGGGGAGGTGGCCCTGCCAACACAGGATTGAGAGGAGCTTCAGGGAGCCCCAGAGCTGGGATCCCATCTTTGTGTTACAGATGGAGACATTCCCGCCAATAGCATTCCCCACAGCAAAGAGGCCAGCCCTTCACTGAGGGAGACCGGGAGGCACATCCCCCAGATGCTTGGATCCCCTTCCTGAGATGGTGTGAGGGGTACTCCTGCAGGGTTCCTGCTGACCCCTTATCCTGAAGGAGACTTCGAAGAGGAAGGTCAGTGGTGTATTGGGTAGCTCCTCCCAAGCTCATCATCTTGGGGCCATGGCTGATAACTAGTTTTCTCACTGCTTTGTTTTACATTGTTGTTGTTGTTGTTGTTTTTAACAAGTTTATTGAGGTAAAATTAGCATATAATAAACAACATATCTTTAAAGCCTATAGTCTGATGAGTTTTGGCTTGCGTAAGTACCCATGAGTCCCCTCCACGGAGAAGACAACAAACACATCTGTCTTCCCCAAAGTTTCCTGTGCACCTTTTAAGCTGTCCCCATGACCCTCCCTGCATCCCCATCCTCAGACATACCTGCTTTATGTCATTATAGATGAATGTGCATCTCATAGACTCTTGTACAAACAGACTCATCCAGTATGTACTCTTTTTTTTTTTTGCCATGCTTCTGTTAGCATAATCATTTTGAGATCCCCCTATGTTGTTGTATGTATCAACAGTTCATTCTGTTACATTGCTGAGTCCTCCTATGGATATCCTGCAACTTGATTATACGTTTGCCTGGTGGTGGCCATTTGTATTTTTTTTTTTTCCCAGCTCCTGACTATTATGAATAAAGCTGCTACACATGTTTGAGCACAGTCTTTGTGTGAGCAATGCCTTCATTTCTTTTGACTAAATAACTGGGAATGGACTGGCTGGGTCCTATGGTAGGTCTATGTTTAGCTTTTAAAGAGAATGCCAAGATGTTTTCAAATGTAGTTGTATCACTTTATATTCCAACTAACAGCATATAAGGATTCATTCCAGTTCCCCCAAATTTTTGCCAGCACTTGGTGTGGTTGGCCCTTTTCCTTTCAGCCACTGTGGTGGATATAATAATACTACATTGTGGTTTTAATTTGTATCTCTCTAATTGAGGAATAATGCCACATGGTTTTTCATGTGCTTATTTGTCATCTGTGTATCTTCTTTGATAAAGTGTCTGTTCAAATATTTTCCCCATATTTAAATTGGGTTGTCTTCTTATTATTCAGTTTAAAAAGTTCTTTATATATTCCAGATACAAGTCCTTTGTCAGAAAAACTTTTACAAATATTTTGTCCCAGTCTGTGGCTTGCCTTTCATGTTCAGAACAGACTTTTAAAGGGCAAAAGTTTTAAATTTTAACGAAGTCAATGTACTGATTTTTTATTGTGTAGTTTGTGCTTTTTGTTTGTTTTTGTTACATTTAAGAAATTTTTGACAAATCCACATCATTAGGGTTTTCACCTATGTTTTCTCTAAAATTTTAAAGATTTTATTCCCACATTAAGATATGTGATCTATTTCGTGTTAATTCTTGTATACGATGTGAGGTTGGAGTTCTTTTTTTTTTTTTTTTGCTTTTGGAAAACCAATTGTTCCAGCACCATTATGCTTTTCTCATTAAATTACCTTAGCCCTTTTATTGAAAAGCAAATGATAAATGCTTTAATACATATATTTGATACATGCTTTGATCTATGCATGGGTTGATTTCTGGACTCTATTGTTCCATTGATCTCTATGTGGCAATACCACACTCTCCTGATGGCTATAGCTTTTTATTAAGTCTTGCAATCTATATGCTCCAACTTTGTTCTCCTTTTCCAAGTTGTTTTGGATATTCTAGGTCCTTTGCATTGCGATGTACATTTTAAAGTCAGTGTTCTAATTACAACTTGCCTTTTTGCATGACGATGACTCTGGGCATTTTTGCTTTACTTGGGCCCCTGCGAAAGGTGGTGAGTGCAGCCCCTTGGTGTAAGACAACAATCAGGGAAGGATGTCCTGTGTCTCTGCCTTCCTCTCTCTCTTTCCTGGCACCCTTTACCCCTAAATTGCTTAATTATTCAAGGAATACTTCTGGCAATTAAAATTCTTATTATATAGTCATGGTCTATGTCAAACATGGCTTCATGGTTGAATCTCTTTCTCTCATCTGGATGCCAGCAATCAGGATTCGCAGTGCAGATGAAGATGGTGGAACACTTATTTTAATAGGCTGGAAGGCTTCCTGGCATGTTTTGAGTAAATTGTGCTACAGTCATGCGGAACTGAATTAGTGTCTGTTTTATAAATAAGGTCCAAACGGTATCACTTTGCAAGGGGTAGCAGCCAGAGACACCAGGTTACCCTTCTGTCTGCTGTGTTAGGGAGCATTCTTGTCCTGACTGTCTTATCTTTAACTCAGAAGTGGAGGGAATGGACTTTAAGGGATGGGGTGCAAGAGAGCTTCGGGCGGCAGCCCAGAGTGAGCAAACACGGGATCCAAGCACACGGGCCGTACAGGCACAGGGCTGGGGTAATGATGGGAGAGCCAAGAGCACAGAACTTAAATGCCAGAGGACGGCCCTGAGGGTGGATGCCATGTGAGAGGTGGCACTGGGTGCCTCCTTGTCCTCGCCCTCGTCCCAGCCCTGCAGGACAATCGGCCAGGGAATGCTCTGAAGACTACCTGTGACTCAGCCATCAAGGACTCATTTCAACCCGGGCTCATGCATTTCCTACATTCTTTTACTTTATTAGAAAACAGGTCTTGGACTCCCTGTGCCCCTCCTACCTCCCAAACCAAACCAAAACAATAAAAGTCCTCACTTCCTGAATTGAGTTCACAGGGTGGGTTTTAATTAACCTAATTTTTCATATATCAAACTGTTCCCTTTGGGTGGGGAGGATTCCTACTTTGTGCCAGGCCCTGGGCCGTGATAGGAAAGGCAGGGGTGGCCACTGACCTCCAGGAAGGCATGGCCTCAGGCAGAGAGGGATTAACCCATAAATCATTAAAGGTAAATGGGAGCTGGGAGGGCTGCAAGGGAGGGACAGGTGCCTCCTTCGGCTGCTCCTAGCAGGGAGGGACCCCTCCACTTTCAGGGAGAGCCTCAGGAAAGAGAAGGCATCTGAGCTGAGCCTAAAAATTAGCACCCATCAGTGTTATCCATCTATTAATGGTAAATAATGACACCACCACCATATCACAGGTAGGGAGCACTTAATAAGAGCCAGGCATCTGCTGAATCTGGAATGTCTCCTCTAGTCCTCAAAACAATCCTGTATTGATATAGGTGCATATAATTATTATGTTATATATAATTATGATTACATTATATGTATTCTAGTTATAATATGTGTAATGTATTCCCTATGCATATCGCCCCCCTTTCTCAGATAAGAAAACTAAGGCTTGGGGCGAGGCTAAGTCACTTGGCCGAGGTCTTGCAACTCATAAGCGTAAGAGCCAAGATTTGAACCCAGCTTCTCGCGCCAGAGCCCAAATATTGGCAGAGAAAATCTTTCTCTATGTTAAATGGACTGGTGTTAAATGCCGAGTGGAACTATTCTGGCTCTTTTTATCTAGAAAGTTTGAATATTTAAGCCTCTGGGTGTTGAAAAGGCACAGCTCAGCACGTCCTCTCTATCAGCAAGTGCACGGCCACCGACGAGTGAGAGCTTCCGCGCCCGCACAGGCTGCGGGGGGGACCACGCACACCGCCCTGGTGCCCCTGTGTGCATTCATGGCGCTAAATAAGACTTTACTGGCTACAATAACATCCGTCAGTTATCTGTGCTGTAGTGTAAACAATGAAATTCTTATTATGTACTCAGAATCCACAAAGCCATTTCCATGGAAACTCTGTTTTCATGTCATATCTTTAATGAATAGGTAATGAAAAAAATGCTGCATTTACAACTTCATTACTAGTTTAAAAAAGAAAAAGAAAAGCACACATTTGCACACACACAAGCCCAGCTATAAATTTGAATTACGGTCACTGTCATGTCTTAGAGCGTGGGGGAACATCACAGAGTTTTCAAGGCTGTTGTGTTGGATTGAATGAATGGAAAAGAGGACAAAAAATTTTTTGTATTGCCAAAACCCTACTTCCCGGGCCAAAAACTTGGAGTGTGAGCCTCACTTTTGATCTCATTATGATTTTAATAATTTTGGCACCAAATAAATCCCTGGGCCCACCTCAGAAACTAGGGTGTCTGGGAATGGAGAAGAAAAGCCCAACACATGCTCCTAGTTTCCTGCAGGGGCCCCAGCTGACCTGCCTCTGTTTTTCAGACGATAGGGATCTGATTTGCCGTTAAAAGATTGCTTTAACGTAGCATAAAAGATTGTCTAATCACAGCATCTAGTCACTGAGGGGAAAGAATCCATTCTTGTGACATCAGTGCAAGTATCTTACAAAGGACGTTTATGAGAATTATTAACAAAGAACTAGGTAGCCTCTATCCTGATGGTATGATCAAGACATGTGAGCCGGTCTGAAGGGATGACAATGCAGCCACAACATGATAGGGAAGAGGAAGAGGCCGTGAGGCTGTCTCCATATACACAACCACCAACCATCTTCTAGAATGTTCTCCTGCAGACAAGTGGACCGGTGCTTACCTGCTGCTGCCCCCACCCCTCTTCACTCCATGCCATGAATGGAATGTGCAGATGGGGTACAAAATCTCAGCGGCAGTTCGATCAGCATGGAAAAATATTTAAAACCTGATGCCCACTCCATCAATCCATCCTGTCTCCCCATCCTTGCCCAGGTCAAGTGTCTGATTGGCTAGGAAATGTTTCACATTTCCCTGCATGGTCATGAATTCATGCCACTGAGCAGGGACATCCAGTAAGTTCATGGGACAGCAGGTCCTCATTCACCAGACCCCATTATTTGGGGTTTGTGATAATCTCAACAATAACCGGGCTGAGGCTCACCTTTGTCCATTCCTGGAGACTGTGTGCTAAGAAAGCCCACAGGGAAAGAGGGATAGCAAAGAAGATATGTAGATCACTTCCAAGTGGTGCCCATTTGTCTATAAAATGTAACTTATCTATTCATTAAAATTCTTCCCGTAAGAGCTTTGGACAGGTGATAATTTTTGTCAGTGTAATTCTAAGTACATGAAAATAATAAGGCTGCATTTCTTTGATAACACTTCCTGGATGGGAGGCTTCATGCTATCATGGAGAAAAACATTGTCTAAGCTCCCTTATGAACTGGCTGTGTGGCCTCTGGAAACTCACTTCCCTGGGCCTTGGCTTCCTCATCTGTACATTGAATGGGGGGGACAAGATGATCTCTGAGTGTCTTCCAGTTTTAATATTTTATGAATTCACATGCTTCTCACCAAATCCCAGCCATTGCTGCACGGTGCGGTGACAAACCCAGAGATACACAGGAGAGCTCTCGTGTGTGTGTGTCCGTGTGTGTGTGTGTGTGTGTGTGTCCGTGTGTGATTTTAGTATGGACAAGCTATGAAGTAGGGTCATGGTGGGTGCCCATTAGGATTCATGGCTGTGAGTTCTGAAGTGCCCCCACTCTAAGCACAAAAGTGAGCTTCTCTCTGGCAACATCCAGTTGCTCAAGTGAGCATGGGGAGGTAGTCTGGATGATCACATTTATATAACGCCCAAACTAAGAAGATGGTGAGGAGAGGGACTAGAATGTTCATGGTGGGTGTCTTTTGATGGCGAGACCATGGTTGGTATTTTTTTTCTCCTTTATATTTTATATATTTTCTAAATTTCCTATATGGAGCTTATAATAATAGTGGAAAATATAATTATAGCTTTTTGAAAGAAAAAAATATGGAAGCCAAGGTGAAGGTAGTCACAGCTCCCTATATGTCGGATATTTCTATCTGCCAGACTTTCTCTGTGACATTCCAGCAAAGCATTCCAATCAGCTGGAAAGTCTTTCCAATTAGCTTTTTTTAAAATCAGATTTTATTTTGGGTAATTTGAGATTTCAGGAGAAGTTGCAAAGATAGTACAGAGAATTTCCATATACTATTCCCCGGATTCTGTAAATTGACAATATCTTACATAGGCATGTTAAATTTGTCAAAATTAAGAAATTATCACTGGTACTTTACTATAAACCTAGTCACAGACTGTAATGGGTTTTGCCACTTTTTCCATGAACATCCTTTTTTTTCTTTCAGGATCTAGTCTGAGATACCACATTGCATTTATCCAATTAGCTCAAAAGATTCCTTGGCCAACATGCAAAAATTGTTAATTTTATCGACCTCATAGGGTCACTGTGAGAATTAACTGAAATAATCTGTAGGAAAAAGCTTTGTAAACTGTAAAGTGCTGCATTATATTGGATGATGATGATGATGCAGACTTCACACTGGGGCCAGCTCCAGGAGCTGAAATGGAAGGGGAAAATGATGAGATAGACTTGCATTTGTATACCATCTTGTACTCCTTGAAGTGCTTGAAAGTCTCCTCTGCTGATAAAAAGCTACCATATATTGTTTACTGTGTACGTTGAGTTCTGTGTTAAGTGCGGATGTTAGTTTCCTGAGGGCTACTCTAACCAAGTACCACAAACTGGGTGGCTGAAAACAACAGAAATTTAATGTCTCACAGTTCCGGAGGAGGGAGGTTCAAAAATGAAGTGTCAGTGGGGTTGGATCCTTGTCGGAGGCTCTCAGAGAGAATCTGTTCCGTGTCTCTCTCCCAGCTTCCAGTGGGTGCCGCCATCCTTGGCATTCCCTGGACTGTAGATCCATCTCTCCAATCTCTGTCTCTGTCATCACAGGTCTTCTCCCTGTGCCTGTGTGCGTGTGTGTCTCTGTGTCTGTCTCTGTGTCCAAACTTCCCATTTCTTATAAGGACACCGGGCATTGCAATGAAACGCTCTCTAATCTGGCATGACCTCATTGTAACTCAATTACATCTGCAAAGACCCTATTTCCAAACAAAGTCACGTTCATAGGTTCTGGGTGAGCCTGAATTCTAGGGGAACACTTTCAACCTAGTATAGAGCTTGAATTCATTAGCTCATTTCATACGACTTATCAACCTTACGAGGCAGATATTTTTATTAAATCTCAACTTACAGACAGAAAAACAGAGACTTAGAAATAACTTGCCCTAAATCCAATGGCTTAAGCGGCTGTACTCAAACACTGGTCTTAAGCTCCACACTCTTCACTATCCTGTATTTCTCAGAGTAGAGTTCAAGGTCATCTTCTTTGGATGCTTCTAAGTCTTAAGAATAATTCAAAAAATGTTGTTATTCTATTCTGACAATACTCTTCTAAAAATCCACGTGAGCATATTATGGAGCCTTGCCATGTGACCCAGTGGGCCCCCAGCACCCGCCCTTGCAGCTGTGGCTGGGACCGTATTGGGGTCAGGCCGGCCATAGGCACTGAGGACTGCGTGTAGGAAGAACTCAGCTCGCCGAGCCAAGCCCAGAAGACATCACAGCGCGCCGGACAGACAGGATTCCTGTGAGTTGAACTGAAAAAAGATCCTGTGGCAGGGAGGTGAGGATGGCGTCATCATGGACACTGGGAGTAGGATTTGAAGAACAATCCAGACCCCATAGGGGAGCAGCCAGGAGGAGAGCCACACTGCAGAGATTTAGTTCTGGCGCAACATCATCTGCCACATTAAATCCATGCTTTTAATTGGACTTTTATAGGTTTTATGGTTTTGTTTGTATTTAATCTTTAAATTTGCTTTGGTTTTTATAGATGTATAAAAGCTATAAACATAAGGAGATTATGTCTAATTTATGTTTGCACATATTTGAGTAATGTTATAATAAAAAGAATTAAGGTCAACTTGAGGAATTCATGAGATTTTTCTCTAGTTGGAGGAAAAACACCCTTTGCTCTCTCTTGCCTGCTGGCCTCTCTCTTGCCGTGGCGGGCAGAGGAGGGAGGGTCTGGAGGGTGCGCTCTCACCCTGCGTTAGCAGGGAGGAAACGTGGTCTCGGGGAGAACAGGTGACTTCCCATGTGGCATCGCACAGATGGTTCAGGGGAGAGCTGGGAGGACCCACCAACCACCCAGGAGTCCAACCTGTTTGGGGCAGCACACTCAGTTCAAACCATCTGAGAACTTACAGGGGATTTATTGGTTCCTGTTACTAAATCAATCAGTGGGTAACACTTTACGCTGGTTTTGATCCAGGGTCCAGATATGTGTCCAGGACTTCGGTTCTCTTTTCCTCTTAGGACCCCCATAACTTCTCAGGACAGCTCGGCCCCCAGGGTCCCCAGATAGCCATGGGCAACTCCCAGGACTTGGTGCTTCTCCCTCCAAGCCCAGCAGGGACACAACCACCTAGAGGAAACCCCCACACATACTACTGGCTCTGACTGGGCCACATTCCCATCTTCAAAGCAGCCCTGGAGCCAGTGAAAGAGAGAGCTAGTTGGTTTACATCTAGGTGACGTGCTTGCCCAAGACCTAGTGGTGCAGCTACCCCCCCCCCCCAGGAGCACATGGGCTGGCGTCCCCAGGACATTGGGTGAGGTTACTGAGAAAAGAGTAAATGGGGGCACCTGGGTGGCTCAGTTGGTTAAGTGTCTGCCTTCGGCTCAGGTCATGATCCCAGGGTCCTGGGATCGAGCCCCGCATGGGGCTCCCTGCTCAGCAGGGAGTCTGCTTCTCCTTCTCATCCCCGCTTGTGCTCTCTGTCACTATCTTTGTCTCTCTCTCTCAGATAAGTAAATAAAATCTTAAAAAAAAAAAGATTAAACGGATGACCGACACAAACATGACAGATCCCAACCATACCACCTTTCTTGCTGTGCGTCCCCCAGCAGTTTCTTAACCTCTCAGTACTACGGGGTCCTCAGCTGACAAGTAGGGGTCACGATAGCATCTACATCATAGTGTTTGGGGTTTTGTTTGGTTTGGTAAAAAATATATCAGATAGTACCCACAAAGTGACAGGCTTAGCATCTGGGACACAGAAGTGCTCACCAAAAGTTAGCTGTTATTCATAGCAGTTTTTAATTTGCTGCCAAAACACAGAGGTAAACAACGAGAATGATGTCTGGGGTGGGGGCAGGTGGGGTCTGCTCCTGGGCTTGACCAGGTGAAGAACCTATGCCTGCTTAGGATGAATATCCCTGGCTCAGCCCTTTGTCTCAAAACCTCTTAAAACTGGGATTGCTGGTACGGTTTACCTTAAGGGTGGAAAAGTTCATGGATGCCCAGTATCAGCAAAGTAGTGCATGCACCTGTGTGTGTGAGTATAGGGACGCATGTGTCCGTGTGTGAGGAGTGTGTGTGTGTGTGTGTGTGTGCATAGGGAGATCTGGAAGAGTGAGTTGAGCTCCTCAGACTGAGTCAGGTTTTGGAACCATGCAGGTCAGAGGACCTGAAAAGTCTGGGTGGTCTGTAGGGACAAAGGCCTTTTAGCCCTGGAAACGGCCTAAGGCCAAGGCGGGGCTTAAGGCCCAAGCCTGGCCTTTCTCCCTCCAATCAGGCTGTGCCATCTCATTAAGAACCCGGAGAAGCCCAGGTGTAAAACTGTCCCTTAAATCAAAGCACACGGAGGGACAGTGCAAATTCTGGCAGCCTGTGGTGGGAACCCGAGGATGAGAAGACCAAGGGCACAGCAGGCATTCCTCTATTTTCTCTGAAACCCCGGCAGGACCCAGCTGTGCCCCGTGGGGAAGAAGGCCAATGGGAAAGGCCAAAAAACAACCAACCAACCAAACAAAACCCCAAAAACAAAACAAAAACAAACAACAGAAGCTTTGGTGGTACGCACTACACCTCTTCTGCTCTGTGGAGCGGCCTTGCTTCTCACCAGTTCTGGATCCTTGGAACTCATACTGGGTGTGTGTATGTGTGTGTGTGTGTGCGCGTGCGCATGTGTGTGTGCGTGCACGCGCGCGTGTGTGTGTGTAGAGAGAGAGAGAGAGACCCTTTGGCCACCCAGCCAGTGGCTTTCCTCTCCCTCCTTGTCTGGTATTAGAACAACAAACAGCCCCTCCAGTGGGCACCAGGCTGCATGAGGTCAATGGGGCAATACTTCTTAGGCAGGGACAGAGAACCTACTCAACCTCGTTTGTCTGCAAAGAAAAACAAATCCTGCAAATGTTCAATCTGAGTTTGTTCCAGTTAATCAGAAACCGAGGCGATTTAGATGTCCTACACATTCTTTCAAAAGTTTTGGTTTTCTAGATAGGGTTCTAATTCAAGCCAGTGTTGAAAATTTAATTAAAAACCATGAAAAGGAAATGCAGGGAGTAAATCAGGGAGGGTGCTGCTCATGGGAGTATGTTGTTTTTTTTTTTTAAATGGCAGGGTTTCTCTCTGATAGGCAGTTGCAGCATTTGCAGCATGAAGGATTGAGAATTAGTTTAAAAGAGGAAACTGCAGAAAAAGAGATGGGTACTGATGCCTTCACAGACCTGGCTGATTCACAACCAGGATGAAAATAGGAGGATGCAATAAATAAAGTGCCCCAGAATGTATGTACAGGGAGGTTCATCACTGGGTATTCATAGCGCTGAAAACAGGGAGGCAATTTAACTTTCTAAATCAGGGGAATGGTTAAAGCATGTTACTTTCACAGTCTGGACTTCAATGCAGTTGTTACAAATCCTATTTGGAAAATATTTAATGACAAGCAAATACCTGTGACTTAGTGCCCAGTTTTAAAAAGGAGGGTTCAAAACTCTATGTTTTGTACAATGACAATATCCAGAATATGTTAAAATGTACTGAGAGAAGACTAGAAGGAAATCTTCTAATTTGGTAACGACAGTGAAAGGTATGTGTTCATGGCTCAGGGGTGAGACTGGTGGTCTATTTTACTTTCTTCTTTAGATTTTCTTTACTTTAGAAACCTTTTGCAAGTGGGTGTCTGGGCATCATCAGCCCACAGATGTCTGGAGATTGATGAGGTCACTCAGGACAAGACAACAGGAGGGCACAGGAGGACCCCAGGAGCCTGAAGGTTTAAGAAGCAAATAGAAAGGTAGAAGAGTGAATGAGCTAGAGAAGAACTATGAGAGAGGCAGGCACGGAAGCAGAAGAACATGGTGCTCACGCACGTACACATATGTATGCCACATACACGTATATATCACATACATAATGTGATATAAATATAATATATATATATCACATTTATCTTCAGGAAGGAATTTTGAAGATCTTCAGAACCACAGGAAATAAGAGGCATCAGGGTTACAAGTGCACATTACTCGTGGATTAAGGGCCTGGATGGTGACCTCGAGAACCCTCATAGAACTGTAGGAACATGGAAAGGTCCAGGCTTCCCTGGCCTACAGAATCTTCCCTTCCCTCTACCCCTCCATGATGACTGCAGACTCTTGCCATCCTCCTTCCTTTTACACCAAGCCTTCTCGAGCTTCCTACATGTGTCATCTCTCTGTGCACCTCCATTCCTCGTCCTTCGTGGTAAGCTGACATCCGCTCCGCAGCTCCATGGACAGTGTCCACCGTTAGACCAGTGATGCCCTCCTGATGGATGAACCTCATCTGCCCCAGTCAGCGCGGGCTCTGCCGTAACAAGCACCATGGCTTGCGGGGCTTAAACAGCAGACGTCTGTTTTCTCATGGTTCTGGAGGCTGGAAGTTCAAGATCAAGGTGCTAGCAGGTTCATTTCTTCTGGGGCCTCTCACCTCAGCTCACAGACGGCCACCTTCTGCCTGTGTCCTCACATGGCCTTTCCTCTGTGTGTGCCCACACTCCTGGTGTCTCTTCCTCCTGTAGGGACACCACGCCTCATCCTTGAGACCTCATTTAACCCTAATTACCTCCTTGAACACCCTATCTCTCTCACACCTAGGTCATCTAAGTGAGTTCCCAGCCCCCACACCCTCTGCACTCCATTGCCTCAGCCGAGGGCTTCCTCAGGTCTCCTCCTGCTGACCATTTTCCACTGCTCACCACAGACCATGCTACGGTCAGAGCTGCCTCTCTGCAATATAGATCTGATCATTTTGCTCCTCCCGATTTCAACCCCTGTGGCTTCAGAATGTCATTTCTGATAACATCACACCATGTGCTCTGGAACGATGACTCTGTGTCATACCTGGATGCACCAAGGACCTTTATGACTCTGTTTCCATGTATGCCATCTCTTGGGCCTAGAACATCCTTCTCTTCCCCCCCCTTACCTGACAAGTTCTAATTAATCTTAAAGACACAGTTCAGATGTCACTTCCTCATGGAGCCTTCCTCACCTGACCCAGGAGGAGTTGGTTGGTCCCTCCTCCTGGCTGTCACAGGCCTAGTTCCCCTCTCTGTTCTAGATGTAAACAAGATTGTCCACCTTCTTGTGCAGCCTGGACATTGGAAGCTCCTGAGAGCCAAGACCAACTTCAAATCCAACTGAGGTTTTCAGCACATAACAGGCATGTAAAGAAAGCTTGTTGAAGAAATGTATGTCTAGGTGTGCCCAGGGGACTGATTCAGGGTACAAGTGTATCTATGTACTTTGTTATGCAAATCTAAAACATCCAGGTAAAAAGTGGATGATCCAGAAGCAACACACAAACATTTAGGTAACTGCACATCCGATGATGCTGAGTCTTGAAAACACAGGTGAAGCCAGCAAATTCGTTGGGCTCAGGACTCCTTCCTCTCTTCACATTGTTTTTCTTCTTCTGTAGAAAATTTTATTTTTAATTTGCAAAATGCATAAAAAAGTACATTGGAAAGAAAAATCATCACAGTCTCACACTTGATATGAGAAGTAAAAAGTGACTATTCTTGCCTTTTCAGTCCCTCTAATTTCACCCTGAGAGATAACCACTGATAATAGTTTGGAGTGTATCCTTCTAGTTATTTTTCTGAAATGATATGAATGTGTAGACGTGTACACTTTTTAAAAACAAAATGTGATTATGCTACATGTATTGTTCTGCAAATAGCTTTTATCCCTTTAAAATATATCATTTTGGGGTGCCTGGGTGGCTTAGTCAGTTAAGCGACCGACTCCGTTTTGACTCAGGTCATGATCTCAGGGTCTTAGGATCCAGCCCCACATCAGGCTCCATGCTGATGTCTGCTTGACGTCATGCGGAGTCTGCTTGAGATTCTCTCTCCCTCTCCCTTTGCCCCTCCCCCTGATTGCACTCTCTCTTTCTCTAAGTAAGACAAATAAAATCTTTTCTAAAAATGTGTGTGTATATATATATATATATATATATATATATAAATATAATTTCCCCAGGTGGTACCTATACAGCCTTTCTTCATTCTTTTTCTTTTTTTTTTTAAAGATTTATTTATTTATGAGAGAGAGAGAGCACATTCTTGAGTGGGGGGAGGGGCAGAAGGAGAGGGAGAGAGAAATCCTTAAGCAGACTCCCTGCTGAGCGTGGACCCCCCCCGCCCCGCCCCGCCATGTGGGGCACCATCCCTGGACCTGAGATCATGACCTGGGCCAAAATCAAGAGTTGGATGCTTAACCAACTGACCCACCCAGGTGCCCCATCATTCTTTTTCCCAGTTGCATAGCATTTCCATCGTCTGGATATACTGTTCTGTTCTTGCAATACTACAGACTTCCGCAATGTAAAATAACGTATTTGTGACTAATGCTAATAAATTATTTTGAAGGAACTGCACCTCCAATAAAGAACTATAGGCCTAAACCCTTAACTAAGTAAAAGAAAGGTGTCAAAATGCATTATCACTTGCAAAAAATGCCTTGCAACTGAAAATAAAGCTGTGTCCCTCCCCCAGCCCCGGACTTTTGTTTAAGCCTGTGTGGAGATCACTGTGATATTTTTACACTTATCAACTAAGTTTACAAAAGCTTAGAGTAAGAAATGCTCTTCCTCAGAGAGTCTGTTAAAGGGGAGGC
The DNA here is from genome assembly GCF_004348235.1 of Phoca vitulina. NCBI lineage: Eukaryota > Metazoa > Chordata > Mammalia > Carnivora > Phocidae > Phoca > Phoca vitulina. The sequence goes on from NW_022589731.1 coordinate 20,780,400, forward strand.
CAGCCTCATGCACCCCAGTCTTTTCTCCCTGCCTCCTTTCACTCATTCTCAGCTCAAGAAACCTAAGTGTAATTCTGTCTTCAATGCACTATAGAAAAGGTCACTTTAATGCATTTGAAAAGATTTGGTGGATGGCCTTCTGAATTGTTTGGGAATTTTTGAGTTATGAGTCCCTGGCATAGGCAAATGCTAAGAGTAAATAACTAAACAAGCAAGAAGTGCTTGGAATCATTTACCTCCAGGTATATTTGTTTATAAACCATTAAATTCAGCAGAACTATTGAATGCGACAATAAAGTTTAGTGGGATAGAGAAGTCCTTGCTTTCTGTAAAAAATAACAAAAGCTCAGTGTACCACAGCAATATGTTTTTCTTAACACAATTCCTAGAATTTGTATTGTTTATGATATGAATATACTACTCTGAGTTCATTTATAAAGTCAGCTAACCAGTGGCCATGAGAAAAATAGTAGCATACACAATTTCAAGACTGAATTTCTTTTGTTGATGATATGTGGGTGTTATTGAATATCAGAGACCAAAAGCATACAGTTGAGCTAGGAAATATCAATGGAATTGGGATTTTGTGGTTGAGCCTAAAGGATCTTTCACACCAGTCCCTTCCTCCTGCCTTGGTGATCTCCTTAAACTATGTGGGAAATTTAAGCTACGTGCATTTGATGATGAGTAGTCTGAAAAACGAAGTGATTACAAGTTAGAATCTCTATCAGAAAGAAGACTGTGCAGGGGCAGGCTGTCTTTAAGACCATCAGATGATGAAATGAGACCTTTCCTGATCTCAAGATTGTACCTATTTATTTAGAGTTTACTTAGAACTAGAAGAACTCTTGGGGGTCACCTGGTCCCATTCCAATGCCTGACTTTACAAATGGGAAATCTGGGGGCCAGCGTGGCATACTCAGCAAGTCACTTGGCTGCTCAGAGATAGACATGAGGCTTGATGTAAGTTTTCTGAAGCAGATTCATCAGAGGGCAGAATTTGAACTTGGCAGAGACACTGGAAGTGTAGGGGACTCCAAAGAGGAGGAGTTCCAAAATCTGAGTGCCAGCTATGTCCAAATCCTTGGCTGGTTGCTGAACTATGTGAGATGTTCTTTTAACACTTGAGTGCAAGGGCACTAAACACTGTTGTACCTTGTGCATGCTGTCGCTCATTTACTAGCTCACCTTGTGGATGGGGTGGGCAGCAGCCAGATCTGCAGCTCCGTCAGCTCCTGTCAGGTCCCTTCAGCTTCTCTAACTCCTGGTCCAAGCTCATCTTGAGATGCAGAAGCAGCAAACAGACAAAAACTGACCAATGAGCTCCCATGATTACACAAGGTCAGATCCTTTAGATGAATTGCATATTTCCCTATCATTCCTAGTGGTTCTTATGGTTGTTTTTAAATCACACCCTGACTGATACACCACTCAAAAGGAAAGAATAAGAAAGCTGGAATGACTATATTAACATTAGATGAAGTAAACTGTAAGTCAAAGAGAATCACTAGGGACCAGGATGGATAATTCATAATGGCAACGGGTTATTACAGCAGGATGATACAGTTATAAATGTGGGTCCATGCAATAACAGAGTTATGAAATACACAAAACAAAATGGCAGAACTAAAAGGAGAAATGAACTACTCCACAATTACAGTTGGAGATTTCCATACTCCCATTTAAGTATTAATAAAAAAAAAAAACAGTAAAGATACGAAAGACTTCACCAATACTATTAACCAACTGTACCTAGCTGACATTTATTCCATCTAATAAGAGTGGAATGTACATTTTTTTTTCAAGGACACATGGAGCATTTACTAAGATAAACCATATACTGGGCCATAAAACGTCTCAATAAAGATTATTAAAGACTCGAACAATACATATTATGTTTTGTTTTGTATTACGTATCACAACAGAATTACATTAGCAATCAATAGCAGAATGATCTCTGGAATATCTCCCAAATATTTAGAAATTAAACAAACACTTCTGAATAACCCAGGGGTCTAGGAAACAATTTTGAGAGAAATTAGAAAATATTTTAAACAGAGTAAAATGAAAACACAACTTTTAAAATTAGTGAGATGCAGTTAAATCAGTGCTTAAAGAAAAATAAACACCCTTAAATGCTTATGTTAGAAAAGCAAAATGTTCTCCAAGCAGTAATCTAAATTTCCACTTTAAAAAAGCTAGAAATAGATGAGCAAATTAAACCCAAAGTAAGTAGAAAGTGGGAAAAAATGAAGAGTGGAAATCGATGAAACTGAAAACAAAAAACATAGACAAAACAATTAAAACCAAAAGTTTGTGTTTTTTGAAAATATCAATAAATTTAATAAACTTCTACTTAGACTGATCAAGAAAGAAGAGAGAAGACAAAATGTACTGATACCATGATGAGTGAGACAAGAGGCATCGCTAAAGATTCTATAGGTTTTAAGAAAACAATAAGGAATTATTATGAATGACTTTACCCCAATGAATGTGACAACTTAGATGAAATGTACCAATTCCTTGAAAGACAGATTACCAAAACGAACTCAATAAGAAATAAAAACATGAATAAAGAAATTAAATTCTCGATTGAAATCAGTCCTGCAAATAAGATTCTAGACATTCATGACTTTACTGGTAAAGTCTACCAAACATTTAAGGAAGAAATAATACCAATCCTACAGAAAGTCTTTCTGAAAATACAGGAAGATGGAACACTTCCAAGTTATTTTATGAGGCCAGAATTACCCTGATATCAATGCCAGACAAAAACATCGGAGGAAAAAAAAGAACATATGTGCCAATATCAGGCACGAACATATAAGCAAAAATCCTTAATTTGTTAAGAAAATGCAATGTTGGTTTATTATTAGGAAATTAGTCACTATAAATCATGATATTAATGGAATAAGAAGACCACATGATCATCTCAATAGAGGCAGAAAAAGCATTCGATTAAATTCAATTCCTGAAAACTCTGAAACCAGAAAGACCATGAAACTTCCTCAAACTGATAAAGAGAATTTATGAAAAACCTACAGCTAATATACTACATGATAAAATAGGAAACACCTCCCTCTGAGATCAGGAATGGTCAAAGGATGTTCACTCTTACCACTTCTATTCAACATTATACTGGAAATCCTAGCAAATACAGTCAGGTACACACACACACAAGCATAGAGATTGGAAAGGAAAAAGTAAAATCAGTTTCACTCTCAAAACATATGATTGTGTATATAGAAAATGATTCCTAAGGAATCTCCAAAAAGATGCCAGGACTAATTAGTGATTTTAGTAAGATCCCCAAATAAAAGGTCAGTGTAAGAGTCAATGATATTTGTATGTATTAGCAATAAACAATTAGAAAATGAAATTTTAAAATATAATTTGCAGTAGTATAAAAATTATAAAGCACTTAGGGATAAATTTAACCAAACATGTGTAAGACCTGTACACTACCAAATATTGATGAGATAAATTTAAAAACACAAAGAAAGGGCAAGATATAACATGTGTATGGATTGGAAGATTTAGTATTGTGAAGAAGTTAGTGTTCCCCAAATTGATCTACAAACTCAGCAAAATTCTGATCAAACTCCTAGCAGGTCTTTTTTTGTAGAAATTGACAAGCTGATTCCCAAGTCTATATGGAAATTCAAAGGACCTAGAACAGCCAAAATGATAATTAAAAAAAACAATTTGGAGGACACACACTACCTGATCTCTTTAGTATAAAGTCATAGTAATCAAGACTGCATGTTATGGCATAAGGGTAGACAGACAGACCAGGACTCTTATTTTTATGGTTAATAGTTTTTTGGGAACAAGGTAATTCAATGTGAACTTTTGGTCTTTCAATACCTGGTGCTGGAATAACTGGATAGTCCTACAGAAAAAACGAACCTCAGCCCTTCTCTCTCACCGTATATAAAAATTAATGTAAAATAGGCCATAAACTTCACTGACATTGAAAGTATAAAACTTCTAGAAGTTAACATTAGAGAAAAACTCTTTGAACTTTGGTAGAAAAATAAAAGATTTCTTAAAAAGGAAAAAGAAAAAAGGAAAAAGAAAGAAAGAAAGAAACCCTTTTGCTCCTCATCAAAATTAAGAAAATGGAAAGGTAAGCCACAACCTGGGAAGACATATTTGTAAAACATATATCTGACAAGGAGGGTGGAGTTCAGAATATATAAAGAACTCTTATAACTCAATAAATAAAAAGTAAAAAGACAATCCAATTTACTTTAAAAGAGAGCAAAAGAGGGGCTCCTGGGTGGCTCAGTCGTTGGGCATCTGCCTTCGGCTCAGGTCATGATCCCAGGGTCCTGGGATTGAGCCCCGCATCGGGCTCCCTGCTCTGCAGGAAGCCTGCTTCTCCCTCTCCCCCTCCCCCTGCTTGTGTTCTCTCTCTCGCTGTGTCTCTCTCTGTCAAATAAATAAAATCTTTAAAAAAAAAGAGAGAGAGAGAGCAAAAGACCTGAACAGACGTTTCACCAAAGGAGACCTTCGGGTGGCCAATAGGCAAATGAAAAGATGCTCAGGGAAGCAAATGGAAACCAGAATGAGATACCACTAATCAACCATTTGAATGGCTAAACAACGCCTGACCGTAGCAAGTATTAGAAAGGACACAGAGCAAGTGGAACTTTCATGTATCACTGGCAAAAATAGAAAATGGTGAAGCCATTTTGGAAAACAGGCAGTTTCACTGAAATTGAACATAGACTTGACAAATTACTCTGGCAATACCACTTCTGGATATATACTCAAGAGAAATGAAATATGTCTACCCAAAGACCTGTACATGAATGTTCATTATTTACAATGGCCCCAAACTAGAAACAACCCAAATGTCCATCATATGGTTAAACACATTGTGGTTTATCCATTCGATGGAATATTACTCAGCAATCAAAAGGAAGAAGCTACTGATAGACAAAACACCAGGGATAAGTCTCGAACACGTGCTAAATGAAAGAAGCCAGATGCAGAAGACCACAGGCCGCACAATCCTAGGGGGATGGGCTGCAGCAGAGCCCAGGGAACGTCTGCAGTGATGAAACGTTCGGCGTCGTGATGGGGGTGGAGCTTATGTGACTGTGTACATTTGCCCAAATTCATCCAACTCTGCATTTTACATGAGCGAATTTTCCTGTATGTAAATCATACTCCCCAAATGTGTCCGGAAAAAGCAAGAATAATTTCTGTACCAATAGAGACTTTAAGCAAGACATTTGCAACAACTGACATGTTCTCCTCCCTTGTACATACACAGTCTATCACTGGGGAAGTGATCAGCTGATTCTTGCTTAAGACAAGAGATCCTCATCGGAGTCGATTAATCCTGCTATTCTGTGGGGCCTCAGGGGGCTTTTCCTGCAGATCGCCCACAGCTCTGTGCAGCCGTGGTGGTGGCTCTCTTTTCCCTCTCTCCTCCAACAGCTGCAAACCTCCGAGACCTAGGCTTAGAATGAGTTGTACACCTGCATCCCTTCCCTCTTGTCTAAAATACCTGCAGGCAGGACCAACCAATGAGACTATTTTCTTTTAGCAGCTTACCAAGGGGCGATTGAACTTCCCCGATACCTGATTTCACTGCCAAGTCCTCCTTGTCTGCTCTAAATCCCTAATGCTTCCATCTTCACTTACTCCTTTTCTTCCCTGAAAGGCAACGAAGCACAGCTCATAACCATCTTCTGTTAAATAACTTTTCATACCCTTCAGGAGAATCATTCAATCATACTCCATCCTTGCATACTGAGACAAGTGTTCCTCAGGTCCGTGCCTCTCGTGTTCTCTATGTCTCCCCAGAGAAGGGCCTCCCGGGCCTCTGGCTGAGAGCATGCTGGGGGAAAAGGCACTGTCTTCCAGGAGCCTAGGATCTTGTGCTCCAGGAAGTGGGGAGTGGGTTCTGCTACTCATTCATTGTGTGACCTTGTGGCAAGTGACCTCTCTGAGGCTCAGTCTCCTCATCTGATTATTGGCTGTCATAATATCTATGAGAGGCGCCAACCAAGAGCAGATGGCCACTGATTCGCCCCCTCCACCCTCGCTCTCCAATCCAGAAACCTGCTAACTCCCCTTGTCCCTTGGAAAGTGTCCCTTAGAAAGTGCTATGACTGAGCTCTACTTATCCAGGTGATTAAGGTATTGCTTAGACACTGTATTTTTGAAAATTAATGAAGCAAGATAATCATACCTAGTATTGATATAGTCTTTTATTCTGTTATCTTAATTATGCTTTATGAAGCTACTATAAAACTGTTTAGTAAGATTACTGTGAATTAATTAATATTTATTATACTCTTGGAAGCAAAGTAGAGCCTTTACATTAATCAGGTACAGTGAACTAAGGAACATTCTTCCTGAATTTGCAGGATCCTGTGCCATGGATGCTCTTGATCTGCAGCTAAATTAACCCTCTCTTTTCAGCCAGCACTGCTGAAATCAGCAGGGACCCCCTGTAGGAGAGCTGGCGTGAACTACGAACTAAGAAGAAAGAAGTCATTGAGGACCTCTAGCCCATTGCAAAGGACAGGGCTCCAGATAACGCCTATAGAAGGACCAGAGCTGTCCTTTTCCACTTTTGTCCCCTTGTCACTCTTGTCACCAGCTGTCTGATTGGTGGGCTGTCATTAGCATATACCTGTTCTTTCAAGGGAAGGGGTTGGAGGGGGCATCAGAGGTGGGGAGGGAGGGAAAGAGGGCAAGTACTGGGCCAAATGCAGCTCCTGACTTACCGAACAAACTCTGATTTTATACTGCAGCCATATTTCGTTTGCCTGGCTGCGTTTTTTTTTTGTTTGTTTGTTTACCGTGTGGGCTGGTGGTCTCTGCAATTTGGTGACTTAATAAGTGACTAGAACTATTTGGTGTCAGAACATGCTTTAATTCCCAGATGCCTTGGATAAAGCGTGAACATGCTCTACATGCAGCCCTCCCTCCTGCTTATTATCATCACAGATTGTCTGTTCAAGTTCACTTCAGCATTGGTTCACATTTAATTGCCTAATGGAATATCTTGACCAATTGAGAGAGAGAGAGAGTTTGGTTATCCTACAACTAAAAGTTTACCCTGGGCCCAGAATAGGCGTGTGTGGGTGTGTGTGTACTCATGGGCACACATAAATCATAGAGAAATATTTACATAGAACCATATGTACAAACCATATTTGTAGGATATGTTCAGGTGTTGGAATTTACCTACAGCAGTGGCATCGGGAAGGGCATATGACATTTAGTAGAACAGCCCCGAGAGCAAATCCCAGCTCTATCACTCACTGGCTGTGAGCCGTCGGGAAGTGAATGTGTGCGCTCGAGGCCTCAGTTTCCCCATCTTTAAAGCGAGGACAATAACACAACAATAATAATCCCAGCCGTCCCACCAAAACTTATTGTATTTCCCAGGCACACAAACCAGGCATTTGAAAGTGTTTTATAAACTGTGAAATTCTGCCTGAGGCTAGTTATTGCTTCTAGATTTAATGGGAATATGGATATCCAGATTCTCAGACTGGCATTGAATTTGGTACAACCTGAATACAAAATTTCTCTAATGATTTAAAAAAACCAGAAATTCCATACTTCTCCATGGGTTTCCACCTCATACCCATTAGAATGGCTACTATAAAACTCAAAAAAAAAAAAAAAAAAAAAAAGCCAACCTAGAAAACTACAAGAATTGGTGAGCATGTGGATAAATTGGAACCCTTGTGCATCGGCTGGTGGGACTATAAAATGGTGCAGCTGCTGTGGAAAACAGTATGGTGGTTAAAAAATAAATTAAACATGGCATTACCATATGAGCCAGCAATTCCAATTCTGGGTATTTACTCAAAGGAATTGAAAGCAAGGACTTGAACAGATATCTGTAAACCAAGGATCTTAGCCGCAGTATTCACAATGGTCAAAATGTGGAAACAACTCGTGTCCATCGGTGGATCAATGGGTAAACAAAATGTGATCTGTCCATGTGAGGGAATATTATTCAGCCTTAAGAAGGAATGAACTTTTAACTTTTGACACCTGCTACAACATGGCAGAAACTTGAAGATATTTTGCTAAGTGAAATAAGGAGACACAAAAGGACAAAGATTGGAATAGTCAAATTCGAGACGGATAGTAGAAGAGAGGCCACCAGGAACCGGGGAAAAGGAATATAAGGTGCATTAATGGGTACAGAGTTTCATTTGGGGAGAATGCAAAGGTTCTGGAGACCAATAATGGACAACAATGCGAATGCACCAGTACCACTGAACTATACAATTAAAAATGGTTAAAAAGGTTAATTTTGTGTTATGTGTATTTTACCACAGCAGAAAGAAATTTCCATGCTTCCCCCCCCCACCTCGATCTAACTACTTTGATTTAACTATTGGTCTTTTAAATATCAAATTTCAGTTACCCAGCTCAAACTGGTCGACAAAGAACTTCCTGGAGCGTGACCTTGGCCGCGTAACCCCATCCCCCCAGGAAGGTGTGAAATGCTTTCGCTCAGCTGTGGTAGCTCTTATTTTAAAGCATAACCATGGTTTCAAGTTTGCTGATATACTGATATATATATATACCCGATTCCGTAGTGTTTTCTGTACTTATTGCACACCTTTTTTAAAGGGGCTCATTTTGTTTTTGTGTTGGCGGGTTTGGTTTTGCTGGGGCGCCGGCAACTTTTGTTTTGTTTTGTGTGTCCCCTGAGCTTTGCTTCCTGTCACAGCCTGAGCACACATTTTGCACTTCTGGTCACACCTTCACGTCGTCCACTGCACTGACTTGTGCTGACTCCCGGCGCCTCTCAGCTCATTTATCGTGCATCAATTAAAACGCAGCCCTTCACCTGCGCCATCGGCGCAGACAACCTCAGACCTGTCTGGTTTCCTTCCAAGACACTTCGAACTTCCAACTCAGCGGCCACCCCACATCTGGGCTGTTTACCTCCTCCCCTCTCCCAAGACAGAAGCCCCTGTCTGCCTCCATCAAGACCTCTTCCACGATATTCCACCAAGAGGTCTCTATCTGCCTTGGGTGACAGCATTTTCTCATTCCTGGGGACATTTCCCTCCATTTCTGCGTCTGGCGTGGACTCAGTGCTCTCCCAACGCCACTTGCTCGGGGCGGGGGTGGGGGGGGCACCTGCTACCTGTGTTCAGAGCCTCTCCGCTCCTTCCCTTGCCAAGATGTATCTCTGCCTTGCATTCCACCTCTTTCTCTAGGTCATTGTCATCTCCCCTGCTGGTGCCGACCTGTTGCATAAAATTTCTAAATAGGAAACTGGAAATTTGAGAATGTTTTCTACCTTCTTTTTTTGCAAATGACTTTGTAGCATGAAAAGCGTTGGATTCCCAAGAAAATCTCTGAATTTTATAATGGTTGTCCTCCATTGTGAGCTAAATTCACTGTCTTTTCATCACCTTGGCATTTAATTATGTTAGACTTACTGTCCCATGAGATGAGCTCAGTCTCTGCCTTGCCTTATTGGCTCTAGTCTCCAGCAGCCTTCATGGGACAGTGGGTTTGAATGTGGCCTTGGGCAGGGGACAGCTCAGCACAGCAGTTCAAAACATGGCTCTGAGCCAGATGTGGGAGTTTGGACCCTACATCTACTAATTGCTGGATTTTTCTTAGCTCTGTGAACTCAGGCAGGTAACTCAAATTTGTGAGCCTTGTTTCCTTGTCTGTAGCACGAAAGGTCTTTACGGTATCTCACTCGCTGTGGGAATTGACGAGCTATCATGGGTGAGTGCTTGGCACCGTAGCCCTAACCACAGTGGCAATCACTCAAGGTCTGGACTGCATGCTCCCTCCTGGGCCAGGACCTTCCCTCCCCGCTGTATCCCTGGGCCCGCACCCGGCTTGGCTGGCACTGAGGTGAGCACGGATGGAGGCAGGTAGGAGGATAAGACGTGTGATGCTCTATGGCTCCGTGCATGCCCCAGGAGACTCCAGCAGCAGCTCTTAGAGCCTTCTTTAATGGTACCCTTCTCCCGGGTGGCCGGGCCTCTCACGCTTGTGCCTACAGTGGAAACACATACATGCTTCCTTTCCGGTCTCCTCCCTTCTGTTCTGGCATGCTCCTCATCTTCAGAGATCCTCACCTTTCTTCCAAACTTGGATGCCCTCATACTTTTCTACAGTTTCATCCAGAGAAAGCTTGCCTCATCCTGCCCAATCCCCCCCCCCCCCCCCGGCCAGTCTCCCCCGTGGCTTAACTCCTCTTTCATCTTTCCCTGGTTCCCCCCCCCCAAGAAAGGAAATCTGTGGTCTGCCTTCTCTTTTCTTTGCCTTTTTTCTCCCTTCCTGCCTTCCTTCCTTTCTCTTTCTTCCTCTCTCTCTCTCTTCCTTCCATCCATCCTTCCTTCCTTTTCTTTTTCTTTTTTCTTTTTTTTTAAACTAGTGCTTGCTTTTGCTTGTATTGTTTGGGAACCACTTCAGCCTTTATAATGAAAGTCCTGTGCCTTGCACTATTATAATTTGATTTTAATAACACTGGGGTTTCTGGTCTTGGAGGAAAGCTTTTTCCCACTTTAACGTGTCTCAGCCACTGCCCTTCCTGTTAAAATCACAGCAGAGCCCAGGTTCTGGTACTGGGCAGCCTGGGTTTGAATCCAGCTCTCCTACTCTCTAGCTGTGTAACCTTAGGCAAGTCACTTAACCTCTCTGTGCCTCACGTGTACAACAGGGATAATAATGCTCCTTGTGAACACCGAAAGAGATAATGCCTGCAAAATACTTCATGTGTAGAGTGTCGTAATGTTCCCAGTAAGTAATTTTATGAGACTCCTACCACTGGTAGCGAGTCTCTCCATGTTTTCTCATTTCCGCTTTTTTCTCAGGCCGAGTCACCCAGAAACTGCAGGGAGAAGTTGGGCTGGGCGGAGCTTGCTTCCAGTTCCTGCCCTGCACTGCACCCACGTTCCTCTTGCCACACTGCCTGTTTGCTCCTCGGGCACCTTTACTGGTACCAGAAGCCCCGGCTGAAGGAGAGTCCGAAGACGCTTCTCTGGGCATCACTGGTAGGTGAAGCGCCTGGACTTAAATCTGTACTTTCTGCTTTTGGGCCTCCAACAACGACCACCTTTGTCACTTGACAAACCCTGGGAGCCAGGCACAGGGCTAGGTGATGCAGAGACATTTCCCAGAACCCTGGTAGCATGGGGTGGTGACAGATACACAGAGCCTCAAAAACCCCTTGAGAGGGACAGCGCCGGGGGGCAGGTGTGTGCCCCGCTGGGCCGGGTGAGGCAGAGGAAGAGAAGGCTGCTGAGGCCCCGAGGAAGTGGTGCGAGGGCCACGCTTGGGATGAGGAGGGGGCGCTGGTAAGGGCATTCCAGGCAGAGGGGACAACGTCGACTAAGGAATGGAGGCAAAAACGATCTGATCCAAGGGAAGCCCAGAAGCAGATGGAGTTGACTGTTATTGGATGTGAAGGGGAGAATGCGGGGCTCCACAGAAGTAGATCAGAACACCAGCTCGAGGGTTGATAAACTCCCCCTGAGAGTATAGCTCAATCCTCAGCCACAGGTTGGCTCCCTACACACACACCGCCCCCCCCCCCACCCCGGTAACCTTACTTCCCCAAACTGCTGGCCTCTTCCTCGGGGTAGAGCCTGCCTGAGCATCAACCACGCAGGTGAGCAGAATTGCTTTGAGAAGGAGACAGAAACCAGAGGGGGGATCTCTTCGCTCCCAGTCCCCCTCTCTGCTTCCCCACTGCCCACCACCCAGAAGTGACTTCTCATGGGGAACTTGTAGAGGGGGAGAAGTGGGCCCCTGAAATGATGTGACCCACCAATACCTGCTGTGCTCCACTCTGTCCTCCCCCGGTGTGTGGGGGGCACAGGGTTCACCCCCCTCTACAAACTTTCTACGGTGGGAATTCCTGCCTGCTCCTGCCAACCCCGAGTCTTGGCTGCCAAGGCCCGCAGCCTAGCAGGTGCAGATATGTGTGTGTAATGCTCCCGGGACTCATTTAAGAGTCAGAACTCTGTACAGCAAACCAAAGGATGCACTGAAGTATCTTGAGGGCACCTCAGACCCATGATCCTTCTCTGTAACCAGGCGTTCTCTCAGGGTGGCCCTGTTGCAACAAATGTTGCGCCAGCCAAGCACGTGAGAGCCACTCTTAACATTTCCTGCCCCCCCCGCTCCCCCGACCCCATACCTCCACTACCAAGCCCCGCCCATCTTACCGCCTAAAAGTCTTCAGTCCATGCGCATCTTCCCCTCTTCCCACCCCCCCCCAAGTCCCCACCACTATATCTTTCCTGGACTCCTAAGAAAGCCCCTAATTGGGCCATCCACATCTCATCTTGAACTCTCCCAATCCGTAACTCAGCCCAAAGCCAGGGTGATTGTTTTCCAACTAGAAATCTGGTCACGTCTCCAACACTCATTACCTTCTCCAGCTTCTGTCTGCCCCCAGGACGAAGGTCCAAGCTCTTGCCAGGACCGATGGGGTTGTGTGATGCCAGCCTCCCGGTTCCACCCGTCCCCACACTGTCTTCCTCTGTCCCCCCCTCCACCGCCCATCCTTTCGGGCCTTTGCTCAACTTCTACTGGGAGATTCTGCGCCTCCACGTTCACTCCAGTGAATCCTTCAGAACTGCGCTCTCCTAGCACTCCCCCGGGGAAGCCTCCCCTCCCACTCATGGAGACCCAGGTGCCTGGTCAGTCACACGTTCTCGGAACCTACTGTCCTCATGTAGCCCGCACCACGCTGTGTCATGCCTCAGTCTCTGCAACTATTGTCGTCATCCTGTCTCTGTCACCAGCTCAGAGTTTCCCTAAGGAATATTTTTGCTCACTCTGGTCCCTCCAGGGTCTAGGACGGTAGTAGAAACGCAATATAAATTAATGAATTCCTCATTATTAATTTAGAGGCCATCAAGCAGAGACCTACCAGTGGGCTCCTTAAGTGTGGAATTTAATGCCAAATCCCTATGTAATTTTAAACAGTTCTTTTACTAGAATTTGGGGAGAAACGCCGTAATGAGAGCCACATGGGGGGTACATTTTACACACATTTGCAGACGGGGAGATGTAAAATGACATTTTCTGCCCAAATTCCCAGGCTATTAATATTAACCCAAGGTTAAACCTGAAAGTCCCTTCCTCCATGAGTGGCACTGAACTAGGAGGCAGTGCATGAGGGTGTGACGTCCCCGCAGGGACCTCCGAGCTTCTCACCACTTTGGAAGAGGAGAAAGAAAGAAACTTCTCAAAGCAGGCAAGAGTGAAATGTGTTTGCAGCAATGGCTCTGGCAAATTCCTTTGCGGTTCTAAGACAGTGCGGTACAGACACGGAATCGGTCGTATCTGTCATTAAGGTGCTAACGAGCAAACAGCATACACGTATCACCTGAAAGCTGCAACAGAAAGCATCACCGTATCACTGGAAGAGGCGAGAAATGGAGTAATCAACATCAACAAAATCTATTGTTCCCAGGTTGCAAAATTGAGGTATTATTTCTACTGCAAGTCAGAATGAAACCTGTTTACATTTGTCAGCAAAATGATCACATTTTACACCATTAACATTTGACAAGACGGAGCACCCTCCATTAGCTAATCTGCAGATGCCCCAAGCACGAATTCAGGAAAACAAAGAGCCAGCAAGGGGCTGACTCCTCCCCACTGAGCCAAACCGATGAGCTAAGGCTGCGTCTGGGTTACAACTCAGGTAAGGCAGCGGCGTGGTGGGGGAAATGGAATGGTTCATTAAAACAATTCAGGATCTGGTGACTGCTGGGAAAAATGTCACCAGCATGCATTAAATGTCAGGAGGTACTCAGGCAGGGACCACTGTCACATTAAGATATGCATGGGGTAGCCATAAAAGGCTCAGGACATCGCAGTAAATAAAATAAACACCTGTCATTAACTTACGTCTCAAGGATGGTGAGCGGGTGCCATGTTCTGGATTCCAACGTCCTCTCTTGAGTCCCCAGTGCTGAATGCTGGGTCCTGGGACCCCTCCTCATTCCCCAGCCTGGCTTTCTCTTGGGGATGTGGCCACTCGACAATGTCCTTGAGTTTCAGTCCATCTTGGTGGCATCCAGCAGATGGCTTTCCCAGCTATCCTTCTAGACTCAAAATCCACCGGATGTCTGGGAACTAAGGTCTGGCTCACAGGTATCACCTACTCCTTGGCCGGCCGTTGGATATTCTCTCCAGGGAGAGAAGCCCTCATAAGATGTTGCAAAACAAAACTTGTGGCATGAGGCTAGATGTAGCTGAACAGCGAGCTGTGAAACCCCACACGTAGAGGGTGTTCACCAATGACTTGGGGAAATTATCCAACAGATCCATGAATGGTACCAAGAATAGTAGCAATCATTCCCCCAATTTTCCTTGATAAATAGATTTCTTGAGTCTTCTAAATATGAATCTAAGAAAATATTTTGAAATGTAAACACCATAAGACTTATTAAGAGAGAATCATACTTCAGAATTTGTGCTTACACATAGTGGGTATTATTGAACGAATGAGTGAATCCTGGCCCCAAGAACAGACATGCTACCACGGAGTCAAGTAAAGCATTAGTGGTTGTGGACACTGAGATTCGTCAGTGTAATGATTCTTCGTCAACAAACACCGCCCTTTCATACGCACCAGTGGAACAGTTTCCAATTGTCATGACTGGGCTAAAATCCAGTTGGAATCTTCTAGCCCAGAAGACTACCCTAACGTACTTTTCCAGCGTGGGCCCTAGTAGTAGGATAAAACATGAAATTTCAGATTGACCTGAGCTCCAGACAGTGGCAACACTATTTTCCATTTGTATGGCGCTTTGAAAAAGCACTTCTATCCTCTATCTTGTTTGCACACATATTATCTCTGGGAGGACAGTAGGACAGACCTTGTCCTCTGTTGTGAGGACACAGAGGGGTCACGGGGGAGCTGGGCATAAGCTCTCACTCTTCCTCTTGGCTCTGGCTGAACCTAGCAGGAGACCCAGTTCCCAGCGTTCCACCAGGACACCAAAATTCTTCCCACTTTTGACCACTTGTCTGCATATTCTCTCTGCCTAGAAAATCACCCTCCCCCTGCCCCCAGCCATCCCCATATTCTGCGGGTAGAGAACATCACACCGCAGCTTCAGCAAACTTTTCAGAGAAGCGTCCCATTCAAATTTGTCCTACTCTTCATGTCCTTCTCAGACCTTTCCGAACTCTGCAAGGACATATTTATCTCTGTGTGTATTTATCACGGTCTGCCTACCTCAGTAGCCCTGAGCTGCACGTGGGGCAGAGACCCTTTCTGGTTTGTTCCCTGGTATGACTTACTTCGTTGTTGGCACCCCATCTGCACTGTGTCTGTTATTAAGTTCTGTTTCTTGGTCCCAAACCCAGCCTTCCATACTCCTCCTCCAGAGATGGGGGCTGAGGCTCTGCAAACACAAGTCTCCTTTGCCAAGTGCTCTCAATAGGGTGCAGAGAGGAAGCCTGGGCCGGCGGCAGGGCCGGGGAGGAGGGATTTGCTCCTGTCTTTCTGCCGACTCTTCCTGCCAGAGTTTCCCTAACAGTGTCCAGGAGTTTTTTCTTGCCACCTGCTCATTGTGATCCCCATAGGCTCTCACTCCCCAGCTCAGAGCGTAGGTCCCAGCTCTGCAGGGTATCCCTGCCAAGAGCATAGGTCATATAATATATAATATATAATATATTGGATATTATATAGTGTACATCGTATGGTATATATCATATAATATTATATATAATTATGTATTGTATAATAATAAATATAAATATATAATATAAATATAAAATATATATTATGCACCATACGATGTACACTATATATATATATATGCTACATAAATATAATAATTTCAATGTTCCTGCAGCCCTAGCTGGGAGGTAGCCGCTTTCAACAGTTTCTGTTTGTGTCCCCCTTTCGCTTCTGTTCTCCAATGCTTGTTCGGACAGTTTCTCATACTAAATTCTCTCTGTTAAAATAACTGATAATTCTTTTATCAGTTAAAATAATTAACTTGACTAGGCCCCTGCTGAGACAATTGCCGTAGTCATCATCATGACGGTCAACATTTACTGAGTGTTTATGACCCCCTAAACACTGTTCCTAGAGTTTTACATGCATCCATCGAGTTCTCCAATCCTGTGAGGTCCACAGTCGGCTCCCAGAAACTTACAAACCGAAATGTAGGAACAGAGAAATGGGGTAAGTTGCCTAAGATTTCACAGCCAGTGAGAGGCGGAGCGGGCGTGCTTCTGAAGGAATGCGTGAAGGATGAATGGCCCAGCCAAGGACTGCAGCCCTCCGTGTGGGCCAACGTCAGGGCACACCGCTGTGCCGTGTTTGTCCTTGGGTCCACATCCCCCGGCTTTCAGAAGCCGTTCAGTTTGCTTTCGTCTCCAGTCTGAACGTTTCCAGATGCCGGATGTTCAGCTCATTCTCCGAGAGTGGCTGAGCTAAACAAGGAACGCTGCCCTCCCTGAAGCTCATCCCATTCCCCGTCTTTACCTGCTCTGGTCGTCAAACCCCACGGGAGGCGGTGAGAACCAGCCGCTGGAAGGAGCGTTGCCAGGACGACCCTGGTGGTAGCTGCAGGGATGTGGGTGTCCACCACACAAGCTGTTGCCCTGTCTTCTGTCTCACAAGACCCTAAAGGGCCACCGGGGAAGGCACAGTGCTTCCTGAGGGCACGCTTTAGGGGTATGACGCTTCAGAACATCGGCGGATACCTAACATGGAGGGGAGTTACCCTTTGGCATGGTGGTTATTATGAGCTTCCTTGCTGCACTCTGGCTGAGGGTGCTCGGGAATAGAAGAGGCTTTCTTCCACTCTGCAGGATAATTACTTCAATTTCCCTCACTCACATGGATGTTTAATTTTATAACATTGCTACTGGGCCCAGAAAAAATCCCCCCAGAGCCCATTATTAACATCCTGAAAATGGAAAGCATAATCTCAGAACAAATAGCTAAAATAATATTGTGCCAGGGTTTTATTTTTGCATTGTGAAGAGGGAATGAACGCTAAGCAGTTGTTCTCTCTCTTTTTTTCTTCTGGAGTTTGGTGTGCTAGAACAAAGTGCTTTAGAAACAAAGGAAGCTGAACTGAAGAGGGCAGGAGGGGCTTGGCAGTGGAGACTGCATTCCCTTCCAGCCTGTGGGTCATTATCATGCCCTTAGGAGAGGGAACCCAGCCTCCTGCACCTTGCCTAGATGCTCCCTTGTGGTGGTTGGGACCCTGGATCGTCCCCCATCCATTTTGCCTCTTGTATCTGCAAGCTCAGAATTTGGCAGCTCAGCCATCCCTGCAAATAATCAACTTGTTTAGTTCACGGCTCTCCCAGCCACCACCAGGCTGAGCACCCCACCCACATTATCGAATTTTCTGGAACTTTGGGCTGGCCCATGGTTTGGGACCCCATTTCTTGGCACCCAGACTGGGAGTTTAGATCAGCCGTACCTCAGGGCCAGGGGCAGCTTGGTTCCCACACCACCCTGAAAACAGAGACAATGACAGTGACTTTCCTGTCACCAGAGTCCCCTGGCTCTCTGCACTGAATGGGTACCAACGGGCTTCACACGCATGTCTTCGTGGGTTACCATGGATTTGTCGTTGGGCTTCCCGGGCCTTACTCTGCCCTGGGAGCATGTGGGTGCTTGGCGTCCATCCTGCAACCTTCGCCCCTCAGTGCAGGACCCAGGTGCTTGACGCATCGCATCGCTGCCCGGCAGCCACCCCGCTTGGCAGTCATCTCGAAGTAATGCATTTATCAGTTTATTGGTACAGGAAGCTCTCACTCTGAGGCTTATTCAGCAACACGTCTTAAAGCCATAATGCAGGAATGTTATTTAAATTTTAAATAAATGCACTACACAGCATGATGTGAACCAGGCAACGAGGTGGTGAGCTTAGGAGTTGTGCGGGGAACTTCTAAGGATGCAGAAGGCTGGGCACAGAAGAACTTCCTTGGGTGCGGAGGCCAAGAGAAAGAGTTGGGCTGACTGTGTCACAGGGCTAATGCAGATTCCCGTCATGATGATATGTTCCGTGTTATATACTGGTATGTTAGATGCCGAGTTAAAGAGTCCCCTCCGGAGAAGGCCCCCTCCCTCCTCGCCACCTGCCCCCCTCCTCCCGCCCTCCCCTCCCCAAAGCCTCTTCCGCGCACGCTTCAAGCTTTATTTCATCCACTTAATGCACTCTGCTCTGTGCTCAGGTACTTAAAATCTCCCATTACTATCACTCTGGCTCTTTTACGGCTTTTTTTATTTGCTCTATCATTTCACAGTCCAGTTGTTCTTTTCGGTCAGGTGGACTATAAAATACTCCGATAACAAGTTCACACTAGGAGCCGACGCCGGGCTCCATCCATAATGACCGCAGACTCTTCTATGACTAGTGTGTCCCAAATCAGCGCTTTCAAAAAGCTGCCTGTCCCCCTCCTACCCAAAGAACCGGTTGGTTTCCCACACTCTTCTGTGGGCTGCTCTGAGGATGTCTCCTTTCACGTGAACAATTTTTCTTTTCAATAACCCGGCCCTTTTCACCCTTGCTTTTTAATTACCTCTCTTCTCTAAAGGTATTTAAATCTATTGCTGGGCATTTAATATTTTTCTCTCTATGTTGGCATTTGTCAATATGAAATGAGATTGGTGGTGTAGCTCGCTCTGGGGACTGTCTTCATTAGCATGCTACCTTTGTACCTTTCACACCTTTACAGGCTCCGGACCCAGGTGGGGAGGGACAGTGGCTGGGGGAATCGCCCCTGGGGTCCAATGGCCTGTAGGTCCACCTCACACCATCTGTTGGGTGACACTGAGCCTCTCTGAGCCCGTTTCCCATTCCATCTGTGAAATGGGAATAATAATAGCTCCTCCTGCCAGGATTATCCTGACGATCATATGAGATGGCCCATGTACTCGTAGGTCTTACTACCATGGGTTAGA
Organism: Phoca vitulina; assembly: GCF_004348235.1. Taxonomy (NCBI): domain Eukaryota; kingdom Metazoa; phylum Chordata; class Mammalia; order Carnivora; family Phocidae; genus Phoca; species Phoca vitulina. Next base: position 20,799,325 of record NW_022589731.1, read on the forward strand.
CTGAAGCTTTTCTCTCCCCCCGGGGACACATCTCATAGAAGAACAGTCCTCACTGATCATCTTCTTGCCGCCATCTCAACCAGGAGTGGCTCAGCAAAATTCAAAACCCACCATTGCTGCTGCCTGGCCCAAGGCCAAACCTGTGGTCCTCAATAGTCATCCTCCACATAAGGAAGTGTGGGCATTCACTCACTAATTCAGACCCAACATGACTTTAAAGCTTGTGTCCCTTCATTTCATTAATCCAAATTTGCCTGAAGTTTCTTTTCTTTTTTTTTTTTTTAAAGATTTTATTTATTTATTTGACAGAGAGACACACAGAGAGAGAGGGAACACAAACAGGGGGAGTGGGAGAGGGAGAAGCAGGCTCCCCACTGAGCAGGGAGCCCGATGCGGGGCTTGATCCCAGGACCCTGGGACCATGACCTGAGCTGAAGGCAGACACTTAATGACTGAGCCACCCAGGCGCCCCCTGAAGTTTATTTTCTAAAAACATCTCCATGGTTCATAATATTAGTAGAAATCTGGTATCAATCAGACCAAATTCCAGAGTATTATTATTGCTATTTTTCTTTAAAATTTTTTTAATTATAGGGGCACCTGGGTGGCTCAGTCGGTTAAGCGTCTGCCTTCGGCTCAGGTCATGATCCCGGGGTCCTGGGATCGAAACCCACATCAGGCTCCCTGCTAAGCAGGGAGGCTGCTTCTCCCTCTCCCTCTGTCTCTCCCTTCCCACTCATGTTCTCTCTCTCACTTGCTCTACTCTCTCTCAAATAAATAAATAAATAAATCTTTAAAATATATTTTTTAAATTATATACTAACTGTACACCAGGCTAAAGGCAAGGCGAAGGGCAAGTACTCTTTACCTGTAAAACCTTGCAAGGTGGGTGTTATTTTCACCCATTTTACAGATAAGGAAAAACTGAGGCCCAAAGAGACTGAAAGTCCTTGCAAGGTCACGAAGCTGGAAAGCAAGCAGCAAGATGAGATGCAGGCTTAAGTTTGCCTACCACCTACTACCTCCCAAATCTGCCATGTAGGAGAGAGGTCTGCATCTCTCACCAGCCACAATCCCTCGTGGTTTCACTTAGGCTGGCCCTTCACTTCCCATAGCCACCTGGAGTCCTGAGACTATGGGTCAGAATGTATTGGTGGATATGAGCAGAGCACTGGAGAGCCCAGAGCGCCAGCTCTGCGTATGAGGGGTGGAGTATTTATTATCTGCAATCATTCTTCACATCGAATTCCTGCCACGCTGATTATCGGCTGGAACGTAATATGGCTCTATCTAATGACAGTGGTACATTCATATCACATAAATCTCATTTTGCATAAAATTTGGGAAATTTTTCCTCTCAACTCATCCAACTAAAAATGATAACCTAAGAGGGAAATGATTTTCTCTTCCATCTTATTTTTCTCCCAGATATATAGTGTCCTTTTCTGAATAGAAAGCACCTTGAAAATAATGAATGAATTTATCAGTAGGACATGAAATCTACTTATTATGTCAGATAAGTATATTTACTTATAATGGACCCCCATCCATCTCCAAAAATTGTTTGAGGTGGCTTATGGTAACAAATATACAGATGCCAAGATCATATGACAAGTAAAAGGAAATGTATAGACTGTCAATGTGGAGAGGAACATATGATATTCAGGCCCGTGAGAGCCTCCTGAAAATGCGAGATCCAGTGGTGATGAATCATTACGGTGCTGGTCATTACACCTGCCATTTGCTAGCACATACTCTGTCCCAGTTGTTTTATATACGCTATTTCACTGAAGCCCTCCAACCAGCTTGTAGGTGGGTATTACTCTCCCTAGTTTCAAGATGGAGTGGCCGTCCAGTGGTGATGGTAATTTGCCTAGTGCCTCCATTTCCGAAGACCAAGGAATGCTCTGACTGTGGGATTGGCTTACGCAAGCTTCACAAAACTCTCCTCTGCACCTCTGTCCCCCACATCCCAGAAACTCTCCCTTTCCAGACTCCGCTTCTTGGACCACTTGTTCCTTCCTCTGCCTGTTCCTTGAGGCTAACCCATCCCCTGGGATCCCTTGTTTATCTTCTGCCCACTCCTCTGGCCTTGCACTTTCGGGTCTGCCATGCTTCCTGCTCTGGTCTGGTCCATGAAGCTAGCATTGTCTCCTTTGGCCACAGGGCAGTTCTGTCTAGCACTTCCCATCTTTCTGAGCTGTCCTAATTCTCAGCACCCAGACCACCCCCATCACCCCGAGTAGGCCTTGGTCTAGTCCTTAACCCACCACCCAGCCATAGCCTACCTTATGGACTCCATGTATCTTCCCAAACCCTCAATTCATATGTTGAAATACTAACCCCCTATGGGATGGTATTAGGAGGAGGGGCCTTTGGGAGGTGATTAGGTCATGAGGGTAGAGCCCTCATGACTGGGATTAGTGCCCTTACAAAAGAGACCCCAGAGAGATCTCTCACCCTCTGGGCCATGTGAAAATACAACGAGAAAATGGCAATCTGCAACCTGGAAGAGGGTCTCACCGGAACCCGACTGTGTAGCACCCTGATCTTGGACTTCAGCCTCCAGAACTGCGAGAAATAAATTTGTTTGTTTGTTTGTTTGTTTGTTTAGAGATTTATTTATTTATTTATTTTGAGAGAGAGAGAGAGAATGCATGCGTGCACACACAAGCGGGGGAGGGAGAGGGGCAGAGGGAGAGACTCTGAAGCAGACTCCCCGATGAGCGCAGAGCCGGATGCAGGGCTCAATCCCACGACCCTGAGATCACGACCTGAGCCAAAATCAAGAGTCAGGCACTTAACCGACTGAGCCACCCAGGCGCCCCAGATTTCTGTTGTTTATAAACCACTCAGTCTATGGTGTTCTATTACAGCAGCTCCAGCTGGCAAAACCAGCCAACCTTCCTCCTTTCCACGGGGCCACCAGCTCTCCACTGTTGCCCCTGGGGGACTTGCTTATTGGGACATAAGGGAGGACGGATCGAATAACTGAATGAATCACCAAGTGATGGAAATGCATAGATGACGGGCAGAAGTCTTGGGCTCTGCCTGGGAGACAGCAGACACCCAAGATCACACCCCTGAACCCAAACCCAGGTCTGTCAGTCTCTAAGGTTCAGGCTCTTTTCTCAGCACCCTGGCCCCCTGGGCATGCCATGACCTCTTGGGCTGCACACAGACCCACACAGCTCCGGGCGTGTTGCCCAGGTCCCCGTCCATCCGGGATCCCACGGGGATGGTGCCTCCTAAAGCCATGCAGAGTAGCAGCACTATCCTCCCTTTGCTACCTCCACGCTTCACAAAGGCTCCCTGGCAGCAGAAAAGTCTAACCCCTGCCATTCCAGAAGGCTGGGCATGCCCCAGTGCCAGCCAGTCCTCTGTGGAAGGCCACAGAGCTCAGAACAGGACCGACGCTTGCTCTCCACAAGTTTCAGAGCTGCCTCTGCCCTGGAAAGTGATGGAATATTCCCTGAGAGTTACACTTGGCGTCCTTATAATGCCCATTCAATACATTGTTTTGATGGAAACATCACAAATCCATTTTGTGAAAGCCAATGATATTTGCACCCAAGAATTCAATAACAGGACATGAAACTCAGGGAAAGAAATAATCAAATTGTCCATCCAGAGTAGAGTTAAAATTGTCATAAACATTGATCCTTCGTTGCAGGGAACAGAAATAATAAACAGTTCCTGAAATTGCATAGCTGCAGAGATTTCATTCTCTAATTGTCAAAAAGCATTAAACATCAACTATTTATTTTGCAGCAGAAGAAGCGAAAACAGACTTCAGTGCATCCCTTCACCAGAGGTTGTCCCTAATTGTCATGCATAGATTGCAACAGAGGTTACTGAGAAAAATTGTTTGCATTTATTAATCAAAAGGAGTCAAAGGCACACAAGATATCATCAAGGCTCCCTTGTGCTGGGGGGAGGCTGACAACTAACATTCCTGATGAAGTGTTTGCAGAGTGTTTGCAAGCTGTTCAGAGGCTTTTTTCTTTGCAGGTGCAAACCTTTCCATCGGAAACATCAAAGGAACAATTGAAAATTAAACATAGTAAACATCGAGAAACAGGTTTCAATCTTCCATTTTTTAAGACAATGGGAGAGGTATAATTAATTTCAAAGCAATATTTGTGTTCTTTCGAAATTCATTTGTGCCTATTAGCATTTCATTAGTTGTGTATGAAGCTCTGTTGCTCCTCTCTCCTCTCTTTTGCCCCTTTTGTTTTTTAAAAATAAGAAAGTTGAACTACTCCCGAGATGTCTTTTGCTCCCAAGCATCCATGCATAGATAATTATCTTGCTCGGCCTGTTTGATCAATAGAATAAGTCAGAACTGCTCGGGTAAAGTCGGCAGTAGGAAAATAGATTAATGGAAAAAGAATTCTTTTCTGGTAGCGGTTAGAACTTCAGAAGAAAACACAGCCTCCCTGAATTTTGCTACTGAATAGTTTATTTTAATATACTCATTGTAGGTACCTTTTAATATGTTGGTTTTCTTTAATTGCTCTCCCCGCCTCCACTCCATTTGGTTTTAAATTCATCCCCACACAAGATAAATGAAATGAAAATACAGCCTGCATACATTATTTTGTTTGAGCTAAATGCTAGAAGCATGGTTGTTTGTTTTTTTTTTTTATATTTTGTTTTTAACCAGTATCTGGCTTTTGGACATTATATTCAACCAGTGATATTTCCTGCATCATCTGAGTTACATACTAATAACCTTTTCCCTTAAGGTCAATTAATTTTACACATCCTGGACAGGAGATCGACTGCCTCAAACAGTATGCAAGGTCCCTCATGTTAATAAAAATATAACCCTTTATTGTGCTCCATAAAATGGCACAATGTAACATGAATTCTGTATTGATATTTTTAGTAAATAATAATGCTGAAGATTTTGATTGAAAGTATTTATTGAGTTACTCGGTTACTTTGTCCATTATTCAAGTATAATATATATAATTATTTTATTTGTATTTAAAACCCTTAATTTATGTGGCTCCAGTGGGTAGGGAATGGAATATTTTCTAGAGAAAATTCAGTAGGGACTCCTCCCTCCAAATGGGCCTTAACCTCGGCGGGGGGGTTGCCTTCAGCCCCTACCTCCTGGGACAGCTGTATTTGATGCTTGTTCTGTATACATCAGGTGCAACGGGACAGGTGTGGCCCACCATTTCCACAAGTATATATGGAATGTCTATTGAAATGCGCTCATGAATATCACTCCTCTCTCTCTGCTGTAGCGCCCCTTCCAAAAGTAAGTCTGGATGAACAATAATTTATTTTAAAATCGCCGTTGACCTTACGGAGTGTTTTCAAAAAGCTGTAACTGGAAATCCATAAATATTTTATTTGACTGACTTGAAAGCAACAATATAGGACTGCTCCTGAGTCCCCTCCAACTCAGCACTGAAATGGCAGGAGGAACTGACATGGCAAAATACAAAGTGTCACCCAACTGAGAACCATCCAGACAGCCCATAGATTGCTTGGACCAACAGTCACAGCTTTGGAGACACACAGCCAATGCGTATGTGGCTCTTTGGCTTCCTCTCTCGGATTTGGGGATGTGCTATTGTCTTTCTGATCGTACCCCTCTGCTGAATCTCAGATACAGAGATCCAAACGACCACCAGCAGAATTAGTGAGCAGCCCAGCAGACTTGCAGTTTAACTTCGTACCCCAAGGGAAAGAGAAGAAAGGCTCAGCTAGCGACTAATCCACCTCTCCTTGTTTTAAATCTGCTCCGTTTCTTTTGGTTGAGAATGCAGCCAAATCGGAAGGAGAATAAGCCACGGTGTTTTGGTCGTTAAGCCAGGATGAGAAGTTTCAGGCTTCTCCACCTTGCTGAGATAGGCAATGACTTTGAGGCTTTTTCTTTTTGAAAACAAACAACAGGGTTTGCATTTTCCCAAGAGTGGTACGAAAATGCCCTCTAATTCCTTTGTTGCTTCTGCTCTCCCCAGTGTGATCTTTTAACGTGAGCCCCCGTGTTGTTCAAACAGCACAAGGAAAGCAGGGAAAATCAGCCACGGAACCAAAAAGTCATTTTTTAAAAAAGATTTTATTTATTTATTTTACAGAGAGAGACACAGCAAGAGAGGGAACACAAGCAAGGGGAGTGGGAGAGGGAGAAGCAGGCTTCCTGCTGAGCAGGGAGCCCGACGGGGCTCGATCCCAGGACCCCGGGACCATGACCCAAGCCAAAGGCAGACGCTCAACAACTGAGCCACCCAGGCGCCCCAAAAAGTCATTTTTTAAAAAGCTTACTTTATCACTGTATTATAACGTCTGACCACGAGCAAGGCTAACTTCTCAGATAAGGGAAAGCCAGGGCCCTAGAAAATCGCAGAGAAACCTAAAAGAAAAATCTTCAAAAGAGTAATTTTTCATGCCTGGAGGTCTCCCTTCAGGTGCGTGTCACCCGTGTGTCACCTGCCTGACTGCTCCGGTACTCCTCGGGCTAACTCTGCGGGCTCCTCGGACTCAGGGCTGCTTACATCTTCACCCCATGTCATGTTGAAACATCTGACGAGGTCACTTGGAAGAGCACCAGTTTCCGTGTCCGCCTCTCTCAAGCAAGTAGTTGTTAAAGAACATACGCAAGTTCCCCAGGAACTGACCTGTTCAGCATGTCCTGGAGGCTGCCTGTGGATGCTGGAGACAGTAGGCAGAGAGCATGGCTGGCAGGGCATCTGCATCCCACAAGGCTCCCCAGACAATAGGGTGTGCAGCCTCCGCGTGCGCCACGATGAAGGTTAAAGCGAGGGTGGCTCCGTTTATGTGCTAGGTCGATCATTTCAATGACTTCTTTTCGAAGACTTCCTTCAGAAACGAGAGAAATGATTCAGCTCAGATGTAGAGTTCAAGTGTCTTTGCTGAGTAATGCTGTGTTTTTCTTTTGAGAGCCTAAGGCCCCATATGGACCAAAACACACAAATTCCATTTTCCATGGAGCATGGTGATTTGAACCGTGATGAAAAGTCAAAGTGTAGAGCTTCCAAAAAATGTCATATGCCTACTGAGACTTGAGAATGATTACATTCTGGAGAGATTAAAATTTCTATTCAAGTCAACTAAAAAAACCACAGGATTACTCCCTTTTCATGGTTCTGAGATGATTTGCCATGTGACCAAAGGGGAAAAGTTTCATCCATTCATTTTGTAGCAAGTAGTTACTGAGTACCTACTGTGTGACAAGCCCTGTGCTAATTTCCAGTCGTAAAGATAAAAATACATGGTCTGTCTTCTTCTTTTTAAAAATTATTTATTTATTTATTTGAGAGAGGGAGAGGGAAGGGGCAGAGAGAGAGGGATAAGCAGACTCCGAGCTGAACGCAGAGCCTGACGTGGGGCTCAATCCCACGACACTGAGATCATGACCTAAGCCGAAATCAAGAGTCAGATGCTCAACCGACTGAGCCACCCAGGTCCCCCCATGATCCTTTTTCTTAAGTGGCATATGTCTCCGTCAGGAGATGAATAGGGAAGACGTTCATTTACAAGTATCACTAAGCTTCAGTCAAGGTCCCCATCGTGTTAGGCACTGGGGGACTGTGTTGGATGACTCAGACCGTCTCTGCCTTCAAGGAGCACAGGTGTCCTGCATGAGACACAGACCTGAAACAGAGGATCATATAGCTACTTACTGATGACACAGGGCGGTGACCCCATGGCACAGGGTGTCAATCCTAGTGCAAGGAGCCAGAGGATGCCCTGTGAAACGGTGACATGCATGACAGCCAGAGTCACCAAAGAAAAAAAAATTTTATTTATTTATTTATTTATTTATTTATTTGACAGAGAGAGAGAGAGACAGTGAGAGAGAGAACACAAGCAGGGGGAGTGGGAGAGGGAGAAGCAGGCTTCCCTCCGAGCAGGGAGCCCGATGCGGGGCTCGATCCCAGGACTCTGGGATCATGACCTGAGCCGAAGGCAGACGCTTAACGACTGAGCCACCCAGGCGCCCCAAGAAAAAAAAATTTTTAAGAATTATATTTGAGGGCACCTGGGTGGCTCAGTCGTTAAGTGTCTGCCTTCGGCTCGGGTCATGATCCCAGGGTCCTGGGATCGAGCCCCGCATTGGGCTCCCTGCTCAGCGGGAAGCCTGCTTCTCCCTCTCCCACTCCCCCTGCTTGTGTTCCCTCTCTCTCTGTGTCTCTCTCTGTCAAATAAATAAAAAAATCTTAAAAAAAATTAAATCTGAAAAAAAGTGGCCATTGTGTGAAAAATCAGAACTTTATTGAGTGGTTATATTGTTTGTTGTGCGGTTTAGTATTGTCTTTGTGTTTCCTTCCATTTTGCAAGCATGCACGGCCAGCGTTCCAGGGTTTTAAGTTTCTGAAAGTCTTGCTCTGGTTCTGGGCTGGTCCTGAGCAAGGACCAGAGAAGGCACAGCCCCAGGGACCAACTCAAGGATTCTGAGCATTGCTCTGGGGACAAGGGAGTTTTAGGCAGCTGAGTGGTCCCGTCAGATTTGCATTTTTGAGACCCCTCTCTCTTTGGTGTGTTTGGGGGAGGTGGGACGGGAGAGGAGAGGAAATGCAAGGAGACTGGTGAGCAGGCTCCACAAAAAAATAATAATAATTAACTACTGTTTACCGAATCCTTCCTCTAGACATGGTCCAGGGGGAGCAAACAGGAAGGACTGCTCAGTGCTGGCAGGAAAATGTCCAGGGGGTGGATGCACGCAGGAGGCATTGCTGGGTTTGAAGGATAAATAACTAGTTGCTTTGCAAGGCGGAATGTCTGAGGCAGGACTTTCTAGGCAGGGGGAGAAAGGTGTGAGCCGGAGGCATCGTGGGGATGGGAAGGGACTCGGGATGGTGGTGCAGGGGGCACCTGGGGAGCCAGGGTCCCGGGATCAAGCCCCACACTGGGCTCCCTGCTCAGTGGAGAGCCTGCTTCTCTCTCCCTCGGCCCCTTCCCCTGCTTGTGCTCTCTCTCTCACTCATTCGCCCTCTCTATCTCAAATAAATAAATAAAATCTTAAAAAAAAAAAAAATGTGAAGCTCAGCCCTGTGGATGGGCAGACTAAGATGTTCCCAGTGAAATATAAGCCGTGTTTCTAACATCATGACAATATTGCATTAATGAGTTTTCTACCCATGGTCATATTTGAGTCTAGAAAAGACTTCTGCATGATGATTCTAGTGGATTGCTAAGGACAGGCCACCCCACTTTAGTCCTCCCACCTCTAAACAAGGATTAATAAGATACCAGTTGCTGAACTGCACCCCATCTTGACCCTATCCAACTGGAGCTGGCCCCCTTTCCCCAATCCCTCCTTAGACCATTTAGCACGATCTCCCCTCCTCCTGTTGAGATAATCCCAAAGTTCCTTGGGGATACATCCTCCCTTGCTGCATCAAGCTAAGTAGACCTAGACCTAATGTTGCTCACTACAGATGTATCCTTGGTGATCTAGGGCTGGTGGCTCCCACACACTCAATGGATGAATGCTGAGGAGCAGGACAGCATGCGGGGTTTGAGGGTTAACCAGTCTCAGGTCCAATTCTATTACTTGCCAGCTGGAGAGTTTTGGAGAGTTATTTGATCTCTCTAAATTTCAGCCTCCTCTTCCATAAAATGGGGATAATAGTACCTTCCACCTGGGGTTGTTAATGAGGGCAAAATGCTAGAACGCATTTACAGAGTTCTGCACACGGCTCACAGGGAGGACGCTATGCTTGAGAAGTGGGACATCATGCTGGAAGCTCCTTCATACCTCTTGCGGCTCTGAAATAAGGCTGTGCACAATAAACAAAATTGGGGATTTTTCCAAATGTTAGTTTAGAGACTGTATGAATGGAATTTTCTGGGAGTCTAGGCACCCTTCACCCCGAAAGCCTTACTCTTTAAGACTGATACAAAAGAGAAAGGTGCGTAACAGACAGAAAGAGAGGTGTTCTTGTTGAGCATGGGAGACAAACAGCTAAACCTTAAAGTCATGTCTTTTTTTTTTTCCAAATGGTTGAATTCCTGAGTGATCAATTACTACTGCCTAGAAAACCCCTTCCAGATGGTACTATGTGCCTTCAAGTAAGTGGCTGTACTAATAAAAAGTTACATCCACTTTAATGCATGTGGCATGGAACAATTTATGAGAACTCAGTTGGAGCTGACACAGGCTCAAATTCTCCACCCCCCCACCCCCCGACACCCAAAGCGAAAAGTCTGAACCACTTGGAGACTCAAGATTGTCGGGGTCTACAGAATGAACTGCATGGACTCCCTGGATTTGGCATGTTTCTCAGCCCATAAAAAGCTGGTATGTTGAGAAGGAGCCTGTTTCCTGTTGTTTGACATGTGATAGACTCACTGCTTCTTGGAAGAAAGTCTGTTATGGACTAAATGTGTCCCCCCCAAATTCATATAATAAAACCTGACCCTCACAGTGCGATGATGGTAGGAGGTGGGGCTTTGGGGAGGTGATGAGGTCACCAAATCATCATGGGACTAGTGCCCTTATAAGAAGGACTCCTGAGAGCCCCCTTGCCCCTTCTGCCATGGGAGGACACAGCAAAATGTCATCGATGATCCCGGAAACAAATTCTCACCACTGAACCTGCGGGTGCCTTGGTCTTGCTTGGACTTTCCAGCCACGAGAATTGCGAGAAATAATGTCTGTTGTTTATAAGCCCCCCAGTCTGCAGTGCTGTTACAGCAGCCCGAACCAAGAGTCTCTTCCAGAATCAAGAGCCAACAGAAGTAGTTTTATTTGTTTTTATTTTTTAAAAGATTTATTTATTCCAGAGAGAGAGAGAGAGCGAGCACGAGCAGGGGGCGGGGCAGAGGGAGAGAGAACCTCAAACAGACTCCTCGCTGAGTGTGGAGCCCAACGCAGGGCTCAATCCCACAACGCTGAGGTCACAACCCGAGCTGAAACCAAGAGTCAGACGCTCAACTGACTGAGCCACCCAGACGCCCCCAGAGGTTGTTTTAAAAACATTCCATCCCTGTTTTATCCCATATTAAGTCATAATTAAAATGCCCAGTGACATTATCCACCGAAACTCATCCACAAGGGTATCGCCTCCTTCAATGGCAACCAACCTCTTCCAGACTTTCTGCTGCATGTTACCATGTTGGGGTGGACGTGTTTGAGCTACAAAATATTGGAGTCCCAAATATCAAGTACCATTTCAACCAAGTTCTAACGCATATGAGACAGCTTTTCCTAAGTGAAGTCCTGGGCACAAAAAGACAATGTATAACCACCAGCAATGGAGGCAGAGAAAATGCTGGAAGACTCCTGTCGGCTAAATTCCACGGAGACTGTTTTGCAAAAGGTGCCGTTGCTTCCAGATTCCCATTTGTTCCTTCAGGATATATCTTTGGAATAAAATTATTTCTTTTATCATGAAACAAGTCACTCGTTATTGAAGATTTTAAATAGAAAAATAGAAAACAAAGGGAAAACAGTCACATAATTCCAGTGTTGAGGGTTTTCCCCACTTCCTTTTCTCATTTTTCCTCCACAATTTATATTTTATTGTGTGTGCAGGTTTGCATTTTCAATGAACATCACCGGATAGGATTCTATTCTCACTATTCTGTATTTTTCATAAATATCATTTTATACATTTCCAAACACTCCTTCAAGTGGCTGCTCCACAGTTTATACGACCATTCCCCTATTGCTTTAGACTCAGGTTGTTGACCGGTTTTTCCCTATTAAACTTACACAGCAACTTGCTTGTGCATCAAGGGGTTTTATAAATATATTTTAAGTTATTTGCTTGATTCAAGGATGAGGTATAGGGTTACTGGGCTTAACAGGGGGTGAGATTTCAGGGCTCTTGAGACTTCCGGTACATTTGCAGGAGGTGTATCTCATAAATCACTAACCATAGGTAGTTGAGGTAGCCAGAAGCACTTGTCACATCGACCACTTGATGGGGTCCGCCGTTTGCTGGGTCCCTCCATGGAGAACCCTGTGCTCAATGCTGTGGGAGGAATAGAATTGATGGCACACTTCTTGACCTCAAGCAGCTCTTCCTCTACCAGCTGGGGGTCACTGGCAGAGAGTTTGTGCATCATCTGCCACCTTCCTCGCGCCCATTCTTTCCTTCTGGGGCTGGGTCTCTCCTGCTGCCCCTGCCCCCACCCCCACCTCCTGATCCATTCTCTGTCATTCTTTAACTGCTCTGTGGCCCAAGGGTCTGATCTCTGGGAACTGCACTGCCCTCTGATTTGGGGTTGGGTCCATGGACAGCATGGACAGATTAGAGAGCAGTAGACGGAGGAGAGGTCCCCGCCCCCCCCCCCCCCCCACCCCATCGCAGTTCTGGTGGCTTCTGGGCTTGCAGCTGCTGATGGAGGTCCTGCTTCCAAGCTCTTGCTGGGCCCACATAGCAGCCTTCCCCCACTTCGCCCAGTCAGCTCCAGGGCTGGGGAAGGTTTTCTACTGCATCTAGTCCCTGGGAGCTTCACCATGAACTGTCTCTGTAAAGAGTACCTTCACGAAGCTCTCCTCCAGGTGAATCCTCTGATTTTTCCATCTGTTTCCTCGGGGCAGATAAGCCTCCTCACCCAGCTTAGGGTCACGGGACATTCCAATCACCCACCTGCCTGACCAGTCACAAACTCCAGTGACACCAAGCTGTCCGCTCGCCCCAGGCCAGCAGCCTTTCCCACAGCAGAGACTTGCTCCACCATCCACCACTCGCTTGGACTGAACCCCCTTCACTCATTCTCAATTCCTCTTTTGTCTGGGGCTCCCACACAGATAGCTCCGCCTCCAAACTACTTCCTCAATCCATGCACATCGTTCCATCTCACTGCTCTCACCTCATCCAAGATGTCTTTATTTCTCACTTACATTGAGACAATTAGCCTCCTAGCCAGTCCCCCACCCCAACCCATGTCCATGACGGCGGAGTAGCTCAGGGCATCTTTAAAAAACCTTCCTGTATCATTGCCATGTGTTAAACTCTCCACCAAACTAAGTCCCCGTGCACTGGGACTAAAATTCATACCTAGAGTCTGGCCTACAAGACCCGACCTGTGCTGCCAACACCGCCCCACCCTCTGCTGGAGCATCTCTGTTCTCCCACCTGGTGCATTTTCTGGATGGCACTTATCATCTAACCCGACCTCATTAATTTTGTTTGTTGCCTTGCCTGCCCTCTCCTGCCCCACTAGACCATACGCTCCAGAGGGTGGAGATCGGTTTTGTTTATTCATAAACATCATTTTATACGTTTTTATACATTTTGTTATTCACAATTATTCACAATTAGGTTTCTCACCCAGAACAGTGCTTGGCAGATAGTATGTGCCCAAAACTCTGTGTTCAATAACACACCAATTCAGCAGCAATGTAAGTAACAGTAACCATAACTGAAATAACTATAGCATGTGGAAGGTAAAACCCATGCTCTGTGTCCTGGACAGGAACTCAGGTATCTTTCAGCTCTGATCCAGCTGTCTTATACAAGGCTCTCAATGAGTCTGGGAAGTAGAGGTTGTTATCCCTATTTTACAGATGAGGAAACCAAGGCTCACAGAGCTTGAGTGACTTGCCCAGGGTCACCCAGGGAATAGGAGGGCCAGCACCAGCCTCGGGAGTACTGCTGGGCTATGGCCCATGTCCAGTTCTGACCTGGGATGCCTGTGACATCACAACTATTAGATGTCTATCACCCCGTGATAATTAATTTTATGGGACAAGTTGGCTGGGCTACGATGCCCAGATATTTGGTCAAACATTACTCTGGATGTTTCAGTGGATGTGTTTTTCAGATGAGATTGGTATTTAAATCAGAAGACTTTGAGTAAAGCAAATTGCTCTCCATCATGTGGTGGGCCTCATCCCATCAGTTGAAGGCCTTAATAGAACAAAGACTGACCTCCCCTGACCAAGAGGGGATTTTCCCAGCAGACTACTTTTGGACTCGATCTGCAACTCCTCCCCGAGTCTCCAGCTTGCTGGCCTATCCATTCTGAATGGAAACAGGATTCAAACTACTAGTTTCTAGGACTTCAGAGCCTGCATTCTTTCCACTGGGCCACAGTCCTTCCTAGACAAAAAGGAAGAAATGGGCACATGAGCAAGAGAGATACAAAGATGTGCAGAGGTTCAAACAAAGCGTGAATCCATCTTGCATTGGTGGAAGTGATTGGGGACCAGGCTCCGTCTTTCTGTGGGTCCAGTTTGCTGGTCAAGTTCCTGATGAGAATTTCTGGGCCCACTGAAGGCTGATGGTGTTGATTTCTGGCAGGGTTGCATGTGGGTAAAAAAATCTTGCTAAAACCCTGAACGTTTTAAAACTAAATTACGAGTTGATGAAATCTGATATCCTAATGTCCTGTGATTTCCCAGTGCAACCTGTGAAGCCTCCATCTGAGGACGCTAACATTCAGATGAAACCTGATCCTGAGTCAGGCAAAAAGGGGCTTTGATGAGGTTGTTGTCACTTGAATTCCCACATGGTGTCTGTGAAGATATGGCCCAGAGGCACTTTGTTGAGAAGTTTGGAGTACTTAATCCAAATAGTAACTCAAGCCCTTAATGTGCTATTATATCCAAAAATGCTTTTAAATTGTCATGTTTTTAATAGAAAGATGAAAACAGAGATATTTTATTAAATATTTATCTCATTAATAAACACAAGATAATCACTGCTTTTTATTTTGAATTAACTTTCCCATTTGGGTTCAATGCACATTTCATAGACATATTCTTTTCTCTTGATGTGAGGGAACTTAATTACAAAAGCACAATTGGACTTCTACTCTGTATGAAAATGAAGCAAACGAAATTGCTTTTTCCCCCACAAAGGTTGTTGTTATGAAGAAACACAATTGAATATGACAGTTCTTTGCTACCCAGGAATTGTTTTTGGATGAAGTTTGGGGATTATGTGCAATTATACAACAGTAAATTTTCCATGACCATTCATGTTCAAGGACTTATTTTAAAGATAAAATGAAGCCTAAGTACAGAATAAAAAGAACCATGATAACAAGTGTTCTTTACACCTCTGTTACAGCGGTCAACAGATAAGTGTTATATTTGTGTATCAGAAATCAGTAGAACAAAAAATGTGCAGCAGGAAGCAAACAGTTTGTCAGAAAACCATATCAGCAAGGCATGGCATCTTTTTATCCCTCCTTTTCCATGCTCTAAATATCCTTGCTTCTTCCTTATTACGTAGTTCCTTCTTCCTCCCCCTCTGGCGAGATAAGACAAAGTGAAAGATGAGTGAGCATGGCATCTGGTAACTTGGCACTGCGTGGCGCCTGCGGATGGCTGGACGTGGCTGGCTCCTGGCTTGCTCCCTCAGTTCCCAGAAGATAAGTCTGCAGATGGCTTCCCCTAGCAAGAACCGTGGCCCAGGAACACTGCCTAAAGCCTTGAGGGCTGTGCACTGCACAATGGCGGCCGGTGGGTAGAGGTGAGGTGGACAAAATTCACATGAGCAGCAATGAGATGAGAGCCCTTGGAGTTGTCCAATGTGGTGGTACATCCTATCCCCTGAACCAACCCCTTCAGAGGCAGGGCTTTATCCAACCCCTCTGGCTGGCCTCTGGGACCTGGCCTTGTGGCTCCTTCTCTCCACTGACCCCAAATGTACTAAGGGTCCTTCATAGCATCCAGCCCTCGAGCTCTTTGCCCCTGGGTTGAACCCTGGGTTTCTGCAGCTCCTGATCCAAGGTGCTCCTACCTCCCCTGCTTTGATTGGCTCAGGGATCTCTGATGAGGCTTCTGACTCAGTGTTCCTACTTAGTGATAGTGGGCTATCCTCCTCCACAGCCCAGTTCCTCATTCTAGGATGGAACCCCAGCCCATTGCCTCATCTAGCTCTTGCTAAACTTCTTTTATGGGGGCTGAATCCTGCCCTAATCCTACCCTGGAGCTCATTGTCAGATCTTCTGGAACAATGACTACTCTGCTTGTTGGACTTCTGATTTGTCACTGGATCCCATCATCCTGGCTAGATACCCAAACATTCCAAAATCTGGGATGAGCAGGAATGGTTGCCCTCTCAGACATACTGTTTGGGGTTGCCTGGCTCTTCTCTTTATGTGTCCGCCCAAGCTCCCTTCCCCTCAGTGGTGATTGGGCTCCTATGACCTGGCTTCCGTCTCCCTCTGGGAAGTGAGCAGGTCTCCAGCCAATCCGGTATGCTGCTCCATCTCTGACAAGTGTCCCTTGAGAAATATTTCAGGAAAGAATTTTATCTGATCACAACAGGCAATGATCAAAGAAAACTAATTCCACTGTGTTTGTTACAACAACGTCAGTGAAAGAAGTCAAGAATATAGTCTCAGAAGGAGCATAAAGTATGCAATAAAGGCCAATACATAATTAATGAATATCATGTCTCTAACATAGTGTTCTAGAAAACTAAGCACACAATGTGTAATTATTCCTCACATCATCATAAAAGAGGGAGTGGACAGATGCTGGTTGCCTCTTATAAATAAGGAAACGAGAAAAACCAAACAATTTTCCCAAAGGAAGCCCAATAGACATTAGAAATGAAACCCAATAATCTTGAAACCCAGTTGTGATGCACTTAACATGTCAGTAGGAATCTCCATCTCAAATTTCCAGTGATCTGAGGCAGTCACTTGGTGTATCTGTTTTACAGCATTTGCTGTTGAGAATCCCTGTGTAGCCACAAGTTCCAACCAGTTTGGGAGTCACACAAGAAAACCAGTCCATTTACTGACAAATGGCCACATGGTATGATGGGTAAGCATAGAATCTGTGTCATGTTGCTTCTGTGCCAATCCCACTTCTACTACTTAGCTCTTTGGTAAGATTAATTAAATCGGTACATAGATAGACAGATAGCTGATGATGTTTTGATTAATATATGTGCTTGGCATATGATAAGCATGATATAAGCAGTAGCTCTTACTATTACAATATATTCACATTTTGTTTTGACCCCAAATTGGAATGAATTACTGATCTTGATCACCCTTGTTATTCATCACAATTGATTTGAAAGATCTCTGGTTAAAAAAAAAAAAAAAAGAGGCAAATATATCCTCTAAGTTAGATAAATTGAATATATCCAACAGAATAATTCTACGAGTTCTAAAGGCATTATTAGAATCTTCTGAACGGGCCACGGATTCAAATGTCTCCAGGCAGGTGGCATGAAAATGAGACGTAACCAGGTGTAAGACAATAAGAAAAACTTTAAGGAATATTGGCTAAACAAAGCATCCTTCAGATGAGGCTCATAATGAATTAGTTTTAATGTATTTATTTGTACCTTTTTGGTATCTTTATCAAATCACTGCCGTCTCTCACACTCATAAAAGAAAGGTTTAAATATGTATGTGTGTGTGTGTGTGTGTGTATAATTACATTGTATATGCAGACCTTCTTTCATCTGTTTACTTTAAAGGAGCCTGTATTTATGGAATCAGTCTCCTTTGGTTTGGATGATTCTAATTATTCCACAACTCCTCAGCCTGCAATTGGTGAAATATATTTGCACCTATTTATGCAAATCTAATTTGTGTTCTTGGGAATTTAGTTTCTCTTTTCTCTGTTAAAAAGAAAATTCCTCCAGTGTAAAAACCATATTTCTACTGAGCCTAATAATCAGACATATCTATTAAGTACCTAATTGTATCCAATGCTGAGCTAGGCAAATATGAAGAGATTTCAGAGCTCAGCCTTCCCTCTGGTTTCAGAGGTGGGTCATGCTCACGGAAACAGTCCCTAGAGCCACGATGACCTCTATGGAATATTTGCTGAGGGGTTATACCATGTCAGATCTCTTCTGAGTGCTTTATTATTTCTTTTAATCCTTCAACAACCCAGTAAGGCCATTCCTATTATTATCCTTATTTTATAGATCAGGAAACTGAGCAGAGGAGATTAAGTACTTTGTTAGGTAACATAGCAGGTGAGTGCAGACTTAGGAGGAGAACCACACACCCTGTCCCCAGTCCGCCTTCTTCACAGCCCACGTGTGCACCACAGACCTGCAGAGCCAGGTAGAACCCCTGGAATTCTTGTGTAGATCTCCTTGCCCCCCCACACAAGCACTTTCTAGAATAGGGATTTTTGCATGCATCGAAGAATCATACAAAGGCCGGGTGAGTGGATGTAGGTATCTACTCTTACTCCTGCATCCAAGCCCTAGAGAGTAGGGAAAAAAAGTTTAATATTGACATTATCACATGGGGAGAAAAAGAAATGTTAGTGGTTTCCTGGGTAAAAGGAAGCAGAGGGGATAGGATTCATGGAGAAATGAGAGTGCAGGAAATCACGGTGCAGGAAGACACGTCTCAGAACCTACAGATCAAACAGGCAAAAATAGAAGCGAAGCTACGGAATAGTGGAATAGCACAATTTATAAACTTGATCTAACTATATAGAATTTTCTAAACCAAAATAGAGAATAAATATTCTCTTCAAACATTCATAAAGCAGTCACAAAAACTAAATGTGAATTCTGCTGAAATTAAAATCTCAACTGTCCCCAAAGCAGAAATCTTAGAAGCCAACTTTGCTACTCAAACTGCATTAAATCTGAAACTAGTACTAGAGGATAGAAAAGAAAAAAAATCCATATGAGGTTTGAGGGTAAAAAAATCTTTTTAGTTTGCTGCATATTATTTATAAATATTATTTCCAAATGGATCACAGGTACCATGTATGTAAGTAATAGCAAAGATGCAGTGAGGGCAGTTTTCCTAGCGGGTATGGAGTGGATGGAGATGATAGTGGGCTGGAGTGATCTAGAAGCACAGCCAACAGACCCCGGGAGCGGATTTGACTGCCCTCACCCCCTCCCCCTAGTCCCTCACTGCCTGGGCTCCAGCCTTTCTCAGCCTGAGCAAGAGCTTGTCCGGCTTGTTCGGCACTGGATCCAGGGCCGAGCACAGACCCAGGCCCAAACCAAGTGATTCATACAGCTTTGGTGAAAATTTTTATTGAAGTCTGTCCACTCAGCACATAATCGTACCCAGAGGGGGCATTTAGTTACAACCTTCTCCCCTCTCCAGCAAATACCAGGCCTGGCCAAGCCCTAGGGGAAAAAGACCACCTAATATTTATATACACTTTGTAACTGACCAAACTCTTGAGTGTAAATGATCTAGTTTTGATCCTAAAACAAGATTACTATTCCCATTTTTCAGGTGCTGAAACTGAAGCCCAGCTTACCCAAGGTCACAGCTAGCAAGTGGCAAAGCTAAGATTTGGACTCAGTGTGAACGAAAATTGAGGAGTCCATGAAAATAAGTAAATAAGCTAATATTTATTGATTTATGGAGTCCCTACTCTGTGCTAAGTATGGTGCTGGTACTTTATAAAAATTATTAACCTTATTCTGTCCTCACAAGGACTTTGCCAAGTATTTTTAATCTACATCCATTTTCTATACCAATGAGGAAACCAGATAGAAACCTGCCAAGGTCACAGTAGAGGAGCCAGAATTTGAACCAGGTCATAGGTCCAAGGCTCATCATGCCCTTTTCCAAATGTACACTGCCCCTCATCGGACCCCTTGCTTTCAACTTCACCATCATCAGGGCATTGACAAATAAAGCTTTCAATGCAGTTTAATTCTGATCAAGGAGGATGTTGCTTTTGTAATACGAAAGTGATGCTTTATGAAACTAAGCTTAGGAACCGTTTGAGAAAGTGAAATGCTATTGATTACTTAATAGTTACTGCATAAATCACCTTGGACACAAATCGTCTATTACTCTCTAAAGGGCAGGAACCCAATATCTGGGAAAAGCTGGACAAATGTACCACAATGAGTATTAGAATCTAGTTGGAAAGACCCACAATAAAGGTTTATAAATATTTCATAGGCTCACTAGTTATTTGTCCTAGAGTTTTAGTTTTTATAACCATCATAATTAGTTATTTTCAAGAGAATATCTGGAAAGGACACTTAAATTCTGATAGGTAACTACAGCAATATTATAAAAGCACAAATCATCTGGATTAATTTTATGTGAACTGTAGTCTAAAAGATATCAATTTATTGATTTAAAAAATAGGGTTGAAGACAGAAGCAATTCTTGGATACCTTCATGGAGCAAAATGAATAGCTCTAATTACTGAGTGTGACACCCACTTTGTGCTTGCTACAAATTGTAGAGCCATAAATTTTAAAGCTACTTAGTGTTCCATATTCTTTAAGTGTTCTGAAATTGGGATCAATGTCCAGCCACACGAGAAAATTGTCCTTAAAGAATAAACTGTACATTCCCATTTTTCAGAGGGAAATGAAAATATTGAGGCCTTTATGTTAGGACATATAACAAGTTGGTAACTGGACTGATTTATTTAATCTTTTACTCATGCACAAGTTCAAGGAACAATTTGGGATAGTTGCTAGGTGCCTGTAGATTAATAGTTTGGGGGAAGGAGATAAGGTACAGGTAAGCTGGAGGTGGAGTATACTTCATTGATTAGTATCCTTTTAAAATAGCTTTGTTGAGATATAATTGACATATAATAAACGGTACAAAGGGTACGGTTTGATACATTTTGACATGTATATACACCTATGAAATCTTCATCACAATTAAGATAATGAACATACCTATCACCCCCAAAACTGTCCTCAGGCCTCTTTGTAATCTCTTTCTCCCACCCCTCTCCATACCCCCCACCCCCCTCCAATGCCGCAGGGCACCACTGATCTGCTTCTGTCACTATGGATTAGTGTGCATTTTGTAGAATTGCCTATTTCATATTTCATGTCAGTACTCTTCATTTCTTCATATGGATTGGAGTTACCGTTTGGGGTCGTTTCTTTGCTCCAATATACCTGCCTTCCCTCCCTGCTCCACTGTGTTATTATTGTCATGTATGTCATATATTTATATGTGATAAGCTTAATAACACGGTTTCAGAATTATTGTTCATGCAACTGTCTTTTAAGCCAGTTACCAGAAGAAAGCATATATTTCTACTTTTATAATTACTTACATAATAACCTTACTGGTATGCTTTGTTCTTTTATGTGGATTTGAGTTATAGCCAGTTGTCATTCCCTTTCAGCCTAAAGAACTTCCTTTAGTATTTATTAAGCATAGATTTTTCAGCAGTCTACCCCGAATGAAGTCAGCCTCTTGGCCACCCCCTGGGAGAAGCACGGCACCATGGAGCTGGTGGGCTGGGGAGGAAGGCAGCAGACATGGCTAAAATTCCACAGGCTCCCATGGTTTCTTCCAGTTCAGTAGTTTTTCTGAATGACCATTTCTCAATCTGTTGTCTGTCTTTGTTCAATTTCTAGAGTCCCAGAATGATTCTTTTTGACTGTTTTGTCTAGTTTTGTGTTGTTTTTTAGGGAGAGGATTTGCCGAGACTCCATTCATAATCTAAAACTACCATCTTGGGGCTTCTGGGTGGCTCAGTTGGTTAAGCGTCGGACTCTTGATTTCCGCTCTGGTCATGATCTCAGGGTCATGAGATGGAGCCCTGTGTGGGGCTCCACGCTCAGCAGGGAGTCTGTTTGAGATTGTCTCCCCCCGGGTCCCTCCCCCCGTGCATGCACGCACATGCTCTCGTGTGCACGTGCTCTCTCTCTAATAAATAAACAAATCTTAAAAAAAAAAGTACCGTCTTGATGGTCTTGTTGTTCCGTTAGTTTTTGGTTCTCTTTGTCTGCTTTTTATGCCTTCTCTGGATGAACTGTGTTTTTAAATTCTATCTTATTTACTTTATTGGCTTATTAGTTATTACTCTTTGTTATTTTAGTATTTACTTTAAGGGTCATATCGTACATACTTAACCCACAGACTACCTTCAGGTGATATTCTACTGCAGCACATATGTTAGAGGAACCTTACGGGAATATACTTCCCTTCACTCCTCCTGGCCTTTGTGCTACTGCTTTCATACATTTCACTTCTGCAAATATTATAAGCCCCATAAAACTTTATTGTTTTTTGCTTAAATAGCTGATTACTTTTTAAAGAGATTAAAATAGTAAAATAAATAAATAAATAAATAAATCCTTTCTCTTCATCTATGTAGTTACTATTTCTGGTGCTCTTTGTTTCTTTGTGTAAACCCGGATTTCCATCTTGTATCGTTTTCCTCCTGCCTGAAGGATTTCTTTTAATATTTCCTATTGTTCAGGTCTGCTGCTGATGAATCGTTTTAGCTTTTTATATGCATGTGTATGTGTTGCCTTTGTTCTGAAAGATGTTTTTGCTGGGTAAGGAATTCTAGGTTGAGAGGGTTTTTTTTTTTTCTTTTTTCTTTCTTCAGTACTTTAAAGGTAATGCTTCATTGTCTCATAGCTTGCAGTATTTCCAACAAGAAATCTGCTGTCATCTGTATCTTTGTTGTTCTGTATGTGATAGGTCTTTTTTTTCTCGATTTCCTATTAAGATTTTCTCTTATCACTTGGTTTTAAGTGATTTGATGATGATGTTCATTGGTATACTTTTTTGTTTCTTCAGCTTGTGTTTGTTGAGCTTTTTCTATCTATGGATTTATAGTTTTCATCAAATATGGAAAGATTCTGGCTATTTTTCCTTTCTTGTTCTTTCCTGTCCTTTAGAGACTCCAATTAGGTAAATTAGGCCACTTGAGGTTGTCCCACAGCTCGCTGATGCTTTATTCACTTTCTGGTCATTTTTTTTCTATGTGTACTTCATTTTGGATATTTTCTACTGCTATATCTTCAAGTTTGCTATTCTTTTCTTTTGAAATGCCTGATCTGCCATTAATCTCATCTATTTTATTTTTTATTTTTATTATTTTTTTAAGATTTTATTTATTTATTTGAGAGAGAAAGCAAGAGTGAGTGAAAGAGAGCATGAGCGGTGGGAAAGGGCAGAGGGAGAGGGAGAAGCAAGCTCTCCACGGAGCAGAGAGCCTGATGTGGGGCTCAATCCCAGGATCCTGGGATCATGATCTGAGCCAAAGGCAGACGCTTAACTGACTGAACTAACCAGGTGCCCTTATACTTGCTGTGTTTTAAAAGTTATAGCACTGAGTGTTATACGCAACTAATTAATCGTTGAACACTACATCAAAAACCAATGATGTACTACTATATGGGGACAACTGAAAATAATTTAAAAATTTAAAAAAAGAATAAAAATAAATAAAAGCTATTTTCAATTTGTAACTTATTTTGTATATTTGTTCTTGCTCTCATCTTTTTATCTTTAATCTTATTGAATATATGATATACATATTTTTATTGAGTATATATAATATATGAATATATGCATAATATCTTTTTCCTTTTATATATCAATGGACAATTGGGTTGCTACCATATCTTAGCTATTTTGTTTTATTATTATTTTTTTACTATTTTTTATTTTTATTTATTTTTTAAAATTTAATTTAATTTTATTATGTTATGTTAGTCACCATACAATACATTAGTTTTTGATGAGTGATCCACGACTCATTGTTTTCGTATAACACCCAGTGCTCCATGTAGTACATGCCCTCCTTAATACCCATCACTGGGCTAACCCATCCCCCCCCCCAAACCTTCAGTTTGTTTCTCAGAGTCCATAGTCTCTCATGGTTCATCTCCCCCTCTGATTCCCCCCCCTTCATTTTTCCCTTCCTTCTCCTAATGTATTCCTTATGTTCCACAAATAAGTGAAACCATATGATAATTGACTTTCTCTGCTTGACTTATTTCACTTAGCATAATCTCCTCCAGTCCCAACCATGTTGATGTAAAAGTTGGGTATTCATCCTTTCTGATGGCTAATATTCCATTGTATATATGGACCACATCTTCTTTATCCATTCATCTGTTGAAGGGCATCTCGGCTCTTTCCACAGTTTGGCTATTGCGGACATTGCTGCTATGAACATTGGGGTGCATATGGCCTTTCTTTTCCCTACATCTGTGTCTTTGGGGTAAATATCCAGTAGTGCAATTGCTGGGTCATAGGGTAGCTCTATTTTTAAATTTTTGAGGAACCTCCACACTGTCTTCCAAAGTGGCTGTATGAACTTGCATTCCCACCAACAGTGTAAGAGGGCTCCCCTTTCTCCACAACCTCTCCAGCATTTGTTGTTTCTTGCCTTGTCAATTTTTGCCATTCTAACTGGTGTAAGGTGGTATCTCAATGTGGTTTTGATTTGAATTTCCCTGATGGCTAATGATGATGAACATTTTTTCATGTGTCTGTTAGCCATTTGTATGTCTTTTTTGAGAAGTGCCTGTTCATGTCTTCTGCCCATTTTTTGACCTGATTATTTGTTTTTTTGGATATTGAGTTTGAGAAGTTCTTTATAAATCTTAGAAATCAGCGCTTTGTCTGTAGTGTCATTTGCAAATATCTTCTCCCATTCTGTGAGTTGCCTCTTTGTTTTGTTGACTGTTTCCTTTGCTGTGCAGAAGCTTTTTATCTTGATGAAGTCCCAAAAGTTCATTTTTGCTTTTGTTTCACTAGCCTTTGGAGATGTATCTTGAAAGAAGTTGCTGTGGCCAATGTCGAAGAGGTTACTGCCTATGTTCTCCTCTGGGATTTTGATGGATTCCTGTCTCACATTGAGGTCTTTCATCCATTTTGAGTTTATCTTTGTGTATGGTGTTAGAGAATGGTTGAGTTTCATTCTTCTGTATATAGCTGTCCAATTTTCCCAGCACCATTTATTGAAGAGACTTTTTTTCCATTGTATATTTTTTCCTGCTTTGTCGAAGATTATTTGACCATAGAGTTGAGGGTCCATATCTGGGCTCTCTATTCTGTTCCATTGGTCTATATGTCTGTTTTTATGCCAGTACCATGCTGTCTTGGTGATCACTGCTTTGTAGTATAGCTTGAAATCTGGCAATGTGATGCCCTCAGCTTTGTTTTTCTTCTTCAACATTTCCTTGGCAATTCGGGGTCTTTTCTGATTCCATACAAATTTTAGGATTGTTTGTTCCAGCACTTTGAAAAATGTCATTGGAACTTTGATCGGGATTGCGTTGAAGGTATAGATTACTCTGGGCAGCATAGACATTTTAACAATGTTTATTCTTCTGATCCATGAGCATGGAATGTTTTTCCATCTTTTTGTGTCTTTTTCAATTTCTTTCATGAATGTTCTGTAGTTCCTAGAGTATAGATCCTTTACCTCTTTGGTTAGGTTTATTCCGAGGTATCTTATGGTTTTTGGTGCTATTGTAAATGGAATCGTTTCTCTAATTTCTCTTTCTACAGTTGCATTGTTAGTGTATAGGAAAGCAACTGATTTCTGTGTATTGATTTTTTATCCTGCCACATTACTGAATTGCTGTATGAGTTCTAGTAATTTGGAGGTGGTGCCTTTTGGATTTTCCACATAAAGTATCATGTCATCTGTGAAGAGAAAGAGTTTGACTTCTTGCCAATTTGAATACATTTTATTTCTTTCTGTTGTCTGATTGCTGTTGCCAGGACTTCTAGTACTATGTTGAACAATAGTGGCCAGAGTGGGCATCCTTGACGTGTTCCTGATCTTAAAGGAAAGGCTCCCATTTTTTCCCCATTGAGGATGATATTCGCTATGGGTTTTTCATAGACGGATTTTATGAACTTGAGGAATGTTCCCTCTATCCCTATACTCTGAAGAGTTTTAATTAGGAAAGGATGCTGTATTTTGTCAAATGCTTTTTCTGCATCAATTAAGAGGACCATATGGTTCTTCCCTCTCCTCTTATTAATGTGTTCTATCACATTGATTGATTTGCAAATGTTGAACCACCCTTGCATGCCAGGGACAAATCCCACTTGGTCATGGTGGATGATCCTTTTAATGTATTGTTGGATCCTATTAGTTAGGATGATGTGCATTGGTATACTTTTATGTTTCTTTAGCTTGTGTTTATTGAGCTTTTTCTATCTATGGATTTATAGTTTTCATCAAATATGGAAAGATTCTGTTTTTCCTTTCTTGTTCTTTCCTGTCCTTTAGAGACTCCAATTAGGTAAATTAGGCCACTTGAGGTTGTCCCACAGCTCGCTGATGCTCTATTCACTTTCTGGTCTTTTTTTTTTTTTTTCCTATGTGTACTTCATTTTGGATATTTTCTACTGCTATATCTTCAAGTTTGCTATTCTTTTCTTTTGAAATGCCTGATCTGCCATTAACCTCATCCATTTTATTTTTAAATCTTAGTAGTTTTCAATCCTAGGAGTTTTGACTCATATCCTCTTTTATATACCCCCCAGCCCCCACATGTCTCTAACATAGTCAACTTTTTCCTGGCTTCTTGATATAGAGTATAGAATGTAGTCACAGTAATTGTTTTAATGTCCTTATCTATTAATTGTATTATTGCTGTCATTTCTTGGTCAATTTCAATTGATTGATTTTTCTTTTCATTAAAGGTGGTACTTTTCTGCTGTTTTGCATGTCTGGTAATTCTTTATTGGTTATTCATTCCTAAAAAGATTCTTGAGCTTTGATCTGGGATTCAGTTATTTGGAAACCATTTGATCTTTTTGGGTCTTGCTTTAAGCTTTGTTAGGTGGAACCAGAAATGTGCTTAGTTTAGGGTTAATAGTCCCACCACTGAGGCAAAAGCCTTCATAATACTCTAATACTTCATGAATTATGAGGTTTTCCCCTCTAGCCATTACAAATAAGCACTATTCTCTGCCCTCCATCAATTCAGGCACTGTTCTCTCTAATCCTTTTGGGTGACTCTTTCCCTTGCCTTGAGTAGTTTCCTCATATAGATGTACTAATCAGTACTCAACTGAATACTTAAGGGGAACCCTCTGCAGATCTCCAGAGCTCTCTCTTCTACAGTATTCCTCTTTGTCGTCTCTCAGCTGCCCTGGTGTCCCAGGGCTCCCTGCTCTATCTCCTCAACTCAGGGAGTCCACTCGTCTCTGTCTGCATTTCCCCTTCCTGACCTATGGCCTGGGAACCTTCTCTAGGCAGAAAGCTGGAGCAATTACAGGACGCATCTCATTAGTTCCCCCATCTCTCAGGAATCTCCTTCCTTTGTTGCTTGATGTGAAATGTCTTATGAGCCATTGTTTCATATAGTTTGTCTTGCTCTTTAGTTGTTTCTGGTGCAACAGTAAATCTGTAAAAACTGTTTTTTATTCCTGGCAAAAGCAGAAGTCTAATCAATATTTTTTTGAAGGGGCTTTTATTGCAACTTTTTATTCGACATCTACTATATACAAGGCACTATGTCTACTATTTGCATGGCTCCCTAGGGTTTTGTTTGTTCTTGAGATGTGGCATTAGGGAGGAGAAAGGAGGTAGAATGCACAAGTGGCAAGACATGATCATCCCCATCAAGGAACTCACAGTCTGGTTGGGGAAACAAGATACAGTCACAGACCAGAGTTAAGGTAACTAATGCTGCAAAGAAGAAGATAAAGATCCAGAAACATTTATTCAACAAATATATATTGAGAGACTATTCTAGCTGCTGGGAGGTGAAGTGATGAGCCAGACACGATCCCTCCCTTCATGAAGCTTACATTTTAGT
This sequence comes from Phoca vitulina, assembly GCF_004348235.1. Classification (NCBI taxonomy): domain Eukaryota; kingdom Metazoa; phylum Chordata; class Mammalia; order Carnivora; family Phocidae; genus Phoca; species Phoca vitulina. The sequence goes on from NW_022589731.1 coordinate 20,826,747, forward strand.
GGGGAAACAAACAATAAGCAGATAACTCAGTAACTGTAATCTTGAAAAGTAATAAGAGCAACAAAGGAAGATTAAACGGGTTAAGGGGATGGAGAATGGCTGGGGTGCTATTTGAAAAGGGGAAGCCTCTCTGAGGCAAGGCCATTGGAGGGGAGACCTGAACTCAGTGAAGCAACTAGTAAACGAACATGTGACCCATACATTTCAGAGGAGGAGGCTTTCCTTCCAACTAGGGTGATCAGCAAAGGCTCAGGAAGGTTACATTTGAATTTCCACAAGATTTTCATAAAGAATGATCTATTGCTGGTGAGAGACACTGATAAGAATGGGAAAGGCATTTTTGTAGGACAGGGATTACAGGTGCTCACCTGGAGGCAAGTATTTGGCAAGGAGTAAATGAAATAAGTAGGAGAGAATCTTAGTGCCCAACCCTAGAAAGCCTGAGCAGACGAGCTAGGGAGTCTGGTTGGCTTTGCCAGAGTTGTGTAAGAGGTGAAGCCAGCCAAGCTTTGAGATGACCACTCAAGTCCTCATGAGTACGGGAGGAATTAGAACATGGTGCAAGGATGGAAGAGGAAGGGCAGCAGCCAGCCCAGCAGTGGCAGTGAGGGTTGGTGTGCCAGACCTAGAGTGGGGCCAGAGGAAGCATCAGCAGTGCTTGAACACTTGGTGGGATGGATGTTGGGTAGCCAGGAGGTTAGGGGTCAACAATGCCATGAGGGTTAAAATTCATTGTAAAGGATTAAACTTAGAGACTACAGAGTCAGATGGTAATAGAGACTTTCCGCAAATAAAGACTCAAGTTAAAAACACGACTGTTGATTTTCAAATAGTTTTTCGTGGTGCCTTTTCTTAATCCACTGATAGGAGGACAGTGACGCCAGTGGGCTCTCATGTTGTAACAGACTTGATTTTCAAGGGAGCAGCTCAAATCCAGCATCTTTGGAAGTCTGAAACATCCCATTTTCTCTGCCAACTGAAGGCGTTCCATTAAAAAAGAAAGATCACCATTTTCAGAAAATCCTTTTAGTTTTCCCATCAGGACAAAGGTTTCTGAAAAGACAGTGGCAAGCTTCTTTAGACCTCACATAAAGAAAACTATGCTCGAGGGACAATTGCAAATGAATGAAGGGAAGCTGCAGCCAAATGAAATGCGACAAACAACTGTCATATTCCAAACGGTCAATCAAAAGCTGGAACAGCGTGAATGTAACAGAAGTCCATTATGATGAAAATAATGATCTCAGGACAAGGGATACTTAATGATTTGCAAATTTAAGTACAAGATAAATATTCATCCATGTCCAACTGGTAACTTTCAAGTTCTAACCATTTTGTATGGCTGACAGTATTACCTGCAACGGTGGGGGCACTTTTAAAGTGAGACGGGCAACAAATAATTTATCTTCATTTTAATTTCAATACAATTGCAGAATACCGTGGTACACTAGAAATGTGAATGATACACTGAGGGGTATCTTTTTTACATTCCAGAGTATCTCACTGCTTGGGCAGAATGGTTCTCTTCCTGGAATTGTTCACAAAGCAACCTATTATATGGTGAGAGGTACCCTCCGGGCACCATTGAAATTAATATGAAAGGAACAATCAAGAATGCCAAGTGCAGTACATAAAACACAGGTAGGTGGTGGAAGACAGATAAGCAGCCACGAGGTTTAAGTTGCAGAATCTGAAGCTGCAGAAAGATGTGTTATACAATTTACATTACAACCAGTCACGATTTTAGAATGGGTAATGAAAAGCTCATATAGTTAAGTATTGAGCCCATAAAACAAACAAACAAACAAACAAAAAAACACAAAAAGCTTTGCAGCACAAGGGAACTAAATGATGGGTAAATAGACAAAGAAGATAATCAGAGAGCAGGAGGAGAAAGCCGGACTTGCTTTCACAAAATTCCTCTGGTTTTGGCAACTTTACCTGCACATCACACAGAGTGCTCTCTCTCCAGTTGGATCATTTTTAAAGAGGGTTTCTCAACCTTGGAACTAGTGACTTTTGGGGCCAGAGCATTCTTTGTTGTGGGGTCCTCTGTCTGCCTCATAGGATGTTTAGCAGCATCCCTGGCCTCTACCCCCGGATGCCAGGAGCACCTGGTTCTCTCAGCTGTGACAACCAAGAATGTCTCCAGACATTGCCAAAGTCTCCGGGGGTGCGGGGGGGGGGGGTGATCTGCCCCCGTTTGAGGAAGCAACAATATAAACTACTCCAGTGAATTACTTCTGCTTCAAATCATATGCACTTCATCCTTTAAAGAGTCACTTATAATAAAATGCCAATTTTGGTTAAAAAAATCTGCACACCAAATTAATCTGGAGTGCAACCTAACAGTCATGTAAAATAACTAATTTACATGAGTTCTGGAAAATCTCTTTGCTGACTTTTCATTCTACCTTCAAACAACTGGGAAAAGTGTTTGGTCTCCTGTCCATTCATGTAGTGGGCAATACTTGGTCACAATAAAACCACAGACAGTTACCCTCCTAAGATACAGCAGCAAAATAGTAGTTCAACACTTTCCCTACTTGATGCGATGTAAAAAGAAAGCCAAGTATATTCTGTAAATGAGGGAGAGACACTGAAGCAGCCGGAATGGTGTCATGGTCACCAGGCTATCAGAGGTGTGGAGGGGCCATTTTGATTCTTCCGCAGTAAGATACTCTTTACGACTGCATGCTGGCTACATGGTTTGTGCTGTAAATTAAACTCGTGTTCACTATGTCTTTTCCTAATCTGGAAATACGGCTAGACGATTAATTCCATGAGGGCAGGGACAATATCTCGTGTGCCTTGCTCACCACTGTATCCATAACACCTAGCCCAATGCCTGACCTATTGCCAGCACCCAACGGATGTTTGTTGAATAAATAAATGAACAAACGAGGACAGAAATGCTAACTTCCAAGCAAATAGATTAGGCTGTCAGTTCCTTATTCTTTTATTTCTGTGCCACAGCCAACTCTGTGGTTGGCAGCTGCCGCATAGTAGGTGGTCAGCAAACGTCTGTGGAAGTCATCTGAATGGGAGGTCTCTGTTTGTGTCTCCTGGGCAGCAAAGCCCATCTGACCGAAGCCCAGGCAGGTGGGCTGCCTGAATCTGGTGGCCATGCTCATCCATTCAGCTGTGTCCAGGTATAACACAAGGACATATTCCACCATGAAGACCCAAATTAAGACATCTTGTGTGTAAAGATTTCAATACATGTTCTGCAAAAGGACACTGTCACCCTCTTTGATGGGTGAGGAGGCAGATTTGGTCCCTGAGCCTCTGGATGCTATTACCAGAGAATGTCTAAGGTGCCACAAAGCCACCCGTATGCAGGATGTGACATTATGGGCCATACTGCAGCCTCAGAAAGGCTTGGGAATGTACTGTGCAAATTAAATCATCACAGGCATCAAGGAGTTTATCCTCATCTTAAATGGCATTATCTCTCATATTGAAACTTTAACAACTCGTCTAAAATGAAAAATCAAAAGTGTGCCAAAAAGCAGAGCTGCTGGAGGAATACTGATGTGGCTCTTGGGGAAGGCGCCGAGACTCTCTCTAAGAACAGAGGGCCCAGCGAGTAGCGCGCTGGAATACAAGGGGGGCTGGTAGAATGACAGTGCCCAGAAGCTACTGTGAACGGTAATGACAGGCAATAAAATACCCCTTTAAAAATCCGGTGAAAGATAAAGACAGTAGATTGTAGCAATGCTTCAATAACCAACTGTTAGTAGATTAGCATAGGCACGGCGAGAAAACACAACTAAAAATTATTCAATCATACCAAATGCTTGCAGGGAAACTAGGCCAAGAAAGCAATCAAAATCAAATAGAAGCAAGGTGTGTTTATATAATTCAGTAGTTCAAAAACATTGAGAAACGCATTGCAAAGATATTTCAAGGGTTTCTAGCTCCAGTTTAAGAAAAAAAAATAATGAAACCTTCATTAATGTGAAGAACGAAGAACACAGTTCTCTCTTCCCTCCCCACCCCCCTCAACCAGGGTTACTAGGAGACGCCATATTCCGTGTGAGAACTCCAGGACGCAGTCATAAAATACAACACACATTTATGCAATTTGCATTAAGTTTGGTTCTACAACATATGTGGCAGACCTCTTGAATTAACTGCATTCAATGTTTTCAGTTAGAGAAAGAAGATTCATGACTCATAGATGCCATAAATGAAATACGGCATACAGGTAGTAATTACTCAAATTGCATTCTTGGGTCTTTGAAGATAAATTAGCCAACAATGAGAAATTGATAGCTAATGCTGCAATTAGCTACAGGTACAACAGAGTGACCTATATAACTTCCCATTTTAAAAAAATCTAAAATTTACACAGGTTAATAGCATAAAAGATTCTTCATTATTACTCGTGGCAGAAATGCAGTTCTATAAATGCACTAGTGTGGCCTCCTGATGATAACTGCTTGAAGAATACAGAGGTAGAATTACTCGTGTTAATTCTTTGAATAAGAAAGGCTCAGATTAAACTAGCACTCACTGAGCATTACTGTGTCCTAGGCACTCAGAAAAATGAGATCTCATTCAATCCTCCCATTGGTCCCGTGTGGTTAGATATGCTCCCATTTCACAAACAAGGGCATGGGGGCAGGGGTGATGCTGATGTGGCTTTTCCAAGGCCGTGTGTATTGCCCTTCCTGCCCCTCGCCTCCGTGGGCTAGGGGTTGGGTGTGAGAGATGCCCCTCAAAGCATTCTTGCTGAGTCAGAAGGTAGGGTTAGTCTACGGGGTACATGTATTTGCCTGTAAATATCCCTTCTGCTGGGAAACCAGCTCTCCCTCAATCACTAATAATCTTGTTGGGTCTATGGGGTTTGAGTGGAGCTGACCTCTGAATCCTAGTCCAGGAAGCAGCATATGAACCAGCTGGCCACTCAGAGCACAAGGTGAGGACGGGTCAACTGGAGAACCTACTCCCTGGGTTCTCAAGCCCATAGGACCACATGGGCCTGAGCTGCAGTGGCCTCATTGCTCCATGTAAGACAAATCTGCTGAGGATCAGCCAACACAGAGAAATAGGAGATGAAGACATAACATCATCAACATCATTTAATTGTGCCCTAAAGCCAACTCTACCTCTTAAAATGTTTGTTACTGTTGTTGTTGACTTCTCTTTTCCATTTCATTAGTTTGCCCCTAATGTCCCTTCTCTGTTCCGGGATCCCATCTGGGATGCCACATTACATTAGCCTTCAGGTCTCCTTAGACCTCTCTGGGCTGTGACACTTTCCCAGACCCCCCTTGTTTTTACTGGCCTCGGGAGTGTTGAGGAGTACTGGTCAGGTACTTTGTAATATGTCCCTCGGTGTTGGTCTGCCTGAGTCTTTTCTTGTGGTTGGACTGGGGTAATGGGCTTTGGGAGGAAGACCACAGAGGTAGGTGAAGCACCATTCTCACGGCATGATATCAAGGGCGCGTGATTTATCACTGACAAGGTTGTGAATGTCCTTCATCAGAGACCACCAAGAACACACCTGTAGTTAAACGAGTTGTGCCCATCACCCCCTGTGGTGAGGGAGAACACACACCATGAGGGTGTTAGAAACAAACTATGATAGGCTTTGGGCTTTGGTTGGGTGGTTTGGAGGCGGGTCTAAGGAATCGGGGGTTTCCTTTCGATTGCTGTCAGAAATCGGGGCAGTTTTATGATTGGTATCTCAATAAATCTTATCTATAGGAAGAGGAGACTAGCACAAGTCCCCCCTACCCACCTCTTCCAGTAATCACATTCTTTTGAACAACTGATACCAAGTAGGAGATCACAGATGTATACCGTACAAAATCAAACATAATCACATGATCTGGTTAGATTAACTAGAATTACTGAATGGATACACCTCTCGGTGACAAAACACCCAGTCAGGAAGGTGTGTGATGGCCAGTGCTGCTTCCCTCTAAGGGCACATTCCTGGTGGAGCTGGGCTCGTCCTCGCGTAGGTCTGCCCAGCACTGTTGAAATCCTGCACAAAGAAGCTCTCGCTGTCCAAGCATAGCTGCAAACTGCGCTGATCCGGCAGCAGCCCGGACACCTCACATCCATAAAAATCAGACTTTGGATTTTGAACCAGCTATTTCTTTTTATGGCCTTTCTTCTCCTCTTCCTAAGATGGACACAGTAAATCTCTAGCCAGAGGCGTGTTGACCCTTATCTATACTCATCTAGCTACACATGGACAGATGCAGTTCTCTAAATCTTACGGTGGGCAGGCGAGGCCAGCACAGGGGAAAGCTACCCTGGGAAAGACGGGCAGTCATTCCTGGGGGCTGAGGGGGGAGTGTTTGCTATTCTGTGGGGGGCATAGCGACCTCGGTGCTGTCTGCGCTTAGACAACAGTATAAAGTGGCCTTGCTTTGTCTCATCTTATCATGGTCTCAGGAGAGCTTTGGGTTTGATTTTCTGTGACATGGCGTCTCGTCAGAGACTAACGCGGTCTAGCTGTGGGAGCCAGACCAGCCTCTGAATGTCAGGGGCGTTTTCCTTCTCAGCGCTCACCCTGGCCACCCCTGTCGCCAAGTCCCTCCACCGTGTAGTTACTTTCCAGCTCCTTCCGTACTGTCCTCCTGGAAGGAAGTCACAAGGTGTGGCTGACATTCTCAGGGTGGTGGTTATGCTCCACCAACCTGAGCAGTTGTCCTTGAATGTTTACATCTTTTTTTTTTTTTTTTTTTTTCACTGAGGCTGGTCTGCGTCAGGTTTTGAGGAACCCCAAAGAGTTCTGACGAGTATTCTCAGGCCTCAGGGTCCTTCTTGCTCTTAGGGCTGCTGTGCTGAGTTCAGGTCCTCTTGTTATTGAAAACATTACAATGAAGTCACCAGGGAGATCTCTCTGAAGACTGATTAAGGAAGATGATATGTCTAGACCGATGAACCAGGCTCGTTTTTCCAGGTATCCCATTGGGAGGGGGGAGTCTCATGTATCAAATAAGAAATGTACTTCTGGGAGCCTGGACTCTCCACCATGGTCCAGATAAGAACTTACTCTGAAAATTCAACCTGAACAGAAAACCAAGTGTTATGCGATGTGTCTGTCTAGAAACAATAAAGATCCACACTGTGGGGAGGAGAGTTCCTAACAAATGAATGAAGCCTCATTCTGGCCCTGGGCTGGGATGATCTGAAGAAAACAGGTTGCTCTTTAAAAAAAAAAAACCAGGAGCTTTTGTTCTGCACTAGAAAAGATAGAGTTCTTTCCCTTCAGCAGCCGGCTCCTATTCACTGCCAGCTTTCTTCTCCTGTGCAGGAAAATCAATAAAGACAATAAATAAATGGCAATCCCATTGAGGGCTGCTTACTAAGTGATTAAATGTTTCAAACCCCAAATACTTGCATGCTTCAGGGATACAAATCTGAATGAACATATGTAAATGGAATTAATGCTCAAATAATTTTCTAGTTACTTAGCACAAATGTGCAATTATTAATACTGCCATAATTTATGTTTGAATATTTATCCCCGTTTTCCTAAGCATAAAATCTTTAATCTACTTTTCTGACATAATTTGAAAATAGATATGGGAATCTTTTTAATCATCTTATGCTTTTTGTAGAGAAAGGAAGGAGACAGAAAAAAAAAAAGCCTCAGGTAAGGTGGGATAATTTCTGATGTCTCCACTCCCCCTACCAGAAAGGGAAGCAAATGGTCCTCCCAAATCTGTGATGAATTTGGTACAGGGCTATCAGTTTCAATATTACTCTTTGCTGCAAGGACCCTGACCATGCAACGAAGATCTCAACTTGAGAATTACAGTCCTTTAGATGCCACCCAAGAGTTTTTAAAACTTTGATGCGGGACAGAAAAGCTTCCCTGCCCAACTTATTCACCTACCTTTCTCTCCCTGCCATCCACACTGGGAGGGGGAAAAAAACAGATGCTGAGAAAGATAAAGAAGACAAAGAAAGAGCCTCTTATATCTGCATCCTTTTTATGAGAAGGAAGACTGGGTTCTGGATTCCAGTTCTTCAGCCACTCCCACCCTGGGTGATCTTGGAGAAAGAAGTTCTCTTTGAACCTCTGTCTCACCATCTGTTAAAGAAGGAGGGAGGGAGAGAGGAAAGAGGGTGACGATGGAAGGACCGCAGAGGAGAAGGAAGGGAGGAGGGCCGTCTCTAAAACTTCCTTCCAAACTTGAGTCTATGGCTCTGAAATTCCAGATTCATGAATCCTTGTCTACTACGCCTTCTACTTCTCTTATGTCCTGCCGGCCTATCTCTCCCACCTCCTGGCGGCGTGATGACCATGGTCCTACTATCCAGGAAGGTCCACCGGGCTGGGATTAGTAGACAGAGTCTTCACCGTCTACAAACGTCTCAAGTCCCAGGCACCTAGAGATTGGAGGACTGACTTGGGTTTGAATGTCAATGACATAAATGTATTTCTAGTTTAATGAAAATGAAAGCATATGGTATCAGGGAATATTGTTGACACTGATTTTAATAAGAGAAAATGGAGGACTAAGTAAGAAAAATAAAACTATAAAAAGGTGGTTTGTTTATAAAAACTAAATAATAGTCACTTACGTGAACCCCTAATTTGTATCTCATTACTACACAGAATCTTGTTATTCCTGAAATATGTTAAATTAAACTGTATACATTTTAAAAATATGTATTTATTATTTATTTCAAATTAAGCATTTCAATCATTTTGTTCAAAATACAAAAATTTCCAAGTGCGTACAATGAAAAGTCTTCCTCAGGCACCCAGTTCCCCACCTCAGGGGCAAACAATGTTCCTAGTTTCTTATGTATCCTTGTTTATAAACGTAAATACACAGGGGTGCCTGGGTGTCAGAGTCAGTTAAGTGTCCGACTCTTGGTTTCAGCTCAGGTAGTGGTCTTGGGGTAGTGGGATCGAGCCCCGCATCGGGCTTTGCACTCAAAGCAGAGTCTGCTTAAGACTCTCCATCCCCCCTACTCTTGCTAATGCTCTCTCTCACATAAATAAATAAGTAAATAAATAGATAGATAAAATATACAGATTATTCTTCCTCCCTTTTTACACAAATGATGACCCACTATAAGTTGTGTAGATTTCACATTAAGAAAAGATAACAGGTCACATAAGCTCAGCCCTCATAATTGTCTGTTCGTTAACGTAAAAAAGCGGGCATGTTTTGATTGTCATTGACCGTATTTGTTTATGTATATAATAAATACATGCACAGAGCTTACAACATGCCAAGGATTGTTCTAAACTCTGCAAGTATTAACTCATTTGATGCTCACCTGTCCTGGGACCTTTTAAAGGAATCCTGAAAGAAGACTCAGTTTATTTAAACAGTAGTTCTCAAGGGAGTTGTACCACCCCCTAGGGGGAATTTTTGAAATTCGCAGTGGTAGTTTTTGGTTGTTACAGGGACTGCTGGGCATCACTGGCAGCTATTTGGTTAATACCCTGCAATGAATGGGACAGTCCTCCACAACAAAGCATCATCCTGCCTTCAGTATAACTTTGAAATCTCCCATTGCACACTATCATTCAATCCTAGAACCTAATTCTGTTCACCATAAAAGCACAAAATACCTTTTGCATGGTTTCCATGTACACTGAATTTTCCAGAAATGCAACAATGATGTAAATTGAGGGAAGACTGCATTTTGTTTCATTGGGCATTTTATCATGAGTTCTTCACTATTTCAGAAAATCATATAGTCGACAGCAATTCCTCCTGTGGGATTCGAGTCTTCAGTGCAACCCACCTGTGTCAGAGCAGACCACGCCCTCGCGAATTCATCCGTCTACATCACCAAGAGGCTTGAACTCGCTTAACCATTTCTAACTATGATTTTGAATCAAGAGACCTAGAGATGGATGTTAGGATGTGCTTCAAACACCTGTAAAACTCTTTCAACTCAATAGACCACGATCAATACTAAAAATGAGAATCACCCGAGAACTCCGGAATCTGCGTGGCTGTTACCTTGCTTGTCTATTCTGTTTTGTTCCCGACATGCGTCACCTCTAGGCAAGTGGGAGCCTGGGACTTGGTACAAGCAGGACTTCTGAAGTGTGTGTGTGTGTGTGTGTGTGTCTGTGTGTGTGTGTGGTGGGGGAGGGACTACTTGAGTTTGTATCTTAGGCAAGAGCCAGCCCAGGAAAAAAGCAGGGCCTAAACGTCCAAAACAGGTGGGGTGACAGAGAGGGAACAGAGACTGTGGAATCAGGAAGCAGAACCTGACAGATTCTCAGAGAGGGTGAAGGCAGTGGGACCTTTGTGATAACCTGAAGGGGAGCCAGGAACGAGAGGGAGCTACAAGGACCCTGCGGTGGTTTCCCTCCTAGAACTAGGCTGGGCTATCAACCAGCCACAAGGAATGTACACAAGGAATGCAGCCACTCTAACTAGCTAACGCCAAGGAAAAAGACTTAAAGACTTTACAATCTGGTTTTGTAGATGTGATGGCGACTTTGTTACCTTCCTCCATGTGATGATACTGCTGCTTGAATTGGAGGAAGCAACGGAGATAAAGGAAACAAACATTTAGCATACACAGACTTAGACAACATGTTTATTGATTCTTTAGGGATTTAAATATAGGACAGGCCATTTAGCCAGCACTGGGTGTACGTTTTTGATAAATGTAACCTAAAAACACTTAGTGTTAAGACTGAAGATGTGGTCAGCTTCCCTGTTTCATGTCAGGTGGGTAGGACTGGAAGAGGAGAGAACCTGTGAATGGAGAAGGATCATGAGCACAGGCATTTTAAGGAGCAATGTTGCAGTAGCTTATTATGCAGCCAGTGTTTTGCTTAGTCAATGTAAAAAAATACATCATGAAATTTAACTTTTGGTAAACTGTGCACACCACTGGGGTCAACAGTCAGTGTTTGCTTTCAAGATAACTGAAAATGTTTTCAACTAAACAGGTTATACAATCCCCCATCCAACCTTCCATCTTCCCTTATTTCTTAGTTTCTCCATTTCTGTCTATTATAACATCACCTTGCCTACATCTGATTTGCTGCCAAGTTCCAAAACACCTTCCTTTGAGTCTATTCTATTTGTTCCTTCTTTGATGTCCTCACTGCTGTGTTTCTAACGTAGAGCCTGGTTGCTCTTTTTCCTTTTTCGTCTTCCATCTGAACACTGTTGACATTTTTTGCGGGGAGGGTGGGCAAAGGGAGAGAATTTTTTTTCTTTAAGATTTTATGTATTTATTTGTCAGAGAGAGAGAGAGAGAAACTGAGCAAGCAGTGGGAGTGGCAAGTACAGGAAGAAGCAGGTTCCCCGCTGAGCAAAGAGCCCCACATGGGACTTGATCTCAGGACCCTGAGACCACGACCTGAGCCGAAATTAAGTCGGATGCTTAACCGAATGAGCCACCCAGACGCCCCAGAACATTGTTGACATATTAATATTCCCCAGTGTTCATCAGTCGTTCTTCCAATCATTTCCCCTCATCTATCAGGATGAGACTTTTTGCTTCTTTTCAACTTCTTCTAAAATCTCTTCCTACATGTTTTCTCACATTCACTTCGACCCTTTACTCCCCCATTGATCCATTACTAAGTCCTGCTGATGCTGCCACTGAGATCTCTTTTGGATCTGCTACTTTCCTCCATTCCCTGTTATCACTCTAGTACAACCCTCACCTGTGTCTGCGTCCCAACTGCTCCCATCATTCCTCACGTCCCTCTCCAGTCCATCCTCAATGGTCAGTAAGAGTGAATTTTTAAAAATGTACATTAGATCATGTCCCCTTGCTTAAAACCATTCACTGGTTTTCTGTTGGACTTAAAAACTCCTTAACATGAGCTATAGGGCCTTGCACCATCTGTCTCCTGCTTACCTCTCAAGCCCCAAATTGTGCTACTCCGTCCCTCACTCACCATTTTCCAGTTATATAAGCAACCATCACTCCATCTGTATGTTTCATTCATGTCCCAAGCTTTCTTCCACCTGTGTCTTTACCAGGCTATTTCTCCTAAGCCCCTACCTTTCACCCAGAGAATGCCTTCTTATCCTATAGGTCTCATCTTACACGATAGCATTGTTAGAAATATAAACATTCTCAAGGAAATTAACTAAAACAGGATCTTCATGAAACTCAAGATCAACAGTGAGATGATAAAACACAAGAATAATATGAAAAGAGAACTGGGAAAATAAGAAATTGAGGGCAAAATAAATCAGACTGCAGAATGAATTGATCCATTACAAACAAGGAGAAGAGAATTTGGCTTTGCAGAAAACTGAGTCAGAGACATGGAGAAGAGATTTGAGAAAGTCAAACAGAATACAGAAAGAAACAAGACTAAAAAGATAAGAGGCATGATGAAGATATGAAGGGCAGACAGCAGAGATCCATACCCAAATAACCGATGTCCTAAAACAGAGAACATATCAAAGGAGCAGGAAAATATATTCAAAAGATAATAGAAAAAAAACTTTCTTGACGTGAAAAAATTGCATCTGCCTGTATTAGGCTCCCAGAGAAACAGCCAATATGATCCATAGGGATATATATGTGAGAGTTATTACAGGAATTGGCCCACGTGGTTACAGAGGCTGAGAAGTCCCGCTGTCTCCAAGCTGGAGACCCAAGAAAGCTGGTGGTAGAGTTCAATCTGCGTCCAAAGGCCTCAGAATCAGGGCGCTAAGGGCGTTAAGCCCCTGTCCAAGTCTGAAGACCCCCAAACCAAGAGCACTGAGGTCCAAAGGCAGGAGAAAGTGGATGTCCCAGATCAAGCAAAGAGCAAATCTGCCCATCTTCCACATTTTTGTTCTCTTGAGCTCCTCAACAGATTGAGTGCCGCCCATTGGCATTGGTAAGGGCAATCTTCTTTACCCAGTCAACCGATTTAAATGCTAATCTCATCCAGAAAAACCTCATATACACACCTAGACATAATGTTTTACCAGCAATCTGGGCATTCTTAGCCCAGATAAGCTGACACATAAAATTAACCATCACACTTCCCATCAAACAGGCTCACCAAGGGATGAGTCGGTTAAGCGGCTGCCTTTGGCTCAGGTCATGATCCCAGCTCCTAGGATCGAGTCCGGCATCGGGGTCCTGACTCAGCAGGGAGTCTGCTTCTCCCTCTGCCTGCCATTCCCCCTGCTTGTGTTCTCTGACAAATAAATAAATAAAATCTTAAAAAAAAAACAGCCTCACCAAATTCATCAAATGAAAAATGATCAAAACAGGAAGGTGTATCTTGGCAAATTTACTGAACTTTAGAAATAAAGACCACTGCACGCAGCTAAGTAGATAGGACAAGTCTCTCTGAATGGGAAAAATTAAGACATTTGCAAGTGTGCAAGGACTAAAGGAATGTATTGCTCTTACATGTGAATCAGAAAAGTCTTAATGAAGCAATCTAAGGAGCTCAGAGAGGATAGAAAATAAGAAAGCCATTGTTCTAAAGGATTAGAGATGAACACTGAATCCACATAAAGGTAAAGAACTATGGTGGTTATGTTATTCAAAATAGAATGTAAATCTATATGCAAATATTTTTAAATTTTTAATGAAAAAATTAAAAAATTTAACAAAACTTGCTATTACAAAGAGAACATAAATGTTTTGTGCAAAAATAAAAACATAATGATAATAGATAAGGATACTGAGATATATATGTGTGTGTGTGTGTGTATATATATATATATATGTATCTCAATTAAAGACACCAGAATATACCAATTAAAATTAGGAAGAAAAAGAGTGAAGAAAAAAAAAGAAATGAAAGAGTTCTAATTTCCTCATAATGTTTAATTTGGTAAATTGATAAATGGAGAAAGATTTAAGAATATTGTTTAAAGTTGTAAAGGTAGACATTAGTTGGAAATTAAAACAGTCTATGTATCTTCCATTTGCCTCCCAGGACAATAAACAATCAAAACCGAGCCAAAATATATAGTGAAAGAACACAAAATCAAGAAAACAAAAACCCCAAAAATTACTACATAGAATTACAAAGTTGAAATGAAATACAGCTATTACAAAAATCAGTGCAAATGGGATCAAAAACTAAAGTCATCTATTTGTTCTTAGGGACAAAATGTGAAAGTAAAAGAATGGCCCATGACACATCAGGCAGCCATAAATAAAAAGAAAGCAGGGTTTGCAACATGAGTATTAGACACAGTTGAATTCAGGTGGGAAAGCATTATAATGCTGAGGTATAAAATTCATAATGAAAATTCATGTTTCATTCATCTTTATACATCAAACAATATAGCATCAAAACAGATAAAAAGTAAAAGTTGCAGGAAATGAAAGGATAAAGTATTTGAAACACAATAGTAAGAGACTTTTTAAAACACTTCTCTTAGTCACTAATGACTTCCATAGACTAACAACAAGTAAACAGACAGAAAAAACCCACTAGATCTGATTAATTAATAGCAATTTCTTTTCAAGTGCCCATATGTTTTGCAAAAATTGGATAACAAATAAAGTCTCAGTCAATTCTAAGAAAATATAAATGGTGCAGGTTTTCTGACCACAATAATAAAACTAAAATTAAGTAGCGAAGAAGAAAAAGTAAAAATAAAAAATCCCCACTAGTAGTAAAAACACAAACATCTTCTAAATTACTCTTAAGTCAAGAAAGAAATTGAAACCATAAGCCTCAAGTAGCTACAAAATAATACACATTAAATCCTAAAACATGTTTTAAATTCTTTCTCTAACAATCATTAAAGAATGAAACAAATGAATTTGACATCTAAATCAAGTATTTAGATAAATAACACTAAAACAAACACAAACAAAAAAAGTAATTAATAAACATAAATGCAGATATAAATGAATTAGCATACAAAACTGGCAGAATTGATCCATAAAATCAAGAGCTGGTTAAGGTGAAAGCAATAAAGACCCAGAGTAACATAAACTACTTGCTACACTAATCAAGAAAAAAGTAAGAAAGCACAAAAACACAAAATTAGAAACAAGAATAGAAAAATAACCATAGATACAAAGGGAGTTAAAAGAATTCAAAACAGTATTTTGCACGATTCTAGCTAATACATTTGAAAACCTGGCTGAAAAGTCAATTATTACATTTCCGTTTCCCAGCTTCCCAGCCTCCTCTGCTGAAGGGGTATCCACTGGGGGGCTTTGGGAAAAGTGCATCTCAGCTAAAGAACACAGGTGCACCAGCTCTTCTGGACTCCCAAAGCTGCTGCGGTCTCCTTGCAGCCTTGAGGGAAAAGCTAAGACTCACAGACACAAGGCAGGGTGGAACCGCAGAATGAACACCCTCTCCCTCCAGACTTCCTGTTACTGGAGGAAAAAGAATGTTTTATATAAATCTTTATTACTGAAGTTTTCTGTTATTTGCAACAAAATGTATTTTTGCCAGGAGCATATACTTTGTTACTATGACAAAGAAAGTACCTTTCATTTATTTTAAAAACAGGAACAAAGCAAGCAGGCCACTATTACTACTCTCATTTATCATTCTGCTGGAAATGTTAGCCGATACAAATAGACAAGAGAACCAAATAAGAAATATAAACGGTAAAAAGAAGAAGGCAGGTTGTCATGATTTTAAATGCTATGACTGATAGAGTAACCAAATGAATGAACTAAAAACCATTATTAAAAATATAACTTAATGAGGTGGCTGGCTACAGAATTAATATACATAAATAAATGGGCTTTAATATATAAATATAGTCATGAATTAGAGAATATAATGGAAGAAAAGATCCTATTTATGAGAGCAAAAAAATTGATAAAATAACTAGGAAAATGTTTGGAAAAACGGGACTTAAAACTAAAAATCTACTTGTTCTTCAAAGGTAACAATTAACATTATAATGTTAGTTTTTTCTCTATGAGTTATAAACTCAATACAATCTTAACAAAAGAAAGCTGATGAGGCAATATTAAAGTAAACCAAATGAAAATCATGAAGAAAAATACCAAATGGAACAAAGAGGGATACTTGATCATGATAAAGAAGCAATCTACTAAGATGATAAAGTAGTTATAAATTTTAATGTATTGAATTGTGTAGTGCAAAAATTGTTAGAAAAATCAGAATATTAATAAAAATAATAGTGAGACAATTTAGCACAATTGTGTCAGAAATGGACAGATGAAGACATGAGGATTTGAAAACCATAAGGAACAATCTTAATTTAGTAGGTACATGCAGAAATGTATGCCTGAGAAATGGAAAATAGTCATTCTATTCAAAACCACTTAGCATTTCAAAATGTTTACACACATATATGTAATATATATAAACATATATATACCATAAAGGAATCTCAAATGTTTACACACATATATGTAATATATATAAACATATACCATAAAGAAATCTCAGTTCCTAAAAGTAGAAATCATAAATGCCAGTTCCTTTGATTATAATTCAATTAAACTAGAAAATTAATAATTCTAAAACCTTGCGCATTTACAAATTCTCTTCTAGATCCACGTGTCAAAAAGAAAATAAAAATTATAGAATATTCAGAAACTGGTAAAAATTGAGGCACAACTCAAAGTTATTGAGATGTAGTCAAAATAATGTTTAAAAAATGTATTGCCTTACTTGTGTTTATTGGAAAACAATGAAGACTAAAAATTAAATAATTAAGCATTCAATTCAAGAAGTTTAGGTAAGGAATAATAGCCTAAAAGGAAAGGCTGATTTATTCATATCTCATCTCCTGAATAAAATCAGAAATTACTGCGATAGAGAGCAAAATGGTAAACCTGATCAGCATAATCAATAGTTGGCTTCTTTTAAAATAGCTGATAAAATAGACAAATCTCTGGTAATTCTAACCATGAAAAAAATGGAGAAAACATACATAAAAATATTAGAAAAGACATATGAGGCATCATCAAAGTCATGGGAAAAATTTAATAAGAGAATATTTGTATACTCTCTCTCTTCTACGAAGATGTTTTAATAAATCTTATAAATTACGTTAAGAGTAGGGTAACCCTTGCCAGGCAGAGCAGGACATTGTGGTGGCTGTCATTGTCCACGTGTGGCAGAACTTAGCTTTGCTTGCAAGCTCAGTCTGCATTCCATTTTCACCTCAATAAAGTCATTTCCACTGGAAAAAAAAACAAGCATTTGAATTTCCCACTTAAATTTAGACCCTATAGGTATGCATAAAACATTTCAAAACTGATCACATTAATATGAACCTCTGAGGGTGTGGGGCCCTGTGTTCTGGACCAGCTCCTAAGTCTAAGGAAGCCAACGGCCTCCCTCCTCCGCCCCACCGTAGGGACTGGAAGAGGCATGCCAGGAGCAGGAAAAAGGACCCCACCTTCATTTGTTTCCTGGAAGAGCCCACTGAATAGCTGGAAAGTTCCTACTATGAAAATAACATGGTCGACATAGCCAAGGGCAGATATCAAATTATAAGAAAACTGGAAGAGAAACAACACTCTAGTAGCAACAAACATGCAAAGTGCCCAGATTTTGGTTTCTAATTCCATTCTCCAATGAAAGGAACCAGAGCTCCTTGGAGAAATGGCTGATTCCAGGACTGGGGTAGAAAATATAAAAGATGAGTCAGGAGCATCTGGTAGGGCCAAAAAGTAAGATACTGCTAAAAAGATATATATATTTTTTAAAGCCCCCAAGAATGAGGATGTGTCAAAGAGACACAAGAGCCAACTGAAAGAAGTCCCAAAGACTGAAGACAGAGCAATTTGAGCCATAAAGTTTAAAAAGTAGTATTGGATTGGGGCGACTGGCTGGCTCAGTTGGTAGAGTGTGCAACTCTTGATCTTGGGGTCATGAGTTCAAGCCCCATGCTGGGTGTAGAGATTACTTAAAAAACATTTTAAAAAATGTAGTATTGGATTATAACCCAAAGTATAAGATAAATACTTATCATATCAGTCCATATAAGTAGATAATTGAATAGATTAATAAGTGGAGAATAGACAAATCTCCTTGTAGAAATATTCCAAATAATTTATGTAGAAACTCTGCCTTCAAGGAGGGGGAGCGTAACTCCCACTCCTTTGGTATTGGCTAAGTATGGTGACTTCCTTCCAAAATGCACAGCATGGAAAGGAGGGGGTAGCTTTACAGTGGAGATACCCCAAAGCACTACCTCAGCCATGTGATCAAGGGCAACATCCGCAATCAGACATCATGTGGATAGTGTGTACTCCTAATCTGTGTGATGAACATGGCACTTCATCTCTATGATCTTCCTGCCAATAACCCATAACTCCAGTCCTATCGTGAAAAGACATCAGACAAATTCCAGTAGAGGGGCATCCTACAAAATGCCTGACCAACACTCCTCAAAACTGTGGAGGTCATCAAAAACAAAGTCTGGGAAACCGCCACAGCTAAGAGGAGCCTAAGAGGACATAATGACTGAATGTCATATGGTGTCCTGGATGCAATCCTGGAACAGAAAAAGGACATTAGGTAAAAACCAAAGGAATCTAAATAAACTATGATCTTTACTAATCATGTATCAGTGTTGGCTCATTAATTATCACAGAAGTACCACACTAATTAAGATGTTAGTAATAGGGGAAACCTGGTGCCAGGTATATGGGAACTCTCAATTTCTCTGAAAATCTAAAACGAGCAAAACACAAAGTCTATTAAAAAGAAAAAATGGGTAACTGGTGGAGCTAGGGTATGGACAAAGCGGCCTTACTCTACAGCCCATACTGTTAATAAGTAATTTTCTAGAGAAATTAAAATTATCACAATTTTCTTAATAAAAATACGAAACTAAATACAAGAAGCCTAGATAAATTCAACAGGTTGCAAAATTGCATATCTTCACCTCCTCATTCCCCCTGAACCCCAAAAGGCAGCAGACCTATGGTTTCATAAACAAGTTTTTCTGAAGGAACCAACTCCTGTGACATTTTTTGCTGTTACAGAGAATTAAAAACAAACAAAAAACCGAAAAACTGAAAGTTTCTCAACTCATTCTACAGAATCAGTATAATTCTGACACCAAACAGAATGCGTGTGTACACAGACACCAATAAACCAGTGCTATTTGTGAATACACATTTAAATTTGATGTAATAACAAATTTTATGCTGGGGAAAGTCAGGGCAGCCAGAGTGAGTCATCAGAGGCCAGGGAGTCATGCTGTCTACCTACTAATACAGACCTAATTTAATATTTAACAGTTTTCCTGATATGTTCTGGTTGACTGTGAGCCCAGTACAAGCCCATTTATGCTATATATCTGAGCACTCCTGTGTTTTCAAGTCAGTAAATATAGATCAGGATCTGGAAGGACACAGACCACACTGCTTACAAGGGTGAGAGAACTGAAGCCAGAGCCATGGTTGGTTTTAAAAAAGGGGAGATTTTACTCAATTATCCCCTATTATTTAAAAAAATTTTTTGGTTAAAATAAGACATGTATTCAATCCAACTTAATCAAAATCCCAATTAAAAAAATTTGATGTGATAATATGATATGATGATAGATTAAATGAGTGTAAAACTCATCTGTGAAAATAAGCATGTGCAAATGGAAAAGCACGAGGTTGGGGAGTACAAAACTTGCCCTAAACTGATAGTAAAATATGTTATAAATCTCAGTGTTTTAATAAGTGTCCTACTGACTCAGGAATAGATGGAAATGTCAACAGACTATAGTGTCCAGAAATGATCTCAAGTATATGTAAATTTAATGTATGGTAAAAGTAGCATTTTAAATCAATGGGGAAATGATGGAGGGGAACTGGGATGTCTAGCCATTTGGAAAAATATTCAGTCAAATCTCTATCACACTGTTTACCCTGAAATAGAGTATAGGTGCGTCAAAGATGTAAATGCA
Source organism: Phoca vitulina (assembly GCF_004348235.1). Taxonomy (NCBI): domain Eukaryota; kingdom Metazoa; phylum Chordata; class Mammalia; order Carnivora; family Phocidae; genus Phoca; species Phoca vitulina. The sequence goes on from NW_022589731.1 coordinate 20,846,543, forward strand.
GAAATCTAAGAACAGGACATGAATGGCCTGTATAATCTTGGCAAGGGAAAGCTTCTCTGATAGGATGAGGCAACTAGAAACCACACAAAAGCACACCATTACACTCCCTAAGAATACTTTTGCACAATAAGGCATACTGTAAGTAAAATCAGGATAAGAGATAAGCTAGGGAAAATGTCTGCCGCATGTATGGGATGAAAATTCATATCCTTTGTAGAAAAGTAAGAAAATGTGAAAAATCCCAAGATGCACTGGAAAAAGGAAGCAATAAAAAGGGAAAGGGAAAGTCCTTATTTAGTGCCACATAGCAATTCCTCCTCACACAAAATGTGCACCCTTTTTAGCTGAGATGTTCCACTCCTAAGATTCAATTCTCTAGACTCACTCACAAAAACTGGAGCACTGTTTGCAATAAGGAAAAAAATCTAGAAAAATCCACTGTACACTAAATACTCAATACTAGAGTATTGAGTAAATAGATTGAGGCATATCCATATAATGGAATACTCTGCAACCATCAAAAACGAAAAGGTAAATCTGTATGTACTGACACGGTAGTTTCCAAGATAATTAAGTGAAAAAAAAGTTGCACAGCAAAGTGGTCACATTTTCATAAAATAATTGGAATATGTATAATTGCATAATTATAGAAAAGGATCTTCTTGGAAGATTGTACACCAATCTGTTACAAGGATGATTTCTAAGAAGTGGGAAAAAAGTGAAGTGTAGGCATCTCTATTCTCTTTCTTACGTTCATGTATAGTTTGGATGTTTTTAAGTTTGCATCATGTAACCAATAAAAATAGGAATTAAAATTCAGAAATAATTTTAAAATTGTTAAGGTTCTTTTCTCACTTTTATATTCTGTATTTATTGGGCGCCTGGGTGGCTCAGTTGGTTAAGCAACTGCCTTCGGCTCAGGTCATGATCCTGGAGTCCCTGGATCGAGTCCTGCATCGGGCTCCCTGCTCGGCAGGGAGTCTGCTTCTTCCTCTGACCCTCCCCCCTCTCATGTGCTCTCTCTCTCATTCTCTCTCTCTCTCTCAAAAAAAAAAAAAATCTTTATATTCTGTATTTATTAGCAAAATGAAAAATTCTAGAACAAAAAAGGCAACCAACTTGATTGATAAACCAGCTGAATGAGTTAGGCGTCATAAAGCAATCTCAAATTTTCAGCCAGAGTGCTAGTTCATTCATAAAGAACATTTGAAAATGGGAATAAGAGAAAAGCCCCACAGAAAACCATCACAATCTCTCCCACAAACTTCCCTAGTTCCTTCATTCTCCTAGCAGCCTGATGGTGGCATTAGCCAGGGACAATGAGTGGTGAGTAAGTAGCTTTGGATAGGAAGTTGCCATTCCAATGGGAAACTCGGGGGGAGCACTGAACAAATGGAAACTTTGTTTTAGTGAAGAAAGCCCACCCACTATGTGGAACACTGGCGGCAACTGTTGTGTAGTAAAGGAACACTGGATTTGAGAGTCCTGAAATTTGGGTTGGGTATTTCCATCAAGACTGAGTTAGAAAATTAGTGAACTTCTTTGAGCCTCATTTTCTTCCTCTGAAAAATGGGATTATGATACCTATCTCATAGGGTTGTGGTGAAAGATAAAAAATTTTTAAAAGATTTATTTATTAGAGAGAGAACATGAGAGCATGGGGGGAGGGGCAAAGGGAGAGGGAGAGAGAAACTTAAGCAGACTCCATGCTGAGTGGGAAGACCGACATGGGGCTCAGTGCGGGCTGGATCTCACCACCCCAAGATCACAACCCTGAGATCATGACCTGAGCCGAAACCAAGAGTCAGGCGCTTAACCGACTGTACCACCCAGGGGCCCCTGGCTCAGTCGGTAAAGCATGGGATTCTTGAACTTGGGGTCATGGATTCAAGCCTCAAGTTGGGTGTAGAAGTTCCTTTTTTTTTTTTTTTAAAGATTTTGTTTATTTATTTGACAGAGAGATACACAGCGAGAGAGAGAACACAAGCAGGGGGAGTGGGAGAGGGAGAAGCAGGCTTCCCGCGGAGCAGGGAGCCCGATGCGGGGCTCGATCCCAGGATCCTGGGATCATGACCTGAGCCGAAGGCAGACCCTTAACGACTGAGCCACCCAGGCGCCACCTAGAAGTTCCTTTAAAAATAAATAAATAAGATAAACATGTGTACAGAACACTCTGTAAATAGTAAGACAGTGTGAATGTGCAGTGAATGTTACTATCCTACTTGCGGAATGTGTTAGCTGGTAGAAAGCGGTAGTAGGACCATAACTCTTAGCTCATGAATTCAGTGCACCACGATAGGGCTAGGGTTGCTGGATAAAATACAGGATGCCTAGTTACATGTGAATTTCAGATAAACAATGAAAAATTTTTTAGTATAAGTAATGTCCCATGATAACTGAGCACAAGTTAACATTTAATTTTAACTATTTTCTATTGTTCTCTCATTTCGAATAAATTAGGTGTATCTCCCCAACTATTTTGAAAGATCTGTGGGAATACAGATCATATCATATATTTATCTTGGATAACAGGTATGATTACCTATTATCCAGGTATGCTCCAGGAAGTTCAAACACTGTCATGCTTACAACAGATACTAATAATGATGAGAGACAGGATTTGGTCTGGGTGTCATTAGTCCCTCTAATACCTTCAGGGCTTGACTAAACTTGCTAATATCTACAGGGTCCTCTCATCTGGCTGCCCTAGGAACCTAGTGCTCAAGAGCTCAGATACTTGCCCATTTCCCGAAGTTAAGAAAAGAAGGTTACAGAAACCTAGATGACACTAATGGAGCTAAGCTCATTCCTATTTGCTCTCACACCATATAACTCAGGTGCTTGATTCACCCACACTTGGCTTAAAACCTTAAATTCCTCCTGTACTCTGCTTGAGTGTTGCTACATGGTTATGATTCACTAAGAGATAAACAGATCAAATAGATTCTTTAGAAGCTATTTGATTTCTTAAAAAAGAAGAAAGACAATTTGCACTTTTAAACATGGAATCTAACTCAGGTTTTGCTGGGTTTTAGGCTTACCAGATTTTGAAAGAAGACAGCATTTCTAAAACACTGGTCTCTGTCATTCTTTCTTACTTGGCTCTTTCTTGCTAAACTTTTCAATGAGGTTTTGGATCTGCCACAAAAATCCTTGAGTTAAAAGAACATATTAAATCAGTGCTCGGTTAGAAGGGAGAAAAACCAAAGAATGTAAGAGTCACTCTACCCATCGGTAAGATGGTAATCTCGATGCACTATGCGTAATGCCTGGTGTATTTTTTTTTTTTTTTTTTTTTTGAGGGAAGATACAGAACTTTCTCAGAACTCTTTGATGAAATATACACTTGAATCACACAAAAAAAGAAAATGTGACAAGGAAATACTTTGCATACTGAGTTGTGACCATGGTTATGTAGGAGTATACACCACTTCCAATTAAACAAAGAAATAGGCAGTAGAAAACACTTTTTTTTAAACCATGAAGTCTCTTTGAAAGAAAAGTAGAATTTGCACTCTACCTTATTCATTAAAGTTAGAAACTGCCATCCCTTTAATGAGCAGCCTGAGGGTGGAGAAAGTGTCTTGAATAGCTATATTCCAAGGAGTACTTGGCATCATCACTGAAACATAATGTGGGACTGCAATTGTGTGGGGTTTTTTCCCCAGTGAATAGGAAGTGATCAAAGATAACACTGCCTGAGAAAGAATTAAAATAGTGTAACATTGCATCAAGTTATAGCCAATGCCAATCATTATATGGATGAATGAACAAGATCCTTTAAATAATGGTATAGACGTGCTGTGGCATTCAAAATATAATGACCAACTTCAGTGGGGTTCAAATAAAAATGCAAAAGCATGTGCCCACTCATCTGGCCAGAACAGTGAAGTATAAGCACGTCTCCTTAAATAGATCTGTAAGCCACATCCTTCATTTACATCATCTATAAAACACTGGACTATAGGAAGTAAATTAATTCCAAAAGCCTGCCTTAGGAATTTTATCTTAGCAATGGGAAATGCTATCTACTAGGATACTAGAAAAATTAGAGGCACGATAAAAAATATAAAGTAAAAAGGACTTCTATAATTACAATGTGATCACCTTTCCCTCTGTGAAAGGACAGGAAAGGAAAGGCACAATACAGGAATTGAAGTCATCATTGTGTAGATGGAGAGTTCCTGGCATATAATGCTAGACAGAGCTATTTACTGGAAAAAGTGTTGGTTTATTTACATGCTAAACAGCACCACCTTCTAGCTTCGGGCCAACTGACAAATAACAGCACAGCAAGGGAGAGAAAGAAAAGGCAATCTTCCTTATTCCAGAGAGAATCAGAACAAGACAGACAGGGGTTGTCACAAATCCAAACATCTTGACCCCATCATTATAAAATGGAGTGCCCAGCCTCTCCAAATATCTCCAAAGAGATAATCTTTGTTTTTTTGGTAACAAGAATCATAGCAAGGAAACTTGACTCTGCATCCAGAAGAAGGGATGAGGGAGAGGGGAAAAATAATCAATATTTGCCTTAAACTAGGAAATCTCCATAGCACAACTCCTTCAAAAGATGGGAAAAATAAAATTTAGTCTTTGCCAAATGCGCCCTTGTGCACTGGATAAAAACAAAGGTGAAAAAATATCTGATCTCATGAACAAAGACTGGCTGATGGAGTGAATCATTTTAATACAGTAAACAGGAGATCTGAGTAAAAAGATCAAAGGAAGCCAGAGAGTGTAATGCACCCACAATTGCAAGTGCTCCCCAGGGAGTGACAAGAATAAAATTGGAAGATTTTGCTCAAGAGAGATACTGCCACTGATTCTAATCTAGTTGTCTATGCTAATCAAGGCACAGCCTTTGAGCTTTCTCTAAAAGTTTTCACTTCTTTGATTTCGAAAATAATGCTTGCACTTGCAGTTGGTATATATAAATTCTGACAGATACTAAGAGGGGAAAGGAGGGTACTGAGTGGGGAAACCAATAAAATATATGCGATATTGTTCTAATCATGCCCACTCCTTGCTATGCAAGCTTTGGCAAATCATTTTATCCCTGGGCAACCATTTCTAGATTTTATGTGTTTACCCTATCCTAAATACTTGTATTTTACAATAAAACATGCTACCTTCCCCTCTCCGTACCCCCCCTCTAAACAAATAAGACTGGGTCGAGTGAAAATTCACATAAGAAACGGTATTGACAGGACACCCATATTTTTCTTTCCTCATTTGACATTTAGCTTACTGAGTGGGATGAAGTGTATCAGGAAGTTATCTGTGCACCATCGACATATATTCCTTTAAACTTTATCAACAAGACTACAGTTGGTCAGAGGGGAAAAATAAATGTCTGCAGGACTCTGTTTGATTTTTAGTTTAGGTGGCCCAAGGAAATGATGACAAGCTCACAGCGAAGCAACGCTTGGGAAGCTGGTGATGAAAATGGTGGGAAAAGAGGGGGGTCATTAGCAGCCTAGAAACTGGCCACATTTCCTTCACAGAACCAAGTGTGAACGCGTGTTCACTGAGGCCTTCACAGGTGGTGAGCACTCACCAAGGCCTGGGACTAGGCCTGGATGCTGGGCCACTGCCCAACGGTCATTACCCAGCAGCCAGGGGCCACCCACCATTGCCCGGCCGGCTTTGCCCTCTGGCCCCTACCCGGCAGGATTTGCCCGGCAGCCACTGACCCTTCCCGTTACCTGGCACCATTATCAGGAGGTCGCTGCCCCCTGCCGTTATCTGGCAGCCATTGTGTGTGGGTCCTCAGCCACCCACTACACAGCTGTAGCCACTGGTGCCCACGTCGCACCCCCGCGGGAGAAGCTGGCTGCGGAGTTTCTCTCCCCGGCCCAGAACTGCTCGGTAGCTGGAGGGCCCGGCCAGGCGCCACGCAACTTCCGGCCATGCGCCACGGGACTTCCGGCCATGCGCCACGGGACTTCCGGCCATGCACCACGGGACTTCCGGCCCCCACTGTTTGGCTAGTCACCCCGGGACTTCCGGGACGGGCTCCTAGTGGTGCGCAGAGGCTGAAGCTGAGTAAAGCCGGCCCCCCTGGATTCTTGTCTAAGATGCCTCAGGACATTCCGGAATCCTTCTGAAATTCTACAGAGATTCAAAGACTGTTGTATTTAGGACAGCGCCTCTCGCTCTGGGGTTGGAAGGCTTCTTTAAGACGCTGATTTGTGTAAGATAAATTGCCTGAGTGAGGGGGTTCACCAGAAGTTTCTGCTTCGCGCAGATAGCTGTGTCCTGAGCCTGCCAAGCCCCGTCACCTGCGCTTGGCCCACCCCTGGCCCCAGCGGCGCTCCGTCTCCCCTATCGGGAGATGCAACAGGAACCATGTCTCGGCTGTGCTCCGTGGTGGAGAAGACTCGGGCTTTAGCGGCCGTGGGGCTCGCACTGTACCCCAGCCCCGGGCTTTACCACTGTGGTGTCAGAGGGGTCTGCCTGGGGAGCTTGGAGTGGAGGAGGGCCCCGGAGCAGCAGGAGACGTCCCCCCACAGCAGCTGCAGAGGACGGGGAGGAACGTGGGGGGTAGCACCGTGACGGGTCGCGTTAGAGAAATCTGTTCTGGGCCTGGCGCTGTGGCTGTTTTCTCCCCGGCTGTGTGGCCCGGGAAGCGTGGAAGGCTGAAGCTGCTGTGGCACCGCGGAGCTTGAACGTTTGGCAGGCGCTGGCGGAGAGACTGCGGGCTTTGGGAGTCATTTCCTGAACAGGCTCCTGATGTGGAAGGGTTTGTGGAGAGCGGGTGACTGAGGTTTCAGCGTCCGGGCCACTCCAAGGAACCACACATTTCCAACCGCTATGAATGAGGTCCCCAGACAGTCTGCAGGGGTAGAAAGACTTCCGTGAAGAAAGCAACAGATACTGGATTTGCTCCTGTTAATGAAATTTCATACTTCGTGCCAGACCTCAATACAAATCATAGCCTGGAACTATGTCCTAGAATGACATAAAAAGAGAAAAGGTTTGGGGCAAAATATGGCAGCTCCATTCTTGGAAACAAAATTTCATCTTGGAAGCTTAAAGTTCCAGGCTTTAAACATTAAAGTTATAAGCTTATCACAGTATTTCCAGCACTAACTGGTAATGCAAGTAAAGTGATGACTTTACTATTTCATCCCTGAAAGAAAATACTTTGCATCATTTATACACCTTGGTTCGTAAGGTCAGTTTTTTGTGTTTTGTTTTTTACATTTTTGGAAGGCATTTAACAATAGCAAAAAAGATTATTTTAGAGTGAGGGAGAGCCTGCGAGGGGAAGGGTCAGAGAAACAGGGATAGGGAGAGAATCTCAAGCCGCCTCCCCGCTGAGCACGGAGCCGGATTTGGGGGCGGTCTCCATCTCAGCACCCTGAGATGCCTCTCCCTAGAAGGCATTTTGGATAAAAAAAAAATGAGAACTTCATAAGCTCCAACCCTCAAGAAGGCTAGTCTGCGGGCTGCAACTATAAAACTGCAGGCCTGACGATGTTATTTCAGGGATGTGTCCATCACATCCTTAACCCTATGTTCCCTAAAGGTGGTGATCTTCAAGTAGGAGTGACAAAAAGGGGAGGGGCAATGTTGGAATTTTTAGGGTAAACTCCGGAGTGGTGTGGTGAAGAAAGACTCTTCTACAGACTATTTTCATAATACAAATGAAAGAAGTTAAAGCTTGACAAAATCTTTGGCTGGTGGGCGGTATGCAAGGTTTAAAGAGGGGAAGTTAATTAAAGTAAGCTAATTTAAATAAAAAAGATTGGGAAACTTTCTTAATATTAAGCTGGTCTAGAAAATTTATCTACTGGGGTCCCTGGGTGGCTCAGTCAGTTAAGCCGCCAACTCTTGCAGCTCAGGTCATGATCTCCTGGTTGTGGGATAGAGCACACATACCCCACCCCCACACCTGGGGCTGGGCCAGGAGTCTTGCTTGTCTCCTCTCTCTGCCCCACCCCCTGCTGGTGCTCGCTCTCTCGCTCTTTCTCTCTAAAACAAATAAATAAATCTTTGAAAAAATAAAAAAAGAATTTATCTACTAGGAAGGAACTTAGGTAGAGAAAATAGTCACATGAAAGCATAAAATACGTATAAACTGATGGAAACTTCCTAGCTGAATGATTGCTGAATTAAAAGTTAATCATCATTGCATTAAGAGACTTCAACTTTAGGCAATGAATGATAGACTGTAGATTTCCAAAACTGAAGAAGTAAGATCATGAAATTCACCTTTCATTTCTATTTTAGACCCAAATAAACTTAGATTTAAATTCAAAAGCAGACAAGTATTCAGATCCTTAATACTGTGATTTTATTCGGAATAATTGCCTTTTATTTTCAATGCCTGTTGTGTCTTTACCTCATGTCACAATTTAATCCCTCTTTAAACTTAATGCCCAATTTAATCTCAATATGATAGCTAATAATTAAGATAACTCATGTTGTGTAGCATACTGTTTGGTTCTGTTGGTCATGTATATGTGTCGTGTACAATATTGTTTTGTACCAGGCAATTTAATGAACAGTACCACTTGATATATTTATTAAGGAAGAACAAAAAACCAAGCTACCATCTTTTGAGAGTTAAAACATAGGTTTTCATGGTGATGGTATGAATAGCAAAAGATTTTACATGCTACAGAGGCCCACTTTTAGTATTTGTACATTACATGTACAAGTGTACAACCTACAGGTGATGTGTATTTTATACGTACAGATCTGGACAGTATATGTACAAATCTGAAATAATCATTTTGTAAGTATAGTATTATGTGGATTAATAATTTGTATTAGTGGTTTTCATCCTTTTCCCCCTTTTTCTCGTGGAATCTTTCAAAGGAATTCTTGGAAGCCCAATTTGCAAAACAGACACAGGTAGCTCTGCTCCGATCCAAGTGTTTGTGGGGGCTGGAGATGGGGTGGAGGGCCTAAAGGTAGCCCTTTAGGTTCACTCTCAATGGCCCCTACGCCCTTTCATGTAATCTCTAGAATTTCTGGAGCAGAGTTTGGAAATTGTTGTCCTATATAATGCCCTACATTTGTGGTGGGCTTTTATATGTGTGAAGATACTTCATTCCCACAACATTCAATGTTTTTTCATTTTACAGATAAGAAAACAGGGACTCAGGTCAATTCATTTTCCCACTGTCACATAATTATTGAGTGATAAGATTTAGGACTTGAACTCAAATCTTCTGCTCTGCCCTTAATTCATACTGTCTATAACAATAGAAAACATGCTCAGGATGTTTTCTAACATCCAAGTAGGATGAGGTAGAATTTATGTAAAGCGTGAGTGTTTCTTAATGTAGTCCCTCTACAGCAGAAGTGAGTGATGATAGTCATGTGGATCACAGTCCTGTGGCTTACCCAGGTCACCGACTACAGAAGGCTGGGAGATGTGTGTAATCTTTACCTATAAACCTGGCCCTTTCTTCCCCACTTGAGAAAGCATATTGGAGTACAGGGTACAGGGTGATATTATCGGAGTCAATTTTTATTTATGAACAAGATGAACAGTTCACCCCTTGCCTTTGGCAACCGCCAGTCTGTTCTCTGTATCCATGGGTTCAGGTTTGTTTTGTTTTAAATTCCATATATAAGCGAGATCATACAGTATTTGTCTTTCTATTTGTCTTATTTGTCTTTGACTTATTTCACTTAGCATAATGCCCTCAAGGTCCATCCGTGCTGCTGCAAATGGCAGGATTTCCTTCTTTTTTATGACGGAGTAGTATTCCATTGTATATTTACACATTTTCTTTATCCATTCACCCAACAATAGACACTTAGGTTGCTTCCATGTTTTAGCTATTGTAAATAACGCTGCAATGAACATGGGGGTGCGTATATCTTTTTTCAGTTAGTATTTTCATTTCCATTAGGTAAATAACCAGAAGTGGAATTGCTGCATTGTATGATAGATCTATTTTTTTTAAACTTTTTGAGGAAACTCCTCACTGTTTTCCATAATGGTTGCACCAATTTACATTCCCATCAACAGTGCTTGAGGGTTCTCTTTTCTCCACATATTCAACAACACTTATTTCCTTCTTTTTGATGATAGTCATCCTAACAGATGGGAGGTGATATCTCATTGTGGTTTAGATTTACATTTTCCTGATAGTTGTGGCTCCTTTTTACTCTACTTTGGGATGCTTTTAGGTCCTCAGAAGGAAAGAAATGTAGAACTCAGAAAGCTCATCAGTGAATATCTAACCAGTATTGAACGTACTTGCCACATGCAAGATTTAAGTGCTGCATCACAGATGGGTGTTGAATGTTATTATTCTGATTGTTACACTAAACACTTCCCATCTTATGCCCAGGCAGTTTATTTTTTTTCCCCTAATTTTCCATTTTTCATTGGTCCCTATTGAGTCCCTTCTCCCACTAAGGTAACTTTTGATTTCAATATTATAGTCAAGATGCTGATCACTCATTGCACTTCTTTAGATCTACTGTCTCTCAACTAGAAGATGAAAAACAATTATTTCCACTGATAATTAAAGTACTGAAGTTTGTGAACTGTTTATCTTGTTCATAAATAAAAACTGACTCGGATAAAAACAGGTTAAGACTTCTCAGACCCCTTGATATGTTCACGTACATTGTAAAGCTGAGAGCACAAGAAAATCAGAAGCATTTTTACAAACAGCTAAATAAAGAACTTTTTCCCTACCCTTTCATACCTCAACAAAGCACTGGAGTTCTGGAAAATGCCGATGTACAGCAATGTCCTTAAGCAAGTCAGAAAATTGGCAGATACTTCCTAATTAAGAAGAAAGCTCAAAATGTCTGGAACCAAGCATAGTAATTTCACACTAGTCTTCCCCTACCCCACATCACACGGGACTGGGGCTCTATGGAACACCCTAGTCCTTTGGGTGAGGCTGTTCTAGCCCAGCTGTTTTCACTTACCCAGGATGACCTACAAATACCCACCTTCCTTTCTTTTTTTAACTGACTTTCTCCACTTGGAAGGTCTTGCACTAAGCACCTGTTAGACACAGAGTCCAGAGCTGGTGGTGGGGGGGGGGGGGGGGGGGAGAAGGAACTGAAGGATCCTGCCCTCCACAAGCTTCCAGATCAGCATGTAAACTCTGACCTGAAGCCCTGCCAATGTTTCCCTGCACTGACTCTTCTGAACCTGTGGATGTTATGTTTACACCACTCTTATAACCCCTACCATATTTTACTTTGTATAATAGTTATTTTAAATTTAATATATATTAACAGATATCAATATCTATTGAGTTTTCTTATTAATTAGGAGGTATCTGTCAATTACTGACTTGCTTAAGAACATTGATGTACATCTGCATTCTCTAGAACTCCAGTATTTTGTAAGTCATGAGGAGGTAGGGGAAAAGTTCTTTATTTAACTGTTTGTAAAATGCTTCTGGTTCCCTTGTACATGTACAAGGGACATGTGTACATGTACATGAACATATACAATGTACATGAACATGTCAAGGGGTCTGAGAAGTCTTGTCTTGAAGACACCTGTATACCTTTTTAAAATTCAATGGATATTAAATATTAAATATTAAATATTGCCAGGCACTGTGCTAAATGCTATTCAGGGCAAGGAAGGGAGTCTTGCCTTCAGAGCAATTAGCATTCAAGGTAAAGAGTAATATTAGAAAAGTTAGAAAGGTAGTTATTGATTTATTTTTTGACAAACTGATGGATAATTGACAAATAAAAGTTTATATATTTAAATGATATGTATACATTTTGAAATAACCACACAATCAAGTTAATTAACATCCATCACATCACATAGTTGCCTTTTATTTTTTTAATATAGAACACTTCACAAATTTGCATGTCATCCTAGTGCAGGAACCATGCTAAATAATCTCTGTATCATTCCAGATGTGTGCTGCTGAAGAGACAGAAGTCGAGCGTTAGCACAAGTCTTAAATCCCCTGACTTCATGAAGAGATATAAAAATTTTCCATTAGTTGTAGACATTTAAGTACACACCCTCCAATGCTGTGTTTTCCTTTGCCTTGCCCTCCCAGCCCCCAGTCCCATAGAGGAAATGAAAGACTCCGAATTTAGCTTCAAAGTCATATTTCTTTGTACATAGAAGTGTGACCATGTCTAAGGTGCCCTGAACCTATTTTTAAACTAAATGACTGGAAGAAGAGGTAGGAAATTTAATATTAGTGTTCTATTTTTTTCTTTAAAATCTTTTGGGGCTACCCTTTATTTTTTAATTATTTTCTTCTTCCATATTGGTTTTTCCACTTACAACTAAATAACAAAATGAAACGGAAGTGGAACTATTAAAAAGAAAATAATTAACAATTAGGTATTTAGAATACTTAGGATTTTGCTTTATAAAAATATTGTTAAAGCTATTACTCATGTTGAAGTTTTAGCATTCATTAATGTATGTATTTTGTGCAAAATCAGCAAATTCCACATATCCGGTTTGGCTGTTATGCACACAAATTAATGAATGTACTTTAATTAATTTGATTAATATGCAGCAGTTTAAGATCCATTTTGTATTATTAGCCCATGAAATGTTCCTCATTGAATGCTGCTGAATCAGAATGCTGTATTTGCCTGGGAAAGCTGTCTCTCTCTCTCACACACACACAGAGACGCTCTTCACAAATAATGTAAAGCTAAGATTTTCGTAATTATCATAATTCACTCATTAAGATATTAGCAAACTGTCACAACCACAAAAGATTCTCTATGCATGGAATTTTCCATCTTTTGCCTGCACCCAAGATATACATGCAGTTACAGTGCCCGAGAATGTTAAATGGAAACCCTACTTCTGCATTTTATTAGCAAATTTTGCAAACTACATACAGCTTGAGTGTTGTATAAATTTATAGTTGTACTTGCACATTTGTGATGGTGGTTTTCGGCATGAAAGTTTTATCTAAGAGCTTTTACTTGGAACTGCACAGAGCAATTCCAAAACCTCAAAACTAAAGGAAAATAAAATTGAAGTGCCTTTACAATTGTGTGATTTATACATTAAAGTATTTATTTTAAAACAAGATTAAAAATACTGCACTCCTAGAAACATTCTCTCCTGGTAGAAGCCACTCAGATGGAAAATTTCATCTATTTCAAACTGATTTTTTGCCTGAATGACTCTCACATATTTTCCTAAAACCTAGTCATGTCAAACGATTTATTCTACCTTAATAATACTGTGCAAGTAGCCAGGAAGATTCAAGTGTTGAAGTGGTAGAAGGCAGTTGGCCAATTAGGTGCTCAGCTATATTTTGATTTTCTATGCTTAGACATACTTATTCTTTTCTTACCTTCTGATCCCCTACTCAGTACTTCTAGATGAGAATTTCTGCATATTTCTGTCCTCGGAATACTTAGCCAAATTTGAGATATAGAATGCATTTTGGATCAAAATCCCAAATAAGAATAAGGCAGTGAAACCCATTTTCCCACTTTAAGAGGTAATAGAAGGAGCTCAGTATGGCATACAAAGGGCACATGTATTTCAATGTCTTTCCCAAGGCACCCCTTCGCCCCCTTCGTAGTACAGTACCATCTGGGCTATCACGACGCCCCTAGTGATAGGGATGCTCTGCATCTTATTAAAGATGACTGGCCTACAACAGAGCTACTGGGTTGCACTATAAGACGTCATTTTTTTTAAAGATTTAATTTATTTATTTGACAGAGGGAGAGAGACAGCGAGAGAGGGAACACAAGCAGGGGGAGTGGGAGAGGGAGAAGCAGGCTTCCTGCCGAGCAGGGAGCCCGACGCGGGGCTCGATCCCAGGACCCTGAGATCATGACCCGAGCTGAAAGCAGACGCTCAATGACTAAGCCACCCAGGTGCCCCAAGAAGTCATTTTTCAATGAAATAATTGACACTTTTTCTTCAGAATTTTCTCTCTTAAAAAATTATTTTTTGCTTCAACTATTATTGTCATTGACTCACCATCCTCTGGCAACGTATATTATTTTTGAAAAATTGATTTTAAAGAAAATAGCCTGCAAAATTTTCTTAACAGAAACAATTGCTAGGGGCGCCTGGGTGCCTCACTCATTAAGCATCTGCCTCGGGTTGTGATCCCGGGATCCTGGGATTGGGCCCCGCATCGGGCTCCCTGCTCCGAGGGAAGCCTGCTTCTCCCTCTCCCACTCCCCCTGCTTGTGTTCCCTCTCTCGCTGTGTCTCTGTCAAATAAAATAAAATCTTAAAAAAAAAAAAAAGAAACAATTGTTAGGCCAGAAAGTTAATGGGACTCTCTTGTCCGGATGAGTTCATACCATGATCTTGAGATAAAAAGTTATAGGATGTGGAATAAGTCTTAATTTATGATCTCAAGAAGTATGTGAGAAAGCTACAAAAGTAATTCCAGACTTTGAAATTTGGAATTTGCTTTGGAAAAAGATGATAATGGTAGCAATGACTGGAGCGTTTTCTCTAGGGGTAGCTCTGTTACCTTGATTCTACTCAACAAATCAAAGAAACTGTCATAATTTTTCTAAATAGCAGGACTGAAAAAAAGAAAACCAACATTCTAGACTAGGTTCTTATCTTAATCCACTCACACTCATGAAGAATTCTTTGAGTGAAAGAATATGAAGCTTTCCTATGACAGCACTGGCCAATCCACAGAGAAAGAGGGACTTGGCTCAGTAAGCCCTCCCCAAATGACCGTGTAACTCATTTTCTGATGACAGAAAATTGAAAATGCATAAGTCCTGAGCTTTTCCCTTTACAACACCCCATTTGGAATAAAGAAGTCATCAGAAAAATGGGATTCTTTCTTGCTAACCTGACACATACCATCCATGGACTAGAAAGGGATAATTTGTCAATACTGTCAGCTAAATGCTGCTGTGGCCCCCATCTATTACCTAAGGTCTACTTTCATTTTACCCAATTCCACGAAGTTTGTTTTATTAAAATGAAAAATGGGATTATGGTGCTCCCTAGAAAGTCATTTTATCTCCTTCCAGCTGTTCAGTGACATACTTTTAACTTTGTAAAGTCACTTGTTTATAATTTAAAGTTAGTTACTGCACACCTTGTTTACCTGTACCTAGTAGCAAATTTGTAGTGACAGAAGAAAGATCACTGAGTACCCCTAAGTCTTGTGAAGAAAGCACAATTAATAGTATCCTGTCCCCAGTTTTGGGAAATGTATGTTGTGCATATAACAGTCAGGGTTCTGTTGTAAATAATAGGAGGCATTTTCACTATTTTAGGCAAAAAGGGTGCTTTACAGGGAATTCAGAACTTAAATATTCATTAGAAGGTTGAGAAGAGCAGGCTCTCCACTGACCTCCAGGAACAACTCCAAGGACAATTTTGCAGACCCTGGCTTCCAAGGGCACTGAATCAGGAAGCTGCTGCAGCAACTGCCACCCCCAGGATCACTGCAGATCTTGGACTTTAGCAGCTTTCCAGGCATCAGGAGGCCACCACTGCGGTTGTTGGCTCCAGGAAGTTGCCACCCAGGCTGCAGTCTGCTGAGGAGAAATTGTAGCCCAACCTCTTCAGGGCCATACTGTGCCTACTAACTCCACAAGAGGAAAATGGAGGTCTCCTGCATCCCCGCTTCTCCCTCCCCTGAACTTGGCTCCACATACAGGTCTCACAAGCATGCATCTGATGGGCCAAACCTAAATGGCTTCTTTAGCTGCATAGGAGCCAGGGAAATGAAGGTTTTGTTTTGTTTTGTTTTAATTTTCTAGTCTTTTCGATCCAGGAAAGCATGCTAATAGGAGGTTAGAACAGGGTTGAGATAGTTTACCTAATCTATCCAATACCCATAGACTCATTTTCTACTACTGGTTAGCCATGCATAAAGTCCTTCATAGTTTCCTATTTTTAAAAAATTGGTGTAATTCCTTCTTCAGTTTTTTGGACATCTTACACTAGTTTTCTTAAAGTCATTTCAGATTGTTCTATCACTTCCATTTGTCAGGAGTAAATAGGTCCTGGTGTGGTAGGCAGAATAATGTCCTCCTGCAAAGATGTTTATGTCCTAATGCTTGGAACCTTTTTCTTCAGACTTTTCTTTCTTAAAAAATTATTTTTTTGCTTCAACTATTATTGTCATTGACTCACCATCCTCTGGCAACATATGTTATTTTTGAAAAATTGATTTTAAAGAAAATAGGCTGCAAAATTTTCTAACAGAAACAACTGCTGGGCTGGAAAG
Source organism: Phoca vitulina (assembly GCF_004348235.1). Lineage (NCBI taxonomy): Eukaryota > Metazoa > Chordata > Mammalia > Carnivora > Phocidae > Phoca > Phoca vitulina. The sequence goes on from NW_022589731.1 coordinate 20,862,711, forward strand.
TTAATGGGAGTCTATTCTCTGGATGAGTTCATATCATGATCTTGAAATAAAAAGATATAGGATGCGGTAAAAGTCTTAATTTATGATCTCAAGAAGTATGTGAGAAAGCTACAAAAGTAAATCCAGACTGTTACATTACATGGAAAAGGAGAATTAAAGTTGCAGATAGAATTAAGGTTGTTAATCAGCTGACTTTAAAACAGAGAGATTATCCTGGATTATCCAGGTGGGCCTGATGTAATAACAAGGGTCCTTAAATGTGGAAGGGAGAGGTAGAAGAAGAGTTTGGAGTGTTGCAGTGTGAGAAATACTCATCTCACTGTTGCTGGCTTTAAAGATGGAGAGGAGCCATGAGCCAAGGAATACAGGCAGCCTCTAGAAGCTGGAAGGGGCAAGGTAGTCGATTCTCCCAGAAAGGAATCAGCCCTGTTAGCACCTAGATTTTAGCCCACTGAGAGCCAGTTCAGACTTCTGAACTATAAATTTTTTTTAAGGATTTTATTTATTTATTTGACAGAGAGAGACACAGCGAGAGAAGGAATACAAGCAGGGGGAGTGGGAGAGGGAGAAGCAGGCTTCCGGCTGAGCAGGGAGCCGGATGCGGGGCTTGATCCCAGGACTCTGGGATCATGACCTGAGCCGAAGGCAGACGCTTAACAACTGAGCCACCCAGGCGCCCCCTGAACTATAGACTTGAACTATAAGTTGGTGTTTTAAGCCACTGAGTTTGGGGTAATTTGTTAAAGCAGCAATAAGAAACTAATACAGCTGATAGTTAAGATTGCTGGCTGCTTTTTTCACCGCTACTTTTTTCTCATGAGCTTTGACATTTTAGCTTGTGGGTTCATCCTGAGTGGGGTTTTCCCCTGCTCTTTATACTGTCCTCACTTTGTCAACCTGTTTGTGGACACAAGGAAGCTCCCTGGGACCCCAGGTTGTAACCTGGCAATTCCATGTCCAGTCTCACAGTGATATTGGTGCTGTCCCAGGGCTAGCCAAGGGGACCAGTGGGCAGCTTGGTCCAAGTGCTGCCACAGTCAGGGAACAGCAACTGGAGCTCTTTCTGGCTTGTTTCACTTGTTAGAAAGCATGATTAGCCCTTGATTGTATGCAGGAAGTAAAGCAGTGGTCCCCAGGTGGCACAGGAAGCTCCAGTCCAGGCTATCCCACAAGAATCAGATCTTTACTTCCATGTCTGCTTTAGTGTTAAAGCTTTGTAGGCCTCTGGCTCATGACACACTTTCTGCTTTGTAGTTCTGTTTCTGGTCCATCAGGATGTTTTTCTTACCATAGCCATACTTTTCAATTTATAATATATATTTAATATATAATGTAATTTGTAAAATACATATGAAATGCTGACTGCATATTTTGTTATTGCTGTGTTTGGAGCAGAGGGGAGAAATTCCAAGCACTACCTCAACCATAAGACTGCAATATGTAGGTTGTATGATTTTTTTTTTTTAAGATTTATCTTTTCATTTTAGAGAGAGAGAGACAGCGAATGAGCCAGGGGTGGGTGGTGAGGGGCAGAGGGAGAGAAAGAATCTCAAGCAGACACCCTGCTGAGTGCAGAGCCTGATGCAGGGCTCTATCCCACGACCCTAAGATCATGACCTGAGCCAAAATCAAGAGCTGGACACCCAACCGACTGAGCCACCCAGGCACCCTGGATGTAGGATTAACATTTCACAGAACACCGTGTCCCAGGTTTTTACCATGTTTTAGTTGAAGAGAAAATATAGTAAGTGGTTAGATATTTTTATTTCTATCAGTGATTTGCTTTCTGCATTCCCAGGGATGTCACTTTCTTCAACAAATAATACCCTTTTGGCAAAGGCTTAGCTGGTTGAAAATTATAAGAGAAAGTTTCATTGTACTGCACTTTAAAGTGGTTGTTCCAGAAATTCATCTTAAAACTTGCTATTTCAGGAAGCTGGCTCAGCTCCTCCACTTTCTCTGGAGTCCATCAATTCCATAAATTGGCTAGGCGTTACTGGAGGATGATTGTTAGGGTCAGGAGGGGAAGGAACAGAACACCAGGTGTTACATTACAAAAGGTGGCATGAGTCCCTGGTTTAGTCATGTACTTTAAGAGTGTGGAAAATAGCTGTTCACAGTTAACACCAGAAGTGCTCATTAAACTGATTTTCTGTTGGGAATGATTCCCCCAAAATGTCTCAGGCTATCAAATAGCTAAAATTCTATCAGGATTATGATACCCACTGAGTTACAAGTTATAAGAAATGATACTTGAAATAAAGGCTTTGCAGGCAAATTAAAATAGTAATAATTTCAGTTAATGTAATGATATCTTTTTTTTAAATCCCTTAATATCATTCAGCCAAAATTACATATTTGGGAAAAAATGAGCTACTAAAGAAGATTTCCTAATTGTATGTAATATGCTTGAAGGCATATTGCGGATGTAATTCAGATGCCTGGACACAGAGGAAGATGGCTCTGATGATGATATTATGCAATAGAACTACATTTTAGTCACAAACAGTCATAATGTGAAATTATTTCCCAGAGAAAGGAAGCTAGGAGTGTGTTACAGCTTCCACAGTAAGCTGTGTAATCCTGGCTACACTCTGGAGATCATATTTTTACATGTATAGGCTTCTCCGTAAGCCCTCAAACCTTGCAGATCAAATTTTGACATCTAGAATCCCAGTATTTTGCAAGTGATAGCACTTATTTTCCTGAAACTCAATTGTGAGTCTCTTGCTGTCTTTGTTTAGTTTACGCCAATGTGGTATTCCCTCAACCAATTCATTTTGGCTCGCCCTTGTCTCATCTGTAGGCTAACAAAGCCCCAAAGCTGTTTCTTGAGGTGAAAGGAGAATTACTTAAACCAAGCATGAATCCTTTTAACTATTTACAACTAGAAGTAGCTGGTTTAAGTAGGGTTTTTTTGTGTGTGTTTTTTTTTTTTTAATTTTACATTGTTGAGCTACAAGTTATTGTCAAGCGATCTATCAGTTAAACTTTTACACTTACTGTAGTTCAGTGGCCACAGTATCTTACATAGAATTTCATATTGGTGCACATGTGATCTTGACAAATGACTAAAAATCAAACTGTATTCTGATTTGTGGTCTAACTCAGGTGAGTAAATTTGAATTTTTTTTTTTTTTTTTAATGCTCAGGCGGGGTTCACAAACCATACTGGTAAAGGCTCATAAAAAGTAGGTCTCATGGTGGTCTCTGCCCCTCTCCACTCCCCAAATCCCATGGTTTCTTTTCTTGCCCTTGCTGGCTCAGGGGTCAGATACCATCACCTCTGACATGTTGATTTTAGTCTTCCTGAGATAAAGGCTCAAAACCCATCTGGGCCACACTGTTGTGAGCTCTGCTTTCTCACTACCTTCAGAGCTCATGATGGTGTCTTCTCCTTTAACAAAGTTGATTCCTTTTCCATCCTCCCATGTTTCCTTTATGCTGGGCTAAATGCATTCCTCCACTGGGGTATGGCTGGGACAAGGGACTCATCCATTAGTCCTGGTTGGCTTTTGGGATAGCCATAGCTCCAAATAGGCTTCTTGGCTGGTGAGTCTGGGCTCAACAGTTGAGTCAGTCTCCCTACTAGGGCTGCAGTCAATTTATGCCCATCTCCCAGCTTCTCCTTACGCCAGCTTCATGATGGTTTATTAGTTGGATCTCAAAACTATCACAGGACAACTGTGGGCTTTAGCCTGTCATTTGGTCAGGGTTGTTGCTGGCTTGGCTTAATACATCTGAGGGAAAGCCCAGAGATGGGAGAGCAAGAAGGAACAAACAATTGTTTCTCTGGCCCTGGTCAAAATTCTCTTCAGCTGATTCTAGGCACTTAGTATTCAGGATCAGCTCAGGCTCAAGTCTTTCCAGAAGACAAAGGAAGATGAAGACCCATTCTTAATTTCAAGGCAGGTTTTGTAAGAAAACCTTCACCTATTGCAATGGGGCTGGGCAAGGTGTCTTCAGAACAAAAAAGGGAGGTGCCTGGGTGGCTCAGTCAGTTGAGCAGCTGAGTGGAAGGACTCTTGATTTCGGCTCAGGTTGTGATCTCAAGGTCGTGGGACCAAGCCCCACACTGGGCTCCACCCTCAGTGCAGAGTCTGCTTATCCCTCTCCCTCTCCCTTTGCCCCTCCCCCTCTGCCCCCCACCCCTCTCCTTGTTCGAGTGCATGCACACATGTGCTCTCTCTCTCTCAAATAAAATTTTTAAAAGTTTTTTTAAAAAGCCTCCTGCTTTTTTTGTTTCCTAGAAGACCCACTGAATAATGGGACCATCCCAGCTAAGAGGAGGGCATAGCTGGCACTAGCTGGTATAACCAATATCAGATACTGCGTGAAAATCAAGCTTTGGTTTTTCAGGTGGCCATATAATACTTGAGTAAGGTCCAGAATTAGGCTAAACTGGGTTGGTACAAACTACACCTGACCTTTTATCATTTCATGATACCAGAGAGCTGCCTTCCTGTGTTTACCCTCTGTGTGAAATAAAGACGGTGGGTATAATCCTTTCTCCCTTCACAAGAGAAAGAGTCTATATAGACATTTATTTACTCAGTTTAACTTTTTGTTTATTGAGCTACAGGTCTATAGCTGTCCATCTGCAATGGGGAAGGAAAGGGAGAGACATTCATGTCATGGCAGGACCTTTGGACTAGGACTCTGAATATCTAGGATTTGATTTGTCACTCATGAGCCAGTACTCCTTAGTTCTCAGTTGATTCCCCTGCAAAGAGGGTTGACAGTAAAAAAGCTATGAGGGTTTCCCAGTTTTGTTAAGATGGGCACATCAGAAAAGGGATGGGAAAGCTCTCAGAAAAGAAGTCTACTGACATGTTTAAGAAGTACCTAGTGAGCAGCAAACTATGTGCCAGACACTGCCAGTCTCTACAGATTAGAAATGAGGATGACACCCACACTGCCTCATGGAGACCAACACTTTTAGCCACTGAGAGGTAAAGTCACAGCCTCCAGAGATAGAAAATCATGATAAGTACTATCTTCAGTTAGGGACTTTAATTCAGTCTCCATGTTGCTGCAGGTGGCTCAATTCCAAGTAATGATGCATATGCTTCTTTTCCTCCACCTCTGCCTGATTTTTTCCCTTATATCTTCTTCCTACAAATCTGAACTAGTGCTTGGGGAAGTAAGGGGCAGTTGGTACTGGGAAATATATCAGGGATCAGGGGAGGCTTATTGCAGAAGGGACATCTTAGTTGAGACCTGAAGCTTGAATTGGATTTGATGAAGCCAAAAGGGGGGGAGTGATGGAGAAAGAACCTGTGCAAAACCCAGGGATGAGCGAGAACAGTGGACAGAGAGATGAGAGTAATTTGGGTGATTGTAATAAAGAGTCCAAAGGAGGGAGGGAAAAGAGGTGAAAAGAATGAACGTTTCAAATATTGGGATGACAGGTATGTGGGAGAGAGGTTAGGTTTGCTTTGTGCAGCAAGCTAGCTCCAGGGGCACAACTAGAATCCAGGGAGAAAATTCCAGGGAAAAGGACATTGACTAAAAATTAAACTATAGTTATGGCTTCCAGTTAGCCAGTCCTTCCAGTATTCCAGACACCATGGTAAGGATTTTATAAGCATTATCTCATTGGAGTCTCAAAACAACCATGTAAGGTAAATGTCTTGAGAAAACAGACTCAGAGAAGTTACATTAACTAGCTCAGGGTCACACAGTGAGGACAGAGTTGAGTTAGGATTCCAAAATTGCTGCTCTTGGTCACCACCGTCAAACTGCTTCCTTGTGAGGATTATGTTGTCACAGAACAAATGTATGGCTCTGAAAGTCTCCTATCACTGCTGGGATATTGTAGAGGATCCAGGCATCAAGAGAACCAGTAACCTTCTGAGAATCTTCCCATTGTGAGATCCAGGGATTCAATGACACGTCAACAGCTGGATACATAAAACAACCCTGAAAGGCAACCAGCTTCTGCATTTTGGGCGGCTTTCTGTTGTGTGTAATGAGCCCTCCTGGGGTACCTTTAAGGGGGGCATTCTCAGGCTCCATCACTGCAGAAGAGAGCACCGAAAGGGAGGCAGAGTGAAATGGACCGAATTAGGGCAGCTCAGCCCTCCAATAAAGACATGCATCTTTCACAAACATCTGCTTTAGCTAATGCTGGCCTTGGGCAGTATTAAATTATGTATTCAGCTCTTAAACTATCACAGATTCATGTTTCAAGAACATAACCATGAGAAAATATTGCACCACTAGCAGAAACAAAACAGCTCTGCTCATTTTGCATTAAATTTTTTTTTGGTGAATTTCTATAATGATTCTTCATTTTCTTTCAAATTGAAGGGCATTGTGGGAGACCAAATAGGTTAGAATGCACAGGAATTTTTTTCTATTATTGACTTACTGAAAAAAATAATAAAAAATTGCCTCTTTTGCTCACCATTCAGTGAAGGGTATCCAATAGCAAACAACAATAAATTACACAATGAATTTGGGCATGTTAGAGGTAGAGAAACCTTAGAGAGCATTCCAAATGTGTTTTCTAGAACTGCCTCTTATGAAGTGCTTCTCTAAGGTCAGAAATCATGATCTTCTTGAAATACACCCTGGGTAGGCCAGCTCCCACCTCTGTTCCAGCATTTTCTTAAGACAGAAACAGCCATGGACTATCACAGTATGAGGACTTTACCTGTGAATTTTTAAAAGAGAGAGAGATGTTGGGGGAAAGGAGGAGGGCTCTCCCGTGTCATCAATCCTGACATATTTAGTGATTAATAGTCAGAAAATAGTATATGGAGTTCATCAAAATGTGTGCTTCTCAGAAATCCCAATAAAATAAAACATTAAGAATCTTCTACAAAGGTGTCCTTTGTGGTGGCAACCCGGATCCTCGCACCCTGATGGAAGACAATTTCCATAGTGACAGTGAGTACAGGTGACCCTTTCAGGCAAAACTCCAAAAGCATTGATTCTCCTCTCTCTATGGCTGAGGCAAGCATTTCATTCCCTGCCCCTTTCCCCTCTCAATACATAGTGATGCTCACAACTTTCAAGTACTTGCTTATTAAAACCCTGAATTCTGGACTCTTTCTGGTTTTTTCCCTTCTTTCATGAAGAAAAAAACTCCTCTTTCAACAACATGTGCAGAGCATATACTCTTTTTTTTTTTTTTTTTAAGATTTTATTTATTTGTCAGAGAGAGAGAGAGAGCACAAGCAGAGGGAGCGGGAGAGGGAGAAGCAGGCTTCCCGCGGAGCAGGGAGCCCGACGCGGGGCTCGATCCCAGGACCCCGGGATCATGACCTGAGCCGAAGGCAGACGCTTAACGACTGAGCCACCCAGGTGTCCCAGAGCATATACTCTTAAAATGTTGTGATAAACCGAATTTTTGAAAATTATATTGAAAGGCATTACTTTTGCAACAATCATTTCCTCCTTTACTCTTTCCATAAATATTTAAATAAATTTTTAGATCATTCTTGTTTAAAAAAAGATACACCAATGGCTTTATATAAAAGAATTTTTCTGGCAACTTGAAAATGTAGTAAATACAATAAAAAGAGAGTAAAGATTTTGCAATAAGTGCCCTGTGAGTAACAGAATATCTCAGCTGGAATAATCATGTCAAGGAGCAGGCAGTTGGGCAGGTGATTTTTCTTAAATAGAATTCAATCCACTAATGCCAGCTATGGTCCAAATGAGGCAACTGCTGTGGGTCAAGGTGGGGAAGACGAAGTTGTACAAAGACGGAGCTGCAGTAAACTAAATACATCTCTGCTCATTTCCTCTTTGGTCTAAAGCACGCAGGAGAGGCATTGATCTTTGCCAGCCAGTCTTAAACACCGTCTGTAAGAGGAAGATGAATTAAACTCAGCAGAAGCATGATTGCTCCCCGGCTGATGGAGAGGCGGGGAGGATTTGGTGTGGGGGATGCTGGGACTGACCGTGTCTGTAGGTGGGCAGGTGGAGTGATGCTGGCCTGTGCCCAGAGGCCGTCAGAGGTCGGGACTTCCAGACCTGACCCCAGGCAGGCCCAGTGGAGAGTGTCTCAGCATAGCAATCCAACTGGCCAGGCCTTCCAGACACCTTAATAACTCTGTACCAGCGATTCAGTGGCCGGAGGAGGAGACATAGAAACCAATTTGAGGTTCTTTTTGACAATGACTTTTCTCTCTAAGGTCTTCAACTAGTCTAAGTGACTGCCGTTTGTAGAGCAGCAATTAAGTCAAGCTGTCCAAACTCACGGGTGTCTCTGTCAAACACTCTTCCTCCAAGTCAGCACAAAATGTGAGATCTGTAGGATGTTCTGCCAACATTTCGTTTCCTTTTTTCTCCAACCCCATTTTTCAGGTTGCGTATTTCTGTATGTGTGTCAAAACTGAAGACGTCTGTCAAAAATGTTTCACTGAGTATGGTTTTTGTGTTTGTCTTTTCATGGAGAGGGAAATGTTTTATTTTCTTTACTGTTTGTCTTCCTTCATCTGGCAGAGACTAAGCCGTCCCACCGACACCCAGTGATTTAGAACAGAGAGGAAATTAATATTGGGGTTTTGTTTAACAGCGGCATTACATCTGCCATTAGACAACTTTTACTTCCTCTCCGAGTAGCAGAGAAACTGTCTTTCCTCAACCAAAATGTCAAATGAACAGAGGCCTTAAATAAGAACATGAATTTGACCTTTACCAGATGTCTTTATTCTTTAACATTTCTCAAAGATACACACTTGGAAAAGTTAAGACTTACTGATACCCAGCACGGATGCTTTATTGTCTGTTGTTTCCAAGATGTCAGAGGCTTTCTTATGTGAACAAAATGACTATTTCCGTCATAATGGAGCACAATTATTTATTCACCTAGCAGAGCAGAGGAAATCATTTTTAAACTAAAAACACAAAATGCGTTGTCTCTACCACAAACTTCCCACAAAAGCAGGAATCTTACTTCGTAAGTAGAACCAGACCCTTACTCCATTCTCTGCCCAGCAGAAAAATTACATGGCTTTTAGGTTTAATGGCCTTTTAGGCTTGTCGCCAAAAGAAGTTCCAAAAAAACTTCTCTGGTCCCAATTTGCCCTCTCAGCCCAGTTCTTTGTAAGCAGCGAGCAGAGTCGCTGGAGAACGTCCAAAGCGGGCTCTGTGAAGTGGAGGCCCGAGAACCACTCCACACAATTGGGAGCAGAGACAAAGGCGCCCCGTGACCACAGTGAGTCAGACTGCCACAGAGCAGGGCCAGGACGGCGGGCACAGCCGCAGGGCCCGAGCCCCGTCGTTGACGTTGTACAGGTCAGTGCGTCGGCCGGTCGGGGCTGCGTCCGAGGCCCTCCCTCCTCTCTCGTCCTTCTGTTGCTTCTCGTCCTGATTCTGTTCTGTCTTCAGGAAACAACTGTGGCTTTTTTTTTTTCTCATTAAAGATTTGGGCTTTTATCTGAACATTTCACATCCCAGTCCTGAGTCCAGACTATGAAGCAGAGAACACTTCTCTCGTTTTTCAGGGGCATCTTCAAGCTAAAGGGACTTCAGGAGAATCTAAGAATATCCTTGCGGGCCTAGACAGTCTCCTCTCCATTAGCTCAGGCTGCTCACTCTTAAGATACGAAGGACGCAGACCAGTTGCCCACACAATAGCTCCATTGTACGGAGGTTTTCCTCTCCAGAACTCGGGATTCTCTCCTTCCTTCATTCAACAACTGTTCACGTGCTGCTGACGCACAGCAAGAGATCAGGAGCTGAATGCCATGCAGTACCTGCCTTCAAAGAACTTAAGAGTTACCCAGAGACATCAGAAGTTGGCACCAAGCACAGGGGTTGTCATCACGGTTTGTGCAAATTGGTGAGGGTCACTCCGAAGGCACCGGCAGGACAGCAGTTCTTCAGAAGAGGGGAGGGTTGCGTCCGGCTCTGGTCATCAGTGGTGTCTTCAAGGAGGAGCCCGCACCCAGGCGGACCTTGAAGGCCCTTTGAGTTGAGATATGCAGAGGCTGAGGGCAGGCATCCCACCTTGAGCTGAGGAAGCATGAAGAATCATTTTCTCTTACTTCCTCTAGTCAGGCGGGTTCCTAAGGGAGCTGGAAAATACTTCAGCCTTGCTGGTGGCTGAGCTCCAGGCGCTTGCTTCCCCTCACAGCCAGCCGGGTTAAACAGTTTTACAGCTGACACAAATAGACAAAAATAAAACAAAAAATTTAAATGATCTGGATTGGAGGAACTTAAAAAAAATTTGTTAAAGAGGGAGGGGCGCCTGGGCGGCTCAGTCGTTAAGCATCTGCCTTCGGCTCAGGTCATGATCCCGAGGTCCTGGGATCGAGCCCCACATCAGGCTCCCTGCTCAGCGGGAAGCCTGCTTCTCCCTCTCCCACTCCCCCTGCTTGTGTTCCCTCTCTCGCTATCTCTCTCTCTGTCAAATAAATAAATAAAATCTTAAAAAAAAAAAAAAACAAAAAACAAAGAGGGAAATGCCCTGTAGTATCAGTACATAATTTGGCTGGGTTCTCAATCACACCTAGATGATCTCAGGGCCCTGCGTTGGAGTTGCTAGAATGTTCTATATAGCTGAGATCTCAGACACAGCAGGAAGACTAGAGCTCCTCCCTGGAAGCCTCTGGAGATGGAGCTTGTGTGACTGTTATCAAAATAAAAGATGATTCCTGAGAAACAGAAACGTGTAAAGACTATGACAAACTTACACCTCATATGAACAAATCCAAACCTGTGACTGGAATGTTCTCACAGTTATTTAATTTCCCAGAGCGTGGCAAGTTTTTCTCCTAACCATATCATTATTGTTGAAATGTAAGAAAAAGCAAACTGAGAAATGACATCCTTCTGAATAAGTGTCAGAGAGCCAAAAATGTAATAGTCCAAGCACAGGCATTTCCAAACCTTTCAAATAGAAGACAACACAGTTAAATCATTTTTATTACAGGTATAAAATAAAAATTGGTATAAAATGTTAAATGTTTATGAGCATGACTCTGCTTTTAACAATTTCTAATTTAGATGGGATGATCTGGCAATTAAAATGGTCTCTAATTACTCTCCTAGATACATTAAGTTCCCTCAGTTTCACCTTCAGGCATTTAATGGCAAAAGACCATAGTAGCTTTAGCCACATTTTAAATATTAGATCTGTAGTCAAGCAAACTCGTCCATAGAGGCCTTTCCTTCTCTGTTCCCTAGTCTCTAAATGGCTCACAGTAAGACAGCAGGGAGGGTGGCGGAGGACAGAGAGTACGGTTCCATTTCATGGTGCAGATGACAGCTATACCCTGGAATTTCTGTCTTGAGCTGAACTTAAGAAAGGATGGCTTGGGGAAAGTCAGGATTTACAACGGAGAGGGTTTTGAAGGTTGCAAACGCCCTTAGTGCCGACTTCCCAGCGCATGTAGACAGCTGATTGCTCACATTTGCGTTCTGTCTGAGGCTGGGTGACAGCTCTCGGTAGGGCAGGTCAGGTGCAGCAGCGGAGTGGACTGTCTTCCGCAGACCGTATTAGGAGGCGCCACTAGACCTGCCCCCCCACTTTCTGAGACTCTGAGCCCCCAGAAAGTCCACTTAGATTACAGTCTCTTACTAGGGCAGTATAAACTGGTAAAGAGGTTGATGGAAATCCAGTGCAAGAGCTGGTCAACGGACTTGAGCAATATAGGCATCTGTCATGGAATCGGTGGAGCTGTAGTGGCCCAGAGTTTGCACCTGACTGGTGTGATTATGGTGTCCATGCTTTGGGGAGGGTAGCTGCCCAGTGCAGGATTTTGGGGTGGGGAAAGAAGGGCATCTTCATGGTGGGGAGATTGGGGGAAAACTAAGGGGGCTGGTGAAGAAAGTCAGAGCCTGTGTGAATGAGGAGGGCGCTGACATTGGACTCTGATTAAATAAACACTTACATTAAGGATAATGGGAGCTAGGGTTCTCATTGTTTGAGAAAGGAGTTACAATTATGGAATAGAAGAAGCTAAACCCCTGTGAGTACCGGTGTGAACACATGGGGACACCTCAATTGCATTGAGCACATACAGCACACGGATACTGCTTCCTAAATACCATTCTTTCCTAAAAGAAACCAGGGATCCTTGGAGAAATGTCTGATTCTATGGCTGGCACAGAGAAAGAACAAAATGAATTTGAAATTTGTTTTTGTGCCCCAAAGTAAAAACGTGCTTGAAGAATGGGGAGGACATGCCGAAGGGACGCAGGAACCATAGTGAAGGGGCTCTTACTGGCCGAATTCGGTACAATTTGAGTATCAAACTAAATAATTTTCGTAATGAATTATAACCCATTGAATAAAATAGGAAACCATGAAGGCCACACTGATATAAATGAATGAGTAAATTGAAAATATGGGGAGGAATAGGATGTTTACATAGTCTCAAAATATCTCCCCACAAAATACTTATTAATTACAAATAGAAAAAGAGAGCTGACAGTGGAGAAACCTGGCAGATTCCACCTTAAACAAAATTAGTATCAGTAAGGGGACAAATTGAGATAGTATGCCACCTGATAGCATCCCAAAGAAGAATACAGCATCATATCTGTGGTATTCTTGCCCCAGATACATAGCGTGAATCTAATCCCAAGAAGATAACAAACCCTGATATGAGGGAAATTTCACAAAATAACTGGCCTGTCATCTTTGAAGTGTCAAGGTCATGATGATCAGGAAAGAGATTAAAGAGAAATGACAACTAAGCTCAACATGTGATTCTGAACTGGATCCTTTTGCTGTAAAAACATTACATCCTTGAACAAGGATGGAGGGTCAGCTAGTACTGGTCTATCAATGTTAATTTCCTCATTTTTTGGTTGAATTTTATTTATGCTGGAGAACATCCTTGTTTGTAGGAATACAAAATACATACTAAATATTTGGGAATGTTGGGGCATCATGTAGGCAACTTTCTCTGAAATGGTTCGTAAAAATTCCTTGTACCATAGTTGTAATTTTTCCATAGTTTGAGTTTGTTTTTTAAAGCAGTTAATTACTTCTCACTTCAGTGAACATTGGCTCTCATGATGAAATCGGCCATGGTTAGCCTTGTCAGGATTTGCACAATCAACATTCCCAAATACACGTGTTCAGGAAAAAAATGGAGTTTGGAAACTTTAGGAATAATTGACCATACAAATAATTCAATTTCTACAAACAGATACTTGATTTTGTTCTTGTTTTTGTTTGTTTGGTTAGTTTTTTTGGTGGGCAGCAAACGTCGTTGAGTGATAGTACAAAGCTCCCGAAGATGAAGGGGACCCTAGAGGGTTGCCACTAGAGTTTCTAAGTCTAGGGGTTTTAGGGGCTTGTTGGCTCTGTTTTAATCAGATTAACCCTCCATGCGCCTGTCACCCAATCAGGTTTTTGTCATCTACCTATCATGTGGGAAAGGGTGGAGGGCTCCTTCCAGGGAGGTATAAAATCCTTTATTTTTATTTTTTTAATTCAATTAATTAACATATTCTGTATTATTAATTTCAGAGGTAGATGTCAATGATTCATCAGTCTTATATAATACCCAAGGCTCATTACATCACATGCCCTCCTTAATGCGCATCACCCAGTTACCCCATTCCCCCACCCCCTTCTGTCCAGCAACCCTCAGTTTATTTGCTATGATTAAGAGTCTCTTATGGTTTGTCTCCCTCTCTGATTATGTCTTGTTTAATTTTTCCTCTCTTCCCCTATGATCCTGTTTTGTTTCTTGAATTCCACATATGAGTGAGATCATATAATTGTCTTTCTCTGATTGACTTATTTCGCTTAGCCTAATACCCTCTAGTTCCATCCACGTTGTTGCAAATGGCAAGATTTTATTTTTTTGATGGCTGAGTAGTATTCCATTGTATATATATATAACACATCTTCTTTATCCATTCATCTGTTGATGGACATCTGGGCTCTTTCCATAGTTTGGCTATTGTGGACATTGCTGCTCTAAACATTGGGGTGCAGGTGCCCCTTCAGATCACTACATTTGTATCTTTGGGGTAAATACCTAGTAGTGAATTGCTACGTCATAGTGTAGCTCTATTTTCAACTTTTTGAGGAACCTCCATACTGTTTTCCAGAGTGGCCGCACCAGCTTGCTTTCCTAACACCAGTGTAAGAGGGTTCCTCTTTCTCCACATCCTCACCAATATCTCTTGTTTCCTGACTTATTTTAACTATTCTGACTGGTGTGAGGAGGTATCCAATCGTGGGTTTGATTTGTATTTTCCTGATGCTGAGTGATGTTGAGCATTTTTTCATGTGTCTGTTGGCCTTTGTATATCTTCTTTGGAGAAATGTCTCTTCATGTCTTCTGCCCATTTCTTGATTGGATTATTTGTTCTTTGGGTGTTGAGTTTGATAAGTTCTTTATAGATTTTGGATACTAGCCCTTAATTATCTGATAAGATATTTGCAAATATCTTCTCCCATTCTGTCGGTTGTCCTTTGATTTTGTCGACTGTTTCCTTTGCTGTGCAAAAGCTTTTTATCTTGATGAAGTCCCAATAGTTTGTTTTTGCCCTTGCTTCCCTTGCCTTTGGCGATGTTTCTAGGAAGAAGTTGCTGCGGCTGAGGTCGTAGAGGTTGCTGCCTGTGTTCTCCTTTAGGATTTTGATGGACTCCTGTCTCACATTTAGGTCTTTCAACCATTTCGAGTCTATTTTTGTGTGTGGTGTAAGGAAATGGTCAAGTTTCATTCTTCTGCATGTGGCTGTCCAATTTTCCCAACACCATTTGTTGAAGGTAGCTCCTTTTGTCTTTTTCCATTGGATATTCTTTCCTGCTTTGTCGAAGATTAGTTGACCATAGAGTTGAGGGTCCATTTCTGGGCTCTGTATTCTGTTCCATTGATCTATGTGTCTGTTTTTGTGCCAGTACCATACTGTCTTGATGATTACAGCTTTGTAATAGAGCTTAAAGTCCAGAATTGTGATGCCACCAGCTTTGGTCTTCTTTTTCAACATTCCTTTGGCTATTCGGGGTCTTTTCTGGTTCCATACAAATTTTAGGATTATTTGTTAACAGCTCTGTGAAAAAAGTTGATGGTATTTTGATAGGGATTGCATTGAATGTATAGATTGCTCTAGGTATAGACATAGATATTTTAACAAAATTGGTTCTTCCAATCCATGTGCATGGAATGTTTTTCCATTTCTTTGTGTCTTCCTCAATTTCTTTCATGAGTGTTTCATAGCTTTATGAATACAGATGCTTTGTCTCTTTGGTTAGGTTTATTCCTAGGTATCTTATGGTTTTTGGCTAAATTGTAAATGGGATCGACTCCCTAATTTCTCTTTCTTCTGTCTCATTGTTAGTGTATAGAAATGCAACTGATTTCTGTGCACTGATTTTATATCCTGTCACTTTGCTGAATTCCTGTATGAGTTCTAGCAGTTTTGGGGTGGAGTCTTTTGGATTTTCCACAAAGAGTATCATGTCATCTGCAAAGAGTGAGAGTTTGATTTCTTCTTTGCCGATTCAGATGCCTTTTATTTCTTTTTTGTTGTGTGATTGCTGAGGCTAGGATTCTCGTGGTGATGGTGGACATCCCTGCTGTGTTCCTGACCTTAGGGGAAAAGCTCTCAGTTTTTCCCCATTGAGAATGATATTCGCTATGGACTTTTCGTATATGGCTTTTATGATATTGAGGTATATTCCCTCTATCGCTGTACTGTGGAGAGTTTTAATCAAGAAAGGATGCTGTATTTTGTCAAATGCTTTTTCTCCATCAATTGAGAGGATCATATGGTTCTTGTCCTTTCTTTTGTTAATGTGATGTATCACATTGATTGGTTTGCGGATGTTGAACCAGCCTTGCAGCCCAGGAATAAAACCCACTTGGTCATGGTGAATAATCCTTTTAAGGTACTGTTGGATCCTATTGGCTAGTATCTTGGTGAGAATTTTGGCATCCATGTTCATCAGGGATATTGGTCTGTAATTCTCCTTTTTAGTGGGGTCTTTGTCTGGTTTTGGGATCAAGGTAATGGTGGCCTCATAAAATGAGTTTGGAAGTTTTCCTTCCATTTCTATTTTTTGAAACAGCTTCAAAAGAATAGGTATTAATTCTTCTTTAAATGTTTGGTAGAATTTCCGTGGGAAGCCCTCTGGCCCCAGACTCTTGTTTTTGGGGAGATTTTTGATTATTGCTTCAATTTCCTTGCTGGTTATGGGTCTGTTCAGGTTTTCTATTCCTTCTGGTTCAGTTTTGGTAGTTTATACGTCTTTAGGAATGCATCCAGCTTTGCCAGATTGTCTAATTTGTTGGCATATAGTTGCTTGTAATATGTTCTTATAATTGTTTATATTTCTTTGGTGTTGGTTGTGATCTCTCCTCTTTCATTCATGATTTTATTTATTGGGGTCCTTTCTCTTTTCTTTTTGATAAGTCTGGCCAGGAGTTTATCAATCTTATTAATTCTTTCAAAGGACCAGCTCCTAGTTTCGTTGATCTGTTCTACTGTTCTTTTGGTTTCTATTTCATTGATATCTGCTCTAATCTTTATTAAATCTCTTCTCCTGATGGGTTTAGGCTTTATTTGCTGTTCTTTCTCCAGCTCCTTTAGGTGTAGGGTTAGGTTGTGTATTTGAGACCTTTCTTGTTTCTTGAGAAAGGCTTGTATTGCTATATACTTTCCTCTTAGGGCCGCCTTTGCTGCATCCCAAAGGTTTTGAACAGTTGTGTTTTCATTTTCATTTGTTTCCGTGAATTTTTTTAATTCTTCTTTAATTTCCTGGTTGACCCATTCATTCTTTAGTAGGATGCTCTTTAGCCTCCATGTATTTGAGTTCTTTCCAACTTTCCTCTCGTGACTGAGTTCCAGTTTCAAAGCACTGTGGTCTGAAAATACATAGGCAATGATCCCAATCTTATGGTGCCGATTGAGACCTGATTTGTGACCCAGTGTGTGATCTATTCTGGAGAATGTTCCATGTGCACTGGAGAAGAATGTATATATATTCTGTTGTTTTAGAATGCAATGTTCTTAATATATCTGTGAAGTCCATCTGGTCCTATGTGTCATTCAGAGCCCTTGTTTCCTTGTTGATCTTCTGCTTAGATGATCTGTCCACTGCAGTGAGTGGGGTGTTCAAGTCCCCTACTATTATTGTATTACTATCAATGTGTTTCTTTAATTATGTTATTAATTGGTTTATATAATTGGCTGCTCCTATGTCAGGGGCATAAATATTTACAATTGTTAGATCTTCTTGTTGGATAGATCCTTTAATTATGATATAGTGTCCTTCCTTATCTCTTATTACAGTCTTTGTTTTAAAATCTAATTTGTCCAATATAAGGATTGCCACCCCAGCTTTCTTTTGATGTCCATTAGTATGATAAATTGTTTCTACCCCTTCACTTTCAATCTGGAGGTGTCTTTGGGTCTAAAATGAGTCGCTTGCAGACAGCATATTGATGGATCTTGCTTTTTTATCCAGTCTGATACCCTGTGTCTTTTGATTGGGGAATTTAGCCTATTTACATTCAGAGTAACCATTGAAAGATATGAATTTAGTGCCATTGTGTTACTTGTAAAGTCACTTTTCTGTATATTGTCTCTGTTCCTTCCTGGTCTGTTACTTTTGGGCTCTCTCTTCACTTAAAGGATCCCTTTTAATATTTCTTGCAGGGCTGGTTTAGTGATCACAAAGTCTTTTAGTTTCTGTTTGCCCTGGAAGCTTTTTATTTCTCCTTCCATTTTGAATGACAGCCTAGCTGGATAAAGTATTCTTGGCTGCATATTTTTCTCATTTAGCACCCTGAATATATCATGCCAATCCTTTCTGGCTTGCCAGGTCTTTGTGGATAGGTCTGCTGCCAGTCTAATGTCTCTACCCTTGTAGATTACAGACCTCTTGTCCCACACTGCTTTCAGGATTTTCTCTTTGTCCCTGAGATTTGCAAGTTTCACTATTATATGTTGGGGTGTTGGCCTATTTTTATTGATTTTGAGGGGGGTTCTCTGTGCCTCCTGGGCCTGAATGCCTGTTTACTTCCCCAGATTAGGGAAGTTCTCCACTATAATTTGCTCTGATATACCTTCTGTCCCCCTCTCTCTTTCTTCTTCTTCTGGGATCCCAATTATTCTATATTGTTTCCCTTTATGGTGTCACTTATCGCTTGAATTCTCGCCTTATGATCCAGTAGTTGTTTATCTTTTTCTCAACTTCTTTATTCTCCATCATTTTGTCTTCTATATCACTAATTCTCTCTTCTGCCTCATTTATCCTAGCAGTTAGAGCCTCCATTTTTATTGCATCTCATTAATAGCCTTTTTTATTTCGACTTGATTAGATTTTAGTTCTTTTATTTCTCCAGAAGGGGATTCTCTAGTATCGTCTATGCTTTTTTCAAAGCATAGCTAGTATCTTTATAATCATTATTATGAACTCTAGTTCCAACATCTTACTTATTTCTACACTGATTAGGTCCCTGGCAGTCAATACTGCCTCTTGTTCTCTTTTTTGAGGTGAGTTTTCCATCTTGTCATTCTTGCAGAAAGTGGTTTCTTTTGGGGGCACCTGGGTAGCTCAGTCAGTTAAGCGTCTGTCTTCAGCTCAGGTCGTGATCTCAGGGTCCTGGGATAGAGCCCTGTGTCAGGCTCCTTGCTTAGTGGGGAATCTGCTTCTCCCTCTCCCTCTGCCCCTCCACCCCACTCATGCTTGCTCTCTCTCTCTCTCAAATAAATAAATAAAATCTTGAAAAAAAAATAAAAGAAAATAGTTGCTTTTCTATTTGTAGAATTGCAGCTGTTCTTTTCTTAGATCTCTGGTTGAGTTCTCAGGTGCTCAGAATAATTTGATAGTTATCTAGCTGAATTCCTGGGACCAGATGAAACTAAGGACTCTTACTCCTCCACCATCTTGGACTATCTGCCCTTGATTTTCTTTGTTAATTTTATATTTTTTCTGTTTATTAGGGATCACTATATTGCAGAAGTTTTCAAGCTAGCAATCCGTCCAAATGAATGTGTCATATGACACTGAATATAATTCTTTAGTAGTTGCATCAATGTGATCTTTTTTGAAAAATGATATACTAATGATGCGAATTATTTAATTACACCATTATGAATGGGCCTATCATCTTGATTTATAGAACTTGTAGTATAAATTCTCCTGGCTCATGGAACTCATGTACATGAGCCTTGGAGCCTGGTGTGTTCAATGAGTAAAAACTTTTTGGCAAGAAGATTTGCTAGCCATTTACTATCTTCTTTTTTTTTAAAGATTTATTTATTTGTTTGTTTGTTTGAGAGACAGAGAGAGAAAAAAATGAGTGGGGAGGGGAGGGGCAGAGAGAGAAGCAGACTCCCTGCTGAGCGGAGTCCGACACAGGGCTCAATCCCAGGACCCTAAGATCATGAACTGAGCTGAAGTCAGACACTTACCCGACTGAGCCACCCAGGCACCCTGCCATTTACTATCTTCTTTTTGATTCAAACTATCATTTCTCTTAAAACTATGTTATAGCTTATATCCTCAAGAAAATCTTTGAGTCACCGAGTCACCACTACCCCTCCTCCACCACCTTAGAATTTTTTCCACACTCCTGGTGTGTTATATAATCATTTTGTTACTCTATAAGAAAGTAAACAGTGTAGCTGTATGAATAATTAATGATATAACATCTTTCAAGTGAGACAATTACTTTTGTTTCTTTGGTATGTTTGCATTATTCTTCAGTGCATTGTATGTACTCATTTTATGTTGTTAGCAAACTTAATATTTTTAACACTAATAATTTCACTTTATTAAGATTTTTAAATATACATACAAAGGATCATATTGTACATATATTTCTGTATCTTGCTTTTAAAACTCAACAAAACCTCATGGAAATCCCTCCAAAAACAACTGGTATAACTTTAATTCATTTTCAAGTGCTGCATAATATTTCATAATGTGGATGTGCCATAATCTATTCAATCATTCTACTGATAGGGCTTAATTTAATTTCCTTTTTTTGTACAAATAATGCACACATGAATATCATCTTTATATGTCTTATATCTTTCTGCTTTTATTTCTGTGGATTAGAGTCCTAGGAATGGGAACATAGCATCTTAGAAAAGGCTATGACAATTTACAATGTATGCCTACCCTTTTATGCTCATTCCTAACAATGCTGAGAATTAATATTGAGTTATTTAAACTTGTTTCTAGGTCAGGGGCAATGATTCCCTCGCTCATCTAACAAACATTTATTGAGCACCTTCTACATAGCAGGCAATGTTGCTGGCAGCTGTATACAGTGTGAACAGAGCAGGTCAAGTCCCTGTGCTCCCGGAGCTTCCTTTCTAGAGAGGTAAATGGACAGCAGATACGTGGAGAGACAGAGGGCTCCTGGAGAGAATGGGACAAGACTGACAGAGGCGGTGAAGCAGGCAGTGCTATTTGAGACGGGGTGCTCAGGAAAGACATCTCAGAGGTGACATTGGAGCAGAGACTTGAAGAAGTATGGAATTGGGTCACAGGAAGAGGGGACAGACAGTGAAGGCCCTAAGGCTGGTGCATGTTTGGCTTGGCTTTCGGGAGGGATAGCAAGGGGCCAGTGCAGCTGGCAGGATCTCCACCTCTACACCTCAGAGCTCCGTGGAAGCCATCTTCAGAGGTAGTGCCACGGACACTCACTGGGGGTGGCACCACTGGGTGTCCTGCACATTGCTGGTCGCTGTACACAGCAGGAACATGCTGAGAACACACTGGCACTAAGAACAAAGACCCCTTTCTGCCTTGGTTTCCCTCTAGTGCCTCTATTGGCAAAACTGGCACCTAATAACATTACAAATAGTTTTACAATAGTTTTTGTAATATTTTACATTATAAATAGTTGTACAAGTATTTTTTCCAAAATTCTTCATTACAAATATTTTTTTCCAAATTTATCCTTTGTCTATTGACTTTGTACAGAGCCTAATTTGTCTTCTTCGTGTTTAAAAACTGTATCTAGTCATATACGTCTCTCTCTTTTTTTTAATCTACAACTTCTAAGTTTCCAGTGGTGGTTAAGAAGAACTTTTCAGCCTCCAGATGGTGTGTGTACACCCCTAGATTTTCTTGAGATTTTTAGAGTTCTATTTTTTTTTTGTATTTATATCTTTAATCCGTGTAGATTATATTTTTAAGTGTGATATAAATAGGGATCTAATTATATTTTCTTTCAGATAGCCCTTGTACTGACACCATTGATTAAATAATCTTTGTCCCACTGAAATGAAACTTTGTCATTTATTATACTTTTGTATTTATTGGGATCTGATTTTGGATTCTCTATTCAGTTTCACTAATCCATTTGTTTCTTCCTGAATCCACAATGACTTGATTGCACACCTGTTATTTCGTAAGACAAGTACACCCACTGTTCTTTTTCATAAGTTTCATAAGTTTCTTTGCTATTCTGAGCACACTTATTCTTCAAGTTTCAATATCATTCCACCCAATTTGGAAAAACTCTTTGAGATTTTAATCAGAATTAGATTACTTTTACATATTAATTTGGGAGAATTGACTTTTTTATGAGATGTCTTCCAATCCAAGAAGAGTATCTGTTCAGATCTGGTTTTATACATTCAATTAGGGTCTTTGGTTTTCTTCTTTTAGTGACTATACTCTTTGGTTAAATGCATGTCTAAGTATTTGTGGCTTTTGTTGCCATTGTGAATGGCAGTTTTTCCTTCTGGTGCTTGTGTCAATGTCCCAGCAGGAGACACATAATATACTCAAATGGGGTTCTGAGGAGAATTTTAAAAGAAAGTATTTGTAAAGGTGTGGACATGAGTAAGGGAAATCTACAATGATGGAGAAGCATACCAGGGCAGACCCAGCGGGACAGCGAGGGTTGGCAGGGAGCACTCTACAGACTTGGAGAGAGAGCTGCAGCGGCAGGAAAGAACAGCTCGAAAGGAGCCTCTGGTAGAGGAGGCAGCCAGGGCCCATTCTCGGTCCAGCAGAAAGGGAGATGCCCTGTCTCTCCCACCTCCTGCCAGTGCTGCCCAGGGGCAGAGCCCAGCTGGAAGCCAGAGGGCAGAGAAGGGAGAGGAGGGAGGATCAGGAAAGCAAACAGAGTCTGTCCAGTACCATGTTCAAACTTAGAACGGAGGAAAGCTATTGAATTTTTGGGCCTTTGCCTTGTATTAAGCAACTTTACATGTTATATTAATTCTAGTAACTTAAAAAAAATTGAATACCTTTGGATTTTCTGGCTGTACCATGATATCATTCTTTAAAACAGGTGATTCTCTTCCCTTCCAACGTTTATCTCTGTCATTTCATCTTCCTGTTGTATTAGTTTATGAGGGTTGCCACGACAAAGTAGCATAAATCCACAGGCTTAAGCGGCTGAAATGTATTGTCCCATAGTTCTAGGAGCTAGAAGTCCAAGATCAAGGAGGCATCAGGACTGGCTCCTCCTGCAGACTGAGGGAGGATCTGTTCGGTGCCTCTCCCCCAGCTTCTGGGGGTTTGCTGGCCATCTTTGGTGCATTCCTTGACTGATAGGCGAATCACCCCAATCCCTGCCTTCACCTTCACAGGGCATTCTCCCTGTGCCTTCCCCCCTTTATAAAGACATCTGTCATATTGGATCAGAGCCCACCATAATGATCTCATTTTAACTTGATCATCTGAAAAGACTCTATTTCCAAATAAGGTCCTACTGCGGGTACTGGCGGTTAGGACATCTTTTGCAGGGGGTGGGCGGCACAGAATTCAACAATTCAACCCACAACACCTGTCCTATCACCTTTAAGACAGTGCTTATTAATAACAGCTATGGCAGGCATCGCTGTCTAATTTCTAACTTAGTTGAAATTATTTTAAGTTTTCCTCTTATAGGATATATTTCCTGTTGATTTTTGGTGAATAATCTATTAAATAATTGGGTCAAAAAATAGTTGAGTAAACAAATAACATAGTTACCAAATTATTAAATTAAATTATTTTCTCTTTTTCCGTTTGACAAAAATTTTCATTAGGAATAAGATTACCACTACATTTTTATCGATGGTCTTTGTAGCATCTGTTGATTTGATCAAATACCTTTACTCTTTTAATTTATTGATGTAATGGATTATGTTGATAATTGTAGAATTGTTGGATGTCTCTTGCCTTCCTGTAAAAAACTCTTTTTGATAAAAATTTATTATTTGTTTGATATATTGATGGGTTCTATTTGCTAATATTTATTTAGAATTTTTACATTGATTTTTGTAAGTTAAATCAGACTATAGTTGTTCTTTTGGCAACTCTTTTTCAGGTTTTGGTATTAAATGTATGCAAACTTCATAAATTTAATTGGGAAGATTTCTTTATCTCTGGCCTAGAATAGTTTACATAAATGGGATTATTTATCTTTAAAAGTTAAATAAATTTCAGCTGTGAACCCACCTTGTTCTGTATGTTTCTTAATGACATATCTTTAAGCAGCTTTACAATTGTTTTCTATGGTAATTGGTCTATTCAAGGTTTCCACTTTTTATTGGGTCAATTTAGGTAATTTAGAGTTAATTTGGGTTTTTTCCTTCTACATGTTCGAAGTGTTTGCCATAGTATTACATGTGATACTCCCTCATGTTTTTTCTAAGTTCTCTTTTATCTGCAATTCTGTCTCTTCTCATTCTTAATCCTGCATATTTTCGCCCTCGCTCTCTTTTCCTTTATCAAACTTGAAAGGAATTTATCTTTTTAAGTGTTATTTCCAAAGAAACAGCTTTTGGGTTAATTTATCTTTCTACTGTCTTTGTTACTATGGTTTTCTATTTCATTAATTTTGTCCTTTAAATGAATAAATGCTCACTTTCCACCTTTTTATTTATTTTATAGTTCCTTTCTAATTTCTGGTTTCTTTATTTTTAATATTTTATCTTTTAAAAATTTTTGTTTTTTCCTTATTTTCATCTTTGATGACTAACTACTTAAATCTATAGATGTTGTAAAGCTTTTAGGTGTGCACCCTAGGTTTTTAGAATAAAAATGTTCTCTTCATTTTTTTCTTTCTTTTTTTTTAGGATTTTATTAATTATTTGAGAGAGAGAGAGAAAGAGCGTGAATGGGGGGAAGGGGCAGAGGGAGAAGGAGAGAGAGAATCCCCAGCAGACTCCCCGCTGAGCACAGAGCCTGACACCAGGCTCAATCCGACAACCCCAAGATCACAACCTGAGCCGAAATCAAGAGTTGGACACCTAACTGACTGAGCCACCCAGGCACCCCCTCTTCATTATTTTCCAAGTGGTTTGCTATTTCCCTTTAATTTTCTTTGTGTATGTGTTCATGGTTTAGTGATTATATTTTATTTATTTATTTTTTATTGAGGTAAAATTGGTATTTAACATTATATAAGTTTCAGGTGTACAACATGATAATTCGACATCTGTGTGCACTACAAAGTGATCCCCTCCCAAAAGTCTAGTTACCATCCATCACCATACTGTTGACCCCCTTCACCCATTTGGCCCAACTCCCAACCCCCTTCCCCTCTGGTAACCATCCATCTGCTCTCTGTATCTATGAGTTTGTTTAGTATTGTTTTGTTTGTTATTTGTTTTTAGATTCCACATATAAGTGAAATCATATGGCATTTCTCTTTCTCCATCTGACTTATTTCACTTGAGTAATACCTTCCTGGTCCATCTATGTTGTCGCAAATGGCAAGATTTCATTCTTCCTTGTGGCTGAGTAGTATTTCATTGTGTATATATACCACATCCTCTTTATCCATGCATCTATTGACGGACATTTAGGTTCTGTCCGTATCTTGGCTATTGTAAATAATGCTGTAGTGAACATGGGGATGCATATATCTGTTCAAATTAGTGTTTTTTTTATTTTTTGGATAAATACTCAGAAGTGGAATCACTAGATCATATGGTAGATCTATTCTCAATGTTTTGAAGAACATCCATACTCTCTTCCACAGTGGCTAAACCAGTTTGCATTCCCATCAACAGCACATGAAGGTTCCTTTTCTCCACATCTTCTTCAATACATTTTATTTCTTGTCTTTTTGATACTAGTCATTCTGACAGATGTGAGGTGATATCTCATTGTGGTTTGGATTTGCATTTCCTTAATAATTAGTAATTTTGAATATCTTTTCTGGTGCCTGTTAGCCATCTGTATGTCTTCCTTGGAAAAAATGTCTATTCAGATCCTCTGCTCATTTTTAAATTGGGTTTGTTTTTTATTGTGGAGTTGTATGAGTTCTTTATATATTTTGGTATTAACCTCTTATCAGATATATGATTTGCAAGTATTTTTTCCCATTCAGTAGATGCCTTTTCATTTTGATGATAGTTACCTTTGCTGTGCAAAAGCTTTTTAGTTTGATGTAGTCCCACTTGTTTATTTTTGCTTTTGTTTTCCTGGCCATTGGAGTCAGATCCACAAATACATCACTGAGACTAATGTCAAAGAGCTAACTGCCTATGTTTTCTTCTAGGAATTTTATGGTTTTAGATCTTACGTTCAAGTCTGTAATCTATTTTGAGTTAATCTTAGTGTATGGTGTAAGATAGTGGCCTGGTTTCATTCTTTTGCCTTGTGGCTTCCCTTTAATTTTTTATTTGACCTAATGATTAACTAGGACTGTGATTCTTAATTCACAAGATTTTTGGTCAGTGTTTATTTAATTTTTTTTAAATTTTGGTGTAATAATATGGCCTTTACAAATCTATTTTTTTATCCTTCTGTGCCCATGCTTGCTTATTTATTTATTTATTTTTAGTGCTCTAATTGGCTTTTTTGTTTGTTTGTTTCAGGGGTAGAATTTAGTGATTCATCAGTTGCATATAACACCCAGTGTTCATTACATCAAGTGCCCATCACCCAATTACCCCATCTCCCACCCTCTCCCCTCCAGCAACCTTGTTTGTTTCTTACAGTTAAGAGTCTCTTATGGTTTGCCTCCTCAGTTCTTATCTTATTTTATTTTTCTTCCCCTTTCCCTATGTTCATCCTGTTTTGTTTCCTAAATGCCACATATGAGTGAAATCATATGGTATTTGTCTTTCTCTGACTGACTTATTTTGCTTAACATAAAACCCTCTAGTTCCATCCATGTCGTTGCAAATGGCAAGATTTCATTCTTTTGAATGGCTAAGTAATATTTCATTGTATATATATATATATATATATACACACCATATCTTCTTTATGTATTCATCTGTTGATGGACATCTGGGCTCTTTCCATAGTTTGGCTATTGTGGAGATTGTTGCTACAAATATTGGGGTGCGTGTGCCCCTTCAAATCACTATTTTTGTATCCTTTGGGTAAATACCTAGGAGTGCAATTGCTAGGTCTTAGGGTAGCTCTATTTTTAACTTTTTGAGGAACCTCCATACTGTTTTCCAGAGTGGCTGCACCAGTTTGCATTTCCACCTAGAGTGTAAGACGGTTCCCCTTTCTCTGTATCCTCGCCAACATCCGTTGTTTCCTGAGTTGTTCATTTTAGCCATTCTGACCAATATGAGGTGGTATCTCATTATGGTTTTGATTTATATTCCCTGATGCCGAGTAATGTTGAGCATTTTTTTGTGTGTCTGTTCTGTGTCCATGCTTACTTTTGATTTTTCATTATTGTTTCCTCTTTCTCCTTTAAAGTTTTCTTGTTTAGTCAAGTTGCTATTCATTTTATTTTCCCCTGCTAATGTAGAATTTTAACTGAACATTTCTCTTCAATAAATGGTTATTGGATTTTTCCAAGAACTCTTACACAGAAACATATTTCTAAGTTTTTATTTTCAGTTAAGATACTAAGTAGTTCCCCCACCAGGATGCACTGTTTTCTTTTTTCCTCTACCCTATCCTAATAAGGTCAAACCATTTTCAAGATGTTCTTGGTTATCCTTGAAATTTTATTTTGGTAAATTTTAGCATTGATTTATTAAATTTTAGAAAAATTAACAAATCAGAACTAAAAAGGAAATTGGGATTGTGATAAAAACTGCATTAAGTAGATTTTGAGTAGTGGCATTTTTAAACATTGACTTTCCTGATCTGAAAACATGATCTGTCTCTATTTAATTAGGATATACTATCCTTGAGAAAAGCTTTGTCAATTTTTTATACCAAAGTTATGCATATGTCAAATTCATTTTCCAAATTTTATACTTTTCATTGCTATTGTGAATGGGATCTCTGTTTCCATTATATTTTCTAGCTGATTATCATTGTAATAAAGGAAAGCAATTGAATTTTATATATTCATCTTGTGTCTATTTAGAACTTAAACTAAAATTTAAAGTTGATTATAATAGTTATTCATTTGGTTCCTTGGATTTTCTAGATAAATAATCATATAACCTATTAATACTGATGGTTTCCAGTACTTGTTTCTTTAATTTCCCTTTTCTTGTTCTATTGCACTAGCTAAAGTTCCCACATAGTGTAGAAAAATGGTTCTTAGAGAAGAATTACTGTCTTAATCCTAACTTTAGCCCAAATATCTTTATTTAAACATCTTTAAATATTAATTTTTATATTCTAATATATATTCTATATTTAAATTTTAAAGTTTTATTTTATAGCTATTTCCTAAGAGTTATTTCTTTTTATTTAAACCCAGAATAAATCTGAAATTTTGTAGGATGTCTTAATGTCTCCTGAGATGATCACAGGACTTTCTCTTAATCTTTCGATGTAATGATTTACACAAATAGATTTCTATTTGTGTAAATAGAATGAATGGCCTTTGCATTCTTAATCTATTTTATACCCTGTTGTAATTTATTTACTAATATTTTCTTTCAGTTCTGCATTTTTGTTCATGAATGAGTGACCTTTAGTTTTCCTATCTTCAGCTGCCCCTGTCTGATTTTGATATCAGGAATATGTTAGTCATTTAAAATGTGTCTGAAAGACACACCAAATGTGTTTTTGCAAAAAAATATGAATTACATCTTAATTCTATTGAAAACTGTCAGTCATGGTAACCAGCTCTTGAAAAGAAAGGGTTCCATGGTCCAACAGGTCTGGGAATCATATCCCTCTGTTAGAGATTCACAGTACACCAGGTGCAAAGGCTTTGGAAATTCCTGCTGGGAAGAAGCTTATTTCTTCAACCCAGGCTTTCCAAACTAATTTGAGCACAGATATTTCGTTCTTTTAAACTTACCTATGAAAACATCCTACACGATATCTTTAAAGAGATATCAGTTTTGGAAATGCTGATGTAAGCACAAAGCTGTTTCTTGCAAATTATTTATAACAGCAAAGATTAGAGAACAACCTGAACAAGAGGGGGATGTTTAGGTAAATTATGGGAGGATGGAACATCATGCAGTCAGAAACTGCTGTGCACAAAGATTTTATAAAGGCATGAAAATGCTTTCTTTTAATGTTAAATGAAAAATCAAGATAAAAATATACGATGTCATCACCTGTACATTAACACCAAACAAAGAAATGAAAACAAAGAAAATGATTAGGAGTAAATCAAACAAAATTTCAAATAGTCATCTTGGATGGTTGGGTTTTTTTTTTCCCCATGTTTCTTCAAGCATGGATTGCTTCCATACTTCTCCCAATTTCTTCCATGGAAGGGGAAGTTTGTTGGCAGAGGGAAGAATGTCTAGGAGAAGGGGGTGGAAGCCAGGGCCTCTGTGTAATATTACCTCCTTCCTGCCCATGGAATGGGCTGGGCCATGTCCCTAGTGTGAATTTAAGTGTGAGCGGCCTCTCGTACACGCCAACACCAGGTTCTAACTTAGCAAAACAGGCTGTGGCAGCATGTACTCCATCCCCCTCTACCCTACTCCTTTTCCATTCCATCCTTGTAGAACTATAGATGACTCTCTTTCCCTTTGGATCTTAGGCTTCTCCAAGGAGGACAGTGTCTGACGGACCTCTGAGTTCCCTCTGGTAATTAGCACAGGGCTTTAGGCATGACACGTCAACAGATGTTTCTTCATATTCTAAAATAATGTAAGTGGTGTCATTTTCTTACGTGCCCCCAAATCAGTCCTGCTCAGCATGAAAGAGTGGAGAAGGAAGCGGAAGAATTCTATAGCTCCAGGAAGAACACGTGCTAGAGGAACAATAAGCTCTATAC
The DNA here is from genome assembly GCF_004348235.1 of Phoca vitulina. Taxonomy (NCBI): domain Eukaryota; kingdom Metazoa; phylum Chordata; class Mammalia; order Carnivora; family Phocidae; genus Phoca; species Phoca vitulina. The sequence goes on from NW_022589731.1 coordinate 20,891,717, forward strand.
TGGTCACTGAGGCCACTCCTGATTCTCTCCCTCCACATTTGTTTATTCATGGACTTTGGACAACCCCCCTACCCCCGCAAAGTAGGGATTTTCTATTTTGCATAATGTAATTTTAATTGATTACATACGACTGTTACCCAGAGTAACCATAAAACTCTGTATATTGGACAATCACCTAGTAAGGGACATCTTTTTTCATTACAGAGATAGAGAATTTGGGGTAACTAGTGACAGCTCCAACTCTTGACATATTAATGGTATTCTGATTCTAATCAATTACACGACCATTTACATAATTCTTGACCTCTTCTAACACAGAGAACATTTTGCTTTGCAATTTTTGAAGCCTAAAGATATAGAATCTCCTCTAAGGGCTGAATCCACACACACACACATACACACACATGCAAAGTCAAGAGCATATTTTTCAAGGAGGAATGGAGGAGTCTCTTTCCTACTTTCAAAAATCATGTGCAATCCAGAATCTATTTGGTCACTACCTCACTCTATATTATTTTTAAATTCTCTGTCAGATAAAATAAAGCCTAGCTTCCCTAAGATTTTAACATAGCTTTGACAACGACTTCTTAAAACCAAGAGTAACATGATCTTAATAGCTTTCCTGGACTGAGCTCCTTCTCTGAGCCAGACACCAGATGACTGTCACTCGCTTCATCCTCAGAATCCCCCAGGCTGGTGGGTTCTGCAATTGCAGGTGCACAAGCTGAGGCTCAGGGTGGTGAAGTCACTACATAGGATGGCACAGCTAATATATATGCAAAAAAAAAGGGGGGGGTATGTTTCAAGCACAGGTCTCACTCTCTCCAAAGTCAAACCATTTATTTGTAACAGATTCACGGGAAAACTGGAATTAGCATATGAAATAGACAATACTCATACAATATGACAATAATAGAAGGAAAACCCTCAATTGGCTACCCACTAAGCAGCACATAATATGCACAAGGCACTGTTCTAAGCGCTTGCCAGGTATGAATTCATTACATTCTCAGTTTGACCCCAGGAGGTAGGCACTATTATTACCTTCAGTTTAGAGGCGAAGTAAGAGCCCTGATAGGTGAGACAACTTGCCCAAGGCCATTCCCCTGGCAGCAGCAGGGCAGAGCTTGGACCCCAAGGAGTCAGCTCTAGATCAGAGGAAGAAGCCACTGCTCTGTGCTACATGAGAATGACAGAAGCCCTTGGGACTCTCCTCTTGGCTGTTGGTCATCTCCATTAAAACTGATGAATTCAACGCTTGCTCTACTGTCCTCAGCTTGAAGAGATTTTTGGATTATCTTTGGGAATCAGCAAGACATGTTTGTTCTGGGTCAGACAAGCTGTCCTAGACTCCTTTCGACAGAACGTGTACCTTCAAGCACCCTTGGGGGGAAACAGCCATGGGAATAATCCAGCTATTGCCTCAGTGTTTGTTAAATCCTCATGTCACTGGTATAAATTGGACTTTGGACTGACTTCTTGGTTTATCAAACATCTATATCCTGGTGTGTGTAAAGGGAACATCCTTAGGTTTTCCAGAATCCAGCAAATAATAAGAGGTGGAGAGGAGAAAGTTCTGGAGTTCACATCTCACATTGCCCTAGAACCACATTAGTGACACTGTGAAGCCTTATTTTTCCAAGAGATTATTATCATCAGAAGAGTGTCTCAAGTTAACATTTTCCAAGAGCTTCCTGTCCCCTTCGTATTTATTATTTTGGCTTCAAATTACCTCAGTCAATAAAATTACCATTGTTGGTTCGCACCTTTCAGAGAATTTGTGTGCATTAAACACTTTGGCAATATTTATTTATTCTGCCATCTGTCTCACTATCTACACATTCTCAACAGTCTGGCCTCGAAAGGGCCCAGAATCACCTGAGCATCATAAAATTAGTCCATGGCTGTCAGAGTAACGCATGGAGAACGCAGCTGCTGTCCTGCTGCCTGATTTAATGAGGTTCCGAAAGTATGTGGACAAGGATGCTTTCCCTTGGTTACCATGGAAACAGGACGGGCTCTCAGAGCAGGTGTCAGCAGCATCGAAATCAAGATGAATCAGCTGATGGCTCGTCATCCACAGGAGGCGTTGACCAAGCCCCTGTGGCTCCAGTTTGCACATAATGGTGCCCTCCTGCTCTTTCCTTCAGACGAACTCCAGGACAGAGACCCAAACTCCACCCAGACTTTATTCCAAACATACTGTGTTGCCATATAAGCTTTGTGAGTCGAAAAGGACTTACACTTCGAGAATTTCAAAATTAGAAATCCCAAGTACTTCTGTTCTTTCAGATCCTAATTAATTGGTGATCTGTTGTTGTATTTGAAAAAAAAAAAATAAATAACACATGATCCACCCCTGAACCTCCCCTTCTATCCAATCAACTTGAGTTTATTTGATTTTATTCAAAGTCAAACTCATTTCCATCTCAGGAGGAAACTTTTTGTTTTAATGAACAGAATAGGATATCTAGTGCTTCTGGCTCAACTCACCATTTCCAGGGTCAGAGGCTTTTTACACAAAGCTGGTTTTCCTCCTAAGTTATGTCGTCACAAGTGAAGCAGTGTAATTTGTAAACTTTAGTGTTAGCTCCATGAGTCACTTCTCAGAGTCCACATCACTTGTAAAGAATGGAATAATTGAATAGAAAACCGTTCTTTACAGTTCGTTCTGTGAGTGTAGAATCTTTTCAGGTGAAAAGCTAGGAATGGAGACAGGGGTTAGCTGAAACCCCCAGAGCACCATTCCTCAGGAAGTTCCAATTTGGCACAGAAACTTACAGCAGAAAACCTTTGGTAAATACAAATCTCTCCTCTCCGACATGTGCAAAGAGAAGGAATCTTTAACTTCTTGGCTTCACCTTCTCAGGATTTTTCTCCATTTTTGGACAGGGTCAAATAGAATTCATTAGCCAATTAGCTCAGAGAAAATAAGGCAGCGTATGTGCTATTTCATGTAGAAAAAGAGCAAAGTGTTCCATTTTTCTGCTTTTTCGGCTGAACTGACAGATATTCTTTGTTCTCTAGGAATGTGATGATTTAGGCCAAAATTCTGCTTCCTGAATAATTTAGATAATTGCCTCCACCCCACACTTTGCTGGAGTCGGAGAGATTTGACTTCAAAAAGCAGGTGATCAAATTAAAATCATGTTTTGACGGACCTTACTTTGAGCTCTTTTTGAAAGGAAAAGATAGATATTTACTGCTTAATTAAATGTTTCTGTGTGTTTTGAAAACATAAACGAACCATACAAATACTGAATGTTATTAGTCTAATGTTAAGTGGTGAGCAGTGAAAAAGCTCTTTTGAAACGGAGCTTGATATCCTAGACTTTGTTCCGTAAGAATCATCCAATCAGACGTTTTTGTCAAGCAGATGTTAGAGTTTCGATGTTGGAGGAGACAAAGCTTTCATCCTGGCCCTCAGGAGTTGTGTGTACAAAGTGAGGTTTGTTCTTTGGCTCTGTAGTTGTCAGCCTGTGTCCTGTCACTCCCAGCCGGTGTCCTGTGCTGTAAACAGCAAAGAGGAGTCTGAGGGCTAGCCGTTGACTAAACATTTCCTAGGGTGCTGTTGACATGGGAGCACCCAGCACGCACGGACAGCAAGGGCTCCCCGTGAAGAGAAATTAAATAAAAGATTTCGTTTAAAGCATTGGGACTGCTGTCTGGACTTGCCTCCCTTAGCAGAAAGAGAGCTTCATTTTGGCATCATGACGTGATTGTTGACTCACTTTGTGGACATTTTCTCGAGCCCTTGGCTAATGCTACTAACGCAGAACCGAGGTCCGAGCACGTTAGTTGTTTGCTTGACAGGATCCACGATTTGGCCCGCGCCATCTGCATGCCTTGTCTGAGTGACTCGCTTGTGGGTTTGCCGCCTGGGGGTCAACAGGTGCACCTGCAGCCCAGAGCAGAACAAGAGACAAAGGGATGAAGCAGAGGGGGTCGTCTGTCCCTCATGCCCACGGGCACAGGCCCCACCCTGGATGGACCCCACTGCGCACCACATCCCTGCCTGACTCTCTGCTGCTCCCCAGGCGGGCTGGAGCCTGTACCCCGTGGGCCTCAACACTGTCCTCTCCAGCTCCTACTAGGACCATTTTGAATCTCTGCCCCTCCTCAAAAGGCTGCCCTGCTCTCCCGCAGCAGCCCCTCCTCTCAGCAGATGACCTGGCTCCCCAGGTCACAGAGAAAACAGAAGCCTCAGGCAGGACCATGACCAACCCTGTAAACTAACCTGACCTCACCCACCCTCTCCTCATTTCTCATTTTAATAATTATGTCAACCACAGATAATGCTTACGTAGCGCTTACCATGGAGTCTCTACCTGTGCCCTTTTACTTACTCCTCATAACACCCCTGAGAGGTAGGCGCTGGTCTCATCCCCATTTTAGAGATGAAGAAGTGGAAGTACAGAGAGGCTAACGCACTTGCACGTAGTGAGTGTCAGAGCTGGGATGTGACCACTGTTTAGCCATTGTGCTAAGATGCAGATCATTGCTTATCTCCAGCCATTTCCTCTGCAGCCTCGGGGTCCTATCCCCTCCCACCTTCTGTGGGATTCACTCTAACAACCCTCCCTGCCCCCGCTGGATCATCAGCCTCTCCCTTCTTATTGGTCCTTTCCCATCAGCAATTAAATACACCCATCGACCCATCTTCAAGAAGTCCTGGATCCCCCTTCTGTCACCTTCTGTCTTCTCCCTCTCCCCCTTCCTCTCTTCCTCCCTCTTCTCCCTTCTTCCCACTCCCCCTTCATTCTCTCTCTCGCTCTTTCCTATCCTCTAGTTCAAAACCATGCTTCATGCAAAAGCCACCAGCACACATGGGCTCCATTTTCTCACCTTCCACTTACTCAGCCAATGGTGAGCTGGCTTCTGCCCCCATCACCCCATAGAAAGGTCCCTCAGCTTGCCAGTGATCTCCACTGGGTCGTTTCAGTCATTGTCTTGGCACATAATTGACTTTGAAGAAATGTTTGTGTAAAATATGCAAACAAATGACTGTATAAAATCTAATAAGAAAAACTCAGCTTATTTCTCCCCACTCTGTTCCCCATCCCTCTAACAGCTTACCTCTGGAGATCCTCCCAATCAGCACCCCCCACACATCACAGTTCCTCAGCCTAAGGTCCCAGGACACCCGCGTGGCAATCTCATGCCCATCCCCACCCCCACTCGACCTGCTAAGTAAGATTCTCCAGGTGGAATCTGGTATCTGCAGTGTCAGCAGCTACCAGAGTTGAAAGCCAGGCACATGGCAGTCAGAGGACCAAGGCTCCATCTCTGCCCTTCTGTTAATGTTTGTGATTCTGGGATCTCCTTATAAACAATTAGATTTTAAACTACAAGAAGGGATTCTGCCTTTGAAAACATTCACAGATAGGAAGGGAAATGAAGTGTTCTCTTTGGCATTCAGTCATGCTTGTGGAATTTCATTGATCCGTGCTGTTTGCTTACAACACTGCCCCTTTCCACGAAGGCTGTATTAAAGGTTGCCACAGAACAATAGCAGGAGCAATCGGGGTGCATATATGCGCTCTGATCAGCTTACGTGGGGGAACTGACATCTTGGAGACTCTGGATCTGTGTTCTCTGCTCCCACTTTTTGGGACAAGAAAGTCTTTTTTAGAACGCAGAATTGCTTCTCAGACAAATGCAGACGAGGGGATACTTTCCCTCTTATGTGAAAATGCTCAGTGATTTTCATTCCATGTAATTAATAACTCTAATACTCCTTGCTTATATGTTGGATCGCTACTCACACACCACTTCCTGTATTTCAGCACAGTTTACTCAACAACAATGCAGAGAGATGGGCAGGGCATTCTATGCATCATTCCTTCCACAGATTCCGAACAGGGGCCTGCTCTGTGCCTGACCTCGGCCTGGGTACCATGGGAACACAGAAGAGGGTCTGACTTGGAGGCTGCTGCCCTCCCATACCTTGCAGGCCGATGGAAGAGATAAGCCATAGGCACACCATCTAGTACAACCTAGAAGGTACCAAGGGCCTTGAGACTCGATTGTAAATGCCCTGAAGGCAAGAACCTGCTCTTTTGTATCTCTGCACCAAGGACAGGATCTGGCAAGAGCCAACATTCACTTAACGCGGATAAATGAATAAGGAGCATCAAGCGCTTTGGAAATTTGGAGTTGGGTTGGGATGGGGGGGGTGGATCACTTCCTGCTTGGGGTGGGTTGGGGCTTCCTGAACAAGGAGATGTTTGGAACCCAGCAGCTCCTATTCATCTGTAGAATTTCACAAGACATCTTTGTTCAAACCTTTACAGATTAAGTGTAAATCATGGAAAAGATGTTAGAATATCAACCTGCATAGCTTACAGCTTGTATTTGGGTGAAAGGCATATTTTACCCAAGTGCCCATTTACATTCAGTGTTCTCTAACTTAGTATTAGTTTCAAAGACTTTTTTCCTGTTTCATTTTTGTATTTGCTTGTTTTTGCTCTATTTTCTCATAAGAAAAAAGCAATGCCATCTCATAAACAACTTGGAAAGTGGAGACAAGTTTGAAGAATTAGGGGGAAAATCACCCAAAATTCCATGACCTAAAGGCAACCATGGTTATTATTTTTGGCATGTTTCTTTACAGCATTTATATATGTAGGTGTTTTTAACATTGAAAAGCACTATTAAAAACACAATTTAGAGTACTTTCCGCTGTCAGTAAAGCTCTTCAACAGCTTTCTAAAGCACTATGGCATGAGACACTGTTGCTCATGCTAGAACTTAAATTTTTGTCATGTTCAACATGTGGCTTGTTCTAGTTTTACATTAATAGAAATAAAGCTGAAATGAAATATTTATAAGTGTGGCCCACATTTTGGGTTACTTATAGTAGGTTCCTCAAAAGGAAATTATAGAATCAGTGGAAGCAAACATCTGAAGGATCCTAATTAGATCCATGTTACCAAATTGCTTTCTAGAAAGCTGGCTTTTGTGTACCCTGCTCCCAGCAGGTTTGATGCTGCCCACCGGCTCTTCTAGGGACGGACGGCTGCAGAACAAACTCTCCCCAAAGTGAGCAGCTTAAAGTTACAGGCATATCATTCTCTCTCACAATTTTGTGGGTCAGGTGTTCAGGCAGGGCTCAGCCAGCTGGTTCTTCTGCCCTGTGGGGCATGGACTGGGGTTTCTTGGAGGGGTTCGGCTGGCAGCTGGTCTGGTCTGGAGGGTCCAGGACGGCTTCTCCGCACATCCCGCACCCTGGCTCTGTCAAATCCCTCCCTTCTCCAGGTGGTCTTGGGACCTCCTCCCAGCAGGCTAATCAGACTTGTTACAGGGTAGCTCAGGGTGCCACAAGTGAGCCAGGGTTCCCAGAGGAAGGAACTGGAAGCCGCCAGTCTCCTAAGACACAGTGTCACTTCCACCATATTCTGTTCAGAGCAGCTACAGAGCCCACCCAGCCTCCAGGGAGGGGACCAAGGCATTATGTTCCTTGGGAAGGAATGTCCAATATTTGTAGCCACTTCCAATTCACCATAAGAGCATCGAGTGTTATTGTAAGAAATATTTATTTGCTTGTCAGTACGAAAGATAAGATGGTTAGATAAGAAAGTGCTGCTTTCCTTATAATTTATTCATTCCAGTCCTCAACTGTTTCATATAATCATTGCCCCTTGAATTGTCCTACCTGTGAATTGTTTTCTCCTGCCCTTGGGTCTCTGCTAGCTCTGCCGCTTACAACCTCCAGGCGGTGGGCGGGCTACATAAACTCTCCAAGCCTCTACTTCTTCGTCCGCAGAATGGGGCTGATAATGTTATCCAGCCGAGCACCTGTGAGAGTTGCTGGGCTTTTAAATGAGAGGAAGAATCTAGAGAGTTTAACATGGTGCCTGTCCCGGGACAAACACTGAATACACGCTGGCGACTATTGCTAATTGTATCGTTTGTTCGGAGTCTTGTCCTAACATTCCGGTGCCAGCTTGAGGACATGCAGATGGAAAGATGCAGGGTTGCTGGGGGCACCGAGTGACTTCAGACAGAGGCAAAGCCAGGCATCCTCTGTGTTCTGCGCGATGCCAGTTTACAGTCCCAATTCCCTGGCACCTCTGCCCAAGGACGGGGAGTTGACGGCTTGAGAGTGGGCACAGTGCCATACTACGAGATGGGAATGAGAACAGGCAGCCAGGGGAACATGTATGTGTCCTGCCGTGTTTGTTAAACAAACCGTGCCCAGCCGGGGGGCACTAAAGCAGCTGTCAATCCTGGTCTTACAGATCCTGCTAATAGGACACGTGCAATCATCAGTCCAGCTCTGGGAAGAATTACCTTTCAAGCTTTTTTTTTTTTTTTCTAAAGAAACAGTATAGTACACCTAGCAAATACAGAGAAGTTGATTTATGTCTCATCCATCAAACTGAAATAAACGTTATTCCATGGAAACGAGACCAGCACTTTGAGACTGGAGGTAGTAAATTCATTTGCTGAGCACTGACTGAGGGGTACCCACATTTGTCACTTCCCCCTCTTGTCTGAAGGTGACACTCGGCTTAGCCACCAGCAGTTCCAGGCTTTCAGTGGCTTTTCCTCCCTGTTAGTGATGACGGGTTGTGTCCTGCCAGGCTCACACTCCCTTCCTGATCTGAGCCCAGTAGGGCCTGGCCATGCTGGTAGCCTCTCGGGTGACATTCTGGACCACGAGTAGGTCAAACCACAGCCTTGCCAGCCCTGGGCACATCAGGTGGGTGATAGGCCCGGTTGGAAGACAGGCAGGTGTGGGGTGCAGCAGGGAGGGAGAGGCGGGTGATGACAATTCAGAAGGCAAGGGCTCCCCCATCACCTACCAATCATGCGACATAAGCTTCCTGGGTCTCAGTTTCCACATCTGCTAAATGGGGATACAAATGCCTGCCCTGCTTACTTCCAAGAATGTGAAACCACACAAAACAGAAACCTTATTACCACATGAGATGTAAGCATAACTGAAGCAAACATATAGATTCTTTCTGTACTGTTCTTTAAAAGGACCTTTACATTTACAGTAGATTTCATTCTCTAACAGCTTCCAAAGGGTTTAATAAATATTGCTCTTCCATTTTACAGAGTAGAAAACTAAGGTGCGTTGAGTTTGACTTGCCAGGTCATAGAGTAGAGCCCAGGTCTCCCACCCTCCACTATTCCTACCAGACCACATTGTCTTCAGGTGGAACAAGGATACTGGGTATGTTTCCAGGGCCCTGTTTTTATGCCCCAGTGGATCAGTTTCAGCCAGGCCGCAGTGAGTTGGGACTGATTGCTCACCTGGAGAAGTTCATAGACTCCCATCCTTCATCATTCTCAGTTCGTGGAACGCCGGTTGGGGAGGACTGGGTCATTCGGAGCAACTCCATCTGGCAGTAGGACATAAATCTTGGAAAGGCAAATGCCCTACTGCGAAGAGGCCAGACTTGTCAGTCAGGTAGAACTGGGTTTTAATCTCTCTACTGACTGGCTGAGTAAGTTACTCCATCTCTATGTGTCTCAGTTGCCTCAAAAATTGGGGATAGTAAATCATGCTGTGTGTGGCTGGCGAGGGATTAAATCATGTTCGGTGCACAAAGTGTCAGGCCTAGTGTCTGGCACCGAGTGGGTGCACATGTTTTCTTCCTTCTTTCCTTATCATCTCTCTTATCTTTCACTTTTTCTTCCTTTCCTAGGGGTCTTGGAAATATCTCAGAGATGAACCAGACATACTTGACCTTGGAGATTTCTTGAGCAGATCATGTTCTGCAGATAAGCTAAGGTAATGCTAACGGGCACAGAGCTCGGAAGGAGCCAGCCAAGTCTCTGAGGATGGAGACAAAGCAAGAGGGAGGTTGTTTATATAGTGCAACCCACTACATTCAGGTATTCCTTGGTACTTGGTACCCAGCTCCTCACATGCTGGGGAGCGAAGTAACCACCTAAACCCTGGAAGCTCCTCCCACCTTTTCCAGGATAACCGTGTAGGACCTGAGTACATCCCAAGGACTGGATTCCAAATTCCAGTCTCCTTAGAAGAATGAAACACTTCTGAAAATTCCTTTTTCTTCTTTCTTTTCTCCTCCCATTCTTATGCAATTCCTATAGGGACTCTCAGACTCGAGACAGTTCTCTCTCAAAATTCTGCTTCTGAGCAGCACAGAGGCTGCCCCTCCCCTGTGGCTTTTAAGTCCTTTCCTTCTGTTGATCCCCCTCCTCTCTTCCCACAGGTATGTGCAGCAGGAACAAGATACTCATGCGGGGGAAGGGGGTTGGCTGGGTGGGGGGGCATCATGCATGAGTATCTCATTCCTACTGCACATACCTATGGACCAGTGAAGCTCCCTAGCACGCGCTGGTGGGGAAAGCCATGATGATGGAGTGCAGACAAGATGAGGAGTTTGAGCTGGTGTCCCCCGGTCTCTCCTACTGTGACGCGTGTGGGAATGGCATGCAAGGGTCCTGCAGGATGGTTTCTATTTCCCCACTTCTCCCCACCCCAATCTCTCCATCAGGACCCTCCCCTGCTACTGGCCTTTCAGTAACATCCATCCTGAACCCAGAAGCTCCCTGACTTCGTTGGGTCTGTGCTGCTCCTTCTCATGCCCTCTGGGGTGTCACAAGCACCCCGCCCCTGTCCCATGCTATTTCCTCTGAGTACAACACTGTTCCCTCTCCTGTCTTCATCCGGCCATGGCTGACTCGGCTCAGCACCGGCTCCTCTGGGAAGCCTTTCTGACCACCCTCTTCCACCCCGGCCCCACGCGGTCTGGGGCGGGGGAGCCCCTTCTTTGTAATGACTCTCATTCAGCAAACCTGTTCACTGCCTCCTGTGTGTTGGCCACATGCCGGCACCAGGGACACAAAGACAAAGAAGACACGGTCTTGGCCTTCAGGACGCTTATAGTCCCCTTCCCTGGAGCAGTGAGGTCGGGGACACAGGACAGTGCCTGGAGTTCTCTTCTCCTGGGCCATCACACTCCATTGTCTTTGTCTACTTGCCTGTGTCCCCCACGGTGCACCCTGGAGTCCTGGGAAGGGTCCTACCTGTGTCTATATGTCCCCCGAGCGCAGGTTCTAGCACATAGAGTCCTGTGCCCCCCGTGAACACACGGACTCGCCACAAAGGTTTGGTGCAAGTCTGGGAGGCGCCACGGTCCGAGGTGCTAGCTTCACGCTGACCGTCACAGTAGGAGCTTGCTGCTGATCCCGTTGGGCGGCTGTGTTGATGAAGTGATTCGTAGTCCGGAGTTCCCCGAGCAAACACTGTGGCAGAGAAACAAAAGGAATTCCTGTGGTAATACTTGCTTCCTGCTCATGAGCTCTTTTCTTGCAAGCTGGAGTCGTACGTTAGGTTCCTCCAGGACAAGAGTTCATGCGTGAGCGATTTATGAGGGAAGTGCTCCTGGAAACACAGGTGGGAGTGGCGGTAATTTTGGGAGCAATCCCAGCCCCAGCCTGATCCCATGGAAAGTTCTGCAGCATGGGTTACACCTGTGATGCCTTATGATCTGTGTCCACGTCACCACACGAAGGGATCGCAGAAAGCTGTCAAAACGTTATTCCAGAGCACGTCCGTGCGGGTGTCTCCGGAAGAGATCGACATTCCAATCAATCAACTGAGTAAGAGATGTCTGCCCTCCCCAAAGCAGGTGGACATCACCCAGTTTGCTGAGCACCTGTGTAGAACAAAAAGGCAGAGGAAGGGCGAATTCTGTCTGTGTGTGAGCTGGGGCACTGTCTCCTGCCCTCGGATATCAGCACTCCAGGTTCTTGGGCTTCCAGACTTGGATGGGGATTTACACCATCAGCTCCCCTGGTTCTCAGGCCTTTGCACTCAGACTGAAATCCACCACCAGCTTGATCTTCCAGGACATCGGGCAACTTCTTGGCCTCCATAACGACATGAGCCAATTCCTAGAATATATCTCCTCATATCTGTATCTGTATCTATACCATTGGGTCTGTTTCTCTGAGAACCCGAATACAACACCTCAAAGCTGAGCCCAGGGGAACAGGACCTCAAAAGCCCTTTGGGCCCCAGTAGCCCCCAGATGGGCCTCTGAAGGAGCCCTGGTGCAGGGATGGGCCAGGAGAGACCAGGGCCAGGAAGCTGGAGGTCTGGGAGGAACATCCACACCTTATGGGGACAGGAATACCCAAGAGCCCTGGGGTGGGGGCCCCCCTTGTTTCTATTTGACTTGGGAATCTACGTCTAACTGACAGATGCCAAGGGCCACACTCAGCAGGGCCTGTCCCACAATCACGGTCTCCAGCTGGACAGTGAAGGTTGATGCCACAGACGTGGGCCGAACCCAAACGAGGGCTCCCTTGTCCAATTCTAAGAGGGGCTCTACCTGTGTCCTCGATTTCTTTGCTAAGGGCTTTATCCTGTTGTGTTAGGGGTGGGCAGGGGTGGTTCCGTTAATCCAAGAAGGCAGAGAAAGATCTTCCTGAAGATCAGAGCACGTCCTCTCCTATTTGGCAAAGCAAACAGGTGGAGATTAGGAATGAGAAGGCAGTCACGGAGGCCTCAGGGCTGAACACAGAGAGATCAGAGCACACTTTCCTTCCTTGTCTTGAGTTTATTTCTAGAAAGCATCCCTTTAAAAGATATCATTAAAAGCTATATTCGTGGACGCCACAGCCACAATATTTGAGTAGGACACACTGCCAGCACCTCACTCCCTGCTCCCTCTGGTTCTTGGGAATGAAAGCATTTTCTCCAGAAAAATGAAGGTTAATGTTAGAAGTGCTTGGGGAATCACGCCACTTAACTAATTTCCTAAGTGTTTCCAGCAACACAGCCTCAGTGGAAACTTTGGAGGGAAAGAGAGAGCCTTTCAAAGCCTTCATAAAAGGCAGCAGCACCCCCTCCGACACCGGGTAGAAGAGGGGACCACAAATAAAAGAGCATCTCAAAACTCAGAAGGAGGAAAGGATCGCTGGAGGGCGTGAGGGGGGCCGAGAACACATGAAAAAAGACATTATTCCCACTTTGCTGATTATAGAGCTCCACCAAATCCTCCCACGCCGGAAAGAACAAAGTACTCATTTCTAGCAACCCCATAACAGAAGAAGGGGATATTGCGGAATCCCTTCATATTAAGGAGCAATTAAGGTATTAGGAGATTTCAGAGAAATTCCAACAGAACAGAGCCATTCTCGTACATTACAAACCACCTCTGAGTCCTTGACGAACTCCCCAGACACCGTGCTGCTCTGTTCCTTGTTATTTTTCTGGCTGTTACGTTCACCCATTCGCTCAACAAATATTTGTCAGGTGACTTCTAGGCACAGGTCATGGAAAACGATTTTAAAGACCCACCGACGTCCTGTGGCAGAAGGAATCGGAGCTGGAGTTAGAAAAGCTGAGATTCAGGTCACCACTGCGCCACGCACATGCTTTGTCACACGCCTTTCGAGCTCCCGGTCTCAGGTTCCCCACCTGGAAAGTGATCCTCTGATACCTCTTCTCCGGGGAGGCGACAGGGCTCCATAAAAGATAAAGTCCTTCGCAAAGGTAACCATTCATTCTTTTTGGAACGTTCCCGGACAGGAAGGGGCAACACATTCCCTGGTTTGCCCGGAACAGTCGGTCCCAGGTGACACCTGTTGGCCCAGCCCGTCTGCCCTGCTCCAGGGGCCCCAGTTTGGCAGACCAATGACAGGATCCCCTCCTGGGAGCATCACCTGTGCGGGACCAAGTGCAAGAGCCGCACCAGAGCTCCGAGCTGCTCGTTGCGTCGCAGTGCGATTCCATGCCTCGCTAGCTGATGGAGGAAGCTCCCTCCTGCCTAGCCATCCCTGCTCTCTCCGAAGGGGCAGCCAACTCAGGTGTGAACATCATTCCTGTTCGCAGGAATCAGTACTCTGCGGCACATTTGCAACAGAGGGCTCTCGAAAAAAGAGAAAAATGTAATTTGTGGCGCCCCCATCATGAATGCAGACCCCGGGTGTGAGGAACTGGTTTTCTGCACAAAGGCCTTCTTCAGTTCGTAAACTGAAATATGATATTTCAAGGCCACAGCGCTGCTGACCTCTGACAATAAGCACAAAGCACTGGCTGAGGCTGGCGACTGCTAAAACCCGGGAGATCTAGGCCTTCCCACGTGGAATTAGGCTGCAGAGTGGTGGCCGAGAGGGGAGCCTGCCAAGGGTCGGAACTTAGACTTCAACTCTCGACTCGCATGCCCTTGGCCACGTTCCTCAGCCTCACCCTGCAGCTGTTTCCTGACTCGGGGTGGGGGGCGCAGTATGACTACAGCACCTGCCGCCTCGTGCTGTCCTGAGGCGGAAGGCTGATGCATGTAGCGTGTTTAACGCGGCCCCTGACGCAGGGCACGTTGTCCATCAGGTGCGGAAGAGCTTATTCTCAATTCTGCTGCCCCCCACAGAGGGCTCTGCAGTGGTCAACAAGCATGTTCATGGTCAACAGGTACATGGCAGGAGTAAGGGGCCAGCCCCTGCTCTTACCTTCTCTCCCTTGGCCTTGTTTCCAGATCCTCTCGAGAACTGTCCAGAACAGTCTTCCAAATGTGGTCAGTGAGTTTGCACCCTGCCTGGGTGAGTTAGCCGTTGCCACAATAACGCTGTGTCACAAACTACCTACACCTCAGTGGCTTCAGACGACAATGATTTATTCTCACCAATGTGAAGGTCAGCGGGTGTCAACAATCCAGGCTGAGCTCTGCTTCAGTCCGCTCTGGTTGGGGGGATTCTGGAGGTAGCTCTGTGAGGACTCGTCTCTCATCCTCCTCCTGCAACCAGGGGCCCACCCCGAGGATGCCCTTCTCCTGGCAATGGCAGGGGCCCTGGAGGGCCACGGGGAGCCCTCCAGGTCTCTCAAGGTCTAGGCTCAAAACCCAGTCATTGCCACTTCTGCCCACGTATCCCCACCCAAAGCAAATCACACGGCCAAGTCCAAAGCCAATGCTCCGCCAGAAAGGCCATGGCAAGATGTGATGGGAGAGACGATAAAGAACTGGGGCCAATTCACAACATCTCATCTTTTGCAGAAAAGGATGGAACAAACAAATTCTGAGTACCTCTTTTGGACTAGGACATGTTTCAGCTTCAGGAAACCCTATGAACCCATTTTACAGAGGAAGAGACTGAGGGCTAAGATTGAACCATCAGCTTTTGCTGTGTAACAAAGCACTCCCAAACAGTATCGATATCTGAAAAGCACCATTTATGTAGCTCACAATGCTGCCTGTCAGCAATTTGAGCTGGGCTAGTTGGACTCACTCAGCTGAGAACACTATGCATCAGTGCTCAGCTGGAAGGTCGGCTGGAGGCTGGTGGGGTTTGAAATGGCTTCACCTACCTGTGTGGTGGTTGGCTGGCCATTGGCTGGGCGACAGGGATCCTGGGCTGTGTGTCTCTCCTCACCCGGCAGCCTAGCCTAGGTTTGTTTGTATCTGGATATCCTGCATCCAAGGGCAGCAAGAGAGAAAGCCCCAACATGTAGGCACGTTTTCTGCCTTCGCTAGCTTCTTTGCTAATGTCCCAGGAGCCAAAGCAAGACATAAGACCAACCCAGAGCCAGTGTGGGAGAGGATGATCCAAAGGGGTAGAGAGAGCAAGTGAAATAAATGAAGGCCGTTCTGGCTATCTAACACAAGTACCTGGCTTGGGGCACACAGTGACCACATGGCAGACTTCCTTTTTTGGGACTTAGGGGTGACGGGCATGTGGTAAGCATAGCCTGCAAGTCATCTGTGTCCCTGATGTGTTCCAGTCACATAGATCACTTCCCACAGTGGCCATGTAAACTTCCTGTCCTTGCTGGACTTTCTACTCATATCTATCTCAAAGCCTCATGTCTCGGGCAGTAAATAAAAATTAACAAATAAATGTATTTCATGACCTTTGGGAATCTGGGACCTTTGGGATCACCATAAGCTGAATCTCTTAGTAGCAAAATTTACCTTCAGAAAAAGAAATCTTGCCCGTGTGATTCGGGAGATTAGTTCTCCAAAAGCATTGTTATAAACGGACGTGGGGGATTCTATAGGTCTCTGCCCTTGTGCCCACAACAGGGCACCCACCTGTCAGGCTATTTGCTGGGCCTGGTTTCTGAAGAAGTGCCTAGGATTTGCTAAATGTGCCCAGGTCTTAGCATCTGAGCTTTTACTATGCAAATAGGCTCAAATGCTTCACCCATTTCGCATCATTTATCTGGAAAAGGGCAAAATCATTTTCCAAATTGGAGCAGACATGGAGGGGGGAAATGTGTTCGGTGTTATTGCAATTAGTCACGCTTTGGAATATCCTGGGGAAAGTCTACTCTTGAGTTATTATTGACATAGTGAAGTGGAGGAGGTTAAAAAGAAGTCTGCAGGCACCATTAATTAACCTCTCCATTATTTTTATTTTCCCATGCATTTTTCTGACGGATAGGAGACCCCGGGGTCAAACCCTGCTAGAGCCGTGGGCATCCCGGCACTCACAGAGCCCACGCCTCCCGCTTTCCAGAGCCAAGGGAATGGCTGGCAAGTTCCACAATTGCAGCAGGCTATCGGGTGGGCACAGATCCTGGTCCCACATTGTTTGTGACGTGGCCTCCCTCCTCCCAGTCCTCCCAGTCCTCCCAGTCCTCCCAGTCCTCCAGAGGTTGCTCACATGCTACTTCTCCAGAAAGCCTTCCTAGGATGGATTTCTCCTTCTTCCATAACTCTCAACCCTGTCTTAGTGCCTCTTTCTGGTGGATGCTGGGGTATTCTGCCCAGATTCCTCCTCTAGGATGAAAGCATTCATGCTCACAGCTGCAGCCCTCCCTGGCAATTGCCTTTGGCCACAGGGAATAGACTTCCTTGCTCAAGGTTACACCCATCGGGGGAGCCTGCAGCCAGTGACTGGCTAAAGCAGGGATACCAAGCCCAGCCCATTTCCCGAGATTTGGGCACATCTTGGCTTCAGAGCTCCTGGAGGATCGGCTGGGCAGATGCCTATTGCACCTGCATTGCGGACCCACTTCTCCTTCTGCTCAGTGCTTACTCCCTTACAGGCTCACCTCCCAACAACTCCCCCATACACCTTCTGCAGGTAGCTCTCCCTCTCAGAGTCTGCTCTGGGGAATCTGAATTGAGACACTCCATGGCACCCTGTGTCTTATTTTGTTTGCTAACTGGGTGCTCTGAGGCTGAACTCACCACTGATAGTTATTTTTTTTAAATCTTACTGGCTAAAAATGAAGTTACAGATTTAAAGTTGCTTGCAGTTTCCTCCTTAGCTAGAGATGGAGGCTGACCTTGTCCCTGAGAAAAGACTGCAGGTCTGTTTGTTTGGGGGTGGGAAGGACATTTCAGTGTCCTTGTAGTCATGTGGAGTAGAGCCCCAGGCCTGCTCTGGGATGGAGAGGTTGAGGCCACAACATGATCAAACACTGTGTGCTGATGTTCAAGGCTGTCTCTCCAAGGCAAGGAGTTCCATCTTGTCCAGGAAACCAGACAGGGAGGAGGGGTTTTTTCCCCCTCTGGGCTGAGGGGAAGCACAGCTTTGAATCAGCTCTGGCTTGAGGGATGTGATGAAAGCTGTCCCCTCACTCCTGGGAGGAGTTGGCTGGTCCTGTTGAGGGTGGCCATCTGGGATGGACACCTAAGAAGAGAGAGAGCCAGAAGGGGACCCTGTGAAGGGCATGGCCAATGGACTCTAAGAGATGTAAATTCTGGAATCTATTTTAAAAGGTTCCTCATTTGGGGGCACCTGGGTGGCTCAGTCAGGTGGGTGTCCAACTCTTGGTTTCGGCTCAGGTCATGATCTCAGAGTCGTGGGATCAAGCCCTGTGTCGGGCTCCATGCTCGGTGTGGATTCTGCTTAAGATTCCTTCCCTTTCCCACTCCCTCCCCCTCTCCTCCCACCTTGCCCATGAGCACACATGCTCTCTAAATAAATAAATAAATAGATAGATAGATAGATAGATAGATAGATAGATAAATAAAACAAAAAAGTGTCCTCATTTCCACTATAGCCCCTGATGTTATCCCCAAGCCTCCATGGCCATGTAGATATAAGGGAAGGGCCTGTGTCCACGCTTGGCATGTAGAAGATGAGTTCCAGCAGCCCAGACAATGAGAGTGACATAAGGGAGGGGATGCAAAGTGATAAACTCTAATTCAGTCAGATTTCTGGGAAGAAAGCATTCTTGAGAGACCCAGAAACACTTGGAGTGGGGGAAGGGGTTCTGAGGAAAACAGGCCTTGTTGGCTGAGTGTTGAAGGGCAGAGGCTCTGGGGGAGCTGTGTCTGTGGATTCTGGCTGGTGGGCTGTCTCCCTATTCCCCTCCTGGGAGGAAGGAGTTAGTGGATTCCCTCAAGCTGAGAGTGCACTGGTGTGCACCCAAGGGCCGGTGATTCCCAGCTCATGGTCTGTGGTGTGCAGAATTCTAAGATGACTCCCACTCCCCTGCAATCCCTTCCCCTGTACATGATGAGCCATCACTCCTGCAGTCGTGGTACGTGATGTGGCAGAGGGATTTTGCAGCTGTAACTAAGGTAACTAATCAGTTGACCGTAAGATAGAGATATTACCCGGGTGAGCCTAACATAATCAGAGACCTTGGCTGGTGGCAGAAAGAGAAATCAGAGGCGTTTGCAGCAGAAAAAGGATTCAGTGCATCATTGTTGACTTTGAAGATGGAGAGGACCACATGCAAAGCCTGGAAAGTGTCCTGTAGGAGCTGAGAGTGACTCTGGCCAACAGTCAGCAAGGGCATGGGGAATCTCAGTCCTACAACCACAAGGAACTAAATGCTGCCAACAGCCTGAATGAGCAGATTCTTCCCCAGAGCTTCCAGAGAAGAGCCCAGCCAGCAGACACCTTGATTTCAGTTTTGTGAGACTCTAAACCGAGGCCAGCCAATCCCAGTAGATGTCTACCTATGGAACTGTGGGAGAATAGGTGTTGTTTGAGGACACTACATTTGCATTCATTTGTTACACAGCAATAGAACACTGATACAGTCTTCTTTGAAAGCTCTTTGCAGTAGATTTTGAAGCACTATGGGCCGTGGATAAAGTCCTTCCTATTCTTCTTCTCAGCTGCATGACCCCTGAACCTCAGTTTCCTGATCTATTACACAATGGATATAATGCCTATCTTTCAGGGCCGTCTCATTCACTGGAGTCTGGGTAGGTGGCTGCTCTTGGGAGACTCCTCGATCATTCTGCACCTCAACTGTCTCCTTGTTAAAAGAGCCTCATTAATACTTATCGTATCATTAATACCATCCAGATAGTGGATGCAGGGCATGACGTCGACCTCTCCTATTTACACCACCAGCCTGAGCACAAACTACACACATCACACACCCAAGACCAGGCCATGAAGGGCGATTTCCTGCAAGCCTATCATCAAACCCTGTCATTTCTGTGTAGCGCAGGCCCCTCTAATTAAGAAATTTATTGAATGTTTAAGAAAAATTGCCTAGGTGTTATATTGTCCCTTTAAGGAGCCAAATATCTCAATGCAACATTTTATTTGCATCAAAAAACAAAAAACAAAAACAAAAACAAGATCCCATCAAAGTTCCCCAGAAGAGATTTTGCCAGAAGTTGTCAAATCAGAAAGTATGTTGCCGTCCGCCTTTTCCTTCAGACCCCCTCCGGTGTTGTCGCGCAGGGAAAGCTCCTGATTGAGATACAGGTGGCCAGTACGCGGGGAGCTGGAGCCCACACGGCCAGCATGACGACGTCACGTGGCCGGCGGAGGCGGCTGCCCCGGATGTAAATGTCTCCCACACACATGGCGTCCCGTCGGAGCGCCAGTGATTCATGGGGGCCCTGATCACAGGCCCTACGTTATCTAATAGATTTCTGAAGTTTTCCACCAAGCATTTTATTTTAAGTGACAGTTATTTCTATTAATGGGTGGGCCCTGTCAGTTTCCTGACCCCGGTCGGGAAGGATATTCTTCCTTTCCAATGGCAGTCATCATTTCTGTGAAGTGATGCGTGTAAAGGAGGCAGCCAGTGCAGGGCACCTCACACGGGGCTGTCACTCAAGTTGACATCTCCATGTCGGAGCATTTCCTCAAAGTTTTCTCCATGTGACCTGCAAGTTAAAGATCAGGGGGCTCCCTTCATCCAAGCCATCCAGGTGCCAATCATCCTTACCTAAAAATGAAAGTTACAAACAAGCCGGGCTACTATTTATCCTCTCCTGCCTGGCCCATCTTCTCCCTGTCAATCTCGCCCTCTCATTATGGATACAGGCGCCTCTTCTCCCGCGCTGCAGCCTGCATTAGCTGCCCCCGCTCTCCCGCTATTTGTCTTCCCTCACCTTCTGTGATGTTTTGTAAAATAATCATGTCCGCCTGGCCTTCCTGCTTTTTCTACCTAATAGGAGAAGGGGACATTTTTCTTCTCCTTTGCTTTTCTTCCCCTTCTCTGCTCTCCCTCCCTCCTTCCCTCCTTCCCTCCTTCCTCTTCTCCTCCTCCTTTCCTTCCCCGGGGCCTCTTCCTCTTCCTTTTTTGTTGTCCCTCCTTTATCCCCTCCCTGTCCCTGATGTCCTCCCCTGAGGAAGTTAAGCTCTGATTCTGCTCTGCGCAGCTCCCTTCCCTTGGACGTGCTGCTGCCTGCCCGCACACCCGGCCCCAGGCCCCTTCCCAGCCGACGGCCTGAGCCCCGGTCCCGCCTGACGTCCTTCCTCCTCCCCCACCGAGCCACCACTCCTAACCTCCTGGCTGCCCTGATAAGGAGGTGCGTCTCCCGGCCATCAGCCCCTCCTCTCCTCGTGGGGCCTTGGCCTCCCTTCGGCTTCACCAAGGATCTTTCCTAGCTTCCCCTGACAAAAGCACTACTCTGAGTAAAGGCCTTGTTCACTCATTCAACCACTTCTCATCGAGCACCTTCTACCTACAAGGCTCTGTAGAACGAGGGACCCTGTGGTTAATGAGACGGTCACAGACCCAGCTTGCAAGACACGGGAAGCCCCACAGGAAATGCACACTGAGCAAATGTCTACCAAACGTTGTCATCAGGATGGCCACGCATGGCACGAAGTAAGTCTGTCATCCATCAACACACGTCCTGTGTGCTCGCTTCCTGGTAAGGACCCCGGGCACCGATGGCCACTCGCTGTGGCTTCTCCTGGAAAAACACATTCTGCTTTCGAGAATGTCCGGCCCCTGAGGATGGCGGGCGGACCCCTCCTCATGGGTGGGCATGGCCTTCCAGTCTTCTTGCACTTTTCAGGAACTGGGATGCGGGAAACCACTGGGTTGTGGTCCTTCCCCTGGGAAGGGGCTCGGGCCCGTGTGCTGGCACATCTAAGTGTTTCAAGCGGCTTCAAGTGGTTTCTCAAGTGTTTTGCTCTCAGATGAAGCACGAGCGCATTTTCTCAGCCTTCCCTTCCACACGGGACCACCGCCTCCTCCCAGCACTTGCTCACTAGCCATTTGCCTCCACACGGGGCGAAGCTCAGCTGTGAACTTGAAAACACAAGTACGTGGACTGAGCTGTGAGAGCCCAAATGTGCCTGTACTACCACAGAATGCAGGAAAACGGTGTGAGTCGTATAAGGCCCTAAAACAGTGAACAAAGAGACGAAATTCCTTAACTAACATCCTCAGCCTCCATTTTCCCTTGTGTCATGTGGCCTAGCCGTAGCACAAAGAGATTTCCAAAGCTTTGCACACATCATTTGCCCCAATAAATGTTCATCCACTTTCCCTGATATATGCTATTTAGATGTCCCAATTGTGGGGGCGCCTGGGGGGTGCAGGCTGTTGAGCGTCTGACTCTTGACCTCAGGGTTGTGAGATCAAGCCCCGCATTGGGCTCCACGCTGGGTGTGGAGCCTGCTTGAGATTCTCTCTCTTCCACTGCCTCTCCCCCCACCCTGCTCACGCATGTCTCTCTCTCTCTCTCTCAAAAAAAAAAAAAGTGTAGATTTTTGTGAACCCAGCATGAGCATGAACAAGTGTGGGAAACTATACAAAAAGCCTCAGTGTTCGTGGGGATGGGCTCTGGAGGCCCCCACTGGCAGGGGAATCTGCACAGATCTCAACCTTGGAACAGGGAGGGACAATGTGGGGAGGGCAGACACAAGGGGTCACCTGTTTTGCTTCCTGCTTCACTGTTGATTGTCACATGAAAGGAAAAGAATGGGGGATAAACTGAAGAACTTGGCTGAACTGGAGAGACTGGGCCCCACTGTGGGGAACTGAGGTTTGCTCTTTGCAGACCAGCCTGGATGCCTTCTACACAGACACTGGAAAACGATGAGTTGTGACCTCGTGAACCTTTCCGAGAGATGCTGCTCCTCATCATTTCAGAAAGTTCACATCTGCGCAGAAGTGAACTGAGTCACACATTGCTAACCTGATGAGGTATCACTGGGAGATCGAACACTTTACCCAGAGGACTGGCTTGAGAATAGGAGGAGTTAAAAAAAAAAAAAAAAAACCCCAAAACTACTGTTAACTTTGAAACTAAAACAGCAACTAAAAGTCAGACAATTAAGCAGGGAAACCATGCACAAATGTCACACACAGAGGAGATCAAAGGAAACTTCAATCTCTGATAAAGATCAAGAGGGACAACTCAGATTTTTTATGGCATCTGCTGACAAATGGCTGAAGTGGAAAAAAAAAACACCTAGTAACTTGATTTCTCAATATGCTGCAGAGATCAAAGGCTAGCCTCGGAAGTGAAATACCACAAGAAACGGCACACCCTTTATTTTTATTATTATTTTGGGGGTAACTTGTATTTTAGACCCATAAGTCAAGGCTTGGAGACTTATGAGCCAGTGTCAGGAGATGTCAGTCAGCTGGCTGAACGGCGAGGGATGTATTGCACTTGGAACCTGTTCTCCTATTGTCTCAGCCCACCCCCTCCCTAATGAAGAAGGTGACACAAGACCTCTGTACATTATATGGTAGAACCCTCTGATGTCCCAGAACACAGCTTTTTCTGAGCTGGATACTATGTGACTCCGTGCACACGTGTCACATATATTCCATCGTTCTTACGTTCTGGCATTTTATCCTCTCATAATATACCCACATCCCCCGGACTTTTCTCCCCCCAACTCACTCTTCAACATCAGCTTTATCACCTTTGAAGTCTGGTCTTCCTTGAGTTGCTGGGGTCACATCTGGATCCACAGCACTGAAAACTATCCCTGATCTGTTCAAATGTGTAGGTATCTGACAGCAGGTAAATAAAACATCCAGCTGTGTGACTGCTTCCGTTTTCATCTGGAACTTTGGCATGATGCAGAGATCTCTTGGATGACGGCTAGCCTGTTCTTTCAATTTTCCACATTTGGTTATCATTATATTGTTATTTATTGTTATTTTTGTATAATTTCCCGATTCATATAGGTAGTCATTCACGGACATAATAACGTGGTTAATATCTTACACAGACAATTATCCTTCAAATGTAAGTTAATAAATGGATTACAAATGAATCCAAGAATATTTTGGCAAATATCCCCGAGAAGCTGCATTGGGACTAAAGCCATGGTAACAAAGCAGCGTATTCTGGCTGGGGGATCGATGGTGTGTTTGAGAAGCTTAATAAAACATTAAGAGTGTTGATACTGCTGATTCCAGGAAGGTAGGCAGAGAAGTTTAATCAGGTATCAGGCAGGTAACTAGACAATGTAAATAAAATAGATCAGAAATACATGTCCTATAATCAGTATTATTTGCGTCTCTCCAGTTGAGAATTACACACCTCAGGCTAATGCTCAGATTATTGTAGTGTGTTAGAGGAACCTGAGAAGCCAAAATGTGCCACTTCCTGTTGCTAAGTTCCTAGTAGATGTGGTCCAGAGTCTGACAGGCAGCCCCGAGCAATCTTTTCCCTCTTGGATGCCGGAAGTGACCCATGTGCAAAACGGTATGTCCGCCCAAACTCATGCGTCCTAAATCCCTCTGGATGTTTTAGAAATCCAGATGCCCAGTGGGTCTTTCTCAGTGTGGCTTGTGCTAAAAGAGCTGTGTTCTTTTCCTAGTTACTTTATATTACAGGAAATTTCAAGCATTTACTAAAATGGAGCAGCATGATGAATCCCAGCATACCCATCAACTTCAGTTATTGGCAACCTTTCACCAATCTTACAGCTGATTTTTTCTATTGCGGCAAAAAAACAAAACAAAACCACATAATATAAAATTTACCATCTTCACTCTTTTGAAGTGTGCAGTAATATACTTATGTTACTTATATAATACACACTGAATATACCACTGAGGTGAGTATATTCACACTGTTGTAAAACGGATTTCCCAAACTTTTTCATCTTGTAAATCTGAAGCCCTCTATCCACTGAACAACTTCCCTTTGCCCTGGAGACCACCATTCTATTTTCTGTTTCGAATTTTACTTCTTTATATTTTTTTAAGATTTTATTTGTTTGACATATAGAGAGAGAGCACAAACAGGGGGAGTAGCCGAGGGAGAGGAAGAAGGAGGCTCCCCACTGAACAGGGAGCCCAACACGGGGCTGGATCCCAGGATCTGGAGATCATGACCTGAGCCAAAGGCAGACGCTTCACTGACTGAGCCACCCAGGCGCCCCTGAATTTTACTACTTTATGTTAATGGAATCAATCATACAGTATTTGTCCTTCTGTGACTAGCTTATTTCATTTAGCATAACATCCTCTAGGCTTATCCCATGCTACAGCATGTGACAGGATTTCTGTCCCTTTCAAGCCTGAATAATACTCCATTGTGTGGATGGACCACATTTTGTTTATCCAATCATCTGTCGATGACCATTTGGGTTGCTTCCACCTTTTGGTGATTGTGAAGAGTGCTGCTATGAACATGGGTGCCCGAATACCTGGGAGCCCAAGATCCTGATTTCAGTTCTTTTGGATATATCCCCAGAAGTGGGATTGCTGGATCACGTGGCAGTTCTGTTCTTAACGTTTTGTGGAATTTCCCCAGCAGTTCCATCATATTTACCATCGTGCCAACAGTGTGCAAAGGTTCTAATATCTTTACATCACCACCAACACTTGTTATTTTGTTCTCTGGGTTTTTTGATAGTGGCCCTACTGATAGGTGTGGAGTGGTATCCCATTGTGGTTTTGATTTGCGTCTCCCTGATGATGAGCGCTGTTGAGCCGCTTCTCATGTGCCTCTTAGCCATTTGTCCATCACCTTTGGAGAAGTGTCTAGTCAGGTCCTGTGCCCATTTTTTAATTGAGTTGTTTGATTTTTTGTTGTTGTTGCTGAGTTGTGATTTCTTCTTAAGTAGAGACACAAAGGTTTCATGTTTTGTTTTTAATCATAAAAACTGTAAAAGAAAAAGTGGCTAGATGACGAAAATCAAGATCCAGATAACTATACAAAGGTAGTTTCCAATACAAGCCAGATAGCGTTAGTAGGTTACTTTGAACTCTCCATACGGCTAGTGTGAGTCATCATTCAGCCATCAAACATTTACCAGCACCCGTCTGAGCCAGCCTTCCTAAATATGAGATATGGGTGTATAAAAGGCCTGGCCTCTGCTTCCAAAGAGTTTACAACAACTTGGAGAAAGGCAGATTTTTGTCTGATTTGTTTTAACAGCTTTTGAGATATACTTTATTGAGTATTTTGAGTAAAGATACACTTTATTGAGATATATTGAGATATACTTTACATACCATATAATTTACCCATTTAAAGTATAAAATTCAATGGGGGTTTGTATATTAATTTTTGAGATTATGATAAGATCTATGTAACATGAAATTTGCTAATTTAACCATTGTTTTTAAAGATTTTATTTATTTATTTGAGAGAGAGAGAGCACGTGCGCACGTGTAAGAGAGCACGCGCGGGGTGAGGGGCAGAGGGAGAAGCAGACTCCCCACTGAGAAGGGAGCCCCACTCAGGAGTCCATCCTGGAACTCCGGGATCATGACCTGAGCCGAAGGCAGACGCTCAGCCGACTGAGCCACCCAGGTGCCCCTAATTTAACCATTTTTAAGTGCACACTGGGGCCTTGTGCTATGCACTCCACAGACTAGCCAGCAATCTTCCAAGTGATCAGGTTTCTTCAATTACCTCAGGCTGGATAGTCAAGCGCTCTCCTTGGGTTGCTCATGAGAGAAGGCAAACACATCAGCCTTTATTTCTGCCCGAAGTATTCCCTCCAGTTAAAGGATAAATATTAGAAGCCAGTGGGGCATCTAAATACGGCCTTCCTTCCCTTAGCCCCTAATCACCAATCTGTGGTATGAAGGTTTATTAATTAAATAATTATTTGATTTTTTTTTTTTTTGCCAGATTATTCATTCATATGGTTCAAACACTGAAAAATCCCAAAATGATGTTAATTTCCCCATCTCTCCCAACAGGGGACCAAGATTACTAGATTTTTGTTTGTGTTTGTGTTTTCTTTCTCCGTCCAGAGACCTTAAAGCACTTACAGACTAATACAAATACACCTTCTGCCCCTACCTTAATCACAGATGGTAGCATATACATTGTTCTGAACCTTGCATTTTTCACTTAACATATTTGGAGGGTTTTTGTGATGAGTTTTTGAGCATCACAAATACTAAGAGATCAAGACTTCTGATGGGAGTAATTTTTGCAATGTATTTGGTTATTATTTGATGACTAGTGTGTGAGTCATTCCACAGTCAGCATCTACCAGAGCACACCAAAGTTCACAGCTTGAATTACCTGGCTCATCTGGGTGTCAGGAGACCCCATTTCTACCTGAATCATCCAGGCAGCTGTGGTTGATTAGAGTGGGTCTAAAAATACACGGCCCTTTCCCATTTCCCATCAGGGACATTATCATATTTTGATCCTAACTTATTTTAAAAATCAGCATAGCTGGGCGGTGGCTTGAATTGATTTGCTGACACTTCAAATGGGAGGCAAAGGCTCAGAAAGATGAGAAATGGGTATGTGGGAGCCATTTTATAGTCTAGAGCTCCCACGGAACACTCTGAAGAGTAAATAGAGAGCACCTAAAAGGTGAAACCCGTTCACCAGAACGCGAGGTTTGGCAGACCCTGAGTCGGAGATCAGCTCCTCCAAGCAAAATGGCACCGTTAATCAAAAGGGAAAGAGGGCCCCTTGCAAGAGTGGTATGTGTTGTGGGAAACTGGACTCAACTTGAAAATTCACCTCGTCACCGCAGGCAGGCTCTTCCTGAGCAGAGAGCTCTTGCTTATCAGCCAGAGAGCTCAGGACACACAGTAAAGGTGGATGGAATGAATTGCATCAGAGGAAAAAATGGGGGTATAGAGAGGAGTTACTGGGTAATAAAAGGGATTAGCCTTAAATTATCTCAATTGATGAAATTTTCCTCTTGACCTTATGGAGGGAAATAAAACAAGGTGAGACAATGGGAAGATTTCATTCTGGCTAGAATATTCCATCTCTAGGCCTCTGTGGTAACGTTCCCCATCACCCCATCAGATTATCCTCCTCTTGCTAAATTATCATCGAGGCCTCATTCCTTCCCCCTTCATTCATTGCAAGCCCTTTGAAATAGGTACTTCCAAAAGGATCCATCTCCTTAGTTCTGTTGGAATGGGCAGGCCTCATACGGGTGTGCCTGCCCCAGCCCTGCGCGGACTCCATTCCCGGGTCTCTCTCTGTCTCTGGTGAAAAGAAGCCTGTTGCCTCGTTCTGTAGTCCTGCCCGCCCCTCCCTCCCTTCCTCTGGCACCTTCAAGAATTCACAGAATTTTAATGTCTTCCCCACATGTCCCCTGGTGATGCCAATACAATGTTTTAAAAATAACCGCTATTTTGGGGTGGCTCAGTCGTTAAGCGTCTGCCTTCAGCTCAGGTTATGATCCCGGGGGTCCTGGGATTGAGCCCCACATTGGGCTCCCTGCCCTGCGGGAAGCCTGCTTCTCCCTCTCCCACTCCCCCTGCTTGTGTTCCCTCTCTCGCTGTGTCTCTCTCTGTCAAATAAATAAATAAAAATCTTTAAAAATAATAATAATCTCTATTTTATTTCATTAACTCCATCCACAGATTTATGACTTCACATTTCATCATTAGCACAAACGTGTGGGCTTTGAACCAGAGAATGCGAGTTGAATTGCTGGAAATGGTCTGTTGCAACAATTATCCTTCCACCCCGAGTGGGAGAAGCTGGGTGTGAGGTCTGGTGCCCACCCGCCCTTTGGGGGGAGCTGTTTGTGCCACGTGCCCCGCATCCAGGGCCCGGCTGGAGGGAGGAGAACACTGGGGTTTGGGAGCGCATTGTTTTGGAGAAGGATAACGTGGCAGGAGCTTGTTATTTAATAACTAGCTGCCTTCTGAGCGGGAGAGTTAATCACTACCATTAAGTAGTGATCACTCCAGGTGAGGAGATGAGAGCAGCTTCACATTTCGGAAGTTTGGAAGTCAAAAAGCAAATGGCTGATGCAGGAAAACTTGACGAGGCGGCTGCTCTCGGTTCCAACTGTGTGCGAGCTGCTGGGCTGTGCTTTGAGGTTGTGGGTTTTTTGTGGGTTTTTTTGTAATGGAAATTAAGATAAAACAACTTGCTGCTGGCACCTGGCCCTCTCTGGTTCTACCTATCGTCATGTTTGAAAGTTTTTACAAGGAGCCCCTTATAATTTCTGTAATTAGAAAAAGCAATTGACATTCTTTAAAACAAAAGAAAACAATGGGCTTTTTTCACGCTCCTTTTTTGCCTCACTCCGTCTTCCTCGGATGGCAGTTACAGCCCAGGGTTCAAGGCTATTTATCCAATTGTGGTAAACAACAGCAGATTTTCGCTTTTGCTTTCTGACTCTGAGAAATGAGATCCATGAAGACGAAGACCGTTTCCAAGGAAGACACAATGGAAGCACAATGGAAAACAACAAAGAAGATGGAGAGGAAAATGGTCATCACTTCTGGCCTGCCAGGTGTGTCTTCTGCTTGTCCTTCAGCTCCCCAAAGCCATTCCCAGCCACCGGGCCCTGATCAGCTCAGACATCTGGATCAGGAGCCCGAGCCGACTGTGTGGGAGCCAGAGTGTGACTCGGCTTAGGGAGTGTAAGTTCAGCCGACACCAGCTCTGAGACCCACCGCCCACCCTTGCCTGCAGTTTGAATCACCTGGGGAGATTTACAAGACTCTGAGCTCAGAGTCCACCCCCCAACGACTTGAAGGTGAGGGCTCTGGGTACAGGTAGATGATGGTATTGTGCAGCCAAAGTCAAGAACCTTCCTTCTCCTCTCAGCTCTGCCTCCTGCTTCGGTCAAAGTCCTCCCATGTTGAGTGTGGTCCATGGAGTAGAGCATCGGCAGCATCTGGGAGCTCAGGAGAAATGCAAAATCTCAGGCCCCAACCCAGAGCTTCTGAATCAGATCCTGCATTTTAACCAGACCCCCAGATGTGTCCTGTGCATGTTAAACTGTAAGGAGCACCGACCTCGGCCTCAGTCAGAACCTCTTGCCCCGACTCATTCACGGTCTCCCAGGGAGTTTCTTTTCTCTATTTTCCCACATTTCGAGGCCATCTCCACACTGTTGAAGGGGTTCAGAAAAATCCACTGTAAAATCACCGTGAGCTGAAGGCATTTGTGTTCCTGAAATCTCTTATCTGCCTGAAAGCAGAGCCTCCCAAAAGAACTCAGTGGGCATACATCCCTCCCTGGCTCACCTCTAATCTTCTCGGACCCCAACAGACTTTGGTACCCGACTATCACATCTCCCATCTATCCTAAGGGGCCATTTTCCTTTCCAAGACGTCATTGGCTTTTCCATCAGTGCCCTCTCTCCCGTCTTCTGAGAAGGCATTCCTTCTCCCAGAAGTGCCCCTCTGCCCTCCCCATCCCCTATTAGATGGGACAGAAGCCTTGGATTCTAACCACCTCCTGACTCACGTTCTTCGAGAACTCCCATGCTGTTGTGTCATTTAATCTGGTTTCCTCTCCTGCTAGTCCATCTTTTGTCAATTTAATTTGCACGTCCCCAGAATTGCTCTGAGAAGACAGAGGTTTCCCTCCCCCACATGACACACCTGATCATGTCAGACTGATGCCTATAAGATGAAGTACCAAATCCTTCCCGGGGAACAAGGCCCCTTGAAACTAGGCGTCAGACCTCTCCAGAGTGGTTGTGTGTCCCTGGCTCCCTGGAGCCCTGTCCTCCAGCCATGTCGACACCCAGACATCACAGCCCTCTGTCAATCTGTGTGTGCACAGACTATATCCTCTAAATGGTCTTCCTCCCTCTTCTCCCCCTGGTGATCTCTGGCTCTTCAAGAGCAGCCCCGCTGGTGCCCCGTCCATACACCTTTCCAGTTTTCTTCCCCCAAAGGCCTCTCAGTGCCCCAGTCTGTGACTCCAGTGCCTGGCACAGAACCTGGAACACGGGAGCTACTCAAAAAGTAGTTTAGTTTGGGGGCGCCCAGTTGGCTCAGCAGGTAGAGTGTGAGACTCTTGATTTGGGGGTTGTAGGTTCAATTCCCACCATGGGTACAGAGATTACTTAGAAATAAAATCTTAAAAAAAAGTAGTTTGGATCAATGGATAGAAGGCCTTAGTTCTGGGTTCTGGACTTCTGAGGGCTCTGCACGTCAAACACACACACACACACACACACACACACGCTGATGTTTCAGAGAACACGCGGGTGCCGCTGTCCTGGGGGGATCTGACGGGTGATGCTGGTAGAGCTCCGCTCCAGCCCCAAACATCCGCTCGGGTGAGAACAGCTCAGGCTCTAGGGAAACACTTCTCTAAGTCTCTTGCCCTATGTCCTCGAAACAAAAAGTACCTGAGCCCAAATGCCGTGAAGGCTTGTGGGTTGTGCCTCTGGATGTCAGAAATAGACACAGCTTCAAAATAGGGGAGGATCTGAGCAGCAGAAGTGCTTAGGTAAGATAAATGACTAATTAATTCCCTTGTCAAATCCATCCTCCCAGATAGGCTGAACACAAGAGATTCTTGCATAGTGAAGTGCATTGTGATACTGAGAGTCCATTTTCTTGCTTCTCTTTGTATTCCAATTTGTGGCCCAGATGTACTAAAGAACACTTAGCTGTAGTTAAATAATTCATATTGCTCTTAAATTTGCATACATGTGGATCTAGATATGACAGACATGAAGCATGATACCAACTCCTGTGGTTGCAACTAGATGGACTCTGGACACTAGAACCAAAAGTAATCTTATTTTTGTAAACTATTTAATGAGATTAGCTAGACTTTCAAAATCACAGAGAAATTCATCTCTGAAAAAATGGTTTCACTTTTTATACCCATTAATGATATTTTCTGCTTTTCCTTTTAAATTTCATGGATATTAATATTTTAAAAGAAAGAAACTTTTAAAAACATGAAAAATAATGTTGATTTTTTGGGGGTCACATTTGCTTTCATTTGTTTTTTGATATAAATATATTTAAATTGTATTTACTTTAGACACAACTACATTCTATTTTAAATCTTTAAATCACTGAGAGCAAATATAAGGCAAGATCATGATGGGAATAAAGAATAGAATGTAGAGCTCAGAAAAGAAAAAAGATACAGAATACCTTCAAATAAGTGATCTGCATAAATTTTTTAAAGCTAGAAACAATTAAAGTGAGAAGTCTATGTCAGGCATGACCCACATAAAATTTGCTAGTAAGACATTAGAAATTCTATACTTAATAAAGTTTTAATTACTGATCAAAACAATGAAAATGAGGGAGAAAATTATTCTAATCAAATTCACAACTTCAAGAGGTCAGAGGAAATCCCCACTACATGAAGATTTAATTACTGATCAAAGCAATGAGAATGAAAAAGAGGATTGTTCATAACAAATTCACAACTCAGAAGCAGCAAGTGCAACTCTGGCCTGTCCTTTGGAAGTTGAAGAAAAATCCATTCATGAAATTAGCAAATTGGATGAGAAAGAGAAATCTCTGGAGCTTCACTCACTTATTGTAGGACGATCCTAAAAATGGCGTCAAACGCTCTTTGACAGCATGAGAATGTTTCTAGCAAAACACAATCCGATTCAAATTAGCGAATCCAATTTTTCATTGGATGAGCATGAGCATGGCAGAAAACTAAGTATTTCACTCTATACCAACATTCTTTCAAATGGAGAAAGAAGCTCTAAAAGCCGGTTTTCGTATTCCAAAGTGAAAGACAAAGAATTTTGACACGTGTTACGTAATTCACAGCCGACTTTTGAGATCAGCTTTGGCCAAAGATATTATTTGTAGCCAGAAACATCTGGATTTTTTATCAAAATAACACAAAATGTCACTTGCACACGTAGGAAAAAAGTACACACATGCAAGTACTAAAAATTTAAGAATGGGGTGAATAAGGAGCAAACCACCGACAGTATTCAACAATGACAAGTAAATACCAGTCCACAACACTATTGTGATGTTCTGAAATGATATATTCGGGACTCAATATTTATCCAAGAGTTACGGTGCTTTTTACCATACTGAAACCCCAACATTTACAGAAAGCAATAAAAATGTTCTAGGTTTAATAGAAATAATCCCAGTTTTTAGGCGAGGATGGCCAAAAATGTAAGATGGATAAAAGTCATAAAACAAACATCACTATTCAGGATGGAATAATTCAAAATGAGATGATTAATTCAGGAGGTAAGAAAGTAAGAGAATCAATCCTACATACAATAAAACCGTAAGTAAACATTACTCAAAGCAACTAGATGATACCACTGACAAAAGTCATGTTGAACAACAAACATTGATTATGTGTATTGTTGAAGAGCAAAACAAGAACGTATTGCATTGTTTTTATACCCAGTAGTTTTTTATTCAAGAACTGCAAAATAACTTTCAATTTGTGGCATTGATTTAAAAGTTTATTGAGGGGCACCTGGCTGGCTCGTTGGTAGAGCATGTGACCCTTGATCTCAGGGTCATGAGTTCGAGCCCTACATTGGGTGTAGAGATTACTTCTAAAAATGTGAAAAGCTTGTTGAGAATAAGTCTATGAAAATGGCATCAAACATAGTAAACAAAAAGTGTATGGCCCAAAATTTTTTTACCAAAAAGTCAGAAGCATCCCATGTATAGCTCATAATTTGACTTTGTTACTTAGGACACATGGTCTCAAGTTAGCTAGTGGTGCATTCTTCAGAATAATTAAGCAAACATATAAAGGGTATTTTCTAGATCTGCCCAAAAAGGGTACAGCTTGATCAAACATATATCAAATCTGACCTACAACCTCTCTAAGACTTAAAATGGGAATGCCAAGTAAATGCCACTCAAGCAATTACATTAAACTTAAAGAAGATATGAGAAGAATTAAGCAAAAGAACAGAAGATCCACCAAAAAAGTAAATGGATGGAAAATGAAATCAATTTTGAATTTGCATCATCCATTGTTGTCAAATATATGTTGTTGCTTGCTCTTAATAATATTATCAGAACTTTCCAAAAGAAAAAAATAATTTAAGTGTACGTACTTCATTTTTTTTAAAGGCTTTATTTAGGGGCGCCTGGGTGGCTCAGTCGGTTAAGCGTCTGCCTTTGGCTCAGGTCATGATCTCCAGGTCCTGGGATTGAGCCCCATGTCAGGCTCCGTGCTCAGCGGGGAGTCTGCTTCTCCCTCTCCCTCTGCCTGCATGCGCGCGCACTCTCTCTCTCTCTCTGTCAAATAAATAAATAAATGTTTTATTTATTCACTTGAGAGAGACAGAGACAGAGAGCACAAGGGGGGTGGAGGAAGAGGAGGCAGAGGGAGAAGGAGAAGCAGACTCCCTGCTGAGCCAGGAGCCAGATCCCAGGACTCTGAGATCATGACCTGAGCCAAAGGCAGACGTTTAACTGACTGAGCCACCCAAGTGCCCCGCTACTTCATTTGTTAATTATTAAACAGTATTTTTGGAAGTTTTAAAGAAAATGAGTTTTCTTTTTTTTTTTTTAAGATTTTATTTATTTGACGGAGAGATAGACAGCAAGAGAGAGAACACTAGCAGGGGGAGTGGGAGAGGGAGAAGCAGGCTTCCCGCTGAGCGGGGAGTCCGATGCGGGGCTCGATCCCAGGACCCCAGGATCATGACCTGAGCCGAAGGCAGACGCTTAACGACTGAGCCACCCAGGCGCCCCAAGAAAATGACTTTTCTTCATCAAAGGAAAATACACACAAAATATGTGGCATTCCATTAATATGTAAAGAAATTAGAACAAAGGAATGGAACTGATTGGATAACTAGGAAGATCTACATAAAAAATAATTCCCAAATTAGTTACTAGAGAGGATATTTTCTGGTCATTATGGATCAAGGAATACTCTCAGTTAAGATGTGAAAAAGTTGAGATTTTACTGTTATTTCCAGTTCTCTTTGTAATATCCCAGCACTGAAAATTTTGAAGGAAGAAATTAAGAAATATTAACCTAATGTAGACATTGCTTTAAGAGATGATAAAATTGCTAAATAAGTGATAGTGATTTATATGATAAAATTATATTTTATAATGTTTTCTAAAATAATTTATTGTATGTGATTCCATTATAATACATGAGCATGATATGTACAATCACCGTCCATTTTGGAATCTAAGTTTTGCTTGAAGAAGTATATTGAAGACTTCAGTAGTTACTTGTTCATAGAGCAAAGTTTCTCTAATGTGAAATTAATAGAAACTAGGAATTCTGATTACTCAAGAAATGTCTAATTTGACATTACCCCATAGGATACATAAAGTATGTGAGAATCTTTATTATAACAGTATAATTAGTGATTTTGCTGAAATTGAAGTAAGAAATATAAATTTTATGGAATAAGTATATAATTTATGAATTATGGATTTCACCCATCCATTACTGACCCATCAGTAAAATGTGTATAGACATACACAATAATAATTAAATTTGGCCATCTCTGATATTTTGGCCAACTTTCTGTCATGGAAAAACTAGAGCCAAACATATTTTTAATTATATTTATTTTAATGAGTTAATATTTACATACATCTCCATTTTTAACATATTTAACATTTTTAACTTGTTCTTATGAAGAAGGTATAGGTCTCAAGTGAGAAGGATGGGACATATTTTAAGAGCTTGTGAGACTGGTGTTATTTGTTTTTTTTGTTTTAAAGATTTTATTTTTATTTTATTTTACTTTATTTACTTATTTGAGAGAGAGCAATCGAGAGAAAGAACATGCACAGGTCGAGGGAGGAGCAGAGGGAAAGGGACAGGCAGACTCCATGCTGAGTGTGGATCTCGATGCAGCGCTTGAGATCATGATCTGAGTCAAAATCAAGAGTCATATGCTCAAAAACCGACTGAGCCACCCGGGCACCCCTCACTTTGACTGGTTTTAACTCAGCTGTCCATGAGCTAGAAATGGGGGTGGGAGGACAACAACATTGGCCTTTCCCAAAGACCCCTGGGGCTCAAGCTGCCAGTGGAGTGCCCAGTACCTGCCCCTGAGCTGTCGGCTGACTTCCTGGGCACTGATGCTCCCACCGAGCCGGCCCCTTCTGCCCCCAGATGCCCTATTCCCACAGGCCGTGGTTGGAAGATGGCCCACCTGTGCCACACCAGAGGGACCGCCTCTCCCCCCAGCTTCCCTTCAGTGATCCCAGGGGCCCCGTAAATACCTACAGAACTGAGATGTGTGCTTGGAGTACCATAACCAACAGCATCCACTGGCTGCAGTGGGAATGGAGGGCTCCCCACAAACTTCCCCAAGGTAGAGTTTGCAGCCAGCCTGCGTCTGTGCCTTAATGTCTTGACCAAGCTCAGACACCCCACATCTAGAGCTGGCCTCTCTCCTTCTGTATGAGTGTCTTACTGCTTGTTGTAACAAATGACCACAAACTTCGTGCCCCAAAACAACTCAAGTGTATTTATTATCTTAGAGTTCTGGGGTGGAGAAGTCCCTGAGCTAAAGTCAAGGTTTTGGAGGCTCTAAAGTGAATCCATTTTCCTGACTTTTCAGACTTCTGGAAGCTGCCGGCATACCTTGTTTTGTGCCCCCTTCCATCTTCAAAGCCAGCAATGGTGTGTTGTGTCTTCCTCACATTGCCTAACTCTGACTCTCTTGCCTGCCTTTCTCTTCCATTTATTAGGATATGGTATAAACTGGCTTGAATCCTATGCCCATTCCTGAGCTGGGGTCAGGAAATGGGGGAGCACTACTGGCTCTATTCGGGTCATATATGTCTCCATCCCTTTAATTCAGAGGGGTGGGATGCAGTGATGGGCAGCCCATAGCAGAGGCACAGGGCTGAAGCAGAGGAAGAAGTTTTCTAGTTTCTTCTGAATGGACAAAACAAGAAATATCTACTACAAATATTCATTATTTTAAATCATGGAAAAATGTTAAAAATTCAGAGCAAAAACATCACCCATCATTCTGTCATCCCCAATCAACTCTAGTTAAGACTGTGGAATATTTCCTCCAAGTCCTTTTTTTCTGGGCACATGTACATGTTGAATATAGTCCTACCATATCGTATAGACAATTTTTGCATCCTGCTCTTTTTACTTGAAATTATAACAGAAGGATTTTCTCATGTTATTTCCTTTGACTCCGTGCCCTGCACAAATCCACTTCCTTTCCGGCTCCAGCTCTTTGGCAGAAGAACGTATAGCCTGTGGAAGGAGTGTGGGCTGTTTTGATTTAGGAGAATTTGAGCAAAGAGAGGAGAAAGAGGAATGAAAGGCACAAGCCTCTGTGACCCCTGCAGAGCCACTGAGACAAACAGATGACACATTATATGTGAAATGCTTATATCAGTTATAGTCATTTATCGCCAAATGCAATTTCCCCCCAATTTTTTAAGTAATCAAGTTCACAGGACAGTCCCAGTGCCAGTGGGGGGTTATGCTCTCCTGCCACAGAGTCCTGCAAGGGAGAGGAGTGCTTTCCCAGAGAATCCATACACTTAGTGTGAGTTGTGGGTGGTAACATGGTTTTTGCAAGGCATTTCCAGCTTCAGGTGAGGACAGGATGCTATTCTGAGAGCAGCTGATAATATGTGCATCCAAATCCACGGGCTTTGAAGCTGCTTAATTGAAATTCACATCCAAACCAAATTTTGGTTTAGCTCAACTTGACTACTACGGATGGTGAAACTAAATCCCTGGGTCACACAAGGATAGTGATGGAGTAGAGCTTGTTTGCTGGCACAAAAATGACATTTCAGCTGGAATTAAATTGTCTTCATGCAACCAAACCAAATTTTATGTCATTCTCTGACTCGGATTTTTTTTCCCCCAAGATAACACAGACAGAACCCAGGTGCTGTCAGTGACTCAGAAAACTCAGTTCTCCACAGGCAGCCAAGTTTGGCTACGGGCTTACTTGGCGGCCAATGGGCTCAGCTTTCCTTGAGCAGAACTGAGGGAAGGAGGGGTGCCATGTCTTCCATCTCCTTCCATTCTCCATCCTGTTTATCCTCGCCATCAACAAGACGTGCCTGTTCTCCCTCTAGATACTCCTCTGCTATCACCTGCAGCTAGACCATGCTCAGTGCTCACCTGCATTCCTCAGGTGAGCCTCACAAAGCAAGGAGGATCTTCCAGCGACTGAAACCTCAAGCATCATTCCCCTGCTCACAGCTTCCTGTTGCACTGAATCAAAATCCCCACTCTTCACCATGATCCATGGCCCTACAAATAGAATCCCTTTCTGACCCTCCCCCTCTCTCCCTTTGCCCACATACTGCACCCTGGCCACTCAGGCCTCCCTTCTAGTCTCCCAACACCGCAAATTGGTTCCTGCCTCTACCCGAGCTGCTTCTCCCCAGCTCATCACACCAAGGGCTCCCAACCACTGCAACTCTTGACTCAAAGTCAAGATCTTGCTCCGTGAGGCTTCCCTGGCTACTTTCTGCTTTATTGCATTTCTAGCACATTCACTCTTGGAAGGATCTTGTTTTTTCATTCATGCATGCTTATCTTCTATCTCCCCAACTCCAAGCAAGCTCTTTCAAAGCAGGAATGTTGTTGATCTTAGTCAACACTACTTAGTAAGCACCTTCTGGGTACTTAATAAATATTAGTTGAATGAAAGAATGAATGAATATCCGATTCTGAAAAGACATGTTTTCTATTAGGCATGGACAAGGATATGTTGGAGTGTCAGTTTCACACCAGTCAATGTCTCCCTGGTTTTTACCACTAGCTTCCTACATATTGCACTTGTCTTTGAGCAATGAAAGAATTCCCTTAACATTCATTAAGGTCAGGCAAGTGAAAGTCTTATTTCTAGTAAGGGAGAGCAAAAGCATGAATCTAAAATGTCAATTGCCCTAAGGTGTGAAAAATATTTTAAAATTCTCCATTTGCTCTTTGGTGGTAGTATCCTTTGTGGAAATCTTTTCTCCATATTATATTCATGCCTGATGAATGGAAGAAGAGAGTTTTCCTAGAACACCATAAAACACACCCAGCTAGATGGAGCTTAGGAGTTATAAGTGCCTTCCTAACTCACAGTGCCTGGTGAACTGGAAGTAAAAGCAGAGAGGGAGGAGAGAAATCATTGATATATAGAGCTAGAAGACTGATAGGGAGGGGGAAAGGGGAAATTTTAAATTTAGAGTCCAGCAGCCTTCTGAGAGGGAAAGATCAAAACCCCAAACCCTCCTTGCCCAGGTTCAAATTGTCTGAAGCCGACCAGCTGTTTGGGTTGGTCCTGGCCAACGTCTGATGAGCAAAGCGCCCAACCACTCCTTGAAGCCTCACACTCCCTCTTCTGGGAACAGAGCCTATCCCTCTGATCAGGGGTGGGCAAATGACCCATCCCGGGCCAGTCATAATCCTTCAGCACCTAGACTAGGATTATTGGTCCAGGGATGTCACATGATACAGCCAGGCCAATCAGAGTCCTTCCCGGGGACTTTGCTGGCTGAAACAGGAAGGGAAGAGTCCTCCGCGATCTAAATGGACATCAGCCTGGAGGGGATTGAGATCCAGTTCCCTGAAGAAAACCCCCTTGCTGTCAGAGAGAGCGAAACAACGAGCAGAGGCAGACACAGGAGATACAGAGTCCCCAGGGCAATCTGGGCCCAGAGTAGAAAGCACTGGGGCCCACGCTGTAGCACAAGGTCCACCTGGGTTCTCCAGCGGTGGCAGCTGGGGTCTGCTTCCGGCTTCAAGTCCCAGCGGCTTGTTTCTTCTCTACCCGTGCTTTCTCCAGCTGGCACAACCCAAAACACAGGGAAGCTTGCCTAAACCTGAAAATCTTTTTACCTAAACTTGTGGGATTGAATGGGGCTTCTGTCACGCTCTAAGAGTCCTGGACAAGAACAGGTGGGCAAGTCACCACAGAGACCAGGCTGTGAGGGAAGTGGTTGCTTGCTGGGGGCTGTGGGGTGGTGGGCTTCTGACCTTGTCCAGGCTCATGCATCCCCTTTCCTGGAAGTGAGTGTGTCTGAAAGGCAGCAGCCCTGGGAGTGCCACTGGCTGGGCACAGACCTGGGCATCGGGGGTACCCTCTGCCCTCCCATCAGGGAGAGCCTGCAGCCACAGGAGTAGGAGCCTGAGCCCCAATTCCAAGGCTGTAAGGACACATGCTCCACAGGGCGAGCAGGGGTCTCCCCACACTGTGAGCCCAGCCCTCCAGCTCAGGGATGGAGTGACGGGACCAGCAGGAGGAAGTGAGTCTGAGTGCACGTGATGGCAAGGCAACTGAGTCAGGAAGCAAAGGGACACAGCCTCAGGCCAGGGAGGTGGGCCAGCAGGAAGGGGGTGGTACCCTCCCTCTGGGTCCTAGCTGGGCCTGTAGCCTCCATCCTGACCGCTGCATCATCCAAGAGAAAAACCATGGCTGGCACTTCTGTGCTATCTATAAAGCACTTTCATGCTTGTTGCCTAAGTCTACCTTTTCAGCCTTGAGCCTGGAACACAGACTTGGTGCACATTTTTTTAAAAAAAGATTTTGTTTATTTATCTGAGAGAAAGAGAAAGAGAGAGCATGAGCGGGGGGGGGGCGCTGCAGAGGGAGAAGCAGGCTCCCTGCTGAGTGGGGTTCCATCCCAGGACCCCGGGATCATGACCTGAGCCGTAGGCAGATGCTTCACCGACTGAGCCACCCAGGTGCCCCATTGGTGCGCAGTTCACAGAGAAGGACGCTCAAGCTCTGGGAGGAGAAGTGGCTGCCAGCTCCCCAGCCCTGAGGTGCATCTCTAGAAAGAGAAGAAACTTTCTGCATACCCCAGGGCATGGCCAAGTCTCAAGTGCATCTAATTCCGTTCGGTTCTCCCATTCAGCTGAGTGCAGACTTACGGATTGGAATTGGTGACCAAATGCAGTAGATTTTACTGTCTATTTGTGTGAACTTGACTATTGAATTAGCCACTTAAAAGTTCAGTTGAAAGAAGTAACTCAGCCTCATACACACCTGTGGGCTCAAATCCATTTGTTCATTTAGACAATCAACAGATAAACCTGAGGAATTTGCTTGAATTAAGAGCCCAAGTCTTCTTGAAATGTCATTTTTCAGTGCTTATTTCACTTTGGGTTGCTAGGAGATAAATTGGTTTTTAAAAAAAAAGCAATTTGCATAAAGACCAGGAAAACATTTTAATAATGTCAATATATAGCCAAGTGGACTAAAGTGCTAAAGTGACTATTTTTCACCGGATAATTAAGCCTCCAAATTTAAATGTTATAAAAGAGATAGACTTGTATTCCATGGAGGTCTATTCCAGTTAAGTAGCTAATTATTTCTCAAGAACAACACTGAGTCATGTTAGACATCTTCTTGCTGATCTAATAATATTAAGCTACTCAGAAATGTCTCCTATCCTATCACATAATCAGGAATGGAAAGTGGGTAGGGTTTTAATTGCAGAATTGTGAGAAATCCATTTTTTAATCACTGGCACAAATCTGACAATCTGTCCAGCAGCCAGGAGCTAAATTAAAGAAGTTTTCTTTCCCTGATACGTATGCTGTAAATCTCAGTAATTCAAACTGATGGAGAGGAAGAGCCAATCTATTTCGGAAAAAAAAAAAATATATATATATATATATATATCCACTGTAGGACTCACTTAATACTTTTTAAATTTGCCTTTCAAGTCCCATTAGAATCTTGAGTCCTGCACAAAATGATTGATATGAAAGTGTTACTTGTGATTATTGTCTCAAAATAGGTACACAGACTACAGAAGAAACTTTGAAAACGTTTTTGAAATGCTGTGGTCGCCTGTTTGTCAATGTTTACAAGGAGATTCCCATCATTCTCTCCATCCCTGTCTGCTAGTCTTTTCACCCTCGAGTTTCACCACTTCTCCCAGCCAGAGGAGGGGTCTGTTCTCCCACCCTCGAATCTGGGCAGGCCTTGTGACTTGCTTTGAGCAATAGATTGGGGTGGAAATGGCATTGGGTGAGCATAGAGCGTGGCCCTTAAGAGGCCTCGATGCTTCTAGATCTACCCTCTTGGAATGCCACTGTCATGTAATAAAGCCGCAGCTGGTGCCCTGCAGATGAAAGACCACTTGGAGGGAGAGGCCCTGCAGATGCTCAACACCAACGGCCAGACATGGTAGGCTCCTATGGACCCAACAGGCCCAGGAAAGGCACCAGAAGGACTCAGGCAAGACTTGCAGAACTATCCAGCCGAGCCCAGCCCAAACTGCTGACCCACAGAATTGTCAACAAATAGCTATTTGAACCCACTGAGTTTGGAGGTCATTTTTAATGCAGCAATAGGTAATGTGTACAAATCGTTTGGGTTTTTTTTTAATTCAGAAAAATTTTTAAATTTTTTTAAATTCAGAAATAAAAGTACAAAAAAAAAAAAAAGAAAAAAAAAAAAAAAAAAACCCCCCAATCTTACCTCCAACGTTAACTACCATCAGTATGTTGGTATTTTTCTTCCAAATGTTTTCTTGTATGTTTGTTTTTTACAAGAATGGAAACATATTGTTTTATAAATGTGCTTTTTTATGCACCCAGTGTGAATGTTTTGTGTGTCATAAACTAGTCTTTGCTGAGTGTTCTCTTGGGTGATGGTCAGTCAAGTATAGTCACAAGAGGGGACACAGGAGAGGTTCAGGAAAGCCAAGTTTATTATACCACTAGGTCCTAGAAACAGGAGACACAGCATGCCATGTGGGGTCACATGGGGAAGCAGCAGGGTGGTCAGGAGACAGGAGGGGCAGAAGCCAAAGGAGAACTTCGGCCATAGCTTTTATTGGAGCCTCCTTGGGAAAGGGAAGACAGGACAGGACAAGCAGCTTAGATTGGCTAGTTTGAATAATTTTGTCAGGCTCTGGGCTCTGGCCTCTGGTTGTCTGTACCGAGCCCTGGGATAATTAGAGCAGAGGAGTATGGCTTCCTGGGGTCCGCAGGACAGAAAGAGGAGGTAAAGCTCAGGACTACTTAGGTTGCCTGTGAAAGGTATTCTGCCCCTGAGCCATTTGCAATCTCTAAGAATTTGCTAGCCCTGGGAGGGGCAGTATCTCCCCGGCCAGAAGGGTTCTTAAGATGTCAAAACCTATCATAATATAGAGAAGATGAAAAATACATATAAACAATAGAGTCTTCAACCTCATTTTAAATAATGGCTTAGTATATAATGTCTTCACACGAGTCTTCTAGAAAGGACAGCCTTAGGCAAGAATTGAAGGGCTGAGACTTTATTTGGGAGGTGCAGACCCAAGGCCTAGACAATAAGGAAAAGAAAGAAAAAATACAAGGAGAAACACAAAGCAATGCTCTGTGATGAGTCACCATGCCGGCAGTGATTTCAGGACAAGCTCCAGAGAGATACAACAGGTCATTCAACAGATGTGTTCCCTTGGCATCGGGAGCTTCCCCCAGAAAGGATGCAAGGAGGAACCTTATCACCACATAGTTCCGCAAGGGGAGAAGCAAGATGGGGTGTATCTGCCCAATTTCCAAGAGGTCGAGGGTCACCCCCATCAGGAGCTAACGCTCCCACACTCACAGTGGTGTTGTGGAGTGCATTGGTGTTCGCTCAGGAAGCCGGCCTCATGGGACTTGGTCTAAGTTGGGGAATAGAGGGGGACTGTGTAGGGGGGGATGTGAAGCCCAGAAGACAGAGATGAGCAGGCTGTCTGGGGACTCTGAAAAGGCACAGACTTTGTGTCCAATGCATGTGCATCTAGCGTAATGTATTTAACCCATGTTTCACTCCCAACATTGTACATATAGTTTATTTCCAGTGTACTACTTTACAAGCTGGGTTGTGCTAAACATTCTTGCCAGTTAACCCTTGTTTTCATCTGGGACCATTTCCTTGGCATAAACCCCTAGAAGTGAAACTGTTTGGTCAAAGGTTATAGACAATGTTGAGGACTTTAATCAATATTGTCACTCAGATAGCCACCAGTATGTACGCCATTACCCTCGCCTCCCTCCCCCCAACAGCCTAGAGGGAGGCAGTCTCAGCAGGGTGGCCCGGGTGGGGGCTGGAGTCTGAGCATCATCTCCGCCACCTCTCCGTGCAGATTCGGGGCAAGCGCGTATCTTCTCTTTGTCTGTTTTTACCTGTAAACCGTGAGTGATGATGCTAGAAACCGCCTCACTTGGAAGTGTGAGAACTTAAAAATGAGTTACTGCAGGTGAACTGTTTGGAATTGCGCCTGCCCCCCGCCCACCGCCAGGGCCACACGCGAGGAGAGTGTGCGGTCATTCACATCAGTTTTATTACCACACAGCACTCTCGGTTCTCAAAAGGAACCAAGTTAGGTGGTGGGTGATGGAAGTCTGAGAAAGCACATACAGCTGGCTTTCATCAGAGGTCCCAGTCCCAAATCCCCAACTACCTTGCCATTTAGCTCTACCTGTGGTGACTAGGAGGCAACAAGGCCCAGGGGTGAGAGGCCCCA
Organism: Phoca vitulina; assembly: GCF_004348235.1. NCBI lineage: Eukaryota > Metazoa > Chordata > Mammalia > Carnivora > Phocidae > Phoca > Phoca vitulina. The sequence continues at coordinate 20,935,407 of NW_022589731.1, forward strand.
CGCTACACAGAATTATCGAGAAGCCCTCTCCTCCAAGAGGCAGTCAGGGGCTGGCAGGGGGCCCTTGCTCTGTGTGCAGACACAGGCTGGGACACCTCATTGATAGAACCCCTGCATCATCCAAGTTTCTCCCCCCTACACTCCCAGTTTCTGGAGTCAACAGAACATCAGTATTCCTGTTGCAAAGCAAATCTGAGTCTTAACGTTAAAAGTGTCATTAGAATAGTCATGCGTGTACACACAGCTGCCACGTTCAAGTGGGAAACCCCTCCAACTCAGAGGATCGGGGAGCAGATGCCTTCACCATGGTCTGGTCACTGAGCTCCGGTCAGCTTTCCTTTGTCTAAACTGACCTCCCCAAGCAAGCGTGCAACTCTTGATCTCAGAGTCGTGAGTTCAAGCAACTCTTGATCTCAGAGTCGTGAGTTCAAGTCGTGAGTTCAAGAGCTTACTTAAAATACAGATAAGTAAATAAATAAACAAACTGACCTCCCCGACATCAGGAGAACCATTAATGCCCGGGGAGGACGGACCCTTGCCTGACACGGCTACTGAGCTCTCACTTCTGAGCAGGACCCTGGGCTCACCGGTTTTTTCACAAAGTGACCGCAGCAAATCAAGTCCTCACAAGCAAGTGTCCTGCACAATAGAACTTCAAGTAAAACTCTACATGTTGAATGAGCTTATTGTCTCCCTCTTGTTTGCAAACATGTACACAGTGAGATCTTGATTATTTCAGAGCTTGGAAAAACAAAATTGTCTTCCAGCCTGTTTGAGTGCTGGATGATTTTTCTGGCTCTTGGAGAAATGCCCAACCTTTTTGGAAGAGCATATCTTGTGCATCCTAAACCCTCCCATTGGGAGGAAACCCGGATCGACAGGGCAAGCCTTAGGAGCGTGAAGCTCGAGGCAGCAGGTGGAGACCTTTCCCACGAAGATGCATAGGCAGGAGGCGCCCCCACCCATGTCTGCTCTCCACCAGTGGGCTCTGCCCCCCACGAGACAGTTCTCCCCTAACTACATGCTCACAAATGCAACATGAGTCTTTCTTTGCTTCTGCAAAATGTAGTTACCCAAACTTTAGGTTTAGATTCCAGAGGAAAGAAATCATCCCTGCCTTCTGACAAGTTGCCAGACTCTCGAAAAGATGATAGAGTCTGCAGACCCGGGCTGTTCGTTGTAAGTCAGCCACTTGCTGTGTGACTTTACACAACATAATTAGCTTCTCTGGACTATAGTCTCACCAGGGTAATAAGACTTGTGCTTGCTTCAGCAAATTGTCAGGACACTCAAACACACGAATATGTTAGAAAATTCTTAGAAGGTACAAAGCATCACACAAATGTAAGTTATAACCCTTAATGGTATCACGTGAGGTTAGCTCCCGTTATCAAACAGATGATGAAACAGAAAATAAAATTTAGAAAATGAGCAGAAGCACAAAAGGACAAATACTGTAGGACTGCACTCCCATGAGGTACCTGGAGTAGGCAAATTCACAGAGACGGAAGTAGAATAGAGGTTACCTGGGAGTGGCAGGAGGGGGGGATGGGAAGTTAGTGTTTGATGGGGACAGAGTGTCTGTTTGGGAAGATGGAAGGGTTCTGGGGATGGATGGTGGGGACGGTTGCCCAACAATGTGAATGTACTTAAAGCCACTGAACTGTACACTTAAAAATGGTTGAAATGGTACATTTTATGTTGTATATGTTTTCCCACAATACAATAAAACCCCAACAAAAATAAATGAGCAGATGGTTTAGGGAGACACAGGATTCTTTACAACAAGGGCTTTAACTTACAGATCATCAGAAAGAGTTGTGTCCATGTGTTTGGTATGTTTGCTTTCTATGGCCAGATTCTATGAGAAGCCAAAACCTCATCAAAAGGTATTTATGCTTTTGCCTTTTGAGAGGCACCATCCATGTCCACTGATGACCACCCCCAGTATTATGTCCTCACCAAGAGCGGCCTGCCTATTGGACTGGTCCCGTAGCCAGAGCAACCTCTCCTTCCTTAGACACGGACAGATGCTCCCAATGTTTGCTCACTCCCCCCTTTATCTTGTGTCCAGGGCTAACTATGTCCTCTGCACAGAAGAGTCTCCCTTCCTTAGAGTGGTCATAATCAAAGCAGGGAATACACAAACTTCCTATATATGGATGACCCTATAATTTATCCTCCAAAACGTGATGCTTTCGAGAAAGGGAGACCATAGCCCTAAGTTGGGACAGTCCCAGGAAAACCAGGGCATAGGCTCTCACTGCATCTTTCCCACCCCCCCGAGGCTGCTCCAACAGATAAAATCCTGGCCATTTCTTTCCCCTAGCTGTCACTCTGTCCTCTCTAAGGAAAGGGGGAGAAAACAGCATCCAGGGAGAGAAGAGAGTCATTCAGACGCAGCTCTTCGATAAACACCCTGGAGCAGAAGCTGAAACTCTTGTGAGTGGGAATGTTCTGTGGCCGATGAGGTGGAGTGTGTCTGTTCTCTGGGGAAGTGGAGAAGGAAGAGGGGCGCATGGGGTGAGGCCAGTAAAAAGGCCAAAGGCCACCTGCTTGGTGGTGAGAGCACCCCAAACCCACGTAGAATGTTGGGTGACGTTCCCAGAGGCATACGGTACCCATACATGAGTGGGTGTTTGGGGAAATCAGTAAAGACGTGGGCCTAGACACCCTGCAACCTGGATGAACCACAAAAACACTGTGCCACGTGCAAGAAGCCACATCCAAAGGCCTCATACTGTGTGATTTCGTTTACGTGAAATACCTGGAGAAGGGCAATCCATAGAGTGCAGATCAGTGTTTGCCAGGGGATTCGGGAGGGGACAAGCGAGTGACTGGTTGATGGTACGGGCTTTAGTTTGGGGTGATGGAAGTAACCTGGGGCTAGGAACATGTGGTTGCACAGCACTGAGAATGTACTAAATGCCACAGAATCGCTCCCTTATTAAAAATCATACATTTTCTATTACGTGAATTTCACCTGAATTTTTTTTTGAAAACTGTGGTCTTCCTGGTGGATCTGACAGAGGCACGTGGCAGCAGAGGGTAGAGGCCGGCCTGGCTCTGGGAAGAGTCGCACACAACCAGATGTCCAGGGGGCAGGAGGCCCCAGCTGCCAGCTGGGTTACACGGGGGGAGAGGGGTGGTCACCTTGCTCGCTGTAGCCCACAGGAACTTAAATTTTCCACCTCCGGTTTCCAGTGTCTGGTAGCCAACTGTCTTCTCAAATAAGTAGAACAATAGACTGTCTACTGATACCCATTTCAACCAGAAGAGGTTGAAAGTAAAGGTATGGGAAAAAGAGGTCCCAGCTAAGTGAGGACAAAAAGAAAGCAGATGCAGGAAAATGAATACCAGAGAAAATTGAATTCACAGTGAAAATCATTGAAGGAGGCAACAGGGGTATTTGATATTGACGGAAAGTTTAAGCTTAAGCTTGCCTACTCTTGACACCACTGCTTCAAAATCTGTTAGGTATTTAAAAAGATCAGATGGGGGACACCTGGGCGGCTCAGTAGGTTGAACATCAGACTCTTGATCTCAGCTCAGGTCTTGATCAGGGTCGTGAGTTCAAGCCCCACCTTGGACTCCACATTGGGTGGATAAATAATAAATAAATAATTACATAAATAGATCAGATGGGGTTGATAAGCCCACATACCCGTGGTTTAACACACCTTTCCCCGAAATTGATCAAATAGACAAAAATTGATCAAATAGACCAAAAATCAAATAACCCCCAAACCCACATTTTTTTAAAAAGATTTTATTTATTTGAGAGAGAGAGAGAGAGCACATGAGAGGGGGGAGGGTCAGAGGGAGAAGCAGACTCCCTGCTGAGCAGGTAGCCCGATGCGGGACTCGATCCCGGGACTCCAGGATCATGACCTGAGCCGAAGGCAGTTGCTTAACCAACTGAGCCACCCAGGCACCCCCAAACCCACATTTATAGAAATTTTAAAGCACAATTCAAAACAAAATACAAAAATCTGTATGTTTTGCTAAATCATTACTTAGAGAGAAAGTCAGAATCTTAAGTGTATACACTGGAAAAAAGAAAGATTAGAAGTTGATAAACTGACTTAAGTTAGCAGCACAATTGCAAAGAAAGCAGAAGAAAGGAAATGATAAAGTCAGCAAGAAATGCACAGAATAAAAGAATAGAGAGAATCCACAAAACCAACATTATTTTCCAAGAGACTAGTTTAAACAGACAAACATCTGGCAAGGTTGAGTGAAGAAGGGATAGAAGGAGAAAAAGAGAAAGAAGGCACAAGGCGAACAGCTAGGCATGCAAAAGGGAATATAGTTACAGTTACAATTCAGATTTTAAAAATTGGCAGAATTTGACGTAAACTTTATACAATGTTTGAAAACTTAAGTAAAAATAAGTAATTTTCTCAAAATGTGTGTTACACTATTGTGAATTTAGAAAAAAAAAAACCCCACAAAATCAGAATAGATCTATTAAATAAATTGAATCAGAGTAAAAAATCTCACACAAAAGGCTGATCTAACATGCTGACAGGTGCATTTTACCAACCCTTCAAATAATGAGTAGATTATCTTTCACTTACATAAATCATCCCCCCCACACACAAAAAATATGTATATTACTTAATAGAGAGAAAGTTCCTCAAACTCCTAGCATCATGTCAATATCAAAATCAAACAAGAACGCCTAGAAAAAGGAGAAGTATTGGCCAAGCTTCTGCAGTAGTCTCCCGGCTAACCTCACTGCTGCTATTCTTAGAGTTAGAGTTTATTCTACTTACAGCCCAGAGTGATCTACTTAAAGTATAAGTCAGATTATGTTAGCACCTACCACTCTGGCCCATCCTCTACCTCGCCCCCTCGCTGTTCTTTGGGCACACCAAATACTCTTGCCCCAGGGCCTTTGTACTGGCTGTTCTTTCTACAGAGACCACTCTGGGGAAGAAGAGATACCACAGAGCTTGCTCTCGCTCTCCCTCCCTCTCTCTACCACGTGAGGACCCAGTGAGAGGACAATGTCTGCAAACCAGGAGGAGAACTTTCACCAGGAACCAAATCTGCCTTGATCTGGGACTTCCCAGCCCCCAGAACGATGAGGAAGAAAACGTGTATGGTTGAGGCCCCCCAGTCTGCGGTATCTTGTCTGGCAGCCTGAGCTAAGACACCTGCTAGAGTAAATACTTATTTATCATTGTCTCCCCCTTGGGAATGTAAGCTCCGCAAGGCGAAGCCTTGTCCATCATAATTTCCTCCTATTACTCTCCTCAGATGTAAAGAATAGTACCTGGGGTGCCCAGGTGGCTCAGTCGGTGAAGTCTGCCTTCGGCTCAGGTCATGATCCCAGGGTCCTGGGATCGAGCCCCACATCAGGCTCCCTGCTCAGTGGGGAGGCTGCTTCTCCCTCTGCCTCTCTCCCTGGCTTATGCTCTCTCTCTCCCTGACAAATAATAATAATAATAATAATAATAATAATAATAATAATGATTAAAGAATAGTAGCTACTTCAGAGAGCCACTGTGGATCACATGGGGTGGTGGCCCGTGCCATTCTGCTAGAACAGGGCCTGCGCCCAGTGAGTGCTCAAGGACGTCACTCCTATGAGCTGCCTGCCCCTGGACAGTGTTGGGGGGGTGACCACATCACGCTGCCAACCTCACGGTCACCAGAACTGCCAAGTGCTTTGCCTTCCAGCTCCATACTCCAGCCAGTGGGGGTGGGCGTCTGGGCCTCAGGTGCGGACAGACTTTCCTCCCCTCCACCATGGGAAGTCCATCCACTGTCCCACCAGTGACATCCGCCCAAGCCCAAACACCTCTGGAGGCTTTGGGTCACCTGCAGATGTGATTCCAGCCTCTCGTCCAGCGTCAGCAGGACACGCGGATTTCCTGCCCCTCCCACGTGTGGCTGTTTGCTGTGTCCTCGAGCCCACCTTTGATAATCTAACAATGACAGGAATAATGAGCATTGGCTGAGATCACAGACCAGGGCGGGCCCTGCCCCTCTGTTATTTGTAAGCTCACGACAACCCTGGAGTGGGGCAACAGGGGAGGAAATCAGGTCTCGTGGGTTAAGCTCGTGCCCCGGTCACCTGGCTGATGCTCAGCCCAGTGCCTCTTTCCGCCTTCACCCCTGCCTTGAGCTGGGTTTGCTCGGCTCAGCTGCCACCTCCCCTGACTTAGAGGAAGTGGGTCCTTGGGAAAGCCCAGGCTTCGGGCCCTGACAAAGCCACTTCTCCCCAAACCAACAGAGCCCACCACTGAGCGTCATCGCTGAATTGGCCTAATCTTTGTGCTGAGAAAAATGAATCCAGAAAGTGCATTCCTGCTCTTCTCGGGGCCTCTTTTAACTCCATATTTCATGAAATCAGTAGATTTTACTGATTTTTGACTCGGAGGTTTTTAGAGACCCAGCGGATTGATTATAGGAAATCAAATCCATTCAGAGAGAAGCCCAGCTCTGTTTCATCACTGGCCAGGCTCAGAATTGTTTCAGCAATAACTTACTTCACCTGAATTAAATCACACCTTTCCTGTAAGAAAAGAATGACTAAAATTGAGTGGTCTTGAAACTTCCCTGCCATTGTTGGAACCCCAAGTCCAAAATTATATCCTTGGTCCTAATGACTAACCCACTCACAATAAATGTGAAACTAAAGTTGAACTTGATCAGATCAGCCATGGTTCCATAAATGGGGAACTCCTGTGGAGTCTTACCTTTTTAAACCATGACCTTGCTCCCCTTCCCATACACTCTCCCTTCGCTGCTCCCCAAAATCACTCACGAAACCATTGAAAGGTATACTCATCTTGGATAGTTCTTAAAAAATTGGAAAAATTTGGAAAAATTGGAAAAATCTTCTGGCTGGCCCAGTCAGAAGAGCATGTGACTCTTGATCTCAGGCTCATGAGTTCGAACCCCATGTTGGGTGTAGAGATTACTTAAATTAAAAAATAATAAAATAATAAATAAAAAATAAAATAAAATAAAATAATAATAAAAATAAATAAAATTTATAATAAAAGGGAAAAAAACATTCTTTCATTATAAAATGTAACCGCAGTAAAGAACATTTGGTAAATGGAGAAAGAAAAAAAATAACCCATAATCCCAGCAAACTGAAACAGCTAATGGTTCATGGCGGACGTCCACAGTGTGGTCCTTGAAGGCGTGAAGACTAAAGTTCCTCTCAGTGTGTGGAGAATCACATGCAGAGCTTCGGGATGCTGAGGACCACCTGCCACGGGGACGGGCCACTGTGCCTTCCTTCAGAGGGGCAGCTTTCTACTGTGTGTGTGTGTGTGTGTGTGTGAACCCGCGCGTGCATGTGTTTTCTCCTCTCTGCGTTGCTTGTGTTCCTGCTCATCCCTGTTCATTTTCAGTTTTGATCTTTTTTCTGCATTTTCTTCCAGGACAAGTTCTTTAAGAGATGCGTCTTTTGTTACACGTGCTCTCAAGTTCCACACTCAAGAGGACACGGAGAGGCAACCAAGTGGCTGTCTGCTCACGGAAGAGAGCCCACGGCCCACGAGGGCACGGAGGTCCCTGCTCCCAGGGCCACACCCCTCGCTGAAATCGGTAACATGCCACTGCTTCACGCTACTTGCTAGACCATGCTGCAATAAAATCTCTTCTGCTCTGGAGCCCAATATTTCAGGACGGGGGCTGGTCAGAGGCTCGGAAAGTGACAACAGGTCCTAGTTGTGATCTTTCCTAAGTGATGAGAGATCTGGGCGCCTGGCTGGCTCAGTCAGTGAAGCGTCTGCCTTCAGCTCAGGTCATGATCTCAGGGTCCTGGGATCAAGCCCCACACCGGGCTCTCTGCTCAGCTGGGAGTCTGCTTCTCCCTCTCCCACTCTGCTCTCTCTCTCCCTCTCTCCATAAGTAAATAAAATCTTTAAAACAAAATGATGAAAGAGCTGAGCCTCAGTTTCCTCATCTGTAAATCTGGGAGATCTCTAAGGATCCCTCAGGGGGGCTTTCCCTGGCTCCCTGGCCCCTACAGCCCTCCTGTAAGGGAGCTGGGATGGAGAGACCTCTCCCCCCGCCATCCATAGCTCTGCCCTGCCCTGGACTCCAAGGCCTGTGCTGACCTGAGGCAGAAAAGACATATAAAGCTTCAGCCCCTTGTCTGGGATTTGTCCTGTGATCTAGTCCTGACATCCCTAGCCCAGTTCAGGAAACCAGGCGTGGGTCCAATTTATTTAGGCAGCAAACACAAATGAGTCAGCGCTTGGAGCTGGGCCCTGTACCAGAATACATAGAGGAGTGGTACTCATCCTACCCCCAGCAGCCCCAGGGGATGCACAGGACAGCCCGACACGGTCCTCAGGCCTGCACCCACCAATGCCCAGCCCAGCAAGCACATCTGTCTGGGTCCCTCGCCTTGAACCTAGACCTGTCCTGCACCTGTGGATCTAATAGCCACCCTACCCCTCCCCACTCTGACCCTCAACTGAGCCCCTCTTCCTCAGATCTTAAGAGTTCTGCCCTGAGCTCTGGGCAGATGCAGAAAGAGATGGAGAGATGTCCCGGGCAAGATGGCACGGCTGTCCCACCATTGTCCCCACTCCCGTGAGAACTGCTCTACCTGGCAGCCCGGATCCCTGAGCCATCCCAGTTGTACTTACAGAGGACCTTCCTTTACTTACGTTACCATGGCTGAGTTTCTATCTCTATCAGAATGATTTAAAGTGAGAGAAAAGGCAGTGCTCAGATGTAAGCTGTATTCCACAACTGTGGAAACAGAGGATCGCAGCGGCCAAGGAGCCTGCCCAGGCCACCCCGTGATGCCCGGGGACCCAGGTACAACTCTGAAAGCGACCGACAGGCCTTTGCATTACACTGCTGAAGAGGGAACGCACATGCTCCATGGCTAAGCTGAGCACAGATCCCTCGGTTTCTAAATGTAACCCCATCAAAAGACCTGAAAATCTCTCTTGGCACCATCTCATTAGCATTTCAATGGTAGGTCTTGACGCACCATCTTTGGAAAAGTAAGATTGGGTTTTGTACATGTGAGATGCTGAACTCCACGGCCTGTTTCTGTTTGGGTCTGACCTGAAACTTCACTAATAGTAGGGGCCTAGCTGATGACCCCAGCCAGCAGGGGCAATTGTTACAGAATACAATGTATATGCCGAGTCTAAAAGCAATTCAGTTTTAACTTTCTCCTTTGGGCAGAGGAGTTGGCACGGGTAACTGTTGATCCAATTTGGCTGTCTGGTTGAAACAGAAGAATTGGGAAAATTAAACATATTTGTGAAATCTAAGCATACTTTTTATCTATTAATGCCCACATCCTAATATTTGGGGTTTGATTTTTCAGTTAAGAACAGTAGCTAACATTTATTGTGTGCTTACAATGGGTAAGAAACTTTTAACCAATAATCATATTTAATCTTCACAGTAACCTATGAGACAAGTATATTGTTTTAGAAACTACAGTAATTATTATACGGGGCCCTCCCAGGAACCTGCCCACGGTGGGCAGCCACCAAGTGGCAATGCCGAGTCTCCATCCAGGAGGCTCTCTCCCGGCCTTTCAGCCACATCACCCCGGGAAGGTGAGCTAAGGAAACAGATGATTGCTTGTTTGTTTGAGGTACAGACAGGGAAGATAATTCAGGAATTTGTAATTGCTCATCCCTGCTGGGGGATATTAGCTAGACATTAGCCTTGACACGTGAATCATGACACTTGTGTCCAGCTGACTAATTACCTATGCACGATGGCGCTCACCAGCTTGCCGGCTTGGTTTAGAAGATGCTGGAAAGAGATGGTCCTCACTGCATCTAGGTGCTTCCACTGCCCATGGCTCAACAAGGAATCCAGTGCTCTCCCCGCCCCCACGGCCCTCCCTCACCCCCCCCCCGACCCCCACCCCCGACCACATTGCTAGCCTGCTCTCCCTGGCCTCAATCCTACATCTTCCTGCCCTACTCATGAGGTTCCCTCCCATCTCTGGAAGACCCTCCACCGGGAATTCGCGGGTCCTCCTGTGTGCTCCCCAGCAAGGCCTTACATGGCTCTGACTCCATTTGAATCATTCATTCACTCCTCTCAAACGCGCTCTGAGTGCTTGCTCTCGGGCCTCGGATGCCCCACAGGGGGACAGAGAAGTGGAGGAGGACTCCGCGCCCACCGCGGGAGGGAGAGAGGGCACTACCGGCGGAGAGGTGGGGGCACGAGCCTGCGTTCATCCCCGGACTCTCTCCAACACGGTTTTTTGTTCCTTGTGTATATTTCCAGGCTACATAGAATTGTATTCCTTCTTTAAAAATTCACCTGTGTATCCTTTCCAAGGGATACCTGTTAAAAATAGACCGCTTGTACGCGGTGCCGCGGAGCCCCCCGCGCCGAGGCGGGTAAGTAAGGTGCGCGCGGAGTCGCCGGGCCCGGGCCCCGGGAGCCCCACCGCCCGCCCCCGCCCGGCGCGGGGAAGCTGTGAACGGCTCCTGTGGCCAAATGTGGCCAAACGTGGCCAAACAGGGGCAGAAAGGGCCCTGGGACAACTTCTCAACCCCCAGGACCGCCCAAGGGGTAAGGCCTAGCGGGCTTCTGTTCTAAGGGTCCAGCTCCTCCAGTGAAGAGGACTTAAAGTCCCACCCTCCCCACCGCTCCCCCTCTTAGAAACTACAGAAGAGATGGTTTCCACTTGGATTTCTCCAACCGCCAAGGATCCGACAGCCCCCTTCCCCACGCCAGAAGCCTGGTGGGGGCGGGGTGGCCCACAGGAAAGCCCTCGGGCTCCCCACCCCCACGTCTCCCCATGTCCGGCCCGCTCCTGTCCACCCCACCCCACGCCACCCAGCCCATCCCCTTCCCCCCACCTCTCTGTCCCCGAGCTCGCCCTCAACCCCCCATTCTACTCCCCCCTCCGCTCCCCTCCTTGGCTCCTGGCTCCGCCGAGCCGCCAGTCCTGCCCGCATACCCCCCCTTGGCTCCCGCCTCCGTTTCCCCCACTCCTCCTCCCACCCCCAGCCCCGCGCGCCCCTCTGCCACCGAGGGTTTTTCTCCTTTACCACGGCCCCCAAACCCGGTGACACTCAAACCGCAGACTGCACGAAGAGGGCTGTGCGGTCATTCTTGCCTCTCCAATGTGGGCACGGCGTTCACCACCCAACCGGGGACCCGCTAAGCCGCAGCCGGAGCTCAGCAGCTGCGGAGGCGGCTTCCGAGGCGGGGGCGCAGGGTCACCTGCTCGGACCTCGGCGCACAGCGGGCGCGGTGGGGCCACTGGGCCGCGGGGCAGGCCTCCGTCTCCTCCTTCCCCTTGCAAGGACAGAGTATCCAGGGCTCCCCACACATCCTAGTGTTGAAAACCACAGCCCCCTCCCTCTGCCCAGCCTGGGAGACCACCCGAGAGCAGGACCCTGCGGGAAGAGTGGACGGAAAAGGGGGGCGCCGCTGGGGCGCAGGGGGGCGCAGAGCGCGCAGCGTGGTGAGAACTGGGGCCCGGGTGGGAAGCGCTGCGCACAGAAAGCTCCTGGGGACCAGGGTCGGGTGGTGCAGTTGGTAAGTGGGGCAGCAGACCCGGCTTCCCTGGCGGGAACCCTGGCGAGACGGTGGGGGTGGGCGGGCCAGGCCCTCGGCCAGGCCGGGCTGTGTTCCTTCTCCTCCCCTGCTCACCTCTCACTGTCTTTTCTCCCAGACAGACTGTACATTCTGACGTGGGACCCGGTCTTCTCAGCCCATCTCAGTAGCCAGCAGAAGGCAGGGCCGTGTGAGTGCTTAATACATTTTTTATTGAATGAAGAAACAAACAGGGGAATGAAGGAATAAATGAAAGAAATTCTCTGGGTCCAAGATGGGTCTATTTTTACATCCTAGTTACAAAAAAATTCTCTCCATCTTTCTCCTTATCTATCAAAACCAACTTTGTGCCTTAAAAAAAAGTATTCAATTCATTCATCTAGCAAGCTTTTATTTAGCACCTAGTGTACAATTTTTGTACTTGGGAGTTTATCGGCCCTGAGGGAAGTTTGTATCTGAGACTGGTCTTAGAGTCAGTGCCCTAAGACTCAATTTTCAACAATCCCAACAGTCCTCTAACTAGGAGTAAGAGACAATCCTTCTAACTGACTACCTTTGTAGGATTTTTCCCTCCTGTAATGAAATGTATTCAATGATGAGATGTCAATAGATTCCTGAGTTTTCAAACATCTTTCTGAAAATCTAAAGCCTGGCCCACATCTCCCTGTCTGTCCAAACAGGTAATTATACTTTGTGTATTAAAGTCTTATATCTCTGACCTATCCAGTGCACAAAAAACAGTTTAACCTTTAAACCAAGTCATGTACACCATTTTACTCCTAGAAAGAGGAATTTATGTTATTCCGTCAAATCAGTATCAACCTGACCTTTAAACGCATCAGTGTTTCTTGGGAAAATATTATGGCTGGGATGCCTACCGAGGTAAACAATATTAGGGGCTCCTACCCAGTGCTGAGCCATGCTGCGTGGAGGATGGAAGGCGGCGGGGCCCAGAGCTCTTCTGACAGACTCCGCAGGATATGAAGAACAATGTAAATGCACCAGAGTTGGGAGATATATTTCTATATTACTGTTCCAGAGATAACAGCTAAGGTGAATCATTTCCCACCACCTACCATTCCAAATTATTTCAAATTCTGAAGGGACCCTATTTATTTCATTGGTAGCTAGCAATTCACTTAGCTGAAGATCATTATATTTATGTGTCAGTGAAATCCTCACAATAATTACACATTTGTGCCATCTCAGATGTGCTATGCGTATTCTCATTAGTCATATACTTGGAAGGATATTATCACATTTTTGTAGCAACCTTCGCAACATACATATAAAGCGCCCAACTGGATGTGAACTTTGATTCTCATGGTTTTCTTACACATCAGATTTATCAAACAGCAGGGCAGCCTGCATTCACATGCAAATGCTAACAGAATGCTGGGAAATTGTCTTAATTTCTCTTTTCTCTCCACCGCTTCTGCGCCACAGCCCTGGAAGATATTGTCTTGGGCAGCAGGGAGAACAAACCTAGCTGAGATCTAAAATTGCTTTAGAAGCTTACCAAAAAGTTCTATAATGGGAAATATTTATAAGGCAGTATGCTTCTTTGCCAATCATAAAGTCATTGATGGGGAAGGACAAGCAGGGCATTTGAAATTTCAAGTGTTCAAGCAAGTGTCCCCGGGTTGAATTCCCTGGACAGCATTTGTGAGGCTGGTCGGTTTACCTGAAAAGTCTATTTTGTCACAAATTATTAGAGGGAACAGACCGCCTGGTGGTTTTGTCTGTTTCTGCCTTCCCCACGTTGATTTCAGACGGGTCCACTATTATCATAAACAAGGTAATTCTCAGAACATGTCTAACCTTGATAGCAAACAACCATGATAGGAGAACGTTTTCTCCCTCCTGAGCAATAGATACCAAGAAAACATGACGATTCATGTGCTGGAGACCATTATAGGACCACTGAGCTCAGGACAGGGCACGGGGGAGGAGGTGGGGGAGGGGGATTGTCTTATGGCACATACCATGGTTTGCTAGAGCATGTAATTTTGTGTGATCATTGCATTTACATGTGAACTCCCCCCACGAGATGGTGAACTCCATGAGCACGCAGACCATGTCTGCTTATGTTCACCTTCACGTCCTCAGCCAGGCTCTGCTGTGGACGCTATGGATAGATCCGTTAGCACAACAGACCAATATCCTTGCCCTGTTGGAGTTGACAGTTCAAAGATGGACGAAAGACAATAAACATTAGAAATAAGTAAATCTATGGTCTGCTAAAGGTAATACAGTATGTTAGAGGGAAAAAACTTTAAGCAAGATGAGGGATACAGGGAAGTGGGGGAGGGAATCATCTTTGTGAATGGCGCCACCTGGAGTTGTGCAGTTAACGGTCCTGGTATTTATTTTTGCCAATATGACGGTGTAAATGATGTTGATTTTAATTGCATTTTCCCGGCTACAGGTGAGCTGAGCATCCCTTCACAAGTTGGCAGAGTGCCAGCTACTCACCAGACAGGGTTCCTCTTTTTCTTGGGTGCAGTTAGACTATGTTTCCCAGCCTCCTGCGCAGTTGGCTACAGCCTGGGGTGGAGTTCCAACCAATAGAACGTGAGCTGTAGGGTCTTCACCATCTCCACCTCTGGCTCATAAAAACCTCTTTTTTTCCCCAGCTGCCCCGTTCCTCAGGCAACTTTGGCAGTCCCATGTTGAAGATGGTAGAGCCCCCAGCAGCCTGGAACCCTGGAGGGCTGTGAGGACGGGAACTTTGCCCCTTCCTCCTCTCACCAGCCCGGTCTATAGGAGCAAGAGATAAGCTTCTGTTGTGGGTCTATTTACGGCAGCAAGCCCATCCTCGCGCAGGTGTGTTCATTCAGTTTCTCTCTTCTGAGGATGACCTGCTCAGACCCTTTGCCAAACTTTGTATGGGGTTGTTTATTCCTTTTTTTTCTTTTTTTTTTTTTTTTTTACTTGTCTGTAGGAGTCCTTTATACCCCTGCTATTCAAAGTGTAGTCTGTGGACCAGCAGAATAAATTTCACCTGGGACCTTGTTAGAAATGCAGAGTCTCTGGCCCCATCCAGACCCGCCCCATCAGAACATGCATTTTAAAAGGATCTCCTGGTGATTCTCATGCCCATGAAAGTCTGCGAAGTGCTCCTCCCCATTGTTCTTCAGTAATAATTCCTCATCTTTCATGTGCATTGAATTCATTTTCTCTGGTCTGTACCCATCTTTCCATGTTTTTGGCTCTGTCTTCTCGTGTATAGATTTAAAAAATTTTTTGAACATTGTACTATTTACCAAAATGTCATGTATTGTTTGTCCCCTTTGTCTCCTAAGAAATTCTCCTATGCCTGAGGGCATACAGATACCGTGCTGTATTTTCTTCTAAAAGTTTTAAAGTTTTCCTTTTCACAGATTGTTCTTGCACCTGGAACGTATGTTTGTCTGTGATGTCCCATAAGGCTCTCCTCTTATTTTTGTGCGTGGGTAACAATTATCCCAGCGCCATCCGCTGAATTAATCATGCATTCCTTACGGATCTGTCATGCTACCCCAGTCACAGGCTGTAAATCAAGTTTGCATACACACGGGCTTCATGTCTCTGGTCTCCCCATTCACATCTTTCTTATGGGTAACCTGCTCCCCCCTCCCAGCTTAACCATACATTTCAAACAATTTGTCCACATCATGAGATTCTTTGACAATGAATTTGAATGGCTGGCTTCATATTCTGCCGTACTTCATTCTGTTCGTTTCCTTGTTTTTGTTTTACTCTGTTGTAAATAACAGTGGGGTGAATATCCTTCACACGATCTTTGCATGCACGTATGTTGATTTAAGATAAATTCTCTGAGCGAAATTACCAAGTACGCACATTTTTAAAGCATTTGATAAATATTGCCAAATTGCCCTCTAGAGAAATTGTACCAATTTATATTCCCACCTGTTTCCTGCCGCCTTCCTTAACATTTTAATATCTCAGCATTTAAATCCCTGCCAGTATCATAAGCAAAATACTAGACATGCTATCGTAGTAACTCATGTGCCTTTGATGACAACTGAAGCTGCACATTTTTTATACGTTTTTTGGCCTTTTGTACTCATTTTAACATGTCTGAGCCCATTTATGTGTAGATGTCCTTTTCTTACTAATTGATAAAGCTCTTTATATATGAAAATGTCTACTTTTACATGTACGTCGCATTTTTTTGGCAATTTGTATTTTACCTTTTATTTTTGCTTACCACGGTTTTTGGTTTTTTTTTTCAGTGTGCAGAAGCTTTAAATGTTGACATGGTAGGCTCTAGCAATGTTTTCCTTTAGCTTTATACTAAAAGAAATAAATAAGTCCTATCCCCAAATGACCGCTGTATGGGTTTTTTGTTTTGTTTTGTTTTGTTTTAGTTCTTTTAGATTTTATTTTTCACGTTTTACTGTTTAATTTAATTCAACAACCCTCAGGTGGCAACTGACTTCTCCAGCCAGGTAAAATCCCCCTATTATACACTTACAGAGTACCAGGTACCTTCCTTCCCTCTGAGCACTTTTCACAATGGTCATGTTTTACGGGTGTGTGAATCTGACTGATGTCTGTGTCCTGATGCAGCATGCAAGCCCCATGAAGGTAGGAGTCATTTTTCCATCTTTTTATTCCCAGCACCTGTCAAAATGCCAGGCACCTGCATCCACTCATGTGTTACCCCCTCTGGCTTTGTTTAGAGCACCTGAGGATTTCTGTGTCTGTCAGCACTTACCTGTGTCTATTTAGCTCAGCTCATAGGCACATGCAATTACATGTATATATACACACACATATATGTACATACTTTTATAGCTATATAGTTGGATCCTAGTCAGCCTTTTTTTTTTTTTTTTTTTTTTTGCAGCCCTCGGGAGGCTGCCTGGGCTCATCTGACCATTTTTTTCTTTCCTGTGGTAGATCACTTGGTAATCCTCTGGGCTTTATAAACAGGCAAACATACTACCTAAACATAATTTAGTCTGTCTTGTTTGTACCAGTCATAATTCACATCTTTGATTTGTTTATTGCATTGGCTAAAACTTCCAGAACATGCAGTCCTTTCATATCAGGGGGAAAAAAAAAACTGTGTAAAACCAAAATAGAAAAACAAATAATACATTATATGTTTAAAAAAAAAAAAGAAGATAGTAGGAAGGGAAAAATGAAGGGGGGGAAACTGGAGGGGGAGACGAACCATGAGAGACTACGGACTCTGAGAAACAACCTGAGGGTTCTGGAGGGGAGGGGGTGGGGGGATGGGTTAGCCTGGTGATGGGTATTAAAGAGGGCACGTATTGAATGGAGCACTGGGTGTTATACGCAAACAATGAATCATGGAACACTACATCAAAAACTAATGATGTAATGTATGGTGATTAACATAACATAATAAAATAAAATAATTGAAAAAAAATAAAATAAATTTACATGGATAAAAAACAAAATAGAAGAAGATTGTAACTTAGGTTGTAATTTTTTTCAATTATAAATTTCAAAAGATATCCAGATGGTCTCCTGATGTGCACACAAAGAAAATTTTCACCATTCTCATATCAGCACTAAAAACGGCCACCATGTACACTACCCCCCAGCAGTCTGCTCCACTGCAGGGAGTCCAGTGTTCCAGTGGGAAATGAGGGTCACGTCCCCTCCAGCAGCAGGGTGCAGTGGACAGGTGCGCCACCTGGGTATCAGGAAAGCTAGGACACACTCCCAGCTCTGCCCTAGGCTGGCGCCCGGTTTTGGACAAGCCACCGTCCCTCTATGGTTCTCATGTTCCCACTTCCCAATCGAGGTACTTGCCTCTCAGTCTGCAGCCTGGGACTCCAGGCTTCTGCAGAAATGGCCCTTCAGGCCATGTGGGTCCTGCCACTTCCCAGACCTTGATCTCTGAGCAAGGCGATCCCTGCCAGAGCGGATGCAAGCCAAGGGATGATTTAAATAAGCTCTGACTTGAAAGCCTGCTGCAGTGAAGGTATTAAGGAGATAAACCTTGGAGAATATCCTGTATTGGCTGAGTTGAGCCTACATAGATCATGGAGAGAATAAACCCTAAAGCACCGTCAACTGATCACAGGAGCAGAGAGCCCAAGACGAGTGATGCCAGGGAAAGCCAAAGTCAGCAAGCAGGAAGCACTACCAACAAGTCCAGAGGAGGCAGAGACAAGGGCTCAGATCCTTCCCGGTCGCGCAAGACCCCTCTCCCGGAGAGCCTCCCCTGGCCCCATCTCATCACCCCCACACCAGCGCTCCCCAAGCATCATGGCGGACACCTCCACCACCTTGCAGCTGCTCCTTAAGAGGGACCGTGTCTTGTCGGTTTTGCCTTCCCCAAGCAGTTTTTAGATGCTCAGATTGTGACATTTTTACTTTTTTCAAGTCACATTTTGTTTCGAGTTACAAAAATATCGAATGCTTGTTTTAGAATATTTAGAAGATACAGAAAGTTACGGGAGAATCGGTGATAATCACCTCATCCAGAAACCACAGATTACATTTTGATGTATTTCCTCTGTTCCTGAGGTTGGTTTGTTTTTCACAAAAGCTGTCTTACTATATGCATAACCTACATGCATATATCATTGTAAAAATTTCTTACATCATTAAATATTTCTCTAAAATATGATTTTTTAGTAGCTATATAATTTTTCATCTTGTATCTGAGCATTCTCCATTAGCCAGATATTTAGCTTTAGTCTTTGAGCTATTATTAATAACTCTGTGATAAGTATCTTTGCCCCTAACTCTTTGCCTAAGTATCTTGTCGATTCCTTAGGCTATATTCTTAGATGAGGGATTATTGGATCAAAAGATAGGAATTTTTATAGGGCTGTTCATAGGCACTACTCCATTTCCTTCTAGAAATGTGCCAGTTCTGTCTGAAATTGTCCGTCTTGACAAATCCTTGCCAGCGTTGGGTATTTAAATTATAATAATAAATATCTTTGCTCATTTCAAAGTGAGAAATGGAAACTCATTGTTGCTTTAATGGGCTTTTCTTTGATTACTAGTGAAGCTGAAAATTTTCTCATTTGGTTACTGTCCATTTGTAATTTATCTTTTGTGGATTTTCTATTCATTCCTTCTTCCCTCTCTCTCCCTCTCTCCCTCAGACATTCAGTAAAACTGTGCAGAGGCATCTGTTGGCCAGACCCTGCCCAGGGGCCATGGTGGACATGGTCAGGAAGACACAGTCAAGGACTCAGCGTCCCTTGGGTGACACACACCCCAGCAGAAGGCCACCGGACAGCCAGAGACACCTGCTGTGAGGAGGCGACCACACATAATATATTTTTAATCGTGGTAAAATACACATAACATAAAATTTGCCATCTTACATGTACAGTTAACTATTATTAAGTATATTCACATTGTTGTGCAACCAATCATTTTGCAAAACTGAAACTTCATACCCATTAAACAACTCCTCAGCCCTCTCCCCCAGCCCTTGACAACCACCATTCCACTGTCTGGCCCTATGATTTTGACGACTCCGGGAACTTTATATGAGTGGAATCATACAGTATTGTCCTTCTGTGGCTGGCTTATTTCACTTAGCCTAATGTCCTCAAGGTTCACTCATGTAATAGCATATGACAGGATTTCCTTCCTTTTAAAGCTAAATAATATTCCATTGCATGTATGTGGAGATATATCTATATTTACATATCCCACTTTGTCTTTATCAATCCATTGATGAATACTTGGGTTGCTTGCACCTTTTGACTATTGTGAAGAACACTGCTATGAACTGGGTGTACAAATACCTCCCTGAGACTGTTTTTAAATCTTTAGGATATATCCCCAGAAGTGGGTTGCTGGATCATAAAGTAATTCTATTTTTAATTTTTTGAGGAACTGCCATACTGTTTTGCATAGCAGCTGCACCATTTTGCATTCCCATTAACAGGGCACAAGGGCTCCAATTTCTTCACATCCTTGCCAACTCTTGTTACTTTCTGTTGTTTTGTTTTGTTTGCTTGTTTGTTTTTTTAATAGTAGTCGTCCTGACAGGTGTGGAGTGGTATCTTCTCGTGGTTTTGATTTGCATCCCTGATGATGAGCGATGTTGAGCATCTTTGAACGTGCTTGTGGGCTCTTTGCGTATCTTCGCAATGGATGGTTTTTGACACTCAATTTGCCACCTTGCATGGAGCATAGTGATATTGGGAGGCATTCATCTTTCTGCATTAGCTCATTCCTTTTTAGTAATATCTTTAATAGGAAACTGACTTGAAATCGTCCCAATGATTAGCCAATTTCTAAATGAGAGAAAAAGCTGGTGACTGTCCTGATCAACCAAATTCTCCACACTCCTGACGCATGAAGGTGGGAGGCCCTGTAAGGACGGACAGGTGGGTCTGAAGCGGCTTTGTAAGTACGAGAAAAGGATTGTTAAGCCCATCTCTTCACAGCCTCACTGTGAATGTTATATCAGCAAGTATGTACCCAAGAAGTTAATAACACATTAAAGAAAAGACTGGAGGTCAACTATTTTGAACCGTTGTCTATGCAGTTTGAATTTACAAAGTATCAGGCGCCTCTTCGCTTTGGCTCTGGAGACAGGGCGCAGGGCCATGTTGACGGTGGCCGTCCTATCCTCGCCTCGGAGTGGACGCGTCAGCATTGGCTGGACTGACACATGTGTGGACAGGCTGCGAAGTTTTCTGAGGCGTTGGTTTCTCCCCCGTGGTACCATCAGTTCCTGAGTCTCAGCTTCCAGGACTCTCTGCAGCAACTTTCTTGCCTTTAAGATGGACAAACTGTAGTCCTGAAACGCCTCTCCCAGGGCGAACGGTGGCAGACTTCAACAAAGTCACAGTACACCAGCGTTTGCAGACACAAAACCTGGCTGTCGAGTCTCCTCCTCTCTTCCCAGGACCCTCTGATGAGCGGTATCATCCGAAGAACTTCCCGAACCAGAGTAAAAAGATGTGGGGATGGCGCCAGGTGTCCATGTGAATGTTGGCGGGACTGTGGTTTCCCCTGGAGCTGGGGGCGGGGCAGGGGCGGGGCAGGGGCGGTGCTGGGGGCGGAGCAGGGGCTCTGTTGGGGGCGGGGCAGGGGGCGGTGCTGGGGCGGGGCAGGGGCGGTGCTGGGGCGGGGCAGGGGGCTCTGTTGGGGGGCGGAGCAGGGGGCGGTGCTGGGGGTGGGCAGTGACCAGACATAAAGTGAGAAACCTAAAAGCCGGTCACAGCAAGTCCTGTGGTCCTGGGGATGCTTGGGATCTGAACTGAACCAAAGGATTTGGTTCTCAACACTGCGCTGAGAAAAGGGAAAACGTGGGGTGGGTCCTTACTGGTCAGCTTGTTCAGAGCCAGGCCGAGGGTGCCACGCAGGCCCTGAGGTGCCCCAGCTCGCCGCCCACCTTGTTATTGGGGGCTAATATTAGTTGGAAGTTTTAAAGGGGTGGAGCAGGGAATGAGCCTCTGCAGGAAGGCCAGATATCCAGGAGATGTGCAGTCCTGCGGTCAAAAAAAAAAAAAAAAAAGAGGCAAGAAAGCGGTAGCTGCCACCGTATGACTTTAACGGAGCAGCATCCAGGGAAGTCAGGCAAACAGGGCTTTGTGAGAGGAGGCTCGAGTGCAGGGGGTGCTGGGGAGAGCCTCTGTCCCTCCAACAGCAAGCACAGCCATCTAAGAGCAAGCCACCTCTTTGCATAGCAAGATAAGGAAAAGAGCACAAAGGCAAGAGGACACCTGGAGAAAGGCGAGAGCCTCAAACATAGGGGCCCATGCCCAGGAGGAGGCCAGGGTGACCTGGCCTGTGGAAGAAAACAAACACAAGCAAAATGAGGTTTCCAGGAGACACGCCAAAGCATTTAGATAGTCATCTCTCCAAATCTGGCAAGGGAGCACCTTTTCCAGAAAGTTCATGCTGATCCTCGCCCTGTGTGCCCAGCTCAGCCACTGACTTAGCTCCTCTGTGTACAGCAGCCTCCCACCAGACTGGGGCCCCTCACTGGGGGGGGGGGGGGCAAGGCCGTGACTCCCTTGTTCCAGGTGCAGAGCCTGGCGGAGCGAGGGCTCCTCGAGGACCCAATGAGAGGAACTGAAAATGGTTTAGACCCACCTCCCCAGAAAAAGTATTCAAATCTTCTTTCGAGTGATATGGAAGCTAATAATGAGCTAACGTGGAGAATAGAGAGGTGTCCACACTTAAAGTGAAAATCGGGTTTGGTCCAGAGATAATTTTGATGTTCTGGCTCAGTTCATAGTTTAATTTTAAAATATTTGTTTCCATCTGGGGGTTGGCAGAATTGTGTATAGTAAAACCCCACTGATGTTTTCCCTTCTAAAAGGAGAAATGGGAGGCAGACTGGAAGGTTAACCATGACACATTTGTTACACACATTTAAAATAATTTGAACGGCATTATTGAAATGTAATTTACATAATATATATAGAAAAGTCTTTGTGTCACAGGAGCAGAACTCAGTGTAACCCCACACCCAAAGCAAGAGACAGAACATTGCCAGCACCCCAGAGGCTCTGACCTGGACTTTTGAAGGGCTTGGCACCCGGCCTAGTCCAAGAGCCACTTTGGTGGCAGACTGTCATGTATACACTAGGCTGTGTTTACTTAACCGAAGTCTGTCTTCACTATGGGTGAAGGATCTGCCACACCCAGCCTCCTTGGCTCTGAACATGCTCCCTTGGGTCATGGATTCCATAAGAGCTGGGGTAGTGGACACTGTGGTGCGCTGCCCAGACCCCATTAGCACACACCTTCACCCAAGATCACACCCTTCCTGGGGCAACCCACTCCCAACATCTGATCAGGGCAGGCGATAAAGGCCAAGCTGTCATGGCCCAAGTCAGGACCCCTCTAAAGGACTGTCTTAGCTCAGGGGTCCCCGTGGGGACAGCCAAAACCGTCATCAGTCCACCAGCATGGCAGCCCTCCTCCCCTGGCCAGTCCCACGTCCTCCCCATGCTTCCAGTCTGGGCCTGAGGGCTCTCTCGAGTGAGCATCCTGCGCTCTGAACTCCACCTGAGTCTGCTACCTGGGCACCCGGCCTGCAGCCATGGGCTCCCCTAGCCTTCCAGCCTTCATTTCCAATGGCAGCGCCGCGTGCCGGCTCTGTCCTGGGCAAGGTCCCCGGTGCTGGAGAATATACTGAAAAGGGTCATTAACGGGCTTCACTGTTCACATGCCGCTTTGCTGATTACGGAGCTTTTCCATGCACACTAGCTGCCTCCTTTCTGCTATTCATTCACTCATTCAGCCGGCCACTCAGTGAAATGCCTGCCCCACCCCAGGAGTGACCATACAGTGAAGAGTAAGACCTTCTCCCTCCGAGAGCTCACAGTCTAGTGCAGAAAGCAGAGGCCACAGCAGAATTCTCCAGATACCGAGGGCCACGACAGGACAAGCCCCAAAGTGGGGAGAAGAGTGGCAGCTGGGGAGGCAAGGCCTCCAGGGAGGTGAGGCTGTGCATCACTAGGGGCCTCCAGCTGCCGAGGAGTATCGGTGAGACCACAGAGTGTGAGGGGAGACACGCAGCCAGGCCCCAACAGCCACATAGGCCACACGCCCACCCAGGCTCCCTGCGGTTCCCATGGGCTTACCCCAGGGTGGCTGGGAGCCCGAGAGGCCCAGGGGGCTCTGGCTTCCCACAGTGCTAACTCCCAGGGCCTTTCACCTCACACTCACACTGCTCACTGGGGCCCAGGGAGCTGGGCAGGGAAAGAAGAGGGGAGAGTGTAGGGAAGGAGGGAGTTTGGAGGCAATGAGTGGTGGGTGGTAGGATTCCGAACAAAAGAAGAGCATGATCTTGGCAAGTTGCCCCAGGTCCCACTTCAAGCACTGGATTAACTGAAATCCTTCTTCGCTACTTTCCAAAGTCAACAGGATTTGTTGAGTTTTGTATCTCCAGTAGGGGAAGAGCCTTGAGAGAAAAAAAAAAAGAGAAAAGATGTAAAGTGAGATGTTTTCACTGATCTGAATGTGGGGCATATTGACAATTGGAAAAAATTTAAATGCGGGCGCCTGGGTGGCTCAGTCGGTTAAGCGTCTGCCTTCGGCTCAGGTCATGATCCTGGGGTCCTGGATTGAGTCCCGCATCAGGCTCCTTGCTCTGCGGGGAGCCTGCTTCTCCCTCTCCTCCCCACTTGTGCTCTCTTTCACTATCTCTGTCTCTCTCAAATAAATAAATAAAATCTAAAAAAAAAAAAATTTTTTTAAAAAAGAAAAAAATGTAAATGCTTAATTGTGGGATCAGACACACTCCTTTAGAACATCACTGCTTAGAAGCACAACGAACATGAGATTATGCTTTTCGATGTTACAAAGATAAAAATATATCTTGCCTATTTATCAAATTAATCACCCTAAAATCTAAAGACAAATGGGATTCCTAGGGCAGTACTCAGCCAGTAATTTAATACCTAAGTTTTTCTGATCAATAAACCATTGGCCTGTTAGAATATTTAAGTCATGCTTAAAGTCATTCAGGGAAAAAAAAAAATCTATCAACTTAAGTTCTTTGAAAGCATGTCTTTAAAATGTCATTTTTTATTTATGCATTGCATTTTACATTATTATAAAACAACACCAAAAAATTTTCATAAAACTATTGAAGGGGCGCCTGGCTGGCTCAGTCAGTGGAGCATGCATCTCTTGATTTCAGGGTTTTAAGTTCCAGCCCCACGTTGGGTGTAGAGATTACCTAAAATA